>NC_069076.1:41539071-42164071 GCF_025698485.1 Gossypium arboreum
ATAGATGTTGATATTGTATTGGCATGTGTTGGTCATAAATGTGGATGTTTTCGTTGCCTAATTATATTAAGTTTTGTGCCTTTGAATTGGTGTAGGTGAATGTGTGAATAAGGGTTGCAAATGGCTTGGAAAATAACCTTTATTTTGTCCACACGGGTAGATACACGGGTGTGTGTTTAGGCCATGTGTAACACACGGTCTGCCACATGGGTGTACGTTTCAGTTGTGTGTCCCCTGCACCTAAATTTTGAGAAATAGAATGCTCAGAATTGAACACATAGGTGTATGTCTCATCTGTGTGGATGACACAGCCTCAGGCACAGGCGTGTGTCCTGGGCGTGTGAAGTCTGCACCTATTTTGTGAAAATTTAATTATCCATACGGCCTAGCATACGGGTGTGTGACTTGGCCGTGTGACATCAATTTGTTCATGCATTGCAAAATAGAGAATTACACGGGTTAAGGACACAGGCGTGTGTGACCACACGGCCTGCCAACACGGGCGTGTGACCCCTGTTTATAGCAAAAATTTTCTAAGTTCTATAAAAATTTGTAAAGTTCTCGGTTTAGTCCCGAACAACTTCCAAAGCATGTTTTGGGCCTCATAGGCTCGAACTAAGGACTTTATGATTGAATGTGAATGGTTTTAATTTGAACGCAAATTTATGACTTGGAATTGTATGATTGCTTGTGATGTGAGTCTGGTAATGCCTCGTACCCTGTTCCGGCGTCAAATACAGGTAAGGGGTGTTACATGACATACATCATAGGTTTATGTAATAGAATATCATATGATTTTATGGTAATGCATAAAAGCATGAGTTCGCACAGAGGTTGGCATATCAGAGTAACACACATTGTTCACATAAAAACACAAGGCATGAGCTCACAGAATAATACAAGTTCATAAGGTAATAAGACGTTTTCACTTATATGAACCCTACAAAGCAAGTTATAAACCATAAACTTTCATATACCACATATGCACTTTATACCGTTCCTTAAACCACATTAAAATTAAAACATACAACTTAACCATTATGCCATTTGGAACACCAATATGCCATTTGGAACCATCACAACCAATTCAAGCATTCAACTTAACCATTTATACAAGCATATATGAACACCAACGTGCATTTTACCATAATACTTTCCAACCTTACCTTTCTAACAAACTAAACCATGCCATAAATTTTACAAAAGTAAATCTCATCTAAATCTCAATCATACCATTATTTTGGTATTTATTCACAACTTACCAAATCCATGAAACAACTTGCTACAATAATTGCATATACTATAAGTATCAACTAAAACATATATTAAGCTTTTCATCCAAGTTTAAACATTTCCCAACCATATCACAAATTCAGATCAAGCATACCATTTCCAAACATGTTATCATCATTTACCAAATGCAAACCATATGAAATCATGAAATTCAACCTTATACATGACAACTATGATAAAATATTACAAATTCAATTTAGAACTTTAAACTATCAACCCAAAATAGCCTATATACATGTCACAAAACCAAAATAAATGAATCAAAATCTGCTGAGACTGAAGCATGATAGTGTGAGCCTTGAAGTTTATCTGACTATCTAGTTCCACAAAATGTTTACTACAGAAAACAATAATGAAATAGAGTAAGCTTATATTGCTTAATAAGTTCATAAATACCTAAACAAAAATCTTAGCTCAGTTTACAATTAATTAAACATATATAACTAATTTAATATGATTTCCTGTCAATACATTTACAACAACAAGGTGACATTTCATGTATTGATCTTATAATCTCACAATCATTCAGTACGACATACATCCATATCATTCAATAGGAAAGATCCACCATATGAATCATATTAACCAATTGATTATGTCAACTCATATTCACAATCATATACCATTTCTTTTAACCATAGCTCTGTCACCACATATCACATTTATAAAATGAGTGTTTCATTCATATAACTATAAACTTTTCAGTCGTTGTGATATCATTTCAAAACAACCTTTAAACATATATTCATCATTTATTCAATTTCATTAGTTAACATTTCAATAGTTGTATAAACACATAATTTCCAAACAATTCTGGAAGTCAATACAAATACTTTCTTTAAACAGATAGCCCAACGAAATATAGCAAAATAATTTGGATACTCGGGTAACAACACCCCACTAGGGAGCACCATAGTGCAAATAGTGGTACGATTGTGCAATTAGAGGCACTGGAGTGCAAATAGAGACACTAAAGTCTAAATAGAGGCATTGAAGTGCAAGTAGAGGCATTGAAGTGCAAACTCGTAGAAGCACGCATTCTAACCCTATTGGGATGTCAATCGTATCCTAATCATTTACTATGTTCAAATAGGCATTTCAAAAGAATTCATCACATTTATAAATCAAAGGCACTTCCATAATATCCAAACACATGCTGTAAGTCAATTATGTCCGAAATCATATAAATCATATTTCACAAATATTCATCAATTCTCAAATAATTACTTTTTCACCTTGTACTTAATTGTAAACAATTTTTTAACTTTGATCTATTATCAAAAACTCAACCACAATTCAATTAAGCCAATTCATAAAAACACAAGTTATAAATATATACATTCATCTATACTATGAACTTACTTGATGCAACCAACAAGAAAATTTGTTCACAGGGATTATTTTGCAATTTTTCCTGTTCCCTCGATTTTCCTTTGTACATTCAATCCTTGATATGCAAGGAAGAAAAATCAGTCAAATTCTCCAAGCTCTCATCAATGGAGTTTTGGTGTTGAAAGAAAAAAAATGAAAATGAATGGTGATGTTTTTGTTTTTGTTTTATCTTATTTTATTATTAATTATTTAATTAAAATAATAGTAACCAAAATGAAAAATTAGGTTCTACTAACCATCCACCTTCTTTGAAAAGGGTTTATTTTTTGCTTAGACCCTTACACAATCATTAATTAAGCCATTCAACTAATAGAAATCAATACTGATTAACTTTTACAGTTTTTACGATTTAGTCCCTTTTTCTTATTTAGCTATCCAAACAGTAAAATTTTTGGACCACACTTCAATTCACCTATACAATAGCTCTGTAAATATTAAAAAATAATTATTTTTAAGTTTGGTTTATGAAAACGAGGCCTTGATACTTCATTTTCCAAAATCACTTTACTTTTGGTACACACCACTTTTACCTTCACCAACTGACCAATTAATAAAAATTATTAAATCACGATTCAATATTATACTATATTTAACTTGTAAATAATAATTAAATATATCTATAGACTCTCTCACCATAATTGTGGTCCCAAAACTACTATTTTCGATGTCGTTGAAAAATAGGTTGTTACAACTCTCCCCCTTTAGGAAATTTCATCCTCGAAATTTTACTTGTGGAAAGGGTTCAGGTATTGTGATCTCATTGATTTTTCTATTTTCCCAAGTAGTTTCCTCTGTACGATGATGGTTCCACAAAATTTTCTCTAATGATATTTGTTTATTTCGCGGTTCTTTTACTTCCTAAATTGATACTTTGGTGAGTTTTTCACTGTACGATAAATCAACTTGTAATTCAACCTCATCAGGAGTTATCACATGTGAAGCATAGAAATGTGAAACACATCATGTATTTTTTCTAAGTTTTGGAGGTAAATCCAATCTATAAATCACTAGACTCATTCTCTCAACAATTTCATACAACATTATGACTCTCGGACTAAACTCTGTTTTTCTAATGAACCGTAACACTTTCTTGTACGGGAAGACTTTCAGTAATACTCTGTCAATTACTTGAAACTCAATATCTTTTCTGTTTTGCATTTGCATAAGGCTTCTGATGGTCTAAAGTAGATTTTAAATGATCTCAAATAAATTGAACCTTTGCTTATGTTTCATATAACAAATCAATTCCTTCCAGTTTCTTATCATTCAATTTTGAGTAGTGCAAAGAAATTTAATATTTAAATCTACATAAAGTCTCTTAGTGTCATTCTATTACTTTATTAATAACAATTATTATAAGTAGCATTAAGTTTGACAGAACTAACTATTTCACTGTGAACTCTAAAATTTCTTGACACACATTAACAATTTCGAAAACACAAATTCCTCTAATTATCCTAACTGAACACTGAAGTTTGATCATTTTGAACAAGTTTGTGACATCTCTAAATTGACCCTAGTCGGAAAGTGGTTTCGGGACCACTAAACCGAGTCATAATAATAATTAACCATCATAATTGATGCTCATTATATGTATATATGCATGTGTGAAAATTTCATGTTTGGATTTTGTTAATTGTAAGTGAATTTTTATCAAATAGGACTTATGTGAGAAAATTTAGAAATGTGCTAGGCAAATGTAAGGTGGCCTATTAATACATGTGGGAAAGTGTTGTCCTTGCATGTCAAATTAGCCAAAATGAAGCATGATGGCCGGCCATGCTATGGGTGGAAACATGTCTCCAACATGTTAGACTAGTGATGCATGTAGGAACAATAAAATAAGAAAGTTAGCATTAAAGAAATGGAAAAAGAAAATGATGATAACAAAAAAAAAAAAAGAGTGTGGATGCTTCCCCCTTGCCGTACATGAGAGAAACAAAAGCAAAGAAAGAAAGAAAAAAAAAGGGTGTTCATTCTCTCATTTTCTCCTTGGTTGGCGAATATACTAAGAAGAAAGGGGAAAAAGCTTGAGAAAATCAGCCATGGGAGCTTACTAGACTAAGGTGTTTTGATACAAGAAGGTATGTTTTATGCCACTCTTGAAAATGCATGCATGATTTGGAGGATTGGTTCAAAATTTTCCTTGAATCTCAAATCGAAACTAAGTTGTTAGGTGAGTTAAAATTCGCCATGCATGTTGTTTTCCTTGGTGAGTGTTTTGATGTTGTTGTGATGAAAGCATGGAAATGAGTAAGTTCAATGTTTAACAAAAGGAAATTTTGTGCCATTGAGTTCTTGTTGTTATGTGTGTGTGCATGAGTATTCGGCCATGCTATAGAATTTATGTTGCAACATGATTAATGCTTAATGAGATGTATAATAGTACTTGTGAATGAGCTTGAGAGTATTTAAACAATTAGACATGAAAAGGGTGGTAATGAGGCTGAAAAATTGTTGGATGGTTAATTAGGTAAGGAATGAAGCATTCGCCATATGGGGTACAAATGGGCATAGGTGTTAAATACCTTGTATTGGAAACTTTGATAAATAAGTAGCAATAAATTAAGATGAGATTGAGTAAATTTTCAGCTTAGTTGTGTTAAGTATTCGCAATAACCATAATAATGCATGTGAATGCCGTATGTTTGTGTTTGATGGAGAGGTAAATTGTTTGATTTAGCTCAAGAGCAAAGGGAACTAGATTGGACAAAGGAAAGGAGAAAGCAAACGAGTAGCCGATTTGGAACCGTTCTACCCCAAACAAGGTAAGTCATTAAGCACGTATTTGATATTGCTTAAATGATTGTAAAATTTATACAATTGTGTTTAATGGGATGATATATATATATATATGAATGAAAATGTATGTGTATGGAGTGATGACATTTGTTGAATGTAAAAGAAATAGTGAAATGTGTAGAAAGTTTGCTTTCGGCACTAAGTGTCCGGGCAATACGTGTGTATGGTGACGAGATCGGCACTAAGTGTGCGTGCTGGAAATATATGGCACTAAGTGTGCGTGCTGGAAATATATGGCACTAAGTGTGCAAGCTGGAAAAATACTGACCTTGGGTGTGCGAGCTCGGAGGGTATGGTGCTTGTGTGTGGGCTTAAATTACGTGGCACTAAGTGTGCGAAATCGAGTAGTAAGCTGTGTGTGCGTACTTTAAATATATGGAGGGTGTGTCTCCATTGAATTGAGTATGGACAGCGGATCGGGTAAGTACCTTGAGCTCATGACGAATAGAGAATACGTTCATGCTTGGGGTTGAAATTGGTAAGCCTTAAATCTATGTGATGATTGAAATTGTATGGTTGTGCTGGAAAATGAGTTAATGTGTAAAATGCTTGATTATCTTGTTGTGTAGAATATGAAATGTGGATGTATGAATTGGTACGAGATTGGACCGAAAGGTCCGAGGTATTATGGTATAGATTCGATATGGACGAGTACCTAGCCTCATTTGTTGTACATGTAGTAGTAACTTTATCAGTGGATTGATGAATGCTTATGACTTACTGAGTTGTAAACTCACTCGGTGTTTTTCTTGTCACCCATTTTAGGTCTCTCGGACTCGTATTGTTTGCGTGATCGGGACCGTCGTTGAAGTCATCACACCGGCTGAAATCTTGTGGTATTGTTTTTGTTGTTGAAGAACATTTGGCATGTATAGGCTAATATTTTGTCGAATTGTGGGTTGTAAACTTTAAGCCATGTGAAAATGGCCTATGTGGTCGTCGAGTGGGATGCTAGAACCTATAGCCACGAGTCTTAGAAACTCAAATTTTGATAAGGTGGCCGTAATTTGTGTCATGTATGATGGATGATTAAGGCCAAGGAAAAATTCATGAAATTGGCATAGTCTACTGCAGTAACTGTTGCGGACAGCAGCAGTGAGATGAGATTGAAAAATCACTAAAAATAGTAGAAGTAGAATTAAATAGTGAGTAAATTATGGAACTGAACCTTGATGAATCTATTTTTATATGGACGAAACGAAACGACCATATGAGCAGTATACTGAGAAATATTAAGGTTCTCGTGAGACAGGGCCAGAACGGTTTCTGGGTCCCCTGTCGCGACTTTGAAAATTTACCATAAATTATCCAGAAAGAATTAGGAGTCATGCCTTATATGTACAGATTCCATTTTGAGTCTAGTTTCATTAGAAACAAACGGAACCAGTATTAAAGCCCTGTACAGAGAGATATTCAAGTTGTAACGTCCGAAGGTCAGAGCAGTTGGTCCCTGTAACATGGGTGACTTTAACTAATAAACTGTACCAATTGGCCCAACCAAAAATTCTAAAAATAAATCCATGGATGGGTATATGAGTCTAAATTCAGGGAAAATTTATGAAACCAGTTTCCGAGTTTTGAAACTCGAGATATGATTTTAAGGCGACGGTGACGCAGTTTTCCAGCCTGACTGGTAATGTCAAATTGGTTGGTATCTTGAGAGGGTTTGGCGTTAACCCTCGTGTCCGACAACGGCGTCGGTCACGAGTTAGGGTGTTACAATTTTATTGGTATCAGAGCTATGGTTTAGTCGGTTCTAGGACTACCATAGCGTGTGAGTCTAGCTATACATGCCAAATTGTTAGCGCTTAATAATGTGATGACTTGACGGTTGGAATTTTTGTTTTGATTAGCAATGGAACCCGGGTAGAGAGACCCTTGGCGGATGACGTTGAAAGTGTAGCAGCTGCTCTGCGCAAGGGACACCGCCCGTTGAGCCTCATCATCCGCGAATAATCAAAATGAAGGCGAAACAAGCCTTCTTCACCATGATGAATGAGTGGGTCGCGCAATATGCCCGAACCAACCCGGCTGTCCAACCATTCCGAATTTAAATACTCCACCCCAAGAGCCCGCAATGCCTCCGATTCATCGATCCTGTGAGGCTGAGTAAACCACCGTGGACTTGATTAGGAAGCGTGGGGCGAGGAGTTCAAGGCCATAGTTCTTGATGATGCCGAAAAGGCCGAGTTCGCTCGATAACACCATTAGAGTGTTAGATGAACTGTCATGCACACCGATGAATGTCTTAAGTGTGCTATATCCTTGTTCTTGAGACTCACTTACTATTGGTGGAGGACTTTAATTTCCATAGTCCCAAATGAACGAGTTACTTGGGATTTCTTCCAATCCAATTTGAAAGAAATACATTAGTCAACGGTTCATCGATCGAAGCGTAAGGAATTCTTGGAACTCAAGCAAGGCGGATGATCAGATCGATTACGAACATGAGTTCGTAAGACTTAGTCGGTATGCTCTCGGAGTGTGTGGCTGATGAGGTTGCGATGTGCAAAAGATTTGAAGAAGGATTGAATGAAGAGTTAAAGTTACTAGTGGGAATTTTAGAGATAAAGGAGTTCGTGACACTAGTCGAACGAGCACGCAAGGCGGAAGAACTTGGGAAGGAGAAGAAGAAGGCTGAATTTGAAGTAAGAGATTACCGTAAAAGATCGACGAGTAAAGCTCCGTTCTCACCTGTAAAGAGGTTCGGGGAGGACACCAAGAAGTCGAGGACGATGCGGGAATTTCCATTAGAGCCCGACCATTGACGGACTCGAGCTACTTGATAGCTAGTGTGGGCAATAATCGTCAAGAGAGACCTGAATGCCCCAATGTGGAAGACGACACCTAGGTGAATGTTGGGGTAAGTCATTAATAGGGCTGTTATGGATGCGGTTCAAGGACCACTTCATTAGAGATTGCACGAGCTAGATGAGAGGAATAAGACGCAAGGTGCAAGACCTAGTGGAGGTAGGCCCCCGAGAATCTCTGGAGGTAGGGGTGGTAATCAGAGAGGAGCCTCTAATACGGCTGTCCGATCCGAGACCCGTGCTCCTGCTAGAGCATATGCCATCCGCGCACGAGAGGAGGCATCCTCCCCGACGTTATCACCGGTACTTTTACTCTCTTTGATACTATTGTGATTGCATTGATTGACCCGGCTCTACTCACTCATATGTATGTGAAACCTTAGCATCCAAAGAAGACTCTACCGTTGAGTCTATTGAGTTCGTAATTGAGTGTCAAACCCTTTGGGTCAATACGTGCTCGTTGATAAAGTGTGCAAGAGATGCCCCTAATAATTCGAGAATCTGCTTTCCTACCGATCGATGCTTCTACCATTTAATGAATTCGATGTTATTCTTGGTATGGATTGGTGACCGTACATGATGCATGGTGGATCGCAAAAGGAAAACCATTGATTTGAGGAGTGCAAATAATGAGGTAGTCCGAGTCGAGTCTCATCGATTTAAAAGGAGCGCCGGCGATAATATCTTCTATGACCGCTCGGAGGTATGTGAAAAAGGGTGTGAAACATACCTTGCGTATGTGTTTGGAAGTAAAGAGACGGAAAGGAAACTCGAATCGGTACAGTGGTTTGTGAGTATTCAGATGTTTTTCCGAGGAGTTACGGATTGCCACCGGTTCGAGAAGTAGAATTCGGCATCGGTTGTACCGGTACTACGCCGATCTCAATAGCCCGTGATCGTATGGCATTAACGGAATTAAAGGAATTGAAGGTTCAATTGCAAGAATTGACGGATAGAGGTTTCGCTCGACCGAGTTTTTCTCCATGGGGCGCACCAGTATTGTTTGTGAAGAAGAAGGACGGAACCATGAGGTTGTGCATCGACTATCGTCAACTCAATAAAGTGACGATAAAGAATAAATATCCATTGCCACGAATTGACGATTTGTTTGATCAATTAAAGGGAGCCTCGGTGTTTTCAAAGATAGATTTGAGGTCGGGGTACTATCAGTTGAGGGTCCGAGAATCGGACATACCCAAAACCGCTTTTAGAACGAGGTACGGTCACTCTGAATTCTTGGTGATGCCGTTTGGGCTCACTAATGCCCTGCGGTGTTTATGGATTTAATGAATAGAATTTTCAGCCATACTTGGATCGGTTCGTAGTTGTATTTATCGATGACATTTTGGTCTATTCGAGAGATGAATGGCGAACATCTTGAACACCGAGGCTAGTGTTGCAAATCTTACGAGATAAGCGATTATACGCAAAGTTCATAAATGTGAATTTTGGTTGAAAGAGGTTAGCTTTTGGGGCACGTGGTGTCCGTGATCGGTGTCGGTGGACCCGAACAAAATTTTGGCCATAGTCGATTGGAAACCACCAAGGAATGTTACCGAAGTTAGGAGCTTTTTGGGGCTTGCGGTTATTACCGACGATTTGTAAAGGTTTCTCGACGATAGCCACGCCAATGACGGCTACTCCAAAAGGATGTTAAGTTCGAATGGATGGAGAAATGTCGAAAAGTTTCGATCAATCGAAAGCTTATTTGATGAAGCCCCAATTCTAGTGCAACCGAATCGGGCAAAGAGTTTGTCATTTATAGTGACGCATCCCTACTTGGGTTGGGTTGCGTATTGATGCAAGAAGGGCGAGTTGTGGCCTATGCGTCGAGACAATTAAAGCCACATGAGAAAAATTATCCAACCCATGATCTCGAATTGGTCGCCATCGTGTTCGCTTTAAAGATATGGCGACATTACTTATTTGGTGAGAAGTGCCATGTGTATTCGGATCACAAAAGTCTCAAATATTTGATGACTCGAGAGACTTAAATCTGCGACAAAGACGATGGCTCGAGTTGTTAAAAGATTATGAACTCGTCATTGATTATCACCCGGGAAAGGCTAATGTGGTTGCGGATGCCTTAAGTCGGAAATCACTGTTTGCTTTACGAGCGATGAATGTACACTTGTCTATTCTACCCGACAATGTGTTAGTAGCCAAATTAAAGGCCAAACCATTATTGGCTCATCAAATTCAGGAAGCTCGAAAGTTGATGAGGAGTTGCTTGCAAAACGGGTGAGTGTGTTACGAACAAGGAATCGAGTTTCAAATTGATGATGACGATTGTTTGAGGTTCGAAGTCGTCTGTGTGTTCCAAAGAATTGAACTTATTTCGATAATTCTAAATGAAGCCCATTGTAGTCGAATGTCAATCCACCGGGTAGTACTAAAATGTACAATGACCAAACGCCAATTTTGGTGGCCCGTATGAAACGAGACATTTTGAATTTGTTTCAAGGTGTCTGATATGTCAACAAGTGAAAGCGGAACATCAAGTGCCATCGGGATTACTTCAGCCGATCATGATACCCGAATGGAAATGGGATCGAGTAACAATGGACTTTGTGTCTGGGTTACCATTGACTCAGAATAAGAAAGACTCGGTTTGGGTCATTGTTGATAGACTGACCAAGTCTGCTCATTTTATCCCTATCCGCACGGATTTTACGCTCGATAAGTTGGCAGAATTATACGTCTCCCAAATTGTTCGATTGCATGGGGTACCTATTTCTATCGTGTCGGATAGAGACCCAAGATTTACGTCGCGGTTTTGGAAGAAATTGCAAGAGGCTTTGGGTACCAAAGCGCATTTTAGCACTTTTCACCCCTAAACCGATGGTCAATCCGAACGGATAATTCAAATACTCGAGGATATGTTGAGATGTTGCATCCTTGAGTTTAGTGGTTCATGGAAGCAGTATCGCCTTTGATTGAATTCGCCACAACAATAGCTTTCAATCAAGTATTAAGATGGCGCCTTACGAGGCTTTATACGGTCGTAAATGCCGTACCCATTATTCGGGTGAACTTAGTGAAGGTAAATTCTTGAGGTTGATTTGGTTAAGGATGCCGAGCAAAAGTTCGAGTAATTCGTGAAAGTTTGAAAGTCGCCGGATCGCCAAAAGTCGATGCGGATTTGAAAAGAAAAGATATTGAATATCGGGTTGGAGACAAGTTCTTTCTCAAAGTTTCACCTTGGAAGAAGGTGCATAGATTTGGTCGTAAGGGCAAATTGAGTCCGAGGTTCATCGGGCCATATGAAGTATCCGAACGAATTGGGCGATCGCATATCGATTAATTTTGCCCCGAGCTCGAAAGGATTCACAACGTTTTCATGTCTCGATGCTTGACGATATAGGTCGATCCATCGCACGTAATTGCTCCATCCGAGATTGAGATTCACCTAATTTGAGCTATGAAGAGGAACGGTTCACATTATGAGGCGTGAAGTAAAAGAGTTGCGCAATAGGAAAATCCCGTTAGTGAAGGTGTTGTGGCATAAACACGGAATGGAAGAAGCCACTTGGGAACTTGAGGGCTCTATGAAAGAGCGATACCGAGCCTATTTACCGTAAGATTTTGGGGACGAAAATTCCTTAAGTGGGGAGAGTTGTGACATCCCTAAATTGACCCTAGTCGGAAAGTGGTTTCGGGACCACTAAACCGAAGTCATAATAATAATTAACCATCATAATTGATGCTCATTATATGTATATATGCATGTGTGAAAATTTCATGTTTGGATTTTGTTAATTGTAAGTGAATTTTTATCAAATAGGACTTATGTGAGAAAATTTAGAAATGTGCTAGGCAAATGTAAGGTGGCCTATTAATACATGTGGGAAAGTGTTGTCCTTGCATGTCAAATTAGCCAAAATGAAGCATGATGGCCGGCCATGCTATGGGTGGAAACATGTCTCCAACATGTTAGACTAGTGATGCATGTAGGAAACAATAAAATAAGAAAGTTAGCATTAAAGAAATGGAAAAAGAAAATGATGATAACAAAAAAAAAAAAAAGAGTGTGGATGCTTTCCCCCCTGCAGTACATGAGAGAAACAAAAGCAAAGAAAGAAAGAAAAAAAAAGGGTGTTCATTCTCTCATTTTCTCCTTGCTTGGCGAATATACTAAGAAGAAAGGGGGAAAAGCTTGAGAAAATCAGCCATGGGAGCTTACTAGACTAAGGTGTTTTGATACAAGAAGGTATGTTTTATGCCACTCTTGAAAATGCATGCATGATTTGGAGGATTGGTTCAAAATTTTCCTTGAATCTCAAATCGAAACTAAGTTGTTAGGTGAGTTAAAATTCGCCATGCATGTTGTTTTCCTTGGTGAGTGTTTTGATGTTGTTGTGATGAAAGCATGGAAATGAGTAAGTTCGAATGTTTAACAAAAGGAAATTTTGTGCCATTGAGTTCTTGTTGTTATGTGTGTGTGCATGAGTATTCGGCCATGCTATAGAATTTATGTTGCAACATGATTAATGCTTAATGAGATGTATAATAGTACTTGTGAATGAGCTTGAGAGTATTTAAACAATTAGACATGAAAAGGGTGGTAATGAGGCTGAAAAATTGTTGGATGGTTAATTGGGTAAGGAATGAAGCATTCGCCATATGGGGTACAAATGGGCATAGGTGTTAAATACCTTGTATTGGAAACTTTGATAAATAAGTAGCAATAAATTAAGATGAGATTGAGTAAATTTTCAGCTTAGTTGTGTTAAGTATTCGCAATAACCATAATAATGCATGTGAATGCCGTATGTTTGTGTTTGATGGAGAGGTAAATTGTTTGATTTAGCTCAAGAGCAAAGGGAACTAGATTGGACAAAGGAAAGGAGAAAGCAAACGAGTAGCCGATTTGGAACCGTTCTACCCCAAACAAGGTAAGTCATTAAGCACGTATTTGATATTGCTTAAATGATTGTAAAATTTATACAATTGTGTTTAATGGGATGATATATATATATATGAATGAAAATGTATGTGTATGGAGTGATGACATTTGTTGAATGTAAAAGAAATAGTGAAATGTGTAGAAAGTTTGCTTCGGCACTAAGTGTCTTGCAATACGTGTGTATGGCGACGAGATCGGCACTAAGTGTGCGTGCTGGAAATATATGGCACTAAGTGTGCGTGCTGGAAATATATGGCACTAAGTGTGCAAGCTGGAAAAATACTGACCTTTGGGTGTGCGAGCTCGGAGGGTATGGCAATGTGTGTGCGGGCTTAAATTACGTGGCACTAAGTGTGCGAAATCGAGTAGTAAGCACTGTGTGTGCGTACTTTAAATATATGGAGGTGTGTCTCCATTGAATTGAGTATGGACAGCGGATCGGGTAAGTACCTCGAGCTCATGACGAATAGAGAATACGTTCATGCTTGGGGTTGAAATTGGTAAACCTTAAATCTATGTGATGATTGAAATTGTATGGTTGTGCTGGAAAATGAGTTAATGTGTAAAATGCTTGATTATCTTGTTGTGTAGAATATGAAATGTGGATGTATGAATTGGTACGAGATTGGACCGAAAGGTCCGAGGTATTATGGTATAGATTCGATATGGACGAGTACCTAGCCTCATTTGTTGTACATGTAGTAGTAACTTTATCGGTGGATTGATGAATGCTTATGACTTCTGAGTTGTAAACTCACTCGGTGTTTTCTTGTCACCCATTTTAGGTCTCTCGGACTCGTATTGTTTGCGTGATCGGGACCGTCGTTGAAGTCATCACACCGCTGAAATCTTGTGGTATTGTTTTTGTTGTTGAAGAACATTTGGCATGTATAGGCTATTATATTTTGTCGAATTGTGGGTTGTAAACTTTAAGCCATGTGAAAATGGCCTATGTGGTCGTCGAGTGGGATGCTAGAACCTATAGCCACGAGTCTTAGAAACTCAAATTTTGATAAGGTGGCCGTAATTTGTGTCATGTATGATGGATGATTAAGGCCAAGGAAAAATTCATGAAATTGGCATAGTCTACTGCAGTAACTGTTGCGGACAGCAGCAGTGAGATGAGATTGAAAAATCACTAAAAATAGTAGAAGTAGAATTAAATAGTGAGTAAATTATGGAACTGAACCTTGATGAATCTATTTTTATATGGACGAAACGAAACGACCATATGAGCAGTATACTGAGAAATATTAAGGTTCTCGTGAGACAGGGCCAGAACGGTTTCTGGGTCAACTGTCGCGACTTTGAAAATTTACCATAAATTATCCAGAAATAATTAGGAGCCATGCCTTATATTTACAGATTCCATTTTGAGTCTAGTTTCATTAGAAACAAACGGCACCAGTATTAAATCCCTGTACAGAGAGATATTCAAGTTGTAACGCGCGAAGGTCAGAGCAGTCGGTCCCTGTAACATGGGTGACTTTAACTAATAAACTGTACCAATTGGCCCCACCAAAAATTCTAAAAATAAATCCATGGATGGGTATATGAGTCTAAATTCAGGGAAAATTTACGAAATCAGTTTCCGAGTTTTGAAACTCGAGATATGATTTTTAAGGCGACGGTGACGCAGTTTTCCAGCCTGACTGGTAATGTCAAATTGGTTGGTATCTTGAGAGGGTTTGGCCGTTAACCCCTCGTGTCCGACACCGGCGTCGGTCACGAGTTAGGGGTGTTACAAAGTTCCTGTTTAGCTAATCGTTCTGGATCATATTTTCACAATTCTTTAATTCCTTGTAAAATACTAGTTTAGTTCTCAAGTCGACTAGAATAGAACTATCACATCCTTAATTCAGGTGACTATTCCTAATTTTTAGAAATTTCTATCTTAGCAGATCATTTATCACTTTACCCAGAAGATAATCGATGATTAGATAAAAATATTTCAATAACTCTAGACATCTGTGTTAACTCATATTCAATTCTGAAACTTCTATTAACATATCTTTTGCATGTTCAAAACTCTGTTGGCATTTATTCAATCAAACAAGACTGACATTTGTAACAATTTCGTCAATGATAGAGCTATCATAAAAAAGCCTAAATAAATCATTTGTAATAAAAGTGAATCCTAAAGAGCTATGGACTTCTATAATAATTTCTGGTGTTTCCCTAGTTTATAATTATTAGGAGTTGATTCAAAGTAACTTAGACATTTCTAGTGGTTATCAAAAGATCTAGAAAAACTTACATCTCGAAATCAGAATTCATATTTACTTATCTTTACAAACACCTGCTTCTCTCGAAAAATCTGTAGCATTGTTTTTCAATATTGATCATGTTTAATTTCATTTCTCGCATAGATTGAATATCATCGTTAACATAGCAAAAATTTTCTTCAAATATAGTTAGCAAATTCTGTCTGTTAGATCTATAAAGGGATTGATAATCTAAGTGGTGTTATCAGAATCCTCTTTCCCGAATTCAGGCTGAGTTAGTACTAAAGCTTCAGTTAACATGGCTTTCAACTGCTCCCTCTCTGCTGACATTTTTCAGACCAGACAAAATTAGCA
This sequence comes from Gossypium arboreum, assembly GCF_025698485.1. NCBI lineage: Eukaryota > Viridiplantae > Streptophyta > Magnoliopsida > Malvales > Malvaceae > Gossypium > Gossypium arboreum. Next base: position 41,554,854 of record NC_069076.1, read on the forward strand.
TCTTTCTATAATAGTTTCATCATCGATAATGCTATCATCGAGAAGTTCTTAATGAAGCATCAATAATACCCGACTAAACCTAGAAAACTACACACTTTAGAGACATTCTTTGGAGCTTTCCAATTTACAATTGTAGAGATTTTATTCAAATCAACCCGAAGAACATCTGTAGAAATAATGTGTCCCAGGAATTCAACTTCTCAGAGCCAGAACATGCATTTACAAAATTTTACGTGTAACTATTTCTTGTGCAAATTCTATACCACGGTTCTCATATGTTGAGAATGATCAGACTCATTCTTCGAATATATCAGAACATTGTTGATAAATACAATGAAAAACTTGTCTAAATACGGCTAGAATATCTGATTCATCAAGTCTATTGTAATAGCCCATTTTTCAGTGAAATCGGAATAGTGGCTTCGGGACCACAAATCCAACCCAAAAATAAAATTTATTTTTATTTTATTAGATGGTCCATATTATGATAAACATGTCATGTGAAAATTTTGATACGAAAATTTTATCGATTAAGTGTTTAATTGCAAGAAGGACTAAATCGCATAAAGTACAAAAGTTGAATTCTAGTAGCTATAAGGATTAAATAGCTATGGAATTAAAATATAGAGGTGTTTATATGATAATTAGACCATTAAATAAATTTATGTAGATTTTTGGTGACTCATCCAAGCAAAAATTAGAAAAGAGTAGGGACTAAATTGGAAATTAAAATAAATAATTAATTAAAAGATGATAAAAAGAAAATATCATCTTATTTTGTCATCTTCAACCCTAAAATTTTATGGAAACTTTAGGAGAGAGAAGAAACTTTCAAGGCTTAATTGGATCCGGACAACACAAATCCGAGGTTAGACCGAGGAAAAGAAAAGGTTTCGAATTAGTAGATTTTATACGCGAACAAGTGTCGAGGTAAGTTCGTGTAACTTAATCGGGCATATAAATATGTTTAATTGAATGTTGTGTTTGTATGGAATGTGACTTATATTGATGTACATTATTTGAATGCTATAATGAAAAATTGAATACATGCTTGAACTGGTGAAAAAAGGTTATGTCCCGATTGAATATTGAATTCTAATGAATATATGCATTTTCTCGAAATGAATAAGGTCCTGCATTTGCTATGGACGAGATTTAGCTCGGATGAGTAATCCTATTGGCCTTGTTATAGAAAGGATTTAGCCTAGACGGGTTATCTTGATATAATACCTCTTGAGTATACTTTAAGATTAGGGTTTAGCCTAGACTGGTAATCCTAATTGAACTCTTTTGAGCTTACGTTATATAAAGGATTTAGCCTATACTGGTAATCTTATTATATGATATGTGGCTCGAGAGTGTGTTCCTTGATTTAGTGCCCTAATGGGTACTTTTGAAAAAGAATTGGCGGGTTATTAAATTGTACACCTCGAGTGTACTACTTGAGTATCCATCGGAATTTTAATGATTCAACGGACATAAAACTCTTGACATGGTATGAGAATTATGAGATGAAATGATAATGATTTGAAAAGAAATATTGCATGATGAGCTCATCTATATTTACTTGATTATTATGAGGATTTTTTGTGACTAACATGTTTGATTGAATGCATGTGTTTAGGCAATATTTCTAATGGATGGTAAACATGATATTGTGTGCTTAGATTTAATAAGTGGGATTGGTAAGTTTGGTTTCCGTTATACGAACTTACTAAGCATATAATGCTTACTCTATTTTAGTTTCCTTTGTTTTATAGTGCTCGGAAGCTCACAAAGGTTGGAGATCATTGGAGCATGTCTAGGACAACTTGGCCATACTTAGTAAAATCTTTTTGGTATAATGGCATGTCTAGGACAACTTGGCCATTAGTGGCATCAAAATGATGTTTTGTAACCTAGCCATTGGAATGGCTAGTAATGGCTTATTTTGGTATGATTAAGTAGGTTATTATGATATGTTAAGTATGTGTGATCAAATGATGTTAATGCCTAAGTTAATCCAAGGTAAGTTTAAAAACACATATGCATCTAATGGTTTACCATGATGAATGATGGAATTGTTTAATTTGAATGCTTGGAATGATTGGTATTGGATGTGTGTTTCAAGTGTAGGTCTTGGGTGAAATTTTGGGTGAGAAATAAAGCTAGAAATGGCTTCACTTTGTCCACACGGACAGACATACAGGCGTGTGGCTAGACTGTGTATGACACATAGCATGATAACATAGGCATGTGGCTAGGTCGTGTGCCCCCTACACCTTAATTTTGAGAAATAGAATGCTCAGAATTGAGCACACGGGAAGAGACACGGGCGTGTGTCTCAACTGTGTATGCTACACGGCCTAGAACACGAGCGTATGTCTTGGTCGTGTAAAACCTGCACCTAATTTCAAATTGAATTAATTAATACACAGCCTAGCACACGGGTGTGTGGCATGGCCATGTTTACAAGTCAGAGAGTTACACGGGGTCGAACACGCCCTGTAGCACGGGTGTGTCCCAGGGTCACACGGGAGTGTAAGCCTTACACCTTGAAAATTTTTTTAAATTTCGCAAAAAAGTTTTAGAGCTCCCGATTAAGTTTCGACTCGATTCTAATGCTTGTATTGGCCTCGAGGGTCTAATTAAGGGATGTTTTGAATGATCTTGGTTAATGAATAGTAATTTACATGAATTATCTTAAAGTGTTTCAAAAGTTCTCAGTAACGTTTTGTAACCCTGTTCCGGCGACGGACACAGGTTAGGGGTGTTACATCTATTAACATGGCAGGGGCATTAGTTAGACCAAACGGCATGACAAGAAACTCATAATGACCATAACGAGTTCTAAAAGCAGTTTTTAACACTTCAGGCTCTTTAACTTGCAACTGATAATAACTAAATCGGAGATCAATCTTTAAAAATATAGTGGCTCATTTCCATTGGTTGAATAGATCATCAATACGGGGCAGTCGGTACATTTTTTTTTAGTCACCTTCTTTAGCTATTTGTAGTCGATACACAACCATATTGACCCATCTTTCTTTTTCGAGAACAGGACTAGTGTACCTCGAGGTGACACGTTCAGTCATATGAAACCTATGTCAATCAACTCTTACAACTATGCTTTTAATTCTTTTTGCCCGATCGAAGCCGTTCTACACTGAGCACTTGAGATCAGAGCAGTTCTCAACATTAATTCAATAGTGAATTTAATTTCTCGATTCGCTGGTAACCCAAGGAATTCTTCTGGAAATACATCAATGAATTCACTAACCTTTTCTAACCAGTTTTTGAGTAGAAATCACTGATATAGCATTAGCAACACAATCAATTCTTTCTGTCTTGATAGTAATGAACTCACCACTCTGATATCTCAGAACAATCTATTTCTGTCTATAGTTCACCACAGTGTCCTGTAGAGTTAACCAATCCATACCCAATCTAACATCAAACTCGTGCAATGGTAGTAACATCAAGTCAGCAGGAATTTCAAAGCCGTGAATTCTAAGAGGACAATTATTAAAAATTAAATTAACTATGACACTTTCACCAAACGGATTAGCTACCCTCACATTAAATTTAGTTGGTTCTACTGTTTTGTTCTTTTCAGATACAAGAGCAGTGAAAATTCAAGAATGGGTTGACCCAAGGTCATTCAATGCATATAGAGTAGCATCAAAGAGAGAAAATGTATTAGCAATGACAACTAGGGCAAAAGCTTCCTCCTGAGCTTGAATGGAAGAAGCTCTGATAGGTGTTTAAACCTCAAATCTAACAATTGAGTCTTTGTTCCCACCTCGAGTTGCTCTAATGTTACTGTTCTATCCTAGTTGTCTACCTCTCTATGAAACAAACATCGATCTACCCTCCTAATCAATAGTATTGCCCTACTTCTTTAGGTAATCTCTTAGAAAGTGCTCAGTGGAACCACATCGAAAGCAAGCCGCACTTTTAACTTAGCATACACCGTAGTGGGGTTTCCCACAATGCTCGAAAATAGGTTTGTCTACATTGCAAACACTGCCAGCGTTAGTTGCTGGTGTACTCTATCAGCGTTAGTTTATCTCTTCTTGAATACCCTAACTGCGAGATGAAACCACTGTGGAACTCTCTTTATTTCTTTAGCGAATGTGTTTATATCAATTTTAATTTATTTCAGCCTGCTTCTTTTCATTGCAAATATCTTCCATTTTACATGCTCGCTCAGACAAAACTGTAAATTCTCACAATTATAATGTTTCGACTAACATTTAGATATCATCATTTAATCTACATTCAAAGAGAATTCACATATTTGATATTGTTGGTATGATCTTACGAGCATAGCTACTAAGTCAAAAAAATTCCCGCTCAAACTCACCTATAGATCTGTCTCCCTGTTTTAGCTTGAAAAACTTTCTCTTTTTCTTTTTAGATAGAGTCTACTGATTTATTTCTTCTAGAATTCAAATTGAAAAAAGTCCCAATTAATTTTGACCCTTAGTACAATCGCTATCAATGTAGACCACCACTAATAAACTTCATCCTTAAATAGAGATATTGCACATTTCAGACAGTCATCAGTGGTATAATTCATTTCGTCAAACTCTCTGTGTATTCTCCAACTAGAATTCAGCCCTGGTCGGATCATCTTCCATTTTCCCTCAAAATTCTTCAGCCCCACAATTCCTAATATTTTCAATTGGAGGCCATCGTATACTTTTCATAGTCTGAGCATAATGGGATACCACAGGAGGCACAATAGGGGGAGGAGGTTGTGGAGTCGTAGGATTGGCTCGCATGAACTCGATAAACTATTGACTCATCATACCAAAGAAGGCATTTCTTGCCTCATTTTTGGGCATTTGCAGAATGGGGATACTATGAATCGCTCCCTGATCAGGATTTTAAACATTACTATCTACTTCATCAAAGATGACACTGTTTGATTCGGACGACATCTTTACATATATAAGAAAACAAAGTCAGATCAGATCAAAAAGCATCAAACCATCACATTTTATCCTGGCATGTATTTTCTAGATTTGATACAAACAACATTCAATCCTAAAATTGAATAAATCATGGCTCTAATACTACTAAATGTAACACCTTTCCCCCATCCCCATCGTCAAGGTCGAGTTACAGAATGTTATAGTACAAAATAGAATAGTTATAGACAATTAATAGTCAAAATCCATTTAATCATTTCAATCATTTAATACAAATTAAAACTTTTCCTGAGTCTTGTACGTGTTAGATCTAGAACCATAAATGTAGTATTTTTTTTAAATATACTTGTAATTTTTTTGAACAAATTAGTTAATAAAATTATTCATGAATGACATTAAAACTTTTAATATTTTCCTCACATGGTTTTTGCATGAAAAGAAAAATGGAAGCAAATATTTCTCACGAGTTGTCTAATTTTTAACTAATATTAAGCGGTTTTACATGGTTAGATTGTAATACAGAAAGAAAACTTATAGTAGTAGATGAACCTAAATATGTCCTTAGTCTAATAAAAAATGAGCAAACCAATTGAAAGACTAATATTTCATCTATCAAGTCCAATTGGGGAGATTTTTTTCTTGGGCATCGGAGCGGATGACTCCAGAAGATAAAGACATAGATGTGACTGACTAGACTGACAATACATCGGACTAGACCAAAGCATAATAGATCCTGAATGCATTTATGGATTTATCCAGTTGTGACGTTCATAGTGTGACATACCTAAATCCTGAGTGTATAGCAGACTATGTATGTTTAACTCATACACTTTAATGTAAATAAAAGCTTGAGTTCGAATAGATAAAGAACTGAAAGCTGGTGCATGAGTGTATGACTTCTACAATACGTAGCGTCATTCACAATAGTGGAAATCATAGCCCAAGAAATGGGTAAATGATATCATCTTATTGGCATTACATGGTTGATAAGAAGTAAATGTGGCTACGGGTTTCTCGTCTTTGTGATGAATAACTTGATTATTATTGTGTTCAATATAAAATTGGTACTCGAACTGTAGCACTCAAATCCCATTTTTATTATCGGATTAAGGATCGGAGTGTTAGAAATCCAAACAAAAAAAATTATCTTAATTTGAAATAAGTGTTCAATTAATTTATAAACGTATATCATTTCATAAAATAAATATGCACATAGGCCTTAATTTGAGTTTACGGGGCCCTAAAATAAGCCTGAAAGCAATCGGGGAACAAAATGAATCAAAAAAAAAAAATTAGGAAAAACTTAAAAATTTGGAAACAAGGGTCACATGGCCATGTCCCAGGTCGTGTGCTAGCCCGTGTTACTCACTGACTTGAGACACACGATCATGTCTTAGCCCATGTCTCAGACCGTGTGAAATTTGTACCAAAACTAATAGATCACGTACGATCGTGTGAGATGACCGTGTGTGGCACAAAACCGTGTCACAGACCATCTCCTAGGCCATGTGCTTTCAAATTAATTCCTTAAACAAGCTAAAATCAAGCCAAAACTTACCCAATAAGGTACACCTAAAACACAAACCATCCTATGACCAAAACAATCAAAACATATAAAAATTAATAACCTAAACTTCTAACCAATGTACCATTCATAGGTACCTCAATTAAAACCAAACCTTACACCAAAACTTTATCCATTAACACACCTCAATTCAAGTTTCATAATCAACCACATTATTATCTTCTAACATACTATTAAAGTTTACTATTGAACATTACATATCATAATCACAAATACAAAATAACTTTTCATATCTTACAAACTTCTAATATTAACTTTCATACAATAAAACTTATATACATGCCACAACCCAAAAAAAGGCGAAAATGCTACCAATAGTAGATGGATATTGTGAGCTTTTATGTCAATCCTTCAAGCCATCCACAATTGTTAACTACAAAATAACATGAGATAAACCAATAAACTTAATAGCTTCGTAAGATTATAGTGTATAATTTACTTGACTTGCTTTAAGTAACTTAATCATTAAAAAATTATAACGTGACAATTAAAATTCTCAATCTCATTGTTTATATGTTTTCAAGAATTTCATCATCACTATAATATATCAATTCCATGTAAACCTTTGTATCTTTTAATTAAGTTCATCAATACTCGGTTCACATACTCAGACACTGTTCCATATTTCAGAGGCACCGTAATGCTTATAGAGGCACTATAGTGCTTACAGAGGCATGAATCTGCAAATAAGGTTACTGAAGTAGAAACAAGAGTACCAAACTACAAACAAGTGTACCGAAGTACAAGTAGGAGTACCGAAGTACAAACAGGAGTACCTGTAACAGCTCATTTTTAGTGTTGTCAGAAATAGTGGTTTTGAGACCACAATTTTGATGAGTTAATTATTATTTTAATATTTATTCAGTGTCTACAGGATATTATTAAGTTCTTATTAAAGTTTTTGTTAAGAAATTTTGACATTTGAAGGTTAATTAGGTGAAAAGGACTAAACTATAAAAGGTGTAAAACTTGAGTTCTATTAGATAAAGAGGTCTTATGTCTATGAAATCTTAAACTAGATGACTTTAATGGTAAATACAAAATCTAATAAATTAGTGGATGTGCATGGATATGGTTTCATTGAAATTATGATAGTTTTTAAAGGTTAAAATGGTAATTGAACAAATAAAACAAAATTGGCTTCACATTCTTTAATCACCTTCTCTACCGAAAATTGAAGAAAAAAATAGCCGTTTTAGGTTTCTAAGGTTCGAGCAACTTAGATACTTCCATGGTAATTGATTTTGCTGTCGTTTTTACTGATTTTTATGTTTTTGAGTCTATTTTATCTTAATCTAGTTAGCTCGAGGGTTAATTTGTAAAATTTTTAAAGGCTGACGGGCTTGTCATGATATTTTTGAATTAGTTTTGATGATAGTTTATAGATTATTAATCTTGGTTGTGAATTAAACATATTTTGTTAAGTGATTTTTGATGAAATTGCATTTAAGGATCTATTTGTGAATTTTGTAAAATTTCATATTAAAATTATGAAATATTGGTTTAAGTGGGTTGGTTTGAGTCCTTATGAAATTCTTATAGTTAGTATGGAGGATTAAAATGGTCAAATTTCAAATTATGAGCCTAAGGCCTAACTTGTGAAAAGTTAAAATATTAGGGGCAAATTCATAATTTTGCATAATTATGAATTATGGATTAAATTGAATTCTAGAAATACTTAATTGAATGGAATTATTTATCTAGACCAAGATAAACCACAATCAGACTTAAATCAAGGAAAAGCTAAAGCTTTGGATTAGTTTGACTCTACCTTTACGACTTTGGTATCGAGGTAAGTTCGTATGAACTGCAATCGTTTTAATGTTATCTAAATTAAATGTTTATTATATCAGTTTAATTGAAATGAATCAATTTACAAATGTACCAATGCTATGATGAATTGATGGCTATTAAGTCCTGGCTGAACCTTAAGAATTCTTAGGATACAAATGACATGTCATTAGGGATTTCATGTTTTAGGTGCTGGTCTTAAATGTCCTATTGATGGCTGAAGTCCTACATTTGTTGCGGATTCTCCACAGCTCGTATGAGCAGCATCATGTAGCCTACATTCTGACCCACAACTTATGTGAACAGGCCCATTTCACAGCTCATGTGAGTATTGATGTAAAGGAAATGTTACGATTATAAGTAAAGGCACACTTCGTGTGAGCTTTCCCGAGTATCCAATGAAATTCTAGATGGTTCAATGGGTATGAAAAGGAAACGAACTGGTAAGTATTCAAATAGAATGAATCATGAACTTATGAAAAGGATTTATGAACTAAACGATGTGATTATATGTATAAGTTTACTTATTTTATAGATGAATGCATTTGAATCATGTACAAATGTACTAACTTGTGAATTTGATGATGTTGTATAGGCTGCTGTCAAACTTATGGTTTTAGTTGATATTTCATTTATGCTATATACATTATGCAAATGAAATGGTAAGTTATTGTTTTAGTTTATACTACTAAGTAATCAGTGCTTACGTAGTTTCTTTACTTTGATTTATAGATTATCAGAAGCTCGATAGGTTGGAAGCTCGTCAGAGACCTATCACACTATCCAGTAGTCAATTCGATAGTTTTTGAATATTATGGTCAAGGTTTAAAATGGCATGTATAGGGTGTTTTGTAATGGTATTTTGGTGAATGTGTAATGGTGTTTTGGCATGTATGAGTTTGAAAGTTATGCTGGTTTAGTACCATTTAATGCCTTTTCAAATTATGTCATTTTGGTTACCTTATCATCTGTGAGTTTCTTAGTGTTCAAGTCAATGATTTACATGGCTTAGCACACGGCCTAACACATGGACGTGTGTGGCACTCATAGTGTTACACGACTTAGCACACAACCTAACACACGGGTATGTGTAGCACTCATAGTGTTACACGACCTGGCAAACGGGGGTGTGACATGGTTGTGTGACCCTACTCAGTGAGTTACACGGGTAAGCACATGGGCTGGGACACGACTGTATGTCCTTTGTTCGAAAGTTACATGGACTGTGGTGATTTCAAACGGCCTAGCCACAAGGCCGTGTGACCCCTATTTCCAATTTTTTTAACTTTTTCCTAAACTTTCCATTTTGTTTGAAATTAGTCCTGTATCACTTCCAAGCTATTTCTAGGGCTTCGAAGGCTCTATTTAAGGACAAAATGTATATGATTGAATGGTTTATTATTTATTTAAGTTATTGAATGTTATAATTTTTTAATATTTTCAATTGTACGGTAATGCTCTGTAACCCTAATTTGATAACGGAGATGGGTTAAGGGTGTTACATTTAGTGCTATCAGAGCTATTGTTTAGTTGGTTCTCATATTGAACGTAGCATGTATGGAGTTTAGAAACACATGCCATTATATAACCTGTGATTGTATGATAACTTCTGACTCAAATTGAACTATGTTTTCTTATAAATAAGCTATTATCCAACTGAGTCGATTTTGATGAGGTAGAAAGTAATGCGCAAGCCTCCGTTCATGGAGCAGCTAATTTTGGTAGTGGGTCCGTAGCTAAGGGTCAGATAGGTGAGGCTAAAGAAACCTTTTTCTAGATGATGTCAGAATGATTTTCAGAGTTCATAAAAACGAACCCATTGGCTCAACGACCTCCACCCCCTCCCGTATCCCAACCTGTCCCTGTTATTCCTCATGGTTTCGAAAATGTTAGAGCAACAAAGCCTCCAGTTGATAAAATTTAAAAATATGGGCCTGAAGAGTTTCACAGTTTAGCTGAAGATGATCCAAAAAGAGCCAAGTTCTGGTTAGAAAACATTGTGAGGGTTTTCGATGAATTATCCTATACACCGGTTGAATGCTTAAAATGTGTTGTTTCTCTATTGAAAGACTCAGCGTATCAGTGGGGGAACACATTGGCTACGGTAATACCTAAAGACTGTGTGAATTGGGAATTCTTTCAGAAAGAGTTTAGAAAGAAATACGTTAGCCAGCGTTTCCTCGACAAGAAACGTCAAGAGTTTCTGGAATTGAAGTAAGGTTGTATGTCAATAATAGCCGAGTACGAGAGAGAATTTTTGTGACTTAGTAAATATGTTAAGGAGTGTATACCATTAGAGGTTGTTATGTGTACCTGGTTTGAAGACGGTTTAAATGAAGATATCAAGTTGCTAGTTGGGATTCTAGAGCTGAAAGAATTTATGGTTTTGGTTGACAAAGTATATAAAGCTGAAGAACTCAGTAAAGCAAAAAAAAAAAAAAGAAGAAGTAGATTCTGGGCTTGTAATACGTGTAAATGACCTATGGGAAAATCATTCTCGTCTCTATTGAAGAAATCAAAGGAATTCCATTATCATTAATCAACTTTAGTAGGTGTTTCAGGGAGATATAAAGGGAAGCAACAATCGGGTTCGAGACCTCAGCCTACATCTGTAGCGAGTGTGGGTAATGTCTGAAACAACAAACCTGAATTTTAATAATGAAATAGAAAATATTTCAAGGAGTTTAGATTGAGAGATGGATCGTGTTTCAAATGCAATTCTTATGACCATTTTCTTAGAGATTGTCCCGAAATATTGGATAAGGAAACATCTTAAAATACTTGTTCGAGTAATATGACTGTGAGAGTGAAACCACCCAGAAATAGTGGTAATACGAGTAACAGTGTAACGCCACAAAATTGGGCGTAGAAGTATTGGGCTTTGAGCATGGGAGTGGTTAGGAGACTACTAAAAAATATTTTAGTTAAGCAAGAAAATGATGCAAATTTCATGTTTTCTTTATTGGCTAAGTGATTTGGGTGTGTTTGGGAGTGTTTGAGAAGCCTGGGTTCAAGTTTTGGCTTTTACAAAATTTTTAGTTTTGCTCTTAAATGAATCTAGACACTGTCGTATAGGCCTTATAAATACTAGTGCTTGTTTCATGTCACAAGAGAGCGTGTGGTCTAGTGCCAAGGTGGCGTGTTGCTTCTGCTGGAGGACTTGAGTTCGAGTCCTGGGTTGCGCAATGGAGTAATTGTTTTGCTGTTTGAGCAGAGTAGGTAGTTGAGTTGGACTGAGACTCTGTGGTTGAATTGGTCATAAGAGTTTGAATAGAGTTTGAACGAGATGTTGGAGTGATTTGTGGAGAGAATCATGGTGAGATATTAGGAGAAAATTAAGGAATTTGGGCTAGGGAGAAGAGTTGTGTCATATGAGGGCTTTGGGCATTCATACATTCGGCTATCAGGGGTTCTTTTCTGCATTTTGGTAGCCGTTTGTTACTGGGGACATTGGCTTCAGTTTTTCCTTACTTTGGTATTTTTTTCTCTCTAAAGCCGAAATTAGCTTTTCGTTTTAAGGTGTTATACTGTGACGTTTTTTTGGTTTTGCACTATTTTTTACTTTGATTGGCTGAATCTCTGCATTTTCCTTCTCTTCCTATACTGGCCGAATACATCCCTCAAACATTGTCGAGATTGCTCCCCTTCTGTTCTCCATTTTCTTCCTTTTTTCCACCTATTGTTATTTCCACTGCATCTTGGCCGAGTTTTCTAGGCTGCTCTCTCTCCCTCCTAGTGATTCTATTCTTTCTTTTCGGTTTTTCTTCAATAGCCGATTGTCCCACTGCCTTTCTCTATTTTCTTCAGTTTTCTCTGCTATTGGGTATTCTTGCTCGATTATTACTGAGCTCTATGGTGAGGGTTGATTAACTCAATTTCTACAAGAGTTCTTGACAAAAGGTATGTGTTGTATTGTCTTCCGTTGGTTCAGCCTGTTTTCTCTTATTTTGTTTCGTAAAGCCGAATACTCCTTTTCTCCTTGTGCTTTGACGAGTTGATTGTTGGTTTCTTATATGGATCGTTGGGTTTCTCGGTTCTCACGAGAAGTGTTGGAGTGCAAGTATTTTGGAGGCAATCAAAACCTTTTTCCTTACTATTCTATAAAGGTAATATGATACCTTGTTTTGGAGTTGATGATCATGGATTTAGGCTACACCTATGAGCAGTCCTATTTAATAAGATCTATGGTTTATGCAGTTATCCGGCGAGAAGCGTGTGATCGTTGTAGTTATCGATCTATGTGTATTTAACCACACTACTTTCGGTCAAGGTAAGTGGGAGTACTGATTTGGGGATGTAGTGTTTATGAACACTAATAAATGAAAGATTGACTGTATGTTGAATTAAATGTAGGTTGGGCACTCGAGGAACTTGGAATGGTTGCATAAACAAGTGTGTAACCACACCCTTCCTTACTCTATATCGGTAAAAGCCGAAAAGCCAAAGTGCCGAAACTTCAGCATTTGAGGCTTCACGAGCGTGCAATCGCTTGTGGGGTAAATTGAGCCCACAAACCATAGGTGATAGACTGTAAAGGCCACCACGAGCGATTCCGTGGACTTGAGTTGTTATGGGCCACGTTGGGCCGAAATAGGCCGTCTGTACCAAATGAGCTCATGGGCCCCACACAGATTAAATCCACGGTAAGTGATAAATATTGGACTGGGCTATGCAGGTCACATAGCTGTAACTAAATTAGGGCTAAATTGGCCACATGAGCGTTTGAAGCCACTTGTGCCAATTTACACCGTTATGATCATTTAGGTTATCTGTGTCGTTCCAAGTGACTATAGACCTTCGGAGAGGTCGTTATCTGAGCTGAAACCCCAAAATAGGTAAAATAACCGTAATACCCTTGTAAGATAAAATGACTGTAATACCCCTGTAGGGTAAAATGATCGTAATACCCCTATAGGGTAAAATGACCGTAATGCCCCTGTAGGGTAAAATGATCGTATTACCCCTGTATGACAAAATGACGAGTAGCCCTTAGGTTCTGTATGACTGATGTGCTTATGATTTACACACATATGATTGTACTGAGTATGAATTTACATATACGTAATATTTATGACATGACATACTGCATGGGGTCAGGATTTTGATGTGGAGGAAGTACTGTACTCGTGACTATGTCACATTCACTATTACTGGTGGCTATGCCACAATTACTGGTACTAGTGGCTTTGCCACATTTACTTTTCTGGCAGCTATGCTGCATTATTATTTGTGACAGCCCTAAAGTGACCCTAGTCGGAAAGCGGTTTCGGGACCGCTAAACCGAGTCACCGAAATGTTCTAACGTAATATTTATTGTCTAGAATATGTGAATATGAATGTGTGAAAAATTGAATGTTTGGATTTTGTTAATTGTAAGTGAATTTTATCAAATAGGACTTATGTGAGAAAATTTAGAAATGTGCTAGGCAAATGTAAGGTGGCCTATTAATACATGTGGGAAAATGGTTGTCCTTGCATGTCAAATAACCCCTTTCCTAAGGTGAGTGGCCGCCATGACAAGATTATGGGAAAAGGAAACATGTTTCCAACATGTTTTGCTAGTGGTGTATGTAGGAAGCCATAAAATAGAAACTAGCATTAAAGAAATGAAAAAAATGAGCATGGATGCCCCCCATTGTCTCAGTAGCTAGAGAGAAAGAAAAAAAAAAAAATAAAAGGTTTTGTTCATTCATTGTTCATTCTTTTGGTTGTTCTTGAAAAAAAAGTGAAAGGAAGGAAGATTTACCTAGGTCAATTCGGCAAGTATCTTTGGCTACTAGGAGGTAAGCATTGAATTTGTTGATTTGGTTTTGTAATATGCTAAGTTGAAGTGTGGGTGCACTCTTGGTAAGGTCAAGGAAGATGAGATTTCTCATGTGTATTTAGACAATATGCCGAATGATTAAGTGTTGGAGATAGGAGTTTATTTGCATGTTAAATGATTCCTACTTAGCCCATGCTAAAATTTGTAATTTTTATGGATGATAGGAGCATTCGGCTAGGGTATAAAGGGAGGGATTTTGGTTGTTCATCTAAGTATTGATGAGGAATGTACTATGGAAAGAAATCGGTCTTCCTAAGAATACGAGTTGTGAATGTTTATACGTTTTGATTTAAGTAAAATAATTCATGTTTGAACACACAAGGATTCGGCATTGTTCATGACTATTGTATTTAGAACGTGATTTTTGAATATTCCGAATATTGGAATGTAAGTATAGGTGTGATCGGTCATGGGAATTTGAGATGAAATTAGGTGATTAAAAGATGTTATAGTTGACATTGTATATATATATATATATACATACATTCGGCCATCTAAATGGGTAATTAGGAAGGATGGTTGCCGAATATACAAGCATACATATGCATGTGTAGTTGAATTATGAATGTTTAGCAAGATGGTTAAACTAGTTGATTTATTGGTCAAGCTCAAGGAGTTAAAGAAGGAGAATCAAGCAAGGGAAAGACAAAGGTCATCGAGTAGCCGACTTGGAACTATTTTACCCAACACAAGGTAAGTCATTAAGCATGTATTTGGTATTGATTTAAATGGTCATAATATCCATACAAATTGTGTTTAATGAGATGGTGTGTATATAAAATGTATGTGTATGGAATGATGACATTGCTGAATGTATAAAAGTAGTAACTTGCGTAGAGCGTTTGGTCTCGGTACTAAGTGTGCGGGCAATAAATGGGCACGGTGACAAGATTGGCACTAAGTGTGCGAACTTAAATTATATGGCACTAAGTGTGCGAACTTAAATTATATGGCACTAAGTGTGCAAACTTAAATTATATGGCACTATGTGTGCGAGCTTAAATCGCATGGCACTAAGTGTGCGAGATCGTTTATTAAGCACTATGTGTGCGAGTTTAATATGTATGTTCTATCGATTGAATATTTATATGGAGATGTGATTTTATCGAGTTGAGTATGGACAGTGGAAAGAGTAAGCACCTTGAGTTCATGGCTAATAGATGCTATGTTCATGTTCGGGGATGAGCTTGGTAAGCTTTAAATCTATGTGATGATTGCAATTGTATGATTGTGGTGAAAATGAGTTGGTGTGTAAAAATGCCTCAAATATCTTATTGAATAGAATATGAAATGTGGATGTATGACTTGGTATGAGATTGAACCGAAAAGTCCGAGGAATTATGGTATAGTTTCGACATGGATGGAGTACCTAACCTCGTTTATTGTTTCATGTTGTGATAATTTTATTGATGGATGATTGTCGAATGCTTAGGACTTCTTGAGTTATAAACTCACTCTGTGTTTTCTTGTCACCCATTTTAGGTCCTTTGGATCCGTCTCGTTTATGCTTTCGGAACCGTCGTTGAAGTCATCACACCGGCTGGAAATCTTTTGGTATTGTCTTCGTAGTTGAACTAGGAGAACATTTGGCATGTATAGGCTATTTTGTTTTGTTGAGTTTTGGGTTGTAAACTTTAAGCCATGCGAAAATGGCCTATGTGGTCGGTTGAGTGTGATTCTAAAACCTATAGTCACGAGCCTTAGAAACCTTAATTTTGATAAGGTGGCCATAGTTTGTATTATGTATGATGAAATAGTTGGCCATGGAAGAATTATGAAATAGTCATTGTTTGCTTTAATAACAGATGCTTCCAGCAGCAGTGAGGTGAGATGGAAAAATCACTAAAAATAGTAGAAGTAGAATTAAATAACAAATAAATTATGAAATTGAACCATGATGAATCTATTTTCATATGGACGAAACTAAACGACCATATGAGCTGTATTTTAAGAGATATTCAGGTTTTCGCGAAACATGGCCAGTACGGTTTTTGGATCCCCTGTTCCGACTTTGAAAATTCACTATAAATTAACCAGAGAGAATTAGAAGTCATGCTCTATATGTACAGATTCCATTGTGAGTCTAGTTTCCCTAGAAACAAACGTCATAAGTGTTGGAGCCCTGTACAGGAAGATATCTAAGTTGTAGTGCACAAAGGTCAGTGTAGCTGAACCCTGAAACAGGGGATACTTTAACTAATAAAATGTACTAATTGGCTAAATAAAAAATTCTATAAAAAAATTTGTAGATGGGATTATGAGTTTAGTTTCAGGGAAAATTTACGGAACTGATTTTCAAGTTCGGGAACTCGAGATATGATTTTTAAGGTGACAGTGACGCAGTTAGCTAGCTTTGCTCGAATGTAAATTAAATATTTCCAAGAGAGAAATAAGGAAAAGCCGGTAACACCACGTGGTCAAATCCGGTGACGGTCACGGGTTTGGGGTGTTACATTTATTGGTATCGAGCTATGGTTTAGTCGGTTCTAGGACTACCATAGCGCGTGTGAGTCTAGCTATACATGCCAAATTGTTAGTGCTTAATAATGTGATGACTTCTGACGGTTGAAATTTTTGTTTTGATTAGCAAATGGAACCCGGGATAGAGAGACCCTTGGTGGATGACGTTGAACGTGTAGCGGCTGCTCCCGCGCAAGGGACACCGCCTGTTGAGCCTCATTCATCCGCGAATAATCAAAATGAAGGGGCGAAACAAGCCTTCTTCACCATGATGAATGAGTGGGTCGCGCAATATGCCCGAACCAACTCGGCTGTCCAACCATTCCCGAACTTAAATACTCCGCCCCAAGAGCCCGCAGTGCCTCCAGTTACTGATCCTGTGAGGCTGAGTAAACCACCTGTGGACTTGATTAGGAAGCGTGGGGCGGAGGAGTTTAAGGCCATAGTTACTGATGATGCTGAGAGGGCCGAGTTCTGGCTTGATAACACCATTCGAGTGTTTGATGAACTATCATGCACACCCGATGAATGTCTTAAGTGTGCTATATCCTTGTTGTGAGACTCAGCTTACTATTGGTGGAGGACTTTAATTTCCACAGACCCAAACGAACGAGTTACTTGGGATTTCTTTCAATCAGAATTTCGAAAGAAATACATTAGTCAACGGTTCATCGATCAGAAGCATAAGGAATTCTTGGAACTTAAGCAAGGCCGTATGACAGTATCTGAATACGAACATGAGTTTGTAAGACTTAGTCGGTATGCTCGGGAGTGTGTGGCTGATGAGGTTGCTATGTGCAAAAGATTTGAAGAAGGATTGAATGAAGAGTTAAAGCTACTAGTGGGTATTTTGGAGATAAAGGAGTTCGTAACGAGCCTGCAAGGCAGAAGAACTTGGAAAGGAGAAGAAGAAGGCTGAATTTGAAGCAAGAGATTATCATAAAAGATCAACGAGTAAAGCTCCGTTCTCGGCGGTAAAGAAGTTCAGGGAGGACACTAATAAGTCGAGGGCGACTGCGGGAATTTCCATCAGAGCCCGACCATTGACGGACTCCCGAGCTACTTCGGTAGCTAGTGTGGGCAATAATCGTCAAGAGAAACCTGAATGCCCTCAATGTGGAAGACGACTGTAACACCCCAAACCCGTGACCGTCACCGGATTTGACCACGTGGTGTTACCGGGCTTACTTCCCCTATTTCTCTCTTGGAAATATTTAATTTCTGTTCCAGGCAGGCTAGCTAACTGCGTCACTGTCACCTTAAAAATCATATCTCAAGTTCCCAAACTTGAAAATCAGTTCCATAAATTTTCTCTGAAGCTAGACTCATAATTCCATCTACAAATTTTTTTCTATAATTTTTTGTCAAGCCAATTAGTACATTTTATTAGTTAAAGTCTCCCCTGTTTCAGGGTTCGACTACACTGACCTTTGTGCACTACAACTTGGATATCTTCCTGTACAGGGCTCCAACACTTATGCCGTTTGTTTCTAGGGAAACTAGACTCACAAGGAAATCGGTACATATAGAGCATGACTTCTAATTCTCTCTGGTTAATTTATAGTGAATTTTCAAAGTCGGAGCAGGGGATCCAGAAACCGTTCTGGCCCTGTTTCGCGAAAACCTGAATATCTCTTAAAATACAGCTCATATAGTCGTTTCGTTTCATCCATATGAAAATAAATTCATCAAGGTTCAATTTAATAATTTATTCATTATTTAATTCTACTTCTACTATTTTTAGTGATTTTTCCATCTCACCTCACTGCTGCTGGCAGCATCTGTTGTTAAAGCAAACAATGACTATTTCATAATTCTTCCATGGCCAACTATTTCATCATACATGATACAAACTATGGCCACCTTATCAAAATTAAGGTTTCTAAGGCTTGTGACCATAGGTTTTAGAATCACACTCAACCGACCACATAGGCCATTTTCGCATGGCTCAAAGTTTACAACCCAAAACTCAACAAAACAAAATAGCCTATACATGCCAAATGTTCTCCTAGTTCAACTACGAAGACAATACCAAAAGATTTCCAGCCGGTGTGATGACTTCAACGACGGTTCCGAGCACGCAAATGAGACGGATCCAAAGGACCTAAAATGGGTAACAAGAAAACACAGAGTGAGTTTATAACTCAGTAAGTCCTAAGCATTCGACAATCATCCATCAATAAAATTATCACAACATGAAACAATAACCGAGGTTAGGTACTCCATCCATGTCGAAACTATACCATAATTCCTCGGACCTTTCGGTTCAATCTCATACCAAGTCATACATCCACATTTCATATTCTATTCAATAAGATATTTGAGGCATTTTTTTTACACACCAACTCATTTTCACCACAATCATACAATTGCAATCATCACATAGATTTAAAGCTTACCAAGCTCATCCCCGAACATGAACATAGCATCTATTAGCCATGAACTCAAGGTGCTTACTCTTTCCGCTGTCCATACTCAACTCGATAAAATCACATCTCCATATAAATATTCAATCGATAGAACATACATATTAAATTCGCACACGTAGTGCTTAATAAACGATCTCGCACACTTAGTGCCATGCGATTTAAGCTCGCACACATAGTGCCATATAATTTAAGTTTGCACACTTAGTGCCATATAATTTAAGTTCGCACACTTAGTGCCATATAATTTAAGTTCGCACACTTAGTGCCAATCTTGTCACCGTGCCCATTTATTGCCCGCACACTTAGTGCCGAGACCAAACGCTCTACGCAAGTTACTACTTTTATACATTCAGCAATGTCATCATTCCATACACATACATTATATATACACCATCTCATTAAACACAATTTGCATGGTTATTATGACCATTTAAATCAATACCAAATACATGCTTAATGACTTACCTTGTGTTGGGTAAAATAGTTCCAAGTCGGCTACTCGATGACCTTCGTCTTTCCCTTGCTTGATTCTCCTTCTTTAACTCCTTGAGCTTGATCAATAAATCAACTAGTTTAACCATCTTGCTAAACATTCATAATTCAACTACACATGCATATGTATGCTTGTATATTCGGCAACCATCCTTCCTAATTACCCATTTAGATGGCCGAATGTATGTATTTATATATATATATACAATGTCAACTATAACATCTTTTAATCACCTAATTTCATCTCAAATTCCCATGACTGATCACACCTATACTTACGTTCCAATATTCGGAATATTCAAAAATCTCGTTCTAAATACAATAGTCATGAACAATGCCGAATCCTTGTGTGTTCAAACATGAATTATTTTACTTAAATCAAAACGTATAAACATTCACAACTCGTATTCTTAGGAAGACCGATTTCTTTCCATAGTACATTCCTCATCAATACTTAGATGAACAACCAAAATCCCTCCCTTTATACCCTAGCCGAATGCTCCTATCATCCATAAAAATTACAAATTTTAGCATGGGCTAAGTAGGAATCATTTAACATGCAAATAAACTCCTATCTCCAACACTTAATCATTCGGCATATTGTCTAAATACACATGAGAAATCTCATCTTCCTTGACCTTACCAAGAGTGCACCCACACTTCAACTTAGCATATTACAAAACCAAATCAACAAATTCAATGCTTACCTCCTAGTAGCCAAAGATACTTGCCGAATTGACCTAGGTAAATCTTCCTTCCTTTCACTTTTTTTCTTTTCAAGAACAACCAAAAGAATGAACAATGAATGAACAAAACCTTTTTTTTTTTTTCTTTTCTTTCTCTCTAGCTACGGCACAATGGGGGGGGCATCCATGCTCATTTTTTTTTCATTTCTTTAATGCTAGTTTTTATTTTATGGCTTCCTACATACACCACTAGCAAAACATGTTGGAAACATGTTTCCTTTGCCCATAATCTTGTCATGGCCGGCCACTCACCTTAGGAAAGGGGGTTATTTGACATGCAAGGACAACCATTTTCCCACATGTATTAATAGGCCACCTTACATTTGCCTAGCACATTTCTAAATTTTCTCACATAAGTCCTATTTGATAAAATTCACTTACAATTAACAAAATCCAAACATTCAATTTTTCACACATTCATATTCACATATTCTAGACAATAAAGATTATGTTAGAACATTTCGGTGACTCAGTTTAGTGGTCCCGAAACCGCTTTCCGACTAGGGTCACTTTAGGGCTGTCACAACGACACCTAGGTGAATGTTGGGGTAAGTCTGTTAATATGGCCTGTTATGGATGCGGTTTGAAGGACCACTTCATTAGAGATTGCACGGAGCTAGATGAGAAGAATAAGATGCAAGGTGCAAGACCTAGTGGAACGACGGCTAGAGGTAGGCCCCCGAGAATTTCTGGAGGTAGGGGTGGTAATCAGAGAGGAGCCTCTGATATGGCTGTTCGATCCGAGACCCGTGCTCCTGCTAGAGCATATGCCATCCGCGCACGAGAGGAGGCATCCTCCCCTAACGTTATCACTGGTACTTTTACTCTCTTTGATACTAGTGTGATTGCATTGATTGACCACGGCTCTACTCATTCATATGTATGTGAAACCTTAGCATCCAAAGAAGACTCTCACCTGTTGAGTCTCATCGAGTTCGTAATTCGAGTGTCAAACCCTTTGGGTCAATACGCACTCGTTGATAAAGTGTGCAAGAGATGCCCCTAATAATTCGAGAATCCTATTTTCCTACCGATCCGATGCTTCTACCATTTGATGAATTCGATGTTATTCTTGGTATGGATTGGTGATCGTACATGATGCAAAGTGGTGGATCGCAAAAGGAAAACCATTGATTTGAGGAGTGCAAATAATGAGGTAGTCCGAGTCGAGTCTCTCGATTTAAAGGGAGTGCCAGCGATAATATCTTCTATGACCGCCGGAGATATGTGAAAAGGGTGTGAAACATACCTTGCGTATGTGTTTGAAAGTAAAGAGATGGAAAGGAAACTTGAATCGGTACCAGTGGTTTGTGAGTATTCAGATGTTTTTCCGAGGAGTTACCGGATTGCCACCGGTTCGAGAAGTAGAATTCGCATCGGTTGTACCGGTACTACGCCGATCTCAATAGCCCCGTATCGTATGGCATTAACGAATTAAAGGAATTGAAGGTTCAATTGCAAGAATTGACGGATAGAGGTTTCGCCGACCGAGTTTTTCTCCATGGGCGCATCAAGTATTGTTTGTGAAGAAGAAGGATGGAACTATGAGATTGTGCATCGACTATCGCCGTTGAATAAAGTAACGATAAAGAATAAATATCCGCTGCCACGAATTGACGATTTGTTCGATCAATTAAAGGGAGCCTCGGTGTTTTCAAAGATAGATTTGAGGTCGAGGTACTATCGGTTGAGGGTCCGAGAATCGGACATACCAAAACCGCTTTTAGAACGAGGTACGGTCACTACGAATTCTTGGTGATGCCGTTTGGACTCACTAATGCCCTGCGGTATTTATGGATTTAATGAATAGAATTTTCAGGCCATACTTGGATCGGTTCAGTAGTTGTATTTATCGATGACATTTTGGTCTATTCGAGAGATGAAATCGAACATCTTGAACACCGAGGCTAGTGTTGCAAATTTTACGAGATAAGCGTTATATGCAAAGTTCAAGAAATGTGAGTTTTGGTTGAGAGAGGTTAGCTTTTTGGGGCACGTGGTGTCCGTGACGGTGTCGTGGTGGACCCGAACAAAATTTCGCCATAGTTGATTGGAAACCTCCAAGGAATGTTACCGAAGTTAGGAGCTTTTTGGGGCTTACCGGATACTATCGACGATTTGTGAAAGGTTTTTCAATGATAGCTGCACCGATGACGAAACTACTCCAAAAAGATGTTAAGTTCGAGTGGTCGGAACATTTGTCAAGAAAGTTTCGATCGACTAAAACCTGCTTAACCGAGGCCCCAGATTAGTACAACGTGAGTCCCAGAAAGAGTTTGTCATATCTGATGACGCATCCTTGCTTGGGTTAGGTTGTGTGTTGATGCAAGAAGGTCGAGTTGTGGCTTACGCGTCGAGACAACTAAAGCCGCATGAGAGAAACTATCCGACCCATGACCTTGAACTAGAAGCCATAGTGTTCGCCTTGAAAATATGGCGGCATTACTTGTTTGGAGAAAGGTGTCATATTTATTCGGACCACAAGAGTCTAAAATATTTGATGACTCGAGAGATTTAAACTGCGACAAAGACATTGGCTTGAGTTGTTGAAAGACTATGAACTCATCATTGATTATCACCGGAAAGGCCAACGTGGTGGCCGATGCTTTAAGTCGCAAGGCACATGCGCTTTGAGAGCGATGGATGCTCATCTATCCGTTTCACCCGAGGGGTGCTAGTAGTCGAATCGAGGCCAAACCGTTATTGATTCATCAAATACTTGAATCTCGGAAGGTCGACGCTGAATTGGTCGCTAAGCGAGCCGAATGTGTTTCGGATGAAGAATCAGAATTTTAGATTGACGACAATGACTGCTTGACGTTCAAGGGTCGAATATGTATTCCAAGGAATTCAGAACTTGTTTTGATGATTTTGAGCGAGGCTCACAGTAGTCGAATGTCAATCCACCCGGGTAGTACTAAAATGTACAATAACCTGAAACGCCAATTTTGGTGGCCCGGTATGAAACGAGACATTTCTGAATTTGTTTCAAGGTGTCTGATATGTCAACAAGTGAAAGCGGAACATCAAGTGCCATCAGGATTACTTCAGCCGATCACGATACCCGAGTAGAAATGAGATCGAGTCACCATGGACTTTGTATCCGGACTGCCATTGTCAGCGAGTAAGAAGGATGCGATTTGGGTTGTTGTTGATAGATTGACTAAGTCGGCTCATTTTATCCCTGTCCGCACGGATTTTTCGCTCAATAAATTGGCAGAATTATACATCTCCCAAATTGTTTGATTGCATGGGGTGCCTATTTCTATCGTGTCGGATAGAGACCTAAGATTTACATCGCGATTTTGGAAGAAATTGCAAGAGGCTTTGGGTACCAAGTTGCATTTTAGCACTGTTTTTCACCCCCAAACCGATGGTCAATCCGAACGGATAATTCAAAAACTCGAGGATATGTTGAGATGTTGCATCCTTGAGTTTAGTGGTTCATGGGAACGGTATTTACCTTTGGTTGAATTCGCTTACAACAATAGGTTTCAATCAATTATTAAGATGGCGCCTCACGAGGCTTTATACGGTCGTAAATGCCGTACCCATTATTTCGGGTGAACTTAGTGAAGGTAAAATCTTGAGGTTGATTTGGTTAAGGATGCCGAGCAAAAAGTTCGAGTAATTCGTGAAAGTTTGAAAGCTGCTTCGGATCGCCAAAAGTCGTACACGGATTTGAAAAGAAAAGGCCTTGAATATCCAGTTGGAGACAAGGTATTTCTCAAGGTCTCACCCTGGAAGAAGGTGCTTAGATTTGGCCGTAAGGGCAAATTGAGTCCGAGGTTCATCGGTCCATATGAAGTATCCGAACGAGTTGGACCAGTAGCGTACCGATTAATTTTACCCCCTAAGCTTGAAAGGATCCACAACGTTTTCCATGTCTCGATGCTTCGACGATATAGGTCTAATCCATCGCACGTAATCGCTCCATCTGAGATTGAGATTCAGCCTAATTTGAGCTATGAAGAGGAACCAGTTCACATTATGAGGCGTGAAGTAAAAGAGTTGCGCAATAAGAAATCCCGTTAGTGAAGGTGTTGTGGCATAAACACGGAATTGAAGAAGCCACTTGGGAACTTGAGGACTCTATGAAAGAGCGATACCCGAGCCTAATTACCGGTAAGATTTTCGGGGACGAAAATTTCTTAAGTGGGGGAGAGTTGTGACAGCCCTAAAGTGACCCTAGTCGGAAAGCGGTTTCGGGACCGCTAAACCGAGTCACCGAAATGTTCTAACGTAATATTTATTGTCTAGAATATGTGAATATGAATGTGTGAAAAATTGAATGTTTGGATTTTGTTAATTGTAAGTGAATTTTATCAAATAGGACTTATGTGAGAAAATTTAGAAATGTGCTAGGCAAATGTAAGGTGGCCTATTAATACATGTGGGAAAATGGTTGTCCTTGCATGTCAAATAACCCCCTTTCCTAAGGTGAGTGGCCGGCCATGGCAAGATTATGGGCAAAGGAAACATGTTTCCAACATGTTTTGCTAGTGGTGTATGTAGGAAGCCATAAAATAAAAACTAGCATTAAAGAAATGAAAAAAAATGAGCATGGATGCCCCCCATTGTGCAGTAGCTAGAGAGAAAGAAAAGAAAAAAAATAAAAGGTTTTGTTCATTCATTGTTCATTCTTTTGGTTGTTCTTGAAAAAAAAAGTGAAAGGAAGGAAGATTTACCTAGGTCAATTCGGCAAGTATCTTTGGCTACTAGGAGGTAAGCATTGAATTTGTTGATTTGGTTTTGTAATATGCTAAGTTGAAGTGTGGGTGCACTCTTGGTAAGGTCAAGGAAGATGAGATTTCTCATGTGTATTTAGACAATATGCCGAATGATTAAGTGTTGGAGATAGGAGTTTATTTGCATGTTAAATGATTCCTACTTAGCCCATGCTAAAATTTGTAATTTTATGGATGATAGGAGCATTCGGCTAGGGTATAAAGGAGGGATTTTGGTTGTTCATCTAAGTATTGAAGAGGAATGTACTATGGAAAGAAATCGGTCTTCCTAAGAATACGAGTTGTGAATGTTTATACGTTTTGATTTAAGTAAAATAATTCATGTTTGAACACACAAGGATTCGGCATTATTCATGACTATTGTATTTAGAACGTGATTTTTGAATATTCCGAATATTGGAATGTAAGTATAGGTGTGATCGGTCATGGGAATTTGAGATGAAATTAGGTGATTAAAAGATGTTATAGTTGACATTGTATATATATATATATATATACATACATTCGGCCATCTAAATGGGTAATTAGGAAGGATGGTTGCCGAATATACAAGCATACATATGCATGTGTAGTTGAATTATGAATGTTTAGCAAGATGGTTAAACTAGTTGATTTATTGATCAAGCTCAAGGAGTTAAAGAAGGAGAATCAAGCAAGGGAAAGACGAAGGTCATCGAGTAGCCGACTTGGAACTATTTTACCCAACACAAGGTAAGTCATTAAGCATGTATTTGGTATTGATTTAAATGGTCATAATATCCATGCAAATTGTGTTTAATGAGATGGTGTGTATATAAAATGTATGTGTATGGAATGATGACATTGCTGAATGTATAAAAGTAGTAACTTGCGTAGAGCGTTTGGTCTCGGTACTAAGTGTGCGGGCAATAAATGGGCACGGTGACAAGATTGGCACTAAGTGTGCGAACTTAAATTATATGGCACTAAGTGTGCAAACTTAAATTATATGGCACTAAGTGTGCGGACTTAAATTATATGGCACTAAGTGTGCAAACTTAAATTATATGGCACTATGTGTGCGAGCTTAAATCGCATGGCACTAAGTGTGCGAGATCGTTTATTAAGCACTACGTGTGCGAGTTTAATATGTATGTTCTATCGATTGAATATTTATATGGAGATGTGATTTTATCGAGTTGAGTATGGACAGTGGAAAGAGTAAGCACCTTGAGTTCATGGCTAATAGATGCTATGTTCATGTTCGGGGATGAGCTTGGTAAGCTTTAAATCTATGTGATGATTGCAATTGTATGATTGTGGTGAAAATGAGTTGGTGTGTAAAAATGCCTCAAATATCTTATTGAATAGAATATGAAATGTGGATGTATGACTTGGTATGAGATTGAACCGAAAGGTCCGAGGAATTATGGTATAGTTTCGACATGGATGGAGTACCTAACCTCGTTTATTGTTTCATGTTGTGATAATTTTATTGATGGATGATTGTCGAATGCTTAGGACTTACTGAGTTATAAACTCACTCTGTGTTTTCTTGTCACCCATTTTAGGTCCTTTGAATCCGTCTCGCTTATGCGTTTCGGAACCGTCGTTGAAGTCATCACACCGCTGGAAATCTTTTGGTATTGTCTTCGTAGTTGAACTAGGAGAACATTTGGCATGTATAGGCTATTTTGTTTTGTTGAGTTTTGGGTTGTAAACTTTAAGCCATGCGAAAATGGCCTATGTGGTCGGTTGAGTGTGATTCTAAAACCTATAGTCACGAGCCTTAGAAACCTTAATTTTGATAAGGTGGCCATAGTTTGTATTATGTATGATGAAATAGTTGGCCATGGAAGAATTATGAAATAGTCATTGTTTGCTTTAATAACAGATGCTGCCAGCAGCAGTGAGGTGAGATGGAAAAATCACTAAAAATAGTAGAAGTAGAATTAAATAATTAATAAATTATGAAATTGAACCATGCTGAATCTATTTTAATATGGACGAAACGAAACGACCATATGAGCTGTATTTTAAGAGATATTCAGGTTTTCGCGAAACAGGGCCAGAACGGTTTCTGGATCCCCTGCTCCGACTTTGAAAATTCACTATAAATTAACCAGAGAGAATTAGAAGTCATGCTCTATATGTACAGATTCCCTTGTGAGTCTAGTTTCCCTAGAAACAAACGACATAAGTGTTGGAGCCCTGTACAGGAAGATATCCAAGTTGTAGTGCACAAAAGTCAGTGTAGTCGAACCCTGAAACAGGGGAGACTTTAACTAATAAACTGTACTAATTGGCTTGACCAAAAATTCTAGAAAAAAATTTGTAGATGGGATTATGTGTCTAGTTTCAGGGAAAATTTATGGAACTGATTTTCGAGTTCGGGAACTCGAGATATGATTTTTAAGGTGACAGTGACGCAGTTAGCTAGCCTGCCTGGAACAGAAATTAAATATTTCCAAGAGAGAAATAAGGGAAGTAAGCCCGGTAACATCACGTGGTGAAATCCGGTGACGGTCACGGGTTTGGGGTGTTACATTATTAAGGTAGTTTTACTCCGATATTGGTGTGCTGGCTGGGTGGGTTGATTTATATCCTCATATGGTGTGTTGGTTGGTACGGGTGGTGTGTTGGCTGGATTTGGGTGGGATGCATATTTGCATTAGACTGTACTGTTACTGTATTGAGCTTAGGCCCAAGCTGTTACTGTATAGGGCTAAGGCCCAGATTGTACTGTTACTGAATAGGGCTTAGGCCCAGACTATTACTGCATGCATTATTTACTGTTTGACTGATAGGGGTTATACGATGAGTTTTCGTAAACTCACCCTTCCTTTTTAACTGTACAGGTAATCCCCAACCTTAGGCAATTTGGTGCTGCGAGGGACTTGGAGGTGGCCACATGACTACTGTGTCTTGCAATTGACTTAATTTAATTTAAATTACACTTTTGGGTTTTTAATTATGTAATATGGCCGTTTGTAGGTATTAATTTTTAATTGGGCTTGGAATTATTTCTTTTAAACTGCTAGTCTAGGTAAAGACAAGTTTTTAAAACAATTATTATTTTTTAAAACACGCGTTTTAAACTTCATCGACTTAAAAAGCTTCAGCATTTTTAAATCAATTTAATATAACACTGATGGTTAAAAGGGTAAACATTTTGACGAGAAATTTTTTTAGATAATAATTAAAAGGGATTGAAAATTTAATAACGATATTTTATCGACAAGCCTAGTTTTCAACAACACTTTGATGCGACACGTCAAATTCAGTCATAATGTCTAGGGCGGGTTTGGGGTGTTACAAGTAGTCAAAGTGAAACAAAATATTCTGTTGTTAGATCTGAGGCACAGGCACCAGCTAGGGTTATGTGATTCATGCTTGACAGGAAGCTTCAACACCTTATGTGGTCACTAGTTGTAATAGCCCGTTTTTTAGTCAAATTAGAACAGTGGTTTTGGATCCACAAATCCAAGGTCAAAATATTTATTTAATTATTTTATTAAAGTTTACAGCATGATAGAATTATAGTGTGAAAGTTTCGTAAGGAAATTTTACTGTTTGAATACTTAATTTGGTAAAAAGGACTAAATATCATAATGTGTAAAACTTGTGTTCTATTAGCTAAAAGTGTCAAATAGCTATAGAACATTAAAGTAAAGTTCCTTAAGTGATAAATATACCATTTTTATGTTAGTGGATGTTAATGGTTTGGTATAAATGAAATTTTGAATTAATTTTAAGGTTAAAATGGTAAATGGTTCTATTTTCTCATTGTCATCTTCACTTAGCCGATTTTAAAGAAGAAAAAGAAGAAAATTTTGCTCTCTAGGGTTCAGTCACTTGGAAGTTAAATTGGTATGTGATTTTGACTTAATTTTTGATGATTTTTATGTTTTTGTGATCGTTGCTTCGTATTATAGCTAGCTCGTACCTTAGATTTTGAAATGGTTAAAGATTTAACATGTTGCCATTGTTGAATGCTTGAGTTATTTGAGGGTTGATGATGGATTTTGAATATTTGTTAATAGTTAAACTAGTTTTGTAAAGTGACTTTTTGACAAAAATGCAAAATAGGGATTAAATTGTGAAAATGTAAAATGTGGTGGTTAAGAGTGTGAATAAATTGAAAATTTGGGCTGCTAGTAACATGTGGTAAATTTGGATAAGCATGTAATTGTACTAAATTGCATGAATTTACAATTTTATGTGAAAAGGACTAAATTGTAAATATATGAAAGTTTAGGGGCAAATGTGTAAATTTATTAAAATATGAATTATGGGCTAAATTGAATTGATTTAATACTAAATGTACTGAATTTGATAATATATAGATCAAGATAAGTCGAGATCAGAATTAAATCCGAGAAAAAAGAAAAGTGGACGAATAGTCGATAGTTTCCATCCGAGTAACTCGAGGTAAGTTCGTATAATTAGAATCGAACTTTTAAATACTTGAAATAATTGTAATGAATGTGTATAATTGAGTACTTGATATATTTGGATTATGAACTCCATATCGTGTAACAACCCTTACCCAAGACCGTCACTGGAGTCGAGCACGAGGCGTTACCAGACTTATCTTACCTGTTCGGGGCATAAAAAAATTACTTTTTAAAATAACTATTAATTCGCTAACATTCATCCAATAAATCCATAAAAAGGGCCTTTGAGGCCCTAAAACGTGCAATTGGAATGGTTCGGGACTAAACTGGGAACATTAGAAATTTTCCGATTACTTGCACAAATCAAAACAATTTATTTCACTATTCATAATAAAATAGTCCATCTGCGTAACAGTCACTAAACTAGTTATAACTCATGTTAAAAAACTCAAAATTCAAATCTGTGAATTTTCCCTAAAACTAGACTCATATATCTTCTTACCATATTTTTTCCAGAATTTTTGGTTAGGCTAATTAGTACAATTTATTCATTAAATATTCCCCTATTTTGCAGTTCAACGGACCTGACCTCTCTTCACAAAAAATTGATTATCTCATTATACATAAATCAGATAACACTTCTATTTATTTCTAATGAAAATATTCTCACTAAGAAATCTATAAATATAAATTTTGACTAATAATTCGTTTTGTACAATTGTTAGTGATTTTCCAAATTTGGAACAGGGGATGATGAAGTCACTCTGAACCAGTTTCATAGAAATTTAAATATCTTAGAATATTCGCTTACTCTATTTCTTTCCTACAAAAATAGACTCAATAAGCTTTAATTCCATATCTCATTCATAATTTAATTCCATTTCTAAAATTTTTAGTGATTTTTCAAATCCACATCACTGATGCTGTTTCCTAACTATTCCATGGCCAACTCTTACTCTTTCATAGTTTCTTTGCATCAAACCTCATTTAGGCATACATAATACCAAAACATGTTCTTATTTAGCTATACCATAAGCTAATCATTACCAAGTATTCACATGCCATGATTTAATCATATCATAAGGACATACACACAAAATAGCCAAGTCCCTATACATGCCATAACTTAAAGTATTTCTAGTCACAAAATACTGAGATAACTCGTTGATAGTGTGAGGTGATCTTCGACGTCCTTATGATTTTTCGAGTTGGTTTTGCGATACTATAAAAAAGAGAAAAAAGAAAGGGAGTAAGCATAAATCTTAGTAAGTTTGCATGTAAATAAATAACAACATTCTAAATGAATTATCAAGATAACCTGAACCTTTCGAACATGGACTTATCTTACCTTCCCTTTGGTACACTCTTTGAATTTTTCGTTGAACCATTTGGAATACTAAGGATACCTGGGTACCTTTCCCTTTTAAACTTACCATTGCCATGTCTTGACATGGTCTTACGTGGTATCCTTGCCTTATGAACTCACCATTGCCAGGCCTTGGCATGGTCTTACATGGGATCTTTGCCTTATAGTAGTTTATCAATGCCATGTCTTGACATGGTCTTACATGATTTCCTTGCCTTGTAAAACTTACCAATGCCATGCCTTGGCATGATTACTTGGTATCCTTAAACCCTAATGTCATGACATTTGTATCCTACACATTCTTAAGGTTCAACCGAGACTTTTAAGTATCATTTCTCCATCAATTCTTGCTTGAATCATCAAGGAATAAATTTATAAAATAAATATATAGATTCTGAAAAATAACATCATTAATAATAAATAATAAAACATTGCATTTATTTACCGCAAACTTACCTCGATACAGAATACGATCAAATATTTTGAATTAGTCCTTAACCTTTTTCTTTCCTTGGTGTAACCCCGAATTTCATTCTTCTTGATCTATAATAGCAAATTTAACTTATTTAATATTCACATTTATCAAAAAAATCCTTAACTCTAACTTTGGAAAAATTATGATTTTGCCCCTAAACTTTTGCATATTTACACTTTTTCTCCAAGGCTTGGAAATGAAACTTTATCCCTAATTCTTATGTTTTATGACATGCTGATCATTTATTTACCTATGGCAACATCAAATTCCCACTCTAACATGTACTTCTGACCATTAGGTATTTTTACTGATTATGTCGTTTTACTCGTTTTCGCTTAAAATCGCTTAGCTCAAGTCGTTTAACATAATTTCAAGCTTCATATTCTACAATAAAACATCAAAATAAACACATTTCACTTATGGGTAGTTTTCCAAATATGAACCCTATGTTAAATTATTGCTAGAATAAGCTAAATCAAGTTACCAGGACTTCAAAAACGTAAAGAACATTAAGAACGAGGCTTGAAATCACTTACTATGAAGCTTGGAAGCTTGAAAAAACCCTAGCTATGGAGAACCCTTGAAATTTAAGACTAATGAAGAAGATGGACACATTTCTCCATCTATTTGTAACACCCCAAACCCGTGACCGTCACCGGATTTGACCACGTGGTGTTACCGGGCTTACTTCCCTTATTTCTCTCTTGGAAATATTTAATTTCTGTTCCAGGCAGGCTAGCTAACTGCGTCACTGTCCTCTTAAAAATCATATCTCGAGTTCCAGAACTCGAAAATCAGTTTCGTAAATTTTCTCTGAAACTAGACTCATAATCCCATCTACATATTTTTTTCTAGAATTTTTGGTCAAGCCAATTAGTACAGTTTATTAGTTAAAGTCTCCCCTGTTTCAGGGTTCGACTACACTGACCTTTGTGCACTACGACTTGGATATCTTCCTGTACAGGGCTCCAACACTTATGCCGTTTGTTTCTAGAGAAACTAGACTCACAAGGAAATCTGTACATATAGAACATGACTTCTAATTCTCTCTGGTTAATTTATAGTAAATTTTCAAAGTCGGAGCAGGGGATCCAGAAACCATTCTGGCCCTGTTTCGCGAAAACCTGATTATCCCTTAAGATACAGCTCATATGGTCGTTTCGTTTCTTCCATATGAAAATAGATTCATCATGGTTCAATTTCATAATTTATTCACTATTTAATTCTACTTCTACTATTTTTAGTGATTTTTCCATCTCACCTCACTGCTGCTGGCAGCATCTGTTACTAAAGCAAACAATGACTATTTCATAATTCTTCCATGGCCAACTATTTCATCATACATAATACAAACTATGGCCACCTTATCAAAATTAAGGTTTCTAAGTTAGATTCACACTCAACCGACCACATAGGCCATTTTCGCATGGCTTAAAGTTTACAACCCGAAATTCAACAAAACAAAATAGCCTATACATGCCAAATGTTTTCCTAGTTCAACTACGAAGACAATACCAAAAGATTCCCACCGGTGTGATGACTTCAACGACGGTTCCGAGCACATAAACGATACGAGTCCAAGAGACCTAAAATGGGTGACAAGAAAACACCGAGTGAGTTTATAACTCAGTAAGTCATAAGCACTTCACAACCATCCGTTACTAAAATTATCATAAAATGAAATAATGAAACAAGGCCCATTGCGTTCCACCATACCGAACTACCATAGTTCCTTAGACCTTTCGGATCAATGTCATACCAAGTCATACATTTACATTTCATATACTATTCAATAGGATATTTGAAGCAATTTCCATTCATCATTTCATTTCCGCAGCAATCATGCAATTGAAATCATCACATAGATTTAAAACTTACCGACTCAACCCCGAGCATGAACATAGTATCTATTAGCCACGAACTCAAGGTACTTACTCTTTCCGCTGTCCATACTCCACTCGATGAAGACACACCCTCCATATAATTGTTTGATCGGAGATATATATATATAGAGTACGCACACACAATTGCTTAATACTCGATTTCGCACACTTTGTGCCATGTGATTTAAGCCCGCACACATAGTGCCATACCCTTGAGCTCGCACACCCAAAGGTCAGATATTTAGCATGCACACTTAGTGCCATATATTTCCAGCATGCACACTTAGTGCCATATATTTCCAGCATGCACACTTAGTGCCAATCTCATCACCGCATACACGTATTGCCCAAGACACTTAGTGCCGAAAGCAAACTTTCTACACATTTCACTATTTCTTTTACATTCAACAATGTCATCATTCCATACACATACATTTTCATTTACATATCATCTCATTAAACACAATTGCATAGATATTATGATCATTTAAAACAATACCAAATATATGCTTAATGACTTACCTTATATTGGATGAAACGATTTCCAATCGACTACTCGATTATCTTTGCTTTGCCTTTGTTTGATTCTCCCCTTTTGATGTCTTGATCTCCTAGTATAAATACATTTAGTAGTTAAATTTCTTGCTGGATACTTATGTGTATAATTTAATGGTTTTCACTCCATTCACAACTATCCTTGTTCAAAATATCAAAACCTTAGCCAACATTCAATTAATGCATCAAGGCCGAATGTATTATCACTATTAAGGTAACCTAGTCTCAAGTATTTTCAATTCTAATGTACAACATCTCAAATTCCCATGACCGATCACACCTATTCTTACTTTCCAATATTCGAAATAATCAAAATCACCTCCTAAACACAATAGTCATGGACAATGCCGAATCCTCAAGTGTTTGAACATAAATTATTTTACTAATATAAACATTCACGAATCATATTCATAGGAAGACCGATTTCTTTCCATAGCACATTCATCATCCATACTATCATCTTGTCTAGCTTTAGTATATATATACTCTTATTTTGTTCAATGGCATGTATAAGGCTTTTGTTAATTTTGTAATATGTGTCATTTGATTAGCCAATATGAAGGCTTGTAAGGTATACATATCCACATGCATATGGCCATAGGATTTGGCTCATTTTGTTATATGGTATGACCTATATAGTTGTGCATATTTGTGTTCTAATGTTAATGAGATGAATGAACATGGCGAATCACAAGTAGATACACATGTAAAATGACCGAATCACATGAGATGGCTAGACCATAATTGTAAATGAGTTACAATAATGAGCCAATCTTCAATGTGTTATAAGGCATAGACATTCTTTATACAAGAGAAATAATCCTAGCATGTGTAAGACCGATGAAATAAGGTTTACATGCAATAAGGTTTATCGAGGTCATTTGAGAGTATAATTAGGCCTGGCTATATGTTATGGAAACCTATAAGTGAGAACATATGTTAATGGGTGACCAAAGGCTTGGAAAATAACCTAACATGGTCTACACAGGTAGACACACAGGTGTGTGTCTAGACCGTGTGTGACACATGGACCACCCCATGGGCATGTGGTATAATCGTGTGTCCCCTGCACCAAAAATTATAAGTTAGAATGCAAAGTAGTAAACACACAGGTAGAGACACGACCGTGTGTCTCAACCATGTGGGGGACACGGCCTAACACACAGGTGTGTGTCTTGGCCGTGTTCCCCTAAACATCATAAATAGAATGCTCAAGTTTTTGGACACGGGCGGCCACACAAGCATGTTAAGGCCTTGTGAAGGACACAGGCCAGAGACATGGGAGTGTGCTTGGCCGTGTGAAAACCCCTGTAGGTTTGAAGTAGAAAATAAATTCAATTAATCCCACACGGGTATGGGGCACGGGCGTGTGCATTGTCTCCACGCGGGCGTGTGAGACATAACTCAGAATTTTTCTTAAATCTTTATTAGGTCCTTGGTTTAGTCCTGGATCAATTTCAATGTACGTTTGAGCCTCGTAGGCTCATAATAGAGACATCAAGATGCTATTGGATTGATTTCAAACTAGAACAAAATTTTATAAACTGTATTTCCTGAAAATGCTCAAGTACATGCTTGGTAACACCTCATACCTGGTCCCGGTATCAGGTACGGGTAAGGGGTGTTCCATTTAGTGGTATTAGAGCTACGGTTTAGTCGGTTCTAGGACTAACTATACATGCCATTATATGAACACTGATAGTGTGATATCTCCTAACTGATTAATTATCTTTGAATATAGTAAATGTCTTCCAATCAAGCCCAAAATGAGTCTGAGGGAGCCGAGAGCCATGCTCCAACTTCTGTACAACGAGCTGCTTCTAGCAGTAGTAGAGGGCCTTTGTCTGAAGGTAGGGAAGAGGCCAGGGCCGCCTTCTTTGACATGATAGATTAGTTGTTTGGGGAATATTTGAGGAATCACCCTAACATACCACGACCTCCCTTGCCCCCTAACCAACCTGATGAGGAAGTACCACGAGGTATGGCATCTGTAAGAACTGGTAAAACCCCTGTAGACAAGCTTAGAAAGTACGGCGCTGAGGAATTTTGAGCTAAGATTGATGATGATACTGAACGAGCTGAGTTCTGGCTTGAGAACACTATAAGAGTATTGGACGAATTATCGTGCACACATGAAGAGTGTTTAAAGTGTACCGTGTCACTCCTGAAAGATACTGCATACCACTGGTGGAAGACCGTATCTTCAGTGGTGCCAAAGGAAAACATCACTTAGGAATTTTTCCAAGCGGAGTTTAAGAAGAAATACATTAGCCAAAGGTTCTTAGACTCGACATGGAAGAGTTCTTGGAACTCAAAAAAGAGAATAAGACTGTATCGAAATACGAAAGGGAGTTTATAAGGCTAAGTCAATATATAATTGAATGGGTTCAAACAGAGTCAAAAATGTGTAAATGCTTCGAGGAAGGTCTGAATGAGGAAATCAAGCTATTGATTGGAATTCTTGAGATACGAGAATTTACAGCATTAGCTGATAGGGCCAAGAAAGCTAAGGAGCTCAATAATGAAAGGAAGCAAGCCAAGAGAGAAGCTCAAGTTGCGAGCAAGAGACCTAGCGGTAAGACGCTCTCATTTCCCACAAAGAAATTGAGGAGCTAACATGAATGGTCCACTTCATCGGTAGGATATTCGGGTAGAGCGAGAGGCTCCAAACGACGTACTCAGAAGTCTTCTTGCCCGATGGTCACTAGTGTGGGGAGTGTGTAACACCCCTTACCCATACTTGAGGCTGGGATAAGGTACGAGGCGTTACTGGACAAACATACAAACATTAAACTAAAATACGGGCCATAAAATTTCATTCATATTTCAAAACGTTCATTCACTTACACATAGTCCCTTATTTGAGTCTACAAAGCCCAAAACATACCTTAGAAAGGGTTCGGGACTAAACCGAGAACTTACGAAAATCTTGGAAATTTCATGCTTTAAGGCTCCACATGCCCGTGTCCCAAAGTCGTGTTCCATACACGGCTGAGACACACGGTCGTGTCTCTGCCTGTGTGGAATATACCTAGGCTATTTTCCAAGCTTTGGTCAACCTTAATCTCTTACACACTTATACAAAATCAAAAGCATATAACATGGTATTCATTTAATGATTAAATATTCTCAATTAAACCACAAACATAGCATTTGTATGTCATCATACATGTGTCTCTCATACTTATTTTACCTTGTTTATTATAGTACCACTTATACATTTATACCAAGATTATCATCTTACAAAATATCTTCACTTAATCATCAAGCATTCATATTTAAAACTAGATCATATCTTTATAAAATACCACAATTCAGATCATAAAATAACATGTTTGCTCTGAAACATTTCAATTCAACTTCATACCCAACAAGCATTACATTGAGACTAGTCATATATATATATATATATATATATATATATATATACATGTCATGAT
The DNA here is from genome assembly GCF_025698485.1 of Gossypium arboreum. NCBI lineage: Eukaryota > Viridiplantae > Streptophyta > Magnoliopsida > Malvales > Malvaceae > Gossypium > Gossypium arboreum. The sequence continues at coordinate 41,591,919 of NC_069076.1, forward strand.
ACATATCATTCTCTTTTCTGCTTTTCTTATAAATACATATCATTTATTTCATTATATCAATATTTCATATACCATAGTTTCCATGTATTCCACATATATTTATTTTCCTCCTCCTCCTCTCCATTCCACATCCTTAATGTATATAGCATTCTTGTAAGTACGATTTCACAATTTACTAATAAATGCTCACATCAAACTGTCCACACGAGTCATAGTCACTTACTTATTTATAATTAAAGATAAAGAGCTCCAAATTAAGATCCGTAAATTTCCCCTAAAACTAGACTCACATATCTTTCCACCATAAGATTTTCATAATTTTTGGTTTAGCCAATTAGTACAGTTTATTCATTAAAATTTCCCCTGTTTTATTTTTTGACAGTTCTGACCTCTCTTCACTAAAAATTAATTATCTCACAGTACAAAACTTGGATAATGTTCTTATTGATTTATCTTGAAAATATACTCATTAGGGATTTTAAGAATATAATTTTAAGCCTCTAATTATTTTTATCCAAAATTTTGTGATATTCCAAAGTCAGAATAAGGATCACGTAATCCTTCTAAACCAGTCTCACAAAAATATAAATATCTTAGAATATAGAACTCCTTTTCTTTCTCTATTTGTTTTATATGAAAATAGACTCATTAATATTTAATTTGATATCACATTCGGTCACTGACTCAATTTCTACTATTTTTGGTGATTTTTGAAAATCACGTCACTGCTACTGTCCAAAACAGTTTTATTGCTAATTCACTCTTTCACACTTTCTTTGTATTAACCTCATTTTAACATACATATCACAAATCATATTCACCACATTTCATACATCAAAAGTATAGGCCCATGATCACAAGGTCACCATAAAATCATCCTCATGTATAACTTACTTGTTTATAACCTCACCACATCCTGGTCACTTAATGAACACATCATTCACATAATCAAGTTCCTACACTTATTCATCACAAAACTCACAAAGCAATACATAGAGAGTCTTTCGTTGAACACTTTGGATCAATCCTTGATACTTGGTGGTTTCAGCACATAGCTCCACCCATCATATAGTTCGGCTCTCTTGTACACATGGTGAACACTCAGTACCACCCATGTGACCTAGCCAATTTATCTCGTAGCTCTCTTGTCTACATGGTGTCCTTCACCTGGAACCACACATGTGACCTAGCTACATATATCCCGTAGCTCTCTTGTCTACATGGTGTACACATAGTATCACCCATGCGACCTAGCTACATCATAATGTCTTGTAGCTCTCTTGTACACATGATGTGCACTCAGCACCATACATGTCACCTAGCTACATACTATCTATATCATCCAATCTTTCCGAAGGTTCAACCGGGATTTCTCTCTCTTTTCCAAAAATTTCACCAATCAAGTAATTATCCACAAACATATTTCCAATATTATTATAAAATATCATAATACAAGTAATATTGATGTATTACTTACATATAAACTTACATCTCATTTAATATCAAGGCAATAACATTAAATTACACATTGCCTTATTAAAATCATATGAACTTACAATTTCCCATAATATCCATAATCATAGAAATCACATCTATGTATGATAATTCAATGCACTTCATGCATCATAGACATATTTTAAATCAATTCATAAACTTGGCACCATAATCATTTAATTTAATATAATTCAATTAATTCACTAAATTTAACTTTCAAATATAAATTACAACATTATTGTTGTATTATTATCATACCAACTTACATACTTTCAACACCTCGAAATCATAATGAATATATCAATTTTACATTGAAACATGCATAAATTAATGCTTATTATAAATATGAACTTACCTCGATACTAAAACGGCCATTTTACCAACATTTCCAATTTTCGATTTTTCTCTCATTCTAGGTTCAAATCTCATTTTTCGAGATCTAAAACATCATATTTTACTTATTTAATTCATTTACTATTCAAAACAGTCCTTAACTCAAACTTTGGAAAATTACAATTTTGCCCCTAAACTTTTGCATATTTACACTTTTGCCCCTAGGCTCGGGAATTAAACTTCATCCCTTATTCTTATGTTTTATGACATGCTGATCACTTTTCCCTTCTATGGAAACATCAAATTCTCACTCTAACATATACTTCTGACTATTAGGTATTTTTATCGATTAAGCCCTTTTACTCGTTTTCACTCAAAATCGAGTAGCACAAGTTTTCTAACATAATTTAAAACCTCATATTCTATTATAAAACATCAAAATAAACACATTTCACCTATGGGTAATTTTCCAAATATGAACCCTAGCTTAAATTATTGCTAGAATAAGCTTAATCAAATTACCGGGATTCCGAAAACGTAAAGAACTTGAAAAACGGGGTTATAACGGACTTACTATTGAGCTTGGAAAGCTTGAAAACCCTATCTGAGGCTTCCCCCATGCTAATTTCGGCCTCCATGAGAAAGATGAGTCAATTTTGGCTTTATTTTCCCTTTTTATTTCTTTTAATTACCAAATGACCAAAATGCCCTTCCTTACTAAACTTTCAAAAATTCCATCTATGTCCAATTTTTTTCCATCACTTAAAAATTGGTAAAATTTCTATTTAAGACCTCCTAATTAATATTTCAAAGCAATTTCATACTAGAAACTTCTAGAATGCAAGTTTTGCAACTTATTCAATTTAGTCCCTAACTTCAAATTGAGCTCTTTATGCATAGAATTTCTTCACGAAATTTTCACACAATCATGAAATCATATCATAGACCTCAAAATAATCATAAAATAACTATTTCTATCTCGGATTTTGTGGTCCCGAAACCTCGTTCCAACTAGACCCAATTTTGGGCTATTACAGAGTGTAGATGACCAAAAGCTGAAGTGTAATAGCTACAATAAATTTCACTTCAGAGAGTGGCGGATGAAGACCGGTGCATGTTATAGATGTGGTTCTCTTGACCACTTCCTCAGAGACTGCCTAGAGCGAATCGATAAAGAAGTGGAAGTAACCCCAGAATCGAGTGTTCTTATTCCACGAGATAGACCTCTGAAGTATCCTGGAAGTGTTAGTGGTAGTTGAGTTGTAGCCAAAGACACCACGAAATCAGAGACTCGAGCCCCGGTAAGAACATATGCAATACGCGCTCGAGAGGAAGCCTTTGCTCCTGACGTTATCACAGGTACATTTTCTCTTTTTAATACTTGTGTTGTTGCCTTAATTGATCTGGGGTCAACGCATCCATACATTTGCATGAGATTGGTGTCTAGTATTAACATACCTATTGAACCTATGAAATTTATAATTAGAGTGTCGAACCTATTAGGCAAGTTAGTCCTGGTTGATAAAGTCTGTAAGAATTGACCTTTGATGATTCAGGGTCATTATTTTCTGGCTAACCTTATGTTATTGCCATTGGATGAGTTTGATGTAATACTTGGCATGGATTGGTTAGCCTTGCATGTTGTAATTGTAAACTGTGGTAGCAAGTATATTGAATTGAAGTGCCCAGATGGTAAGGTTCTACGGGTTGTTTCAAGAGAATTGGATACACCGCCAGTTGTAATCACAGCAATGGTTGCCCAAAAATATATGAGAAATGGGTATGAAGCCTACCTTGATTTTGTACTAAACACTAAGGAAACAGAGTTGAAGATTGAGTCCGTGCCAATAGTATGTGAATATCCAGATTTGTTCCCAGAGGAATTACCTGGATTACCTCCTGAAAGAGAGATAGAGTTTGGTATTGAACTAGTGTTAGGGATAGCTTCTATTTCTATTGCTCCGTATAGGATGACGCCAACCGAGCTGAAATAATTAAAAGCACACTTGCAAGAGCTGACGGATAAAGTTTTTGCAAGGCCAAGCTTTTCGCCTTGGGGTGCTCCATTATTATTTGTAAAGAAGAAAGATGGTTTAATGAGGTTGTGTATAGATTATCAAAAATTAAACAAGGTGACTATCAAGAATAAGTATCTTTTTCCAAGGATCGATGATTTGTTCAACCAGTTGAAGGGAGCTACTGTATTCTCTAAGATAGACCTGAGATCCAGCTACTATCAGTTGCGGGTTAAGGAGTTGGACGTGCCAAAAATAGCTTTTAAAATGAGGTACGGCCACTATGAATTTCTTGTCATGCCATTTGGGTTAACGAATGCACCGGCCATATTTATGGACCTAATGAATAGGATATTTCGACCATACTTGGACAAGTTTGTGGTTGTGTTCATTGACGACATTTTGATTTATTCCAAGGATGAGATGAAGCATGCGAAACATTTGAGGACTGTGTTGTAGACTTTACGGGAAAAGCAATTGTATGCTAAGTTTAGCAAGAGTTAATTTTGGCTCTAAGAAGTAGGGTTTTTGGGTCATATTGTTTTAGGTGATGGCATCTGAGTTGATCTAAGTAAAATCTCTGCAATGAAACCACCTAAAAATGTAACTGAGGCTAGAAGCTTTTTGGGCTTAGCCGATTACTATCGAAGATTTGTGAAAGAATTCTCCATGATCGCAACTCCGATGATGAGGTTACTATAGAAAGACATTAAGTTTGAATGGATAGAGAAGTACCAGCAGAGTTTTGAAAAGTTGAAGACATTTTTGACTGAAGCTCTAGTTTTAGTATTGCCTGAGCCGAGAAAAGAGTTTGTGGTCTATAATGAGGCATCCTTAAATGGATTGGGTTGTGTACTTATGCAAGATGGTAAGGTGATAGCCTATGCTTTGTGGTAGTTGAAGCCACACGAGAAGAATTATCCGACGCATGATTTAAAGCTTGTCGCTATTGTTTTTGCCTTGAAAATTTAGAGGCATTACTTATATGGTGAGACTTGTCGTATATTCATAGACCACGAGAGTTAGAAGTATTTAGTGACTAAAAAAGAACTGAATCTGAGATAGCAGAGATGGTTAAAATTAATTAAAGACTATGAGCTGATCATCGATTATCATTCGGGAAAGGCGAATGTGGTCACCGACGCGTTGAGCAGAAAATATTTTTTTGCATTGAGGGCAATGAACACTTGATTGATGTTGTTTGATGATGGTTCCGTCCTGGTAGAGTTAAAGCTCAGGCCGACATTTTTTCAAGAAATTTATGATGCTCAGACTAATGATAGTAGCCTGTAGGCTAAAAGAGCTCAATATGAGCCGGGCATTGAATCAGATTTTCAAGCTAGTCCCGATGGATGTTTGATGTTCAGAGACAGGGTTTGCGTACCGAGGAATAATGAAATGATTCAGAAAATCTTGCAAGAAGTGCATGATAACCATGTGTCTATTCATCTTGGAAGTACCAAAATGTACAATGATTTAAAGAAAATGTACTAGTGGAATGGCATGAAAAGAGATATCTCCAAATTCGTATCAAAATGCTTGATATGCCAACAAGTCAAGACTAAACATCAAGTACCTTCTGGTTTCCTACAGCCTTTGATGGTCCCCGAATGGAAATGGGACAGAATGACTATGAACTTCGTGACTGGACCCCAAAAAAGAAAGATGCTATATGGGTTGTGGTTGATAAGTTGACAAAGTCAGTTCATTTTATCTCGGTAAGGACAGATTATTCACTTGACAAGTTGGTCGACTTGTATATATCTGAGATTGTGAGATTACACGGGGTACCGTTATTGATTATTTCAAACAAAGACCCGAGATTCTAGAATAAGTTACAAGAAGCCTTGGGTACGAAGTTGAGCTTTAGTACAGCTTTTCACCCGCAGACCGATGGTCAGTCTGAGCGAATGATTCAGATTCTAGAGGATATGTTACGATGTTGCATCATTGAATTTCAGGGAAGTTGGGAAAAACACCTGCCATTGGTAGAGTTCGCCTACAACAACAGCTTTCAAACGAGTTTGAAGATGGCACCTTACGAGGCCTTGTATAGTAGGAAGTGTCAAACTCCATTATATTGGACGAAACTCAAGGAGAATCAGATTCACAGAGTTGACCTAATCAAGGAAACTGAAGAAAAGGTTAAAGTGATACGTGACTGTTTAAAAGCGGCATTGGATAGAAAAAAGTCATATGCTGATCTGAAAAGAAAAGAGATTGAATTTCAAATCAGAGATAGAGTATTCTTAAAAGTATCTCCATGAAAAAAGGTATTGAGAATTGGCCGAAAAGGAAAACTGAGCCCGCGATTTATCGGACCATACGAGATCACTGAAAGAGTTGGACCATTAGCCTATCGCTTGGCACTGCCACCAGAACTATAAAAGATTCATGATGTGTTCCATGTATCTATGTTAAGATGATATCGAACAGATCCCTCTCATGTGATTTTACCGACGGAGATTGAAATTAGACCGAACATGACTTATGGTGAGGAACCGGTCAAGATTTTGGTTCGTGAGGTTAAACAGCAAAGAAATAGAGATGTGGCTTTGGTAAAAGTCTTATGGCATTGACATGGTATGGAAGAGGCTACATGGAAGCTAGAAGAAACCATGAGAAGCAAATATCTGAATCTGTTTACTGGTTAGACTTTCGAGGACGAAAGTCCCTAAAGAGGGGGAGAAATATAACATCCCAAAATAGGGCCTAGTCAGAACAGTGATTTCGAGACCACAAATTCAATGTTGAAATATTTATTTTATGATTATTATGAGGTTTAGAATATGAAAATATGCCTGTGTTAAAGTTTCATGAGGAAATTCTATGAGTAAAGTGTCAAATTGGAGAATAAGGACCAAATTGAATAAATTGTAAAACTTGGATTCTAGAAGCAATTTATATGAAATTGCTTTAGATTATTAATTAGAAGGTCTTAAAGAGCAAGTTTCCCAATTTTTAAGTTTTTGGACAAAAATGGGCATGTATGGATAAAATTTTAAATAAAGGGCTTAAGGGCATTTTGGTCATTTGGCTCATTAATGAAATAAAATGGGAAAATGAAGGCAAAAATCAGCCATTCTTTTCCCTCATCCAACCGAGTTTCTCAAGCCCTCCATAGCTAGGGTTTTCAACATTTTCAAGCTCAATAGTAAGTTCTCCCAAGCCTCATTTTTAAAGTTCTTCACATTTTTGAAATCCTGGTAGCTTACTCTCTCTATTTCTACCCATATTTCATGCTAGGGTTCATTTTTAGAAATTTACCCATGCATGAGTTACTTGTATTTTGATGGTTTATAGAGGAATATGAAAGTTTAAAAGATGGTAAACAACTTTTACTAAGTGATTTTTTATGGAAATGGTTTTAGGCACCATTTTGTAAAAGTTGTAAAAATGGGCAAAAAGATGAGGAATAATGGAAAAATGTGGACTGCCATAAAAGGAAAGAACAATTGGCTAGGCTTGGGTAAGGTAGAAATTGCATGCATTTTATTATACGAGCCTAGGGACTAAATCGTAAAAATGTGAAAGGTTAGGGGCAAAACGGTCATTTTATCCGGGGGCGATATTTAGGCTCAAAAAGAATAATGTGAGGTATTGATGATTCATTTTTATTGTTATAAACCTCGAGGAGAAAATTTCAGAGATCAATCAAGGGAAACGAAAGGTTTCGGAAAAACTGAAATGCGAAACCGAGACGAATACCAGGTAAGTTCGAATAACTTTAAGTAAATTATTTATATGCCTAATTACGTGTGTTATGAATGCATGATATGTAGCTATAATGATGGCATGAAAATCCATGAAATATGTCAATAATAATGACATAATGATAAATGTCCCGGTTGAAGTAAAAAGGGAAATTCGATGGATAAACAATGGCTTACATGACTTGAGATCCTTCATGTGTTGCAGAAAAGGATTTAGCCTGGGTGGATAATCTGTTGATCTCAAATGTAGAAAGGATCTAGCCCGAGCGGGTGTTCCTTGAGTGATCGAGCCTCCCGAAGAATATGTGCGCATTGTGGATTTAGCCCGGACGGACAATCCGATTAGGATCTGAATTTAGCCTGCACTGGTAATTCAAATCCGAGCTCACTAAGGGTGTTTGTCTCTATAAGGGATTTAGCCTGGGCTGGTAATCCCTTCATCACCTTATGAGTTTACATTATGGGGGATTTAGCCTGGACTGGTAATCTCGCCGTATGATGTGAGGTTCGCGGGAGTGCATACATGAGATGATCGCTCTTATGACTTGACGATAAATGGATAATCCATCGAGATTTTTCGAGTAACTCAACGGGATTAATATGTGATACAAAAATGAAAACGTTGAACGATGAGCTCATCTTAGATAAGTTACATGGTGTGATGTTATGTAACTAATTTGTTGATGGAGTGCATGTGATAGGGAAACCATTCCATACTTGCTGGTTTATTTGCCTAATATGGTTGCATGCTAAACAAATCGATAAGTTTATTTTCCAGTCATTTGGGCTTACTAAGCATGTAAATGCTTACCCCTCTCTTTTCCCTGTTTTACAGAGCTCGTGGACTCACGAAGATTGGAAGACGATTGGAGATTCAACACACTATCACCTTGTCTAGCTTTGGTATATAGATACTCTTATTTTATTCAATGGCATGTATAGGGCTTTTGTTAATTTTGTAATATGTGCCATTTGATTACCCAATATGAAGGCTTGTAAGGTGTACATGTCCACATGCATATGGCCATAGGATTTGGCTAATTTTGTTATATGGTATGACCTATATAGTTGTGCATATTTGTGTTCCAATGTTAATAAGATGAATGAACATGGCATATCACAAGTAGATACACATGTAACATGACCGAATCACATGAGATGGCTAGACCATAATTGGCAATGACTTATAATAATGAGCCAATCTTCAATGTGTTATAAGGCATAGACATTCTTGATACAAGAGAAATAATCCTAGCATGTGTAAGACCGGTGAAATGAGGTTTACATGCAATAAGGTTCATCGAGGTCATTTGAGAGTATAATTAGGCCTGGCTATATGTAATGGAAACCTATAATTGAGAACATATGTTAGAGGGTGACCAAAGGCTTGAAAAATAACCTAACACGGTCCACATGGGTAGACACATGGGTGTGTGTCTAGACCGTGTGTGACACACGGACCACCCGATGGTCGTATGGCATAACCCTGTGTCCCCTACACCTAAAATTAAAAGTTAGAATGCAAAATAGTAAACACACAGGTAGAGACATGGCCATGTGTCTCAACCGTGTGGGGGACACGGCCTAAGTCATGGGCGTGTGTCTTGGCCATGTGCCCCTAAATGTATGCTGACGTCATAAACAAAATGCTCAAGTTTTTGGACACGGGCGGCCTCACAGGTGTGTAAAGGCCGTGTGAAGGACACGGGCCATAGACACGGGCATGTGCTTGGCCATGTAAAAACCCCTGTAGGTTTGAAGTAGAAAATAAATTCAAGTAATCCCACACGGGTAGGAGACACGTGCGTGTCCCAAAGCACACGGGCGTGTGAGAAATTAACTCAAAATTTTTCTTAAATCTTTATTAGGTCCTTGGTTTAGTCCTGGATCAATTTCAATGTACGTTTGAGCCTCGTAGGCTCATAATAGAGACACCAAGATGCTATTGGATTGATTTCAAATTGGAACAAAATTTTATAAACTGTATTCTTGAAAATGTTCAAGTATGTGCCTGCTAATGCCTCATACCTGGTCTCAGTCTCGGGTACGGGTAAAGGGTGTTACATTTAGTGGTATCAGAGCTATGGTTTAGTCAATTCTAGGACTACCGTAGAGTGCATCGAGTTTAGCTATACATGCCATTACATGAACGTTGATAGTGTGATATCTCCTAACTGTTTAATTATCTTTGAATATAGTAAATGTCTTACAAGTAAGCACAAGATGAGTCTGAGGGAGCCGAGAGCCATGCTCCAGCTTCCGTTCAACGAGTTGTCTCTGAAAGTAGTAGAAGGCCTATGTCTGAAGGTCAGGAAGAGGCCAGAGCCGCCTTCTTTGACATGATGGATGAATGGTTTTTGGATTATTTGAGGAATCGCCCCAACATACCACGACCTCCCCTGCCCCCTAACCAACCTGATGAGGAAGTGCCACGAGGTATGACACCTGTAAGAACTGGTAAAGCCCCTGTAGGCAAGCTTAGAAAGTACGGGGCTGAGAAATTTTGAGCTAAGATTAATGATGACGCTGAACGAGCCGAGTTCTAGCTCGAGAACACTATAAGAGTATTGGACGAATTATCGTGCACATCTGAGGAGTGTTTAAAGTGTACCGTGTCACTCCTAAAGGATACTGCATACCACTGGTGGAAGATCGTATCTTCAGTGGTGCCAAAGGAAAACATCACTTGGGAATTTTTCCAAGTGCAGTTTAAAAAGAAATACATCAACCAAAGTTTCTTAGACTCGAAACGGAAGGAGTTCTTAGAACTCAAACAAGGGAATAAGACTGTATCGGAATATGAAAGGGAGTTTGTAAGGCTAAGTCAATATACGACTAAATGGGTTCAAATAGAGTTAAAAATGTGTAAATGCTTTGAGGAAGGTCTGAATGAGGAAATCAAGCTATTGATTGGGATTCTTGAGATACGAGAATTTGTGGCATTAGCTGGTTGGGCCAAGAAAGCTGAGGAGCTCAATAATGAAAGGAAGCAAGCTAAGAGAGAAGCTCGAGTTGCGAGCAAGAGACCTAGCGGTAAGACGCTCTCATTTCCCACAAAAAAATTGAGGACCCAACATGAATGGTCCACTTTATCGGTAGGATATTCAGGTAAAGCGAGAGGCTCCAAAAGACGTAATCAGAAGTCTTCCTCCCCGATGGTGGCTAGTGTGGGGAGTGTAGATGACCCAAAGCTGAAGTGTAATAGCTACAATAAATTTCACTTTGGAGAGTGTTGGATGAAGAGCGTTGCGCGTTATAGATGTGGTTCTCTTGACCATTTCCTCAGAGACTGCCCAGAATTGAAGTGCCCAAATAGTAAGGTTCTACAGGTTGTTTCAAGAGAATTGGATACATCACCGGTTGTAAACACAACAATGGTTACTCAAAAATATACGAGAAAAGGGTATGAAGCCTACCTTGCTTTTGTACTAAAGACTAGGGAAACGAAGTTAAAGATAGAGTCTGTGCCAATAGTATGTGAATATCCAGATGTGTTCTAGGAGGAATTACCCAGATTACCTACTGAACGAGAGATAGAGTTTGGTATTGAACTGGTGCTAGGGATAGCTTCTATTTCTATTGCTCTATATAGGATGACACCAACTGAGCTGAAAGAATTAAAAGCACACTTGCAAGAGCTGACGGATAAAGGTTTTGCAAGGCCAAGCTTTTTGCCTTGGGGTGCTCCCGTATTATTTGTAAAGAAGAAAGATGGTTCAATGAGGATGTGTATAGATTATTGGCAATTGAACAAGGTGACTATCAAGAATAAGTATCCTTTGCCAAGGATCGATGATTTGTTTTACTAGTTGAAGGGAGCTACTGTATTCTCTAAGATAGACCTGAGATCCAGCTACTATCAGTTGCGGGTTAAGGAGTCGGACGTGCCAAAAACAGCTTTTAGAACGAGGTATGGCCACTATGAATTTCTTGTCATGCCGTTTGGGTTAACGAATGCACCGGCCGTATTTATGGACCTAATGAATAGGATATTTCGGCCATACTTGGACAATTTCGTGGTTGTGTTCAGTGGCGACATTTTGATTTATTCCAAGGATGAGATGGTGCATGCGAAGCATTTGATGACTGTGTTGCAGACTTTACGGGAAAAGAAATTGTATGCTAAGTTTAGTAAGATTGAATTTTGGCTCCAAGAAGTAGGATTTTTATGTCATATTGTTTCAGGTGATGGCATCCGAATTGATCCAAGTAAAATCTCTGCAATTTTTTAATGGAAACCACCTAAAAATGTAAACGAGGTTAGAAGCTTTTTGGGCTTAGCCGGTTACAACCAAAGATTTGTGAGAGGATTCTCCATGATCGCGATTCCGATGACAAGGTTACTACAGAAAGACATTAAGTTTGAATGGACAGAGAAGTGCCAGCAGAGTTTCGAAAAGTTGAAGACATTGCTGACTGAAGCTCCAGTTTTAGTATTGCCCTGAGCTTGGAAAAGAGTTTGTGGTCTATAGGGATGGATCCTTAAATGGATTGTAACACCCCTTACCCATATCCGAGGCCAAGCTAAGGTACAAGGCATTACCAGACAAACATACAAACATTAAATTAAAATACGAGCCATAAAATTTTATTCATATTTCAAAGTGTTCATTCTCTTACACATAGTCCCTTATTTGAGTCTACGGAGCCCAAAACATACTTTAGAAAGGGTTTGGGACTAAATCGAGAACTTACGAAAATCATGGAAATTTCATGCTTTAAGGCTCCACACGCCCGTGTCCCAAAGTCGTGTTCCATACAATTTGAGACACATGGTCGTGTCTCTGCCTGTGTGGAATATACCTAGGCTATTTTTCAAGCTTTGGTCAACCTTGATCTCTTACACACTTATACAAAATCAAAAGCATATAACATGGTATTCATTTAATGATTAAACATCCTCAATTAAACCACAAACATAGCATTTTTATGTCATCATACATGTGTCTCTCATACTCATTTTACCTTGTTTATTATAGTACCACTTATACATTTATACCAAGATTATCATCTTACCAAATATCTTTAGCTTAATCATCAAGCATTCATATTTAAAGCTAGATCATATCTTTATAAAAGACCACGATTCAGATGCACAGAATAACATGTTTGCCTGAAACATTTCAATTCAATTCCATACCCAACAAGCATTACATTGAGACTAGTCATATATATATACACATGTCATGATACATAACATTCTCTTTTTGTTTTCTTATAAACACATATCATTTATTTCATTATATCAATCTTTCATATACCATAGTTTCCATGTATTCCACATATATTTATTTTCCTCCTCCTCCTCCTCTTCATTCCACATCCTTAATGTATATAGCATTCTTGTAAGTACGATTTCACAATTTACTAATAAATGTTCACATCAAACTGTCCACACGAGTCATAGTCACTTAATTATTTATAATTCGAGCTACAGACCTCCAAATTAAGATCCATAAATTTCTCCTGAAACTATACTCACATATCGTTCTACCATAAAATTTTCATAATTTTTGGTTTAGCCAATTAGTACAGTTTATTCATTAAAATTTCCCCTTGTTTCACTTTCTGACAGTTCTGACCTCTCTTCACTAAAAATTAATTATCTCACAGTACAGAACTCAGATAATATTCTTATTGATTTATCTTGAAAATAGACTCATTATGAATTTTAAAAATATAATTTTGAGCCTCTAATTATTTTTCTCTAAATTTTTGTGGTTTTCCAAATTCAGAACAGGGGATCACGTAATCATTCTAAATCAGTCTCACAAAAACATAAATATCTAAAAATATAGAACTCCTTTGCTTTCTATGTTTATTTTATATGAAAATAGACTCATTAAGATTTAATTTGATATCTCATTCAGTCTCTGATTCAATTTATACTATTTTTGGTGATTTTTCAAAATCACGTCACTGCTATCTTGTCCAAAACAGTTTTATTGCTAATTCACTCTTTCACACTTTCTTTGTATTAACCTCATTTTAACATACATATCACAAATCATTTTCACCACATTTCATACATCACAAGTATAGGCCCATGATCACAAGGTCACCATAAAATCATCCTCATGTATAACTTACTTGTTTATAACCTTACCACATCCTGGTCACTTAATGAACACATCATTCACATAATCAAGTTCTGCACATATTCATCACAAAACTCACAAAGCAATACATAGAGAGTCTCCGTTGAACACTTGGATCAATCCTCGATACTTGGTGGTTTCAGCACATAGCTCCACCCATCATATAGTTCGGCTCTCTTGTACACATGGTGAACACTTAGTACCACCCATGTGACCTAGCCAGTTATCTCGTAGCTCTCTTGTCTACATGGTGTCCTTCACTTGGAACCACGCATGCGACCTAGCTACATATATCCCGTAGCTCTCTTGTCTCCATGGTGTACACATAGTATCACCCATGCGACCTAGCTACATCATAATGTCTTGTAGCTCTCTTGTACACATGATGTGCACTCAAGACTATACATGTGACCTAGCTACATACCATCAGTATCATCCAATCTTTCCAAGGTTCAACCCGATTTCTCTCTCTTTTCCAACAATTTCACCAATCAAGTAATTATCCACATACATATTTCCAATATTTTTATAAAATATCATAATACAAGTAATAGTGATGTATTACTTACATATAAACTTACATCTCATTTAATATCAACGCAATAACATTAAATTACACATTGTCTTATTAAAAATCATATGAACTTACAATTTCCCATAATATCCATAATCATAGAAATCACATTTATGTATGATAATTCAATGCACTTCATGTACCATAGACATATTTTTAAATCAATTCATAAACTTGGCACCATAATCATTTAATTTAACATAATTCAATTAATCCACTAAATTTAACTTTCAAATATAAATTACTGACATTATTGTTGTATTATTATCATACCAACTTACATACTTTCAACACCTCGGAGATCATAGTAAATATGTCAATTTTACACTGAAACATGCATAAATTAATGCTTATTATACATATGAACTTACCTTGATATTAAAACGGCCATTTTACCAACTTTCCCAATTTTCGATTTTTCTCTCATTCTAGGTTCAAATTTCATTTTCTGGGATCTAAAACATCATATTTTACTTATTTAATTAATGTACTATTCAAAACAGTCCTTAACTCAAACTTTGGAAAAATTACAATTTTGCCCCTAAACTTTTACATATTTACACTTTTGCCCCTAGGCTCGGGAATTAACCTTCATCCCTTATTCTTATGTTTTATGACATGATGATCACTTTTCCCTTCTATGGCAACATCAAATTCTCACTCTAACATATACTTATGACTATTAGGTATTTTTACCGATTAAGCCTTTTTGCTCGTTTTCACTTAAAACCGAGTAGCACAAGTTGTCTAACATAATTTGAAACCTCATATTGTATCATAAAACACCAGAATACATAAATTTTACCTATGGGTATTTTTCCAAATATGAACCCTAGGTTGAATTATTGCTAGCAAAAGCTAAATCAAGTTATCGGGACTCCAAAAACGTAAAGAACTTGAAAAACGGGGTTAGAACGGACTTACAATTGAGCTTGGGAAGGTTGAAAACCCTAGCCATGGAGTCTCCCTTGGTATACACGTCCATGGTGAAGAAGATGAGCAAAATTGGCTTTTAATTTTGTATTTTAATTCATTTTACCCCTAAATGACCAAAATACCCTTACTACTAAACTTTCCAAAAATTCCCAATTTTTGTCCATAACTTAGAAATTGGTCAAATTTCTATTTAAGACCTCCTAATTAATATTTCAAATCAATTTCATACTAGAAACTTCTAGAATTCAAGTTTTGCAACTTCTTCAATTTAGTCCCTAACTTCGAATTAAGCACTTTATGCATAGAATTTCTTCACGAAATTTTCTCACAATCATGCAATCATATCATAGACATCAAAATAATCATAAAATAATTATTTATATCTCAGATTTTGTGGTCCTGAAACCTCTGTTCCAACTAGACCCAATTTTGGGCTATTACATGGATTACTTATGCAAGATGGCAAGGTGATAGCCTATGCTTTGCGGTAGTTGAAGCCACATGAGAAGAATTATCCAACGAATGATTTAGAGCTTGCCGCCATTTTTTTTTGTCTTGAAAATCTGGAGGCATTACTTATATGGTGAGACTTGATCTGAACAAGGAAACTGAAGAAAATGTTAATGATAAACTGTAATTTATACATATTTTTATCCCATGCTTAGCACATTTATGGATGATTTCTCCTTATATATGATGAATTCGATGCTCCTAATCCTTTAATTTCATGTTTTATACTTAGGTGAACACAGGAGAGTAAAAGGAACAAGAATGGGCCAAAAAAGGAGAAAATGGGCCAACATGAGAAATCAACACGGCCTGGACTTCCTGACACGGTAGTCTACATGGTCATGTCCATTTGGTAGAATCGAAGCATGACTCACATGGGTAAACCACACGCCAGTGCCTATTTAATAGCCTTGACCACAGTCTGAAGCAATCGCACACGGGCGTGTCACACGGGCGTGTCCCTGTCGAGCCCAAGTATAGTCCTATTCGGAAAAGGGCACTCTTGAGGGCTCTTAGGCATTGAAAAGCCTATTTAAACACCTATGGAGGCACTAGAAGGGGATACACGGAGTAGGAGGAAAGGAATTACGCAAAGAAAGCCGATCGATCCATCTCAGAAGTTGGATTCATCATCAAGACTGAAGATCTCCCTTCAATTTCCTTTAGGAGTTTTGGGTTTTCTTTATGTTTTGTTGTCTTTACTCTTTTGAGATGTTTTCTTTCATAATTATGAGCTAAACCCCCTAAATACCTAAGGGGAATGAAACCTAAGATGGATCTTGTTATTATTATCTGAATTGTATGATAAATATTTGACTTGTTCTTAATTATGTGTTCTTAATTCTTGTTTTAATATTCCAGGATATTGATTCAAGTTAATGCACTTATTCAGAGGAGTAAAAGTCCATGTTTAAGAGTAAATTTGTCGTAATTAAGCAGAGTTTATGTAACACCCCTTACCCGTTACCGTCGCCGGAACAGGATACAAGGTATTACCAGAACATAATACATACCATTAAACATAACCGAAATATAAATATGTCATCCAATTTGATAGTGCATCGTATAATATATATCTTGAACAATATTAGCCAACTTTAATGCCTTTTACAAATTAGCTGGTTGAGTACTGTAACTAATATTTTAAACCTAGACAAATATGACACGTAACAAAATAATTAAGCCTACTATACATGCCATAATTCAAAACGTTTAGTTCAAATACCCTAAAGTATGATAGTGCGGGTAGATCTTCACGATCCTTAACTCCTGAGCAAGCCAAAGAACACTATAAGACAAAAGAGAGAAACAAAGTAAGCTTATAGCTTAGTAAGTAAGTATGTAAATACTAATTAAAAAAAATCTAACATGTTTACACGACAATTCAAGTATATCTACTTTAACTTCACTATTCATTCCACTTTGATTAAGCTGTCTCTGCTGCGTCATATTCACTAAATAAATCATAACTCAAGTTACAAAACTCGAAATTCAAATCCGTAAAATTTCCTGAATCTAGACTCATAAATATTTTTTCTAATTTTTTCTATAATTTTGGTTCAGCCGATTAGTACAGTTTATTAGTTAAAGTTTCCCTGTTACACAGCTCGACTGATCTGACCTCTGTTCACTACAAATTGAATTTCTCTCAGTACACAATTCAAACAACCCTGAAGTCTGTTTCATTTAAAACTAGTCTCAATAAGAAATTTAGGCATGTAAACTATATTTCTTAATTTGCTTTGTACAATTTTTAATGATTTTTCAAAGTTGGAACAGGGGATCACGTATTCATCCTGAGCAAGTCACATACAATTGTAAATATCTCAAAATATAGAATTCCTTTGTTTGCTCTGTTTCTTTTATATGAAAGTAGACTCATTAAACTTTAATTTCAAATCTCATTCAACCTCTAATTATATTCCTCCTATTTTTGGTGATTTTTCAAAATCACGTCACTGCTATCATCTAAAAACAGTTTTAATGCTAATTTCACTCTTTCACACATTCTTTATGCTAACCTCATTTTATCTTATATATGTATATACCACAAATCATTTTCACCACATTTCATTCACCATAAGTGTAGGTCCAAACCACAATATCACCACAAAACCATCCCGTTGAACAATTCGGATCAATCCTCGATATTTAATGGTTTCAAAGACACGCCCCCACCATCATACTTCGCTTAGTTCGGCTCTCTTGTACACATGGTGAACACTTAGTACCACTCATGCGACCCAACCGATTTGTCTCGTAGCTCTCTTGTCTACATGGTGTCCTTCACTTGGAATCACGCATGCGACCTAGCTACATTTATCTTTCACGTAGCTCTCTTGTCTACATGGTGTCCTTCACTTGGAATCACGCATGCACCTAGCTACATTTATCTTTCACGTAACTCTCTTGTCTACATGGGATACATCTCGTATCACACATGTGACCTAGCTACTACAGTGGTGTCTCAGTAGCTTTCTTGTACACATGATGTGCACTCAGCATCATACATGTGACCTAGCTACGCCCTCTATTTCATTCGATCTCCAATGTTCAACCGGATCTCTCTCTATATTTATTTCCATTCTTCCAATAGTCGATTTATATTTTAACATCAGCTAGTATATTTATATAATAGGCTGAAATATAAGAATGTACATGAAATTATTGTAATATTTACATACAAACTTACCTTGGTGCAAAATGTGGAAATTTTGCAATTTAGTCCAAAACTTTTTCCTTCCCCGCTCGAGATCAATTCGCGTCTTTCTTGATCTATAATAACACATTTAGCTCATTTAATACTCATACTATTTATTTCAATCCAAAAATCACATCATGGAAAAATTACATTTTGCCCCTAACTTTTCAAAATTACAATTTTGCCCCTAGGCTCGGAATTTAATTTCAGCCCTTATTCTTATATTTTATGATATGCTGAACATTTTCTCTTCTACAACAACATCAAATTCTCACTCTATCATATAGTTATGAACAATAGGTATTTTTACCGATTATGTCGTTTTACTCGCTTTCACTTAAAACCGAGTAGCACAAGTTATTTAACATAATTTAAAACCTCATATTCTATCATAAAACATCAAAATACACAAATTTCACCTATGGGTATTTTTCCAAATGTGAACCCTAGGTTAAATTATTACTAGCATAAGCTTAATCGAGCTTCCGGATTCCAAAACGTAAAGAACATTAAAAGCGGGCTTGGAATCACTTACTATGGAGCTTGAAAATTGAAGAAACCCTAGCTATGGAGAGAGGGAGAATTCGCAGCAACTAAGGAGGATGATGATCAATTTTGTGTTATTTTTCCCATTTTATTTCATTTAATATCCAAATGACCAAAATGCCCTCCTTACTAAACTTTCAAAATTCCTTCCATGTCCTAATTTTGTCCATGAACTTAAAATTGGTCAAATTTCTATTTAAGACCTCCTAATTAATATTCCAAAACAATTTCATACTTAAAACTTCTGGGATGCAAATTTTGCAACTTATTCGATTTAGTCCCTACTTTCAATTTAAGCACTTTAGGCATAGAATTTCATCACGAAATTTTCACACAATCATGCAATCATATCATAAACCCCAAAATAATTATAAAACAATTATTTCTATCTCGGATTTGTGGTCACGAAACCACTATTCCGATTAGGCCCTAATTCGGGTTGTCACAGTTTATTTCATGCATAGAGATAGGGTGACAAGTTTGGCCGGATTAGGGTGAAACCTAAGAATGGAGTCCATAGATCGAGTTAATGCAACACTAGGGTGTTAATTAGAATGAGATTTCAATTAATTAACCTAGGGTTAGACATTATTAGTCTCGAGAAAGATAATAATATAACTTAGGGATTTCTACGGATCAAGTCAAATGAATAAATCTTCTAATTCAGAGTTAAATAACAAGTGAAGTCTAGGTGGAGTTTTCCTTGGGTATTGTCTTAATCAATCGAGTTTTCCCAAAAGCTTTTCCCAATTTTCTCTCTATGCACCCTTACTTTAATTAATTAGTTTAGATAAACAAATTCCTTAATTTTTAGGCTAGATAATAAAAAAAAAGTAAATACTATAACTCTTGGTTCCTTTGGGTTCGACAATTCGGTCTTGCTAAAGCTATACTACTGTTCGATAGGTACACTTGCCTTCGTCGTGATAATAGTTAGTGTCAAGAACGATTAATTATAAATTTTTAAAACCTGTCAAGAATATCATGTATCAAGTTTTTGGCGCCGTTGCCGGGGAACTAAGATATTAGGAACATTCGATTTTTATTACTTTAGCCATATTTACTTTTAGTGCAATTTATTTTTAGTTTAATTTCACTTTTATAACTTTTCTTTTATTTTCTTCTGATAGGTTTTTCTAGTTTATGACCAGAAGAAACCCGTCAGGACCATTACTTTTCGACAGTGAGATCGATTGCACAAATCGCAGAAACCAAAGAGAAATAAGGAAAAGCTTAAGATACATAAAGGAAGAGCAAGAGGACGATATTCACACCACAACCGAAGAGATGGCTGAAAACTAGAAAAATCTGCTACCTCCTGCGATTGCTGCTAATCAGAATCCTGCTCCGCGTACTATGTATGATTATGCTAAACTTTCTTTAACAGGAACTAAATCAAGCATAGTTGGGCCTGCTGTTGCTGCAAATAATTTTGAACTGAAACCTAACACAATTCAAATGATACAGCAATTTGTTCAGTTTGATGGTTTGCAAGACGAGGATCCAAACGCTCACTCGGTGAATTTTCTGGAGTTTTGTGATACATTTAAAATCAATGGCATTTTTTATGATGCCATTCATCTTCGGTTATTTCCCTTTTCATTGAGAAACAAAGCTAAAAAGTGGTTGAACTCGTTACCACGAGGGTCAATCACTACTTGGGAACAAATAACTGAAAAGTTTTTATTAAAATATTTTTCACTGACTAAAAGAGCTAAACTACGTACTGATATCTCTTCTTTTGTGTAGATGGATTTAGAAACACTCTACGATGCATGAGAGAGATACAAAGACCTTTTGAGAAGATGCCCTCACCATGGGTTACCACTCTGGCTACAGGTTAAAACGTTCCACAATGGCTTGAATGCTTCGATTAGACAGATGATTGACGCAACTACTGGTGGAACTATCAATAATAAGACACCTAGGGATGCTTATGAATTTATAGAAGAGATGTCATTGAATAATTATCAGTGGCAAGTCATAACGATAAAGCCAATGAAAACAGCCGGCATTTTTAATGTCGATTCGGTCACCATGCTCTCTAATCAGGTAGAACTTTTGAATAGAGAAATTGTGACAGCCCTAAAGTGACCCTAGTCGGAAAGCAGTTTCGGGACCGCTAAACCGAGTCACCAAATTATTTGAATGTGATATTTATTGTTTAAAATATGTGAATATGAATGTGCGAAAATTTTAAGCTTCGATTTAGTTAATTGCATGTGAATGGAGTACATAGGACTTATGTGAGAAAAATTAGAAATGTGCTAGGCAAATGTAAAATGGCATAATAATGCATGTTATAGAAATGGTGGGTTTGCATGTCAAATTGCCCAATATTTGAGCTAATGGCCGGCCATGCTATGAGTGGAAACATGTCACAAACATGTTGTGTAGTGATGTATGTTAGGAACAATTAAATAATGAGTATGGGTAATAAAGAAATGGAAAAAGGAAAAGAATGGAGAGATTGTTTCTCCCCCTCCCCATTGCCGTGAGTGTAAGAAAGAAAACAAAAAAAAAGTGTCCATCTTTCTTCATAGCTCTTGGCCGAATGTTCTAAGGAAGGGAGAAAAAAAAAACATGTTGTGTTCTTTGGTTTTTCTTGGCCGAATTGAAAGGAAGAAGAAGGGAGTGAAGCAATCAGTCATCTTAGGTCATTATTAAGGTAAGGAAGATTGTACTAGCTCTTGAAATTTTAGTTGATATCAAGTGATTTTTGTAAACCCATGTTGAAATTGTGATTTTGGAATAAGTAAGGTTTTCGGCTATGGAGATTAATAAGGGTGATGGTCGTGTTTCATGCTAAATCTAGATGAACAATGGTAGTTTGCTTACATCTTGATGATTATGAGTTCCTTTCTTGGTTCTACCTTAGATCCATGAAGTATATTTTTTTATTTGGTGTTGTTGGAAGTATCGGCCATGATATATCCATAAGTATGACTTATGCTTATTGCATGGTAGGTAAGATTTATGTTTTGGATATATGTTTATATTTGGTTATAATCAACTTTGTGATTCGGCTCTTGCACATATATATATATATATATATGATTGCACACGATGTATTGGTATGACCTATATATTATCTCAAGGTATATATTTACATATGATGGTGTTTCGGTTATGGAGTAAATGATGGATGCATATTGAGTTATAATATGTAATGCGTTAGTTAGTAAAATGTATGCCATTTATGTGTGGTATTAAGTATATAATCGGCCTCAACATAGACATGCATATTCGGCCATAGGAAGAAGATTGGGGTTGCATGTATTCGGTTAGAGGCAAGCATATTGATGCTTTTATCTTGGCTTAAAAAAATTCGGCCAAGGGGGAAATATTAGCTAAAATGTTGAGTTTGATTCGGGATTCCATATATATATATGTGACTCTAATGCCTAAAGTATATATGGGCTAAGTACCTTGAGGTTTCCTTTTTGATGTTCGAATGAATTGTATTAAATTGCTTGATGTGATTAAAAATGCATATGACCATTGTGTAGTTGAGCTAGAAGGTGGCCATATGACCTATCAAACTCCTTGTCATGTTTGGCCATAAGCTAGCATAACGAGACTTTAATAAGTTAACTTTGTTTGAATTAGCTCAAGAGGTTAGAGGACCACAGTTGGATAAGGGAAAGGAAAAAGTTATCGAATAGCCGCCGAAATCGTTCGACAACATCCGAAGTAAGTTTTCGAGTAATGGAACTTAGATTATGATTTGATTAGATCATGCTCTTTGTGTGTGGCTATTGAGCCGAAATTTCAAGTGTGATAAGTGTCTTGTGTTTGAGTTTTGCTAATGAAAATGAAATACGAATGTGTCATGATTTATTGATAAATGTGCATGGTTATTCGAATGATGTCCGGGCTAAGTCCCGAAGGCTTTGTGCTAAGTGGCTATATCCGGACTAAGATCCGAAGGCATTCGTGTGAGTTACTAAATCCGGACTAAGATCTGAAGGCATTTGTGCGAGTTACTAAATCCGAACTAAGATCCGAAGGCATTTGTGCGAGTTACTAAATCCGGGTTAAGTCCGAAGGCATTTGTGCGAAGTTACTATAACCGGCTATGTCCCAAGGCATTTGAACGAGTAGCTATATCCGGTTAAACTCCGAAGGTACGTGATTCGGGAATGAATGAACTTGCTGTAAAAATTTCAGTTAATACGCTTGTGAAATCCCAACAATGAGGTATGTTTCGTATGTGCTTTGAATTAGTTGAGCCCTTACAAATAAGTATTCGCCGGTTGATAAATGAGCTACCGCCTTTGGCTAAGTTGATCTTTGTGTATGAATATAAGGGTTGGTAATGTGAAGTAAGTATGATATTGAGAATTTGTGCATATGAAATTATCTGTTTAGCTACATGAATGCTATACTTTGGTTGTGTTTAAATTCATGGCTCAAACTTACTAAGCATTAAATGCTTACTCCGTTTCTTTGATTTTCTGTTTTATAGATTTTGGTTCTTCAGCTATCGGACTCGGGATTTTTGAAGTCGAAGTCGCCCACACTATCAAAGCTCCTTTTGTTATATTTTTGGTTGAACTTTGAAATGGCATGTATAGGACTACCCTTTTGTTGTAGGTCATGTACCTTTCGGTTTTGTGTAAATTTGGATAGCCATGCGAAAATGGCTTAAGCATACTTTGGGCATGGTATTATAATCATTGTATGTTGTTCATGAAGAGGTATGGAAATGTTTGGAAACGATTAGCCATTGGGATGGTTAATCATGATCATATTTTGTGCTATTTATGTTTAAGGGCTAGTTGAATCATGGAAACTATGAAATAGGTAAAGCCTACCTTAAAGACAGATGCTGACAGCTCCAGTGACGTGGATGTGAAAAATCACTAAAAATAGTAGGAATGGAATTAAATAGTAAATAAATTATGTAAATGAACCTTGACGAGTCTATTTTCATAGGAGAGTAACGAAACAATCATATGAATAGTATGTTAAGAGATATTTAAGTGTTCGTGAGACAGGGCCAGAACAGTTTATGGAGTCCCTGTTTCGACTTTGGAAATTCATTATAAATTGACCAGGGATAATTAGAAGTCATGCCATATATGTACAGATTCCTTTTCGAGTCTAGTTTCCATAGAAACAAACGGCGTCAGTATTGAATCCCTGTACAGGGAGATATCCAGGTCGTAATGCATGAAGGGCAGTGTAGTCGCACCCTGTAACAGGGGAGACTTTAACTAATAAACTGTACTAACTGGCCTGACCAAAAATTCTAGAAAAAAATCTGTAGATGGACATATGAGTCTAGTTTTAGGGAAAAATTACGAAACTGATTTTCTAGTTTTTGAACTTAAGATATGATTTTTGAAGTGACAGTGACGCAGTTAGCCAACTGCCTAGAAATTTTTAAAATTGACTGTGAAAATGAATGGTTTAAGCCGTTAACCCCTCGTGTCCGACTCCGGCAGCGGTCTCGGGTACGGAGTGTTACAATTAAATTGGTATCATAGCTACGGTTTAGTCGATTCTAGGACTACCGTAATACGTTTGGGTCTAGCTATACATGCCATTTTGTGATTTTTTGATAGTGTGGTGATTTCTGACAATTGAAAATGTGTTTATTTATAGTAATGGATCCCGATCCCGACCGAGCGGTAGCTGATGATCTTGAGAGTGTAGCGCCTGCTCCCGCACAAGGGACAGCACCGGCGGACTCTCAACCTAATGCTAGTAATCCGAATGATGAAGCTAGACAAGCTTTCTATAGTGTGATGAATGGTTGGTTCAACCAATACATTCGAACTAATACGACTGTTCCACAACCTCCATTCCCGACAAATACCACCCCCGCACCTACAATGCCTCCGGTAACTGACCAAATAAGGTCAAATAAGTCCCCAGTTGATAGAATCCGAAAACACGGGGCTACTGAATTTAAGGCTACGGATAGCGATGATGCCGAGCAAGCTGAATTTTAGTTGGACAACATTATTCGGGTACTCGATGAGCTATCTTGCACACCCGATGAGTGCCTAAAGTGTGCTATCTCCTTGCTACGTGATTCTGCCTACTATTGGTGGAATACGTTGACTTCTATTGTGCCTAGAGAGCAAGTAACTTGGGAGTTTTTCCAAACCGAGTTTCGAAAAAAGTATATCAGTCAAAGATTTATGGATCAAAAACGGAAGGAATTTCTTGAACTTAAACAAGGTTCCATGTCGGTTACCGACTATGAAAGAAAGTTTGTAAGGCTTAGCCGGTACCCACGAGAATGCATTTCCTCAGAAGCCGTAATGTGTAAACATTTCGAGGATAGACTGAATGATGATATAAAGCTGTATGTTGGCATTTTGGAAATCCGAGAATTTGTGGCACTTGTCGAGCGAGCTTCCAAAGTCGAGGAGCTTAGTATAGAGAAAAGAAAAGCTGAGGCGGGAGCAAGGGAGTTTCGTAAAAGGTCTTCGGGGAAGCCCTTCCCACAGTCATCGAAGAAATTTAGAGATGGCTTGGGCCGGTCTAGAGACACTTCGGGCTTTTCTAGACGAGATTGCGATCGACCCCTTTCGAGTGCACGAGTCACTTCGGTCGCCAGTGTGGGAAATGATCGTCGTGATAGAACGGAGTGCCGTGATTGTGGCAAATGGCATTCGAAGTTGTAGATTCCATGACCGCCTCGCTACAAGTGCGGGTCAGTTGACCACTTTATCAAAGATTGCCCGAGATTGTCTGAACAGAATGTAAATCAGAGTGGGAAACCGGGTGCTACCACTGCTCGGGGTAGACCATCTAGGAATACGGGCATGCTAGCGGCGGTCAGAGAGGATCTAGAGATGCTACCACCAAATCTGAGGCTCGTGCTCATGCTAGGGCTTATGCCATATGCGCACGCGAGGATGCTTCCTCGCCAGATGTTATTACCGGTACTTTCACTCTCTTTGGTACTAATGTGATTGCTTTGGTTGACCCTGGTTCTACTCATTCTTATATATGCGAAACCTTAGCATCCAGTAAGACTCTACCTATTGAGTCATCGAGTTTGTAATTCGGTGTCAAATCCCTTGGGTCGTTACGTGCTTGTTGACAAAGTGTAAGAAATGCCCCTAGTAATTCGAGGTTCCTGCTTTCGCGGACTTGATGCTTTTGCCGCTCGATGAATTTGATGTTATTCTTGGTTTGGATTGGTTGACCGTGCATGATGCGGTTGTGAATTGCAAAAGAAAGACTATTGATTTGAGGTGCGCAAATAATGAGATAATCCGAGTTGAGTCTACGGACTTAAAGGGTTGCCAATGTAATATCGCAATGTTGGCCCGTAAATATGTAAGAAAGGGTGCGAAGCATACCTTGCGTATGTACTTGATGACAAAGAATTAGAAAAGAAACCCGAATCTGTGCGGTGGTTTGTGAATACCGGATGTTTTTCCTGAAGAATTACCGGGTTTACCACCTGTTCGGGAGGTAGAGTTTGGTATTGAGCTTGTACCTGGAACTACGCCAATTTCGATAGCTCCGTATCGTATGGCACCAACCGAGTTAAAAGATTGAAAGCTCGGTTGCAAGAGTTGACGGATAGAGGTTTCGCCGACCAAGTTTCTCACCTTGGGGTGCACCAAGATTGTTTGTGAAAAGAAGGACGGAACCATGAGGTTGTGCATTGACTATCGTCACCGAATAAAGTGACGATAAAGAATAAATATCCGCTACAGCGTATTGATGATTTGTTTGATCAACTAAAGGGAGCCTCGGTGTTTTCAAAGATAGATTTGAGATCGGGTTATTACCGAGCCATGAATTCGAGATTCGGATATACCCAAAACCGCTTTAACAAGGTACGATCATTACGAATTCTTAGTGATGCCGTTTGGGCTCACTAATGCCCCTGCGGTATTTATGGATTTGATGAATCGGGTCCTTAGACCGTATTTGGATCGATTTGTAGTTGTGTTTATCGATGATATTTTGGTCTATTCGAAAAATGAAACCGATCATGCTGAGCACCTGAGATTAGTATTGCAAATTTTACGGATAAGCAATTATATGCTAAGTTCAAGAAGTGTGAGTTTCGTTAAGAGAGGTTAGCTTCTTGGGTCACGTGGTATCCGTGATCGGTATTCGAGTTGACCCGAGCAAAATTTCAGCCATATTTAACTGGAAGCCTCCGAGAAATATTCGAGGTTCGAGCTTTTTGGGACTTGCGGTTACTACCGACGGTTTGTAAAGGTTTCTCGATGATAGCCACGCCCATGACGAAGCTACTTCAAAAGATGTTAAGTTCGAATGGACGGAAAAATGTCGAAAAGTTTTGATCAATCGAAAACTTATTTGATCGAAGCTCAATTTTAGTGCAACCGAATCGTGCAAAGAGTTTGTCATCTATAGTGATGCCTCCCTACTTGGGTTAGGGTTGCGATTGATGCAAGAAGGTCGAGTTGTGGCCTATGCGTCGAGACAATTAAAGCCACATGAGAAAAATTATCCGACTCATGATCTCGAATTAGTCGCCATCGTATTCGCTTTGAAAATATGGCGACATTACTTATTTGGTGAGAAGTGCCATGTATTTTCGGATCACAAAAGTCTCAAATATTTGATGACTCAAAGAGACTTGAATCATGCGACAAAGGCGTTGGCTTGAGTTGTTGAAAGATTATGAGCTGGTCATTGATTATCACCCGGAAAGGCTAATGTGGTTGCGGACGCCTTAAGCCGGAAATCACCGCTTGTTTTACGAGCGATGAATGTACACTTGTCCGTTTCTACCCTACAATGTGTTAGTAGCCAATTAAAGGCCAAACCATTATTGATTCATCAAATTCGCGAAGCTCGTAAAGTCGACGATGAGTTGGTTGCAAAACGGGCTGAATGTGTTCAATGTGGAATCGGAGTTTCAAATTGATGATGACGATTGTTTGAGGTACGTAAATCGGTTATGTGTTCCAAGAAATTCGAACTCATTTCGATGATTCGAACGAAGCTCATTGTAGCCGAATGTCAATTCACCGGGAGTACGAAAATGTACCACAACCTAAGACGCCGCTTTTGGTGGCATGGTATGAAACGAGACATTTCGATTTTGTTTCAAGTGTTTAATATGTCGCAAGTGAAGGCGAACATCAAGTGCCTACGGGTTTACTCCAACCGATCATGATACCGAATGGAAATGGGATCGAGTAACGATGGATTTTGTATCTGGGTTGCCAGTGTCGGCAAGTAAGAAAGATGCGATTTGGGTCGTTGTTGATAGATTGACTAAGTCGGCTCACTTTATCCCCATACGCACAGATTTTTCAATGGATAAATTAGCTGAATTATATGTTTCTCAGATTGTGAGATTACACGGGGTACCTATTTCTATCATATCGGATAGAGATTCGAGATTCACCTCACGATTTTGGAAGAAATTGCAAGAAGCTTTGGGTACCAAGCTGCATTTTAGCACCGCTTTTCATCCACAAACTGATGGTCAATCCGAGCAGATAATTCAGATACTTGAGGATATGTTGAGATGTTGCATCCTCGAGTTTAGTGGTTCATGGGAACGGTATTTACCTTTGATTGAATTCGCTTACAACAATAGTTTTCAGTCAAGTATTAAGATGGCACCTTACGAGGCTTTGTATGGTCGAAAATGCCGTACGCCATTGTTTTGGACCGAGCTCGGTGAAAGTAAAATTTTCGGAGTGGATTTGATTAAAGATGCTGAACAGAAAGTCAGAATAATCTGTGAAAGTCTGAAGGCAGCCACAGATCGTCAGAAATCGTATGCGGATTTGAAACGAAAAGACATTGAATATCAGGTGGGAGATAAAGTGTTTCTTAAAGTTTCGCCTTGGAAAAAGATACTCAGATTTGGCCGTAAGGGCAAGTTGAACCCAAGATTCATTGGGCCGCATTTAAATCTCCGAACGAGTTGGTCCGATTATGATAGATTGATTTTGCCCCGAACTTGAAAAGATTCACGACGTCTTTCATGTTTCGATGCTTGACGTTATAGATCCGATCCGTCACACGTAATTAATCCATCGGGTTGAAATTCAATCGACTTGAGTTATGAAGAGGAACCGATTCGTATCCTAGCTCGTGAAGTGAAAGAGTTGCGAAACAAAAGGGTTCCGTTGGTAAAAGTGTTATGGCTCAAACACTGAATCGAAGAAGCTACTTGGGAAACCGAGAACTCTATGAAAGAACGATACCCAAACTGTTTATCAAGAAGATTTTCGGGACGAAAATTTCTTAAGTGGGGAGAGTTATGATGACCCTAAAGTGACCCTAGTCGAAGCGGTTTCAGGACCGCTAAACCGAGTCACCAAATTATTTGAATGTGATATTTATTGTTTAAAATATGTGAATATGAATGTGCGAAAATTTTAAGCTTCGATTTAGTTAATTGCATGTGAATGGAGTACATAGGACTTATGTGAGAAAAATTAGAAATGTGCTAGGCAAATGTACAAAGGGCTTAATAATGCATGTTATAGAAATGGTGGGTTTGCATGTCAAATTGCCCAATATTTGAGCTAATGGCCGGCCATGCTATGAGTGGAAACATGTCACAAACATGTTATGTAGTGATGTATGTTAGGAACAATTAAATAATGAGTATGGGTAATAAAGAAATGGAAAAAGGAAAAGAATGGAGAGATTGTTTCTCCCCCTCCCCATTGCCGTGAGTGTAAGAAAGAAAACAAAAAAAAAGTGTCCATCTTTCTTCATAGCTCTTGGCCGAATGTTCTAAGGAAGGGAGAAAAAAACAAGTTGTGTTCTTTGGTTTTTCTTGGCCGAATTGAAAGGAAGAAGAAGGGAGTGAAGCAATCGGTCATCTTAGGTCATTATTAAGGTAAGGAAGATTGTACTAGCTCTTGAAATTTTAGTTGATATCAAGTGATTTTTGTAAACCCATGTTGAAATTGTGATTTTGGAATAAGTAAGGTTTTCGGCTATGGAGATTAATAAGGGTGATGGTCGTGTTTCATGCTAAATCTAGATGAACAATGGTAGTTTGCTTACATCTTGATGATTATGAGTTCCTTTCTTGGTTCTACCTTAGATCCATGAAGTATATTTTTTTATTTGGTGTTGTTGGAAGTATCGGCCATGATATATCCATAAGTATGACTTATGCTTATTGCATGGTAGGTAAGATTTATGTTTTGGATATATGTTTATATTTGGTTATAATCAACTTTGTGATTCGGCTCTTGCACATATATATATATATGATTGCACACGATGTATTGGTATGACCTATATATTATCTCAAGGTATATATTTACATATGATGGTGTTTCGGTTATTGAGTAAATGATGGATGCGTATTGAGTTATAATATGTAATGTGTTAGTTAGTAAAATGTATGCCATTTATGTGTGGTATTAAGTATATAATTGGCCTCAACATAGACATGCATATTCGGCCATAGGAAGAAGATTGGGGTTGCATGTATTCGGTTAGAGGCAAGCATATTGATGCTTTTATCTTGGCTTAAAAAAATTCGGCCAAGGGGGAAATATTAGCTAAAATGTTGAGTTTGATTCGGGATTCCATATATATATATATGTGACTCTAATGCCTAAAGTATATATGGGCTAAGTACCTTGAGGTTTCCTTTTTGATGTTCGAATGAATTGTATTAAATTGCTTGATGTGATTAAAAATGCATATGACCATTGTGTAGTTGAGCTAGAAGGTGGCCATATGACCTATCAAACTCCTTGTCATATTCGGCCATAAGCTAGCATAACGAGACTTTAATAAGTTAACTTTGTTTGAATTAGCTCAAGAGCTTAGAGGACCACAGTTGGATAAGGGAAAGGAAAAAGTTATCAAATAGCCGCCGAAATCGTTCGACAACATCCGAAGTAAGTTTTCGAGTAATGGAACTTAGATTATGATTTGATTAGATCATGCTCTTTGTGTGTGGCTATTGAGCCGAAATTTCAAGTGTGATAAGTGTCTTGTGTTTGAGTTTTGCTAATGAAAATGAAATACTGAATGTGTCATGATTTATTGATAAATGTGCATGGTTATTCGAATGATGTCCTGCTAAGTCCCAAGGCTTTGTGCTAAGTGACTATATCCGACTAAGATCCAAGGCATTCGTATGAAGTTACTAAATCCGACTAAGATCCAAGGCATTTGTGCAAGTTACTAAACCGGGTTAAGTCCCGAAGGCATTTGTGCGAGTTACTAAACCGGGTTAAGTCCCAAGGCATTTGTGCGAAGTTACTATAACCGGGCTATGTCCCAAGGCATTTGAACGAGTAGCTATATCCGGTTAAACTCGAAGGTACGTGATTCGGGAATGAATGAACTTGCTGTAAAATTTCAGTTAATACGCTTGTGAAATCCCAACAATGAGGTATGTTTCAGATGTGCTTTGAATTAGTTGAGCCCTTACAAATAAGTATTCGCCAGTTGATAAATGAGCTACCGCCTTTGGCTAAGTTGATCTTTGTGTATGAATATAAGGGTTGGTAATGTGAAGTAAGTATGATATTGAGAATTTGTGCATATGAAATTATCTGTTTAGCTACATGAATGCTATACTTTGGTTGTGTTTAAATTCATTGCTCAAACTTACTAAGCATTAAATGCTTACTCCGTTTCTTTGATTCTCTGTTTTATAGATTTTGGTTCTTCAGCTATCGGACTCGGGATTTTTGAAGTTGAAGTCGCCCACACTATCAAAGCTCCTTTTGTTATATTTTTGGTTGAACTTTGAAATGGCATGTATAGGACTACCCTTTTGTTGTAGGTCATGTACCTTTCGGTTTTGTGTAAATTTGGATAGCCATGCGAAAATGGCTTAAGCATACTTTGGGCATGGTATTATAATCATTGTATGTTGTTCATTAAGAGGTATGGAAATGTTTGGAAACGATTAGCCATTGGGATGGTTAATCATGATCATATTTTGTGCTATTTATGTTTAAGGG
Organism: Gossypium arboreum; assembly: GCF_025698485.1. Classification (NCBI taxonomy): domain Eukaryota; kingdom Viridiplantae; phylum Streptophyta; class Magnoliopsida; order Malvales; family Malvaceae; genus Gossypium; species Gossypium arboreum. The sequence goes on from NC_069076.1 coordinate 41,623,756, forward strand.
CTAGTTGAATCATGGAAACTATGAAATAGGTAAAGCCTACCTTAAAGACAGATGCTGATAGCTGCAGTTATGTGGATGTAAAAAATCACTAAAAATAGTAGGAATGGAATTAAATAGTGAATAAATTATGTAGACTAACCTTGACGAGTCTATTTTCATAGGAGAGTAACAAAACGATCATATAAACAGTATGTTAAGAGATATTTAAGTTTTTGTGAGATAGGGCCAGAACGGTTTCTAGAGTCCCTGTTCCGACTTTGGAAATTCATTATAAATTGACCAGAGATAATTAGAAGTCATGCGATATATGTACAGATTCCTTTTTGAGTCTAGTTTCTGTAGAAAGAAACGGCGTCAGAATTGAAGCCCTGTACAGGGAGATATCCAAGTCGTAATGCATGAAGGTCAGTGTAGTCGCACCCTGTAATAGGGGAGACTTTAACTAATAAACTGTACTAATTTTCCTGACCAAAAATTCTAGAAACAAATCTGTAGATGGACATATGAGTCTAGTTTCAGGGAAAAATTAGGAAACTTATTTTCTAGTTTTGGAACTCAAGATATGATTTTTAAAGTGACAGTGACGCAGTTAGCCAACTGCCTGGAAATTTTTAAAATGGACTGTGAAAATGAATGGTCTAAGCCGTTAACCCCTCGTGTCCGACTCCGGCATCGGTCTCGGGTACGGGGTGTTATAGAAATTAACAGTTTTCTTGGTTCTTCACAGGTTCACCCAGTACTACAGTGCTAAGCAAGTGGGGGTGGACCAAGCAATTTAGAATACCCACCCTATGGCCATAACATGGAGAATGAGCAGTTAAATTACATGGGGAATAATCCTCGATCTCAAAATAATCCTTATAGTAACACTTACAATGCAGGTTGGAGGAACCACCCAAATTTTTCATAGGGAGGCCAACAACCACCCTACCGAAAAGAGAAATACCCGAACCTTGAGGAGATGCTAACAAAATTCATCTCGGTGTCAGAAACTCATTTTTAGAATACCGAGACAGCACTTAAGAATCAACAATCATCGATTCGAGGGCTTGAAACTTAGATAGGACAGCTCGCCAAATTAATATTTGAACGACCATAAGGTAGCTTACCGAGTAACACTAAATCTAACCCAAGGGAACAACTCAATGCAATTACCATCCAAGACAAGGAAGGGTTAGTGGAACCTGAACCAGAACCAAGGCAAGAAATCGTGGTAAGTAAAAGCAAAGGTGAGGTAGACCACAGTAAACAAACACCGGCAAGTAAAGAGTACAAACCTCACGTATCATACCCCAATGTGACAAGGAAAGACCGCATAGATGAATAATTCGGTAAATTCCTTAAATTATGGAAGAAATTACATATTAACTTACCGTTTATTGAAGCTCTTCCGCAGATGTCAAATGCAGTCAAATTCTTAAATGAGCTTTTAACAAACAAGCGAAAGTTGGATGAGGCGTCGCATGTGGAGCTAGATGTGGTTTGCTCAGCCATACTACAGAATAAGGTGGCCAAAAAATTAAAAGATCCAGGAAATTTTACGATTCCTTGTTTAGTAGGGGCTAGTATCAATGTCATGCCTTACAAAATGTTTAAGCAACTAGGTCTTGGGAAACCCAAAAAAACTAGAATGAGTATTCAATTAGCCGATAAAACAATCAGATTTCCTAAGGGTATTATTGAAGATGTACTCATAAACATTGACAAATTTATATTCCCAGTTAATTTCGTTGTTCTAGACATAGAGGAGGATAGTAACGTTCCTTTATTTTTAGGGAAGCCCTTTTTAGCAACTGCTAGAACAATAATTGATGGTGGCAAAGGTGAACTCACACTTCGTGTGGGAGACGAAACAATCACCCTTCAAGCTCGTAATTTGAGTAACACATCAAAAGTCGAGGGTGATTGTATAAATCGTACGACTAATACTGATCACATGGTAAAACCCTCTGTGCAGAAAACAAGTTCGAAGAGCGCACATGAGCCTTGTTCGAGTGACGACAAGGGACCCATCTATGAAGAACGAAGGCTACGAGTTGAGGAACTAGATGAATGACGAACACATACGAGGACACACGATAAACCAAAACCATGCTATGAAGAGTTCAATATCTCACCAAATCAACTCAAAGTTGGAGACAAAGTACTACTAGATGCAGCAGACCCTCGGATTGCCACCTCTGAACCTAATGGAGAAATCCCTCTTACGGTACTTAGCATTTTCCCATACGGCACAGTCGAGGTAATTCATCCCAAATTCAATACGTTCAAGCTAAATAATACTCGTCCAAAATCTTATTCTGAAGAAACTGATAGCAGGGATGAGGAGTGTAAACTCCTTGAACCACCATGACCAAGCAAAGAGAAGTAAGTTGAGCTTAGACTCTAAATAAGCGCTTCTCGGGAGGCAACCCGAGCACTAGCAGTATTGATTTCTTTAAAATTTTAGTTTTTAGCATCTATTCACTAACTGAGTCGTTGAAACACAGGTGTTCTAATCCATACGGCCAGGCACACGGTCGTGCCTTAGGCTGTGCTCACACCACAAGCGGAAATAAGGCCGTGCAATACGGTCGTGTGAAAACAGGGAAAAAATTTTCCCCAACGCGGGACGCGATAAGTTGCCACGGCTGTACGACACCGACCGTGATCGAGCCTGTCAAAACAACATGGGCGTGCTCCTTCATACACAGGCGTGGGATCAGCGAACAAAGAATGACACGACCGTTCAATAGGGTCGTGTACACCAATGCGCCCAATTTCGAAAACCACAAAATGCATGGGCTGAAATGAGGGCACACGGGTGCGCCCCACAGCCGTGTGCCCCAATTTCTTTATAAACACCTATTATTTTTATTTTTTATTTTTATTTTTATTTATATGTTGAAATTACTTTTTATTTTCCTTTAATACTATTTTTATTTTATCTTGAGATTTTATAATTTTTATTCGGCTATTTCTTTACGAGTAATTATGTTTCTTTATATTTACGAGAGCTCCAAAGCTGGAAAAGGTTCTCCATGACTGCCATGTCCTGCCCGACTACCATGATAGCTTCTTCGCTGAACACTGTTGTTGTGGAACCAACCTCTACCACCACCGGAGTATCCTCCTCCAATCTCATCATTGCCTTGGCTGATTATTCTCCATAACTCCAAATCAAGAAGTCCATTCATCATTCAGGAAGTTTCAATTCTCTCCCTATCTTATGATCTTATATCTACACCATCGTAAATCTAACTTTGTACATTGAGGGCAATGTACATCTTAAGTGTAGGGGGTCTTTTATATTATTATCAGAAAAATCCCTGAATTTTGTCTTATTCTCATTTGATCTTCTCAAATCATTATTAGAAAGAATTTTGATTGATTCATGATTTTCTATTAATATGTCTTGAATTAAAACATAGGCATTTATGCATTGACTATTCGAACTCTAAGGAATTATAGAATCAAGCATGATAAAGTTGATTTTTTAGAATTAAAATTTTTTAGGTTGTTTCCCCAAGTTTAGGTATTATCTTGAGTTGAAATTCATAGGTTTAAACATCAAAAAGCCATAATTTTTGTGAGATCTTGAGCCTTTAAAGCATCTATTATTTCTTTCATACTCACTTTTATTGTTGCTTTGAATGCATCAATATTGAATTGTCATTCTAGAACTTGCTTGATTATGCATGTCAAGACCACACCATTTGATTTGATATGTTGAGATGATAAAGGCACTTAGGTTTAACCCACTCACTCCATAAAAGCTTACCTTCACAATCAACCCTTAGTGAACCCCTTTGAGTCTAACAACCCAATCATTAATTTACCCTCAACGTTAACCCTTAACCCATTATTGTTGAAATCACTTAAATTAATTTGATCCCTATGTTTTTCGAGATTTGATTTGAATAAATTGCTTAGCTATGTTCTAAAATAATAATAATAATAATAATACAATACATACATATATATTAGTATTTATTCATCATTTTTTTGAGCTTAAGTGTTAATTGAAGCTCACTTGTATTCAATTAATGATTAGTTATTTTTCTAGTTAGGTAATTTTTTAATTCAATCTCGATTCTAACCTTTTCTTTCAGCTTGTGACCACACCCCCTAACCAAAGCCATGTTACAACCCTCTAAAGACCTTTTGATTGACATATAATCTCAATTTATAGTGGTGGAGATTTGATTTTCGCGCAAGCCTATGGTAATAACATTTCATATTGACTAATGAGTGCTTCATTTATTGTCCTTAAACACCTCGAGTGATTTGAGTGAATCTTTAGTGAGGATGTTAGACTTTGTGATATGTTGAATCAAAGGTAATCACTTAAATGAGGGGAGACACATATGCTTTCGTGATAAAATGCTCAACTTGGAATGTTTAAAACTTTGATGTTCTTCTAGTTGAATTCTCAATGTATGATTACTTGTGGTTTATTTTGAGATATTATCGATAGGCATTATAAGTTGAGAAGAATGTGTTTTCATTGTGAATTGAGGATTTTGCTTGAGGACAAGCAAATGCTTAAGTGTGGGGGAATTTGATAAACCATAATTTATACATATTTTTATCCCATGCTTAGCACATTTATGGATGATTTCTCCTTAGATTTGATGAATTCAATGCTCCTAATCCTTTAATTTCATGTTTTATACTTAGGTGAGCACAGGAGAGTAAAAGGAACGAGAAACGGGCCGAAAATGGAGAAAATGTGCCAACATAAGAAATCAACACGGCCTAGACTTCCTCACACGAGTAGTCCACACAGCCGTGTCAATTTGGTAGAATCGAAGCACGACTCACACGGGTAGACCACAGGCCCATGCCTATTTAACAGCCTTGACCACAGTCTGAAGCAATCACACACGGGCATGTCACAGGGGCGTGTCCCTGTCGAGCCCAAGTATAGTCCTATTCGGAAAAGGGTACTCTTGAGGGATCTTAGGCATTGAAAAGCCTATTTAAACACTTGATGAGGCACTAGAAGGGGAGACACAGAGTCCAAAGAAAGCCGATCGATCCATCTCAGAAGCCGAATTCATCATCAAGACTGAATATATCCCTCAAATTTCCTTCAGGAGTTTTGGGTTTTCTTTATGTTTTGTTATCTTTACTCTTTTGAGATGTTTTCTTTCATAATTATCAACTAAACCCCCTAAATACCTAAGGGGAATGAAACCTAAGACGGATCTTGTTATTATTATCTGAATTGTATAACAAATATTTGACTTGTTCTTAATTATGTGTTCTTAATTCTTGTTTTAATATTCCAGGATATTGATTCAAGTTAATGCGCTTATTCAGAGGAGCAAAAGTCCCTGTTTAAGAGTAAATTTGTCGTAATTAAGCGGAGTTTATTGCACGCCTAGAGATAGGGTGACAAGATTTTGCCTGATTAGGGCGAAACCTAATAAGAGAGTCCATAGATCGAGTTAATGCAACACTAGGGTGTTAATTAGAATGAGATTTCAATTAATTAACCTATGGTTAGACGTTATTAGTCTCGAGAGAGATAATAATATAACTTAGGGATTTCTACGGATCAAGTCAAATGAATAAATCATCTGATTCAGAGTTAAATAACAAGTTAAGTCTAGGTGGATTTTTCCTTGGGTATTGTCTTAATTAATCGAGTTTTCCCAAAAGATATTCCCTAATTTTCTCTCTGTGTACCCTTAGTTTAATTAATTAGTTTAGATAAACAAATCCCTTAATTTTTAGGGTAGATAATAAAAAGAAAGTAAATACTAGTACTCTTGGTTCCTTTGGGTTCGACAATCTGGTCTTGCTAAAGCTATGCTACTGTTCGATAGGTACACTTTCCTTCATCGTGATAATAGTTAGTTTCAAGAACGATTAATTATAAATTTTTAAAACCTGTCATGAATATCACGTATCAATTAAAGTGATACGTGACTGTTTAAAAGCGACATCGAATAGGCAAAAGTCATATGCTGATCTGAAAAGAAAAGAGATCGAATTTCAAATCAGAGATAAAGTATTCTTGAAAGTATCTCCACAGAAAAAGGTATTGAGATTTGGCTGAAAAGGCAAACTAAGTCCGCGATTTATCGGACCATACGAGATCACTGAAAGAGTTGGACCATTAGCCGATCGCTTGGCACTGCCACCAGAACTAGAAAAGATTCATGATGTGTTCCATATATCTACGTTTAAATGATACTGATCAAATCCCTCTCATTTGATTTTACTGACGGAGATTGAAATTAGATCGGACATGACTTATGGTGAGGAACCAGTCAAAATTATGGCTTGTGAGGTTAAAGAGCTAAGAAATAAAGATGTGGCTTTGGTAAAAGTCTTATGGCATCGACATGGTGTGGAAGAGACTACATGGGAGCCAGAAGAAACCATGAGAAGCTAATATCCAAACTTCTTTACTTGTAAGACTTTCGAGGACGAATGTCCCTAAATGGGGGAGAAATATAACATCCTAAAATAAGGCCTAGTCGGAATAGTGGTTTCGGGACCACAAATTTGATGTTGAAATATTTATTTAATGATTATTATGAGGTCTAGAATATGAAAACATGTATTTGTGAAAGTTTCATGAGGAAATTCTATGAGTAAGGTGTCCAATTGGATAATAAGGACCAAATTGAATAAATTGAAAAACTTGGATTCTAGAAGCAATTTGTATGAAATTGCTTTAGATTATTAATTAGAAGGTCTTAAAGAGTAATTTACCCAATTGCTAAGTTTTTGGACAAAAATGAGCATGTATGGATAAAATTTTAAATAAAGGGCTTAAGGGCATTTTGGTCATTTGGCTAATTAATGAAATAAAATAGGAAAATGAAGGCAAAAATCAGCCATTCTTATCCCTCATCCAGCTGAATTTCTCAAGCCCTCCATAGCTAGGGTTTTCAACATTTTCAAGCTCAATAGTAAGTGCTCCCAAGCCCCATTTTTAATGTTCTTCGCATTTTTGAAATCTCGGTAGCTTACTTTCTCTATTTCTACCCATATTTCATGTTAGGGTTCATGTTTAGAAATTTACCCATGAATGAGTTACTTGTAGTTTGATGGTTTATGGAGGAATATGAAAGTTTAAAATATGGTAAACAACTTTTACTAAGTGATTTTTCATGGAAATAGTTTTAGGGACCATTTTGTAGAAGTTGTAAAAATGGGTAGAAAGATGAGAAATAATGGAAAAATGTGGACTTTCATAAGAGGAAAGAACAATCGGATAGGCTCGGGTAAGGTAGAAATTGCATGCATTTTATTATACGAGCCTAGAGACTAAATCGTAAAAATGTGAAAGGTTAGGGCAAAACGATCATTTTGTTCGGGGGTGAAATTTAGGCTCAAAAAGAATGATGTGAGGTATTGATGATTCATTTTTATTGTTATAGACCCCGAGGAGCAAATTCTGGAGGTTGATCGAGGTAAACAAAAGGTTTCAAAATAACCGAAACGCGAAATCAAAATGAATACCAAGTAAGTTCGAATAACTTTAAGTAAACTATTAATATACCTAATTACGTGTGTTATGAATGCATGATATTTAGTTATAAGGATGGCATGAAAATCCATGAAATATGTCAATAATAATGAGGATCATCGAGGTAATTTGAGAGTATAATTAGGCCTGGCTATATGTTATGGCAACTTGTAAGTGAGAACATATGTTAGAGGGTGACCAAAGGCTTGGAAAATAACCTAACATGGTCCACAAGGGTAGACACACGAGTGTTGTATCTAGACCGTGTGTGACACACGGACCACCCCATGGGCGTGTGGCATAACCGTGTGTCCCCTGCACCTAAAATTTTAAGTCAGAATGCACAGTAGTAAACACACGGGTAGAGACAGAGTCCTGTGTCTCAATCGTGTGGGGGACACGGCCTAACACATGGGCATGTGTCTTGGCCGTGTGCCCCTAAATGTATGCTAATGTCATAAACAGAATGCTCAAGTTTTTGGACATGGGCGTGTCAAGGCCATGTGAAGAACACGGGCCAGAGGCATGGGTGTGTGCTTGGTCGTGTGAAAACCCCTGTAGGTCCGAAGTAGAAAATAAATTCAATTAATCCCACACGGGTAGGGAACACGGGCGTGTCTCAAAGCACACTGACGTGTGCAATGTCTCCACACGGGTGTGTGAGACATTAACTCAGAATTTTTCTTAAATCTTTATTAGGTCCTTGGTTTAGTCCTGGATCAATTTCAATGTACGTTTGAGCCTTGTAGGCTCATAATAGAGACACCAAAATGCTATTGGATTGATTTCAAATTGGAACGAAATTTTATAAACCGTATTTCCTGAAAATGTTCAAGTACATGCCTGGTAACGCCTCATACCTGGTCCCGGTCTCAGGTATGGGTAAGGGGTATTACATATACTTTCGTATACAATTTCACATTGGCGAAATATACATAATCTCATATACATATATTCATGAATCATTTCATAAATATTCACATTATATAATCAAAAGGTCGAATACACTTTCCATATACACATATATTTTTCATTTACATCACACATGATTTGCAACAAGTATCAAGTAACTTACTTTCCTATTTCAAATAGGTAATAAGCTAACTCATACCTAATCATTTTAACTTATTTTACGTATTCGATCACAACTTATTGTTGCCTGATGAACCATTCGGAATTGGATAGGACACTCGAATAATCACATATATCATACAATGCCAATGTCCCAGATTTGGTCTTACATGTAATCACATATCAATGCCATGGTCTTGCTGGCACATCATATATCGGAATCCTATGTCATGACATATGTATCCTAGTTATTCCTAAGGTTCATACGGGACTTTTAGTCGTTGTAACTCAGTCGAAACGAATTCGTAAACATAGCTCCCAAGCTTATTTACATTTAGCTAACACATATATATTTCCACATAGTTCATTTCAGCATGTAAAATTCATATTTATTTGAAATTAAGAATATCTATTTGCTTATAAACTTGCCTCAGACGATGAAAATCAGAACAGGACGGCTAATCGACAACTTTAGTTTTCCCCCGATCCAAATCTGGTTTCTTTGGTTCTTGATCTAAACATATTCAAATTAAACTCATTCAAACATATTTTCACTCATTTTAGTCCAAAAACACATAAATGGGTAAATTACAATTTTACCCTGACATTTTACACTTTTTATAATTTAGTCCAAATTGCACAAAACACAAAACATGCAAAATTTTCACATACCATGCTTAGGCTGAATGTTCCTTGTGTTCATATAAGTCCATATATTTCATTTATTTCACATTTTAGTCCTTCAATTTATTATTTTTTCCTTTTAGCCCTAATTACTCAAAATCATCAAAAATTCCAATACAAAACATATATTTCATATTTCATCAACTAACATCACAAAACTAAAATACAAATCAATGGCATAACTCAAAATATTCATCAAAATAAAAAATTCAAGCATGGGCTCTGTACATTACACTGCAATGATCTTAAAAACATAAAATTATCAAAAATTGAGCTAATTACATACCTTGATTAAGTTCTAATAATGGCAGAACCCTTGAACCCTTATATCATTTCTTTTCTTTTATGTTTCAGAAAAAACAAAGCATTATGAAACCATATTTTAATTTTTATGTTTTATTATAACATATGTTATTTAATAAGTTACATAATTATCCTGTATAATATAATATGAAATCTTTATAATGGTTGTCTACAACCATCCATCACCTAATATTATGGTCTAATTGCAACTTAAATGCCTCCATTTAAAAAGACAACAACAATTTGGCCCTAACACATTAAACTATCAAATTTTCATTTTACGCGATTAAGCCCTTTTATTTAATCGGACACTCAAACGAAAAAATTAAATCACAAAAATTTCACACATACAAATTCACGCATAATAAACACAGAAAATAAATTTTTAAATATTTTTCTGACTCAAATTCGTGGTCCCAAAACCACCGTTTCAAATAGGGTCTAAATCAGACTGTTACATAAAATCGAGAAAAAGGTAAACAAGGAGCTACAAGTCCATTTCTAGGCCTGGAATTAAGAGGACTCAGGATAATAGGGGATTCTCTTTGATTTCAATGAGAATTCATTAGTTTGATGCTGTTAGGCGAGATCGTAATAGATGCCAAACCACGTCAGTAGCTAGCATGGAAGGGTCGGGGAGGATGTCTAGCCTCACTTGCGAACAATATGGGTAGAACCATAAAGGTAATTACTGGGAGGTGTCAGGTGTTTGCTTCAAGTGTGGAGAATAGGGTCACTTTAAGAGGGACTATCCGTAACAAGCTGATAGAAGCAAATACGTGATGTGAGCCGAGGAAGATACAGAGAGTGTAGGCGCTATTGCAGGTATCTCTTATTTGTTTAATACTAGCTATTTATGTATAAATTGATATTGGGGAGATGCATTTGCAAAAAGAAAAAGTTCCATGATGGAACAATACCTGTACTTTTTTGGAAAGTAAGAAAATTTCAGGGACAAAATTTTTCTCAAGGGTGGAGAGTTATCACACCCGAAACTGTTAAATTAAAGTTTGGTCTTGATTGTAGAGTAGACATTGATTAAATGATTCTTTTGAAAACTCTATGGTAAGCAGAGGTATTTAATTAAGAAACATTCAGTTCATGAAGGCTTTAGTCTGAATTACCAAATCTTGTAAACCAATTGGTAGACAATTTGAATTTCAATTTTCGTCCCATTACATTAGAACTAGATGGCATAAGTGGGAAACAACATGATTATAGCTTAAACAATTTTATATTGAATATTGGAATTGGAGAACGGAGGTAAGAGGAGTATAAGTATAAGAACTAAATATGCTATTCTTTGATTCTCATGTTTTGGTATTCGTCTTCTTAATTTTTCCTTTTCCTTTTTTAGAATAGTAAGGAAGTAAGGAGTAGTTTGCATGAAGGAAAACTAGTCGTGTTAGCTTGAGATTTTAAGAATCTAGTGAGCTGGTAACCTTTCTAACCCTTCTACACCTTTTGACTGAAGGGAAGAGGTAAGAAACTTGTAATTTATGGTAGACTTCATGGCTGTGAACATAAGATCTTAGATAGCTTACAAAAATATTATGCATGTTAATGGATTTCAATTGTCTCGCTTATGAATGTTGTCGTTTTTATTGACGAATGGTTATTTTATTTAGCTAACCAAGGAGGAGGCCAAAGTGACAAAGGAAAGGCAAAACAAATGTAGGGTTCTAGCATTTGGGTGTTTTGCCAGTGATTTCTAAACTCCAACTTTTTTTTTCATTATGTATACTACAGGGTTATCTCTTGCTGGAAAAATTGCTTCATAATCTAGAAATGTTTAACTTTGTCATTGTTGTGTAAAAGTGTTGTCAATGTTGTTCTTTTTGAGTTTGAATATGTGGTATAAATTTAAGATAATTGTGTATATAATTGTTGTCTGCATAAGCCATTGAAGTATTAATTGGTAGTGAACTATTATTTGTTCATGAGTCTGTGGTTATTGAATAAATGTGGTTAAATGGTATATGAATTGCTCTTGTGTTGATGAGTCGTAAAAGTCGAAGTGGAATGCATGTTAATGTAGAAATGTGTATGCCTTCTTGATATTAATTGAAAGAAGTATCGGTGTTGTGGTGGGACGTTAATTGAATGAAGTCTAACATCTCGTTTTGCATTGGTGTCGAAAACAATGGTTTCGAGACCACAATTCTGACGAGAGAGTCCATAGATATATTTAATTAATATTTATGAGTTAAATATAGTATAATAGTAAAGTATGATTTAATAGATTTTATTAATTGATCAATTAGTCAAAATACAAGTGGTGCATACTGAAAGTCAAGTGGTTTTGGAAAATGAGGTTTCAAGACCTAATTTCTAAAACTCGAACCCATGAGTATTTTTTTAAAATATTTACAAAGCTGTTATATAGGTGAATTGAACTTTGATCCAAAATTTTAGTGATTGGATGGTTAATTGAAGAAAAAAGACTAAATCATAATAATAGTAAAATTTAATTGGTATTGGTTTTTATTAGCTAAAAGGCAAAATTAATTAATGTTAAGAGTTTTAAGTTACAAATTACCCTTTTATTTTTTGGTGGTCGGTTGTCAAATGTTTCATTTGAATTTTGTAATTAAATTTTTATTCAATTTTAAGGTTAAATTACTATTATAATATTTAAAACATAAAAAAATAAATTCATTCATTTGTTTTCTTCACCGAAAAGAAACTCAAAAACCACTATGGGAGAAGCTTCATGGTTCGGTAACATGCTTCTCTTGCATGGCAATGTTTTCTAAGCCAGTTTTTTTCATGTTTTTTTATGTTTTTAAGATTGCTACAACTAGGTTTAGCTAACTCGTATCTTTATTTTCAAAACTTCCAAAGATTTAAAAAGTTTCCATTGATTTTATTTGAATTTTTGAATGTTTAAGGTATATTTTGAAGCTTAGAAATGAAATAGGATTAATTTGTTAAGTAAATTGTGTTAGTTTTAGTTTAAGGACTAAATTGTGAATATCTTGAAATATGTATGAAATTTTTATAAATTGTGATAATAGGAGGTTGTATATGGACATAATTGAAGTGAGTTTGAAATTTGGAGTTCAAATTTGGAATATATGATAAGTTCAGTTTTATGGACTAAATTAAATAAAATGCAAAAGTTTAGGGCATTTGAATAATAAAATTAGACTAATATGTAATTATAATAGGATGATATAAGATGTTTAGAATTGATAAATTGAATTGAACTATTGAATATATCGAAAATTAGACCAAATTGAAGATAATCAGAGAAATGGAAAAAGATGTTGATTAGTACTTAGAGAGTCAGTTTTTTTTTTTGTCTTGGCTTGGTAAGTTCATACAGTATATTTGTGTTAATTTTTTATGCATTTAGAATTATAATTATAATTATATTTAATTAAAATTTTAATTTTTTACGATTCAGTACAAAAAGGTGAGGTATAGGATTAAATTGAATACAATGAATTACAAATTGAAATAATTATGGAATTGACCTAAATTGGACTAAAATGGGATATGTTATGTAATGATGCAATGAAATGAGTTGAATTGATTTGATTTAGACAGGTTGATAGTGATAAGGACCAAATTGAATATATGTGAAAGAATGATATAATGTTGTAAATGTGAAATTGAATCAGTATGATTATGTGATATGCTATTATATTTGAGAATTGATTGTTTGGTTGATGAAATTATGTAATGAAATTGAGAAATTGTTACCCTATTAATTGTTCAAGCATAGCTAGATATAGTTGGCATGCCATAGGATAGCAAGAGTTCAGGGTTATATGACTACGTGTCAGGGAGTATTGGGAACCTCATTAGTCGATTGTACCGACCAATGCTGAGCACATCTATTTTTTTATTTTACTAACCAGCGTAGGGTGCAACTTATTATTTTTGAATTTTTCCGACAGGCACTGGGTGTCAATTTGGTGTGTCGGGTGGATCCATGTATCCATCTATGTTTGAGTTAGGTTAATAGGGGCATGTATATTGTAAATGGAATAAATAATATTCAAACTAAGTTGATATAATGATCGGATGATACATATACATATTAAGAATCAATTATACAAGCACAAAGGGCCAATATGAATACGTGACAAATCGATGAATGTGATTTAGAATTTGTACTATGAAACAAAGTAGTGATTTACATTAAATTGACATTCAATATTTATTTAGTATAAAGATTAATTTATATGAAACAGAATAAAATTCATATGGATTAATATGAATTGGATTGAGAATTCAAACAATAAAATGAAATAATGATTGCCATTATATTAAAATTGGATGTATGGTTGACAACAAAATGAAATGATACAATATCTTCTTTAGATTGATTGATTAAAGCTTAAATATATTGATATATGTGTACCACTGAGACTTTTAGTTGTATTTGTGAATTGAAATGTTGATTAGAATGTTATGAATGGTACTGGGTTGTTGATTTCCATGCGATTGGTATTAAAATTATTTGAAATATTAAATGTTCATATTATTATATGAATGGGTGGCAGGATGAACTCACCTTGTTGATATAGGGTTGCTGGATTTAGGCAAAACTATCAAGTTGAATAACTTATTGTATAAATTCATAAAATGAGGTAAGTTGTTGTTTTAATAGCTGTGAACTTACTAAGCATTTGTAATGTTTACTCTTTTTTCTGTATATTGTCAACTTGCGAAACGTGTTAGGCTGAACGACAAAAAACTAACACTATTTTGATGTTGATTTGGTAGTATTTTAACCGTATTAAGGCTTAGTTATGTGTGGCATGTACTTAGGAGTTGTTTTGGTTTCTTTGTATAGTGATATGGTTTGAAATCCATGTTAACATGATTTATGGCAAAAAATATACATAGTTGAAACCATATGCATTTAGTAGAAGGTTTGAATTGTGCAAATGACTCATGAAATAGCATTTTAAGCATGAAATTACATAGATAATATGATGTCTTCTTATGGATAAAAGAATTGGCTGGTAAGGTTGTGTTTATTTAAGTTATTTTGATATGTTAATTTCGAATTGTGGAAGGGTTGTATTAGATGGTTTGAAATAGTGATATATGATATTTTGGCATGTTTTTAGAGTTTAAATGTATATAGGGTTGTTTAGTAAGTGCGGTTGATTTGAATCTTAATGATCTTGAACTTTCAAATGGTGTTGACATTAAAGAACATATGAAATGGTTGATCTTAGTGCTTATATGATATGTATATAAGTTTGAAATGAACATGTACCTATGATGAGGTGGTGAAAGAATGGTTAAGCAAAATGGTGATAGTGAATGATTATGAATATTTGAATAGAAGGTATTACTTTATTATAATGCTAAAGAGGTGGTTATTAGATGGTTGGTATCATTTTGGTTAGTTACAAAGTTGATTGTATATTACAATGGGGATTATTGTGATAGTTGATTAGTATAACATGCTTAATTGAATGTTGATTGAATTTGGTGCCATATGTGGCATATGTGACAGCCCTAAATTGACCCTAGTCGGGAAGTGGTTTTGGGACCGCTAAACCGAGTCACCGAAGTATTTGAATGTGATATTTATTGTTTAGAATATGTGAATATGAATGTGTGAAAGTTTTAAGCTTCGATTTAGTCGATTGCATGTGAATTTAGTTAATAGGACTTATGTGAGAAAATTTAGAAATGTGCCAGGCAAATGTAAGTGGCCTATTAATGCATGTTATAAGAATGAAGGGTTTGCATGTCAAATATCCATTTATTATGAGTAGTGGCCGGCCATGGATGGGTCATAGATGATAATATGAATTTCCTATTAGCATTGTGGGTTTAGAAAATAAAATAGTGAATTAAGAATGATAAAACATGAGGTGAGTGGGATGAGAAACCAAAGTTGTCTCCCCCTTACTCCCCATTGTCGTGACTAGAGAAAGAGAAGGAAAAACAAAGTTCTTTCTTTGTTGTTCAACTTGGCCGAATAGAAGAAACAAAGGAGGGGAAGAATTTCGGTCACTTGAATCCTTAGGAAGGTTAGTATATTGTGTTGAAATTGTGAAATAATTACTTGTTTTAGGTAAATTATCATGGTTCTTGCTTAGCCCATGCAAAAATTTCCACTATTGATGGGTGAATAGAGCCTTCAGCTATGGTTATAAGGGAAGGAATTTTGATTGTTTTACTTGAATCTTGATGATGAATGTATTGAGGAAAGAACTTGGTCTTTCTAAAAATATGAATGGTTAAAGCTCATACTAGTAATAACCGAATTAAAGAATGCTTGATGTCAAGAGTAAATGTTGTTCATGTTATTTGGATGAGAAAGGGTAGTTAGGTGAAGTAGAGTCTAGCAAATGAGCACATATGTGCACTAGTTGCTAAATGAAGAAAAATCGGCTAACAAGGGTGTACTAAGGCCGAATATGATTTTGAACATTATTGAGTAATGTATGTGTTTTGAATCGATAGAATAGAGAGGATGCTTTAATTGTGTTATGAACAATTATATGTTAAATTAAGGTTTGCTAAGCTAGCTATTAAGGTGAAATGCAAATGTTAGTATGTGATTACTAGTGTATATATGGTATTAGCCGAGTTTTGAACTTGAAACAAAATGGTATTTAGTCAATACAAGTAACCATATTTGTAGAATGTATTAAGTATATAATTGGCCTCAACATAGACATGCATATTCGGCCACATGAGATAGATTGGTGTTGCATGTATTCGGTTAGAGGCAAGCATATTTATGCTTTTATCTTGGCTTAGATAATCGGCTAAAAGAGAGTGTGGGCTAATATGTTGAGTTTGATTCATGATTTCATATATACATGACTCTAATGTCTAATGTATATATGGGCTAAGTACCTTGAGTTTCTCTTTTTGATGTTCAAATGATTAAATCAATTTATTTGTTAAATTAAGCTCAAGAGCAAAGGGGAACTAAATCCGATAAAGGGAAGGAAAAAGTGATCGAGTAGCCGTCGAAATCGTTCGACAACATCTGAGGTAAGTTTTCGAGTAATGGAACTTAGATTATGATTCGATTAGATCATGTTATAAGCAAATCACAATCATGCTCTTGTATGTGGCTATTGAGCCGAAAATGGTAATGCTTGATAAGTGACTTGTGTTTGAATTCTAATTATGAAAATGAAATATAGATGTGTCATGATTTATGGATATGTGCATGAATATTCAGATGATAACCGGGCTAAGTCCCGAAGGCATTTGTGCGAGTTACTATAACCGGGCTAAGTCCCGAAGGCATTTGAGCGAGTAGCTATGTCCGGCTAAATCCCGAAGGTACTTGGTTGGGGAATGAGTGATCTTGCTGTAATAATTTCAATTAATACGCTCGTAAAATCCCAATGATGAGGTATGTTTTGTATATGCATCGGAATTGTTGATTCCTTTTAAATATTATTCGCTCAGTCGATTAATAAGCTTCCGGCCTTTGGTTAAGTTGATCCCTTATGTATGAATATAAGGGTTGGAAATGTGAAGTAGGAATGATTTTGAGAATATGTGTATATGAATTATCCGTTTAGTCATATGAATGCTATACTTCAATTGTGCCTAATTTCATTGCTCAAAACTTACTAAGCATTAAATGCTTATTCCGTTCTATAAATCTCTGTTTTATAGATTTTGGTTCGTCAGCTATCGGACTCGGGATTGTCGAAGTCGAAGTCGTCCACACTATCAAAGCCCTTTTGGTAGACTTTTGGTTGAACTCTGAAAATGGCATGTATAGGACTACCCTTTTTGTTGTTGGTCATGTACCCTTTGGTTTTGTATAAATTTTGATAGCCATGCGAAAATGGCTTATATATACTTTGAGCATAGCATTATAATCATTTTGTATGTTGTTCATTGAGAGGTATGGAAATGTTTGGTAACGATTAGCCATAGGAATGGTTAATCATGATCATTTTGGTGCTTTGTATGACAAATTCTAGTTGATTCATGGAAAACCATGAAATAGGTAAAGTTTACCTTAAAAACAGATGCTGACAGTAGCAGTGGTGTGGATTTGAAAAATCACTAAAAATAGTAGGAATGGAATTAAATAGTGAATAAATTATGTAATCGAACCCTGATGAATCTATTTTCATATGAAAGTAACGAAATGATCATATGGGCCGTATTTTATGAGATGCTTAAGTTTTCGTGAAACAGGGCCAGAGCGATTTCTGGATCCCCTGTTCCAACTTTGGAAATTCACTATAAATTAACCAGAGATAACTAGAAGTCATGCCCTATATGTACAGATTCCTTTTCGAGTCTAGTTTCTTTAGAAACAAAAGGCATAAGTATTGAAGCCCTGTACAAGGAGATATCTAAGTCGTAATGCATGAAGGTCAGAGTAGTCGAACCCCAAAACAGGGGAGATTTTAACTAATAAACTGTACTAATTGGCTCGACCAAAAATTCTAGAAAAAAATTTATAGATGGATATGTGAGTCTAGTTTCAGGTAAAATTTATGAAACTGGTTTTCGAGTTTTGGAACTCAAGATATGATTTTTAAGGTGATAGTGACGCAGTTAGCCAGCTTGTCTAGAAATTTTTTTAAATGGATTGTGAAAATAAATGAATTAAGTCTGTTAGCACCTCGTGTTCGACTCCGGCAACGGTCTCGGGTACGGGGTGTTACAGCATATTGGTATAATAATGGAAGGTGATTAAAAATGTTGTTGATTATATTGATTGGTATAATTATGCTTGTATGCTCGATTTAGTCTCTATTTGGTTCATAACTTCTATTATGCATGTAATTGGAACAACTTGTTGATTTAAATTGAATTCAATGTTATGATTTGCATGTGAATGTTCTGATAAGTATAGTAGCATCTTGAAACTCAGATCCAACAATCTAACCGGGTAAGGGGTGTTACATGAAGTATGGGTGTTGTGGCAGGACGTTAATTGAATGAAGTATCAGCGTGTGGCAGGATTTTAATTGAAAGAGAAGTTTCAGTGTTGTGGTACGATGTTAATTGAAAGATGAGTGGCGTTGTGGTGGGATTTGTCTCCAAGTCACAAGTTATGACAATCCGTCGGGACTTGTCCTTACATATACAGGTTTATGATGGTCCCCAGGACTTGTCTTCAAGCGTACAAGCATGTGCCTGCACCAGAATGAATCTGCGTGTACAAATTCACTAAGTATGTAGTCCCAAATGGGTTTCTCTAAAAGAGAGTTCGCGATTATGAGTCCTCCAAGACCATCATTCAAACAAGAGTCTGCCTGGATTACCATCCAAGTGTGAGTTCACTGGATCAACCGCAAATATGAGTCCATAAGGACTATATGTAACACCCCTTACCCGTATTCAACGTCGGGATAAGATACGAGGCATTACCGGACTTAATCACAATCATACATGCATAACCAGGCCATAAAATTTCATTCAATTTAAAACATTTCATTCGCATGCATATCGTCCCTTATATGGGCTTAAGAGGCCTAAAACATACATCGGGAGTGGTTCAGGACTAAATCGAAAACTTTGGAAACTTAGGAAATTTTCTCATAAAATAGGGCCACATGCCCGTGTGGGTAGGCTGTGTGGTCACACACGGCCATGTCCCTAACCTGTGTAACTCTCTGTCCATTTATATATGAACAAATGAGGTCACACGGCCAAGGCACACGCCCATGTGTTTAGGTCGTGTGGTGAATTAAATTCTCGAAATTAAATACAAACTTCACACAGCCTGGGCACACGCCCATGTCCTATGGCTGTGTCCCTTACACGGCCAAGACACACGGTCGTGTCTCAGCACGTGTGGTCAAGTTTAAGACTATTTTCCAAGCCATTTGCCACCCTCTTATGCCCACATGCATACACACTTCATATGACACCAATTCAAGCATATTCTTACTACCGAACATCCACAACTAAGACATTAACATGTCAACCACATGCCATCATTTTCATACATACAACATCAAACTTAGTCACTCAACAACATAACCACTTGGACACATTCAACCATCACTCATCAAGCAAATACAAACCACCTCATAATACATTGACATACACATGAATAATAATAAGATCAACATAAGCCATCCTTCATGGCTATATATACAAATTGGAGTATTAAGTCATCATAAGCCAATACATATGGCTAAATAATATAACACATAAGCAAAATGACTGAGTCCCTATACATGCTATAAGCTTAAGAGGTTTGTATTCACTTTTACCCCCACGATGATAATTTGATAGTGTGATAGCATCTCCAGCGATCTCCAACCCAAGCTAGCTTAGTGACCCTATAGGACATAGTAAAAAGAGGGGGTAAGCTATATAGCTTAGTAAGTCTGTATGAAAATAATGAGAAATTTATTAACATGCTTCTACTAATTCTCACAATAAGATCTCAAGGTAATACAAGCATAATTGCACTTTTTATTTGTGTTCATGTCAAGTTGTTTTCTCGAGTAATAGTCACCAAGTTATTTATAACTAGAGCTATGGAACTCTAAATTAAGATCTGCTAAATTTTCCAGAAACTAGACTTGCATATAATCTTACCATAAAATTTTTCAGAATTTTTGGTTTAGCCAATAAGTACAGTTTATTCTTCAAAGTTACCCCTATTTTGCTGTCTGATAGTTCTGACCTCTCTTCACTAAAAATTAATTATCTACTCATACGGGTTCTGGAAGATGGTCTCATTCATTTCTCTTGAAAATAGAATCATTAAGGATTCTAAGCATATAAATTCTAACCCGTAAATATTTTTGTACAATTTTTAATGATTTTCTAAAGTTAAGACAGGGGAGCCCAAAATCACTCTAACCCTATCTCACAACAATTCAATTATCTCATAATATGAATTCGTTTTGCTTACATCGTTTCTTCTATGTGAAACTAGGCTCAATAAGCTTTAATTTCATATTTTATTTACCCTTTAATTCAATTTACACAATGTTTTGGTGGATTTTCAAAGTCAGACTGCTGCTGTTGTCCATGACTATTTTAGTACACATTAATTTTGTACATTCACATTTCCAAGCATATAGCTTAACATCATTCAAATGTCCAAAAACTCTTTATCTCTCCATACATTCATAACCATTTTTATTAGGCACTTACGCCGATCCTTTCCTCTTTTCATTATTCATTGAACCACAAAATTAAAGGAATAAACACATAGTATCTCAATTCGATTTGGCTTAAAAGCTTCACACATGATCATCAATTAAATTTACCATATATTTATACCTCATGAACATAGACCTATAACCACAAGGTCATCACAAAATCATTCTCATAAACATGACTTACTTATTTTCATCCTTACCAAAGGTGCATCTTAAACTGAGTCATTTCTCATGAGTTTTGTGTACATACCTGTACTACATCATGACATAATCATTCCTTATCACAACTTTGATATCATCTTTGAATTACCTGTTGAACCACTTGGAATACTAAAGGACGTTCAGAATCATCATGCACCAAATAGAGTGCCAAAGCCATGTCCCAAACAAGGTTTTACATGGATCCACATATCGATGTCATATCCCGAATATGGTCTTATACGAAATCTCATGTCAGTGCCGATGCCATGTCCCAGACATGGTCTTACACTGGCTCACATATCAACGT
Source organism: Gossypium arboreum (assembly GCF_025698485.1). Classification (NCBI taxonomy): domain Eukaryota; kingdom Viridiplantae; phylum Streptophyta; class Magnoliopsida; order Malvales; family Malvaceae; genus Gossypium; species Gossypium arboreum. The sequence continues at coordinate 41,644,883 of NC_069076.1, forward strand.
TGATGCCATGTCCCAGACATGGTCTTACACTGGCTCACATATCAACGCCAATGCCATGTCCCAAACATGGTCTTACATTGGCTCACATATCCACGCCGATGCCATGTCCCAGACATGGTCTCACACTGGCTCACATATCAACACCGCTGCCATGTCCCAAACATGGTCTTACATGAGACCTTATTTCAAAACCTTGTCGAATATCATCGAGTCATCGTGAATCCATTTCATAAAGAAAATATATATATATATATATATATACATTTAATGCAATATTAAAACATTAAACATATAATAATAACAATATGTTGCATTATTTTCATACAAACTTACCTCGATACCAAAAATAGTGAAAATGACCTAACCGTCAAATGTGCGTTTTTCCCCCATTCTTAGTCTAAATCTCATTTTCTTTGATCTAAAACATCATATTTAACTTATTTATTAGTCACATTATTCAATGTGATCCAAAAATTACATTATGGTAAATTTACTTTTTTGCCCCTAAACTTTGTCATATTTACAGTTTTGCCCCTAGGCTCGTAAAATGATTTTTATTCAATTTCCTCACTCTTTAAGCCTTTCTGAATCATTTTCATAACTATATCAGCCCACAATTTTCCACTAAATCACACTTTTATGACAAATTTTATAACTTTTACAAATAGGCCCTTTTAGGCATTTTCACCTAAAATCACTTAGTAAAAGTCATTTCTCTAACATCAAACTTACATATTCCTCCATTAAACATCAAAATACAAAAATTTCACACATGTATAACTTTTTAAACATGAACCCTAACTTAAAATAAGGCTAGAAATAGGTAGATCATGCTTCAAGGATATCAAAAACGTGAAAATCATTAAAAACGGGGCAAGAACGGACTTACTATCGAACTTGGAAAGCTAGAACAAAACCCTAGCCATGGATTCCATGCAAATTTTGGCCAAAGGTTGAAGATGAGTATAAATTTGGCTTTTTTTCCCTTTTTATTATTTTAATTACCAAATGACCAAAATGCCCCTAACTTAAAAATATTCTATTTCACCCATTTCATGTCTATTTTTCTCCAAAAAATTAACCAATAGTCGAGTTACCATATAAGGACCTCCAATTTAAAATTTCATAACAATTGGACACCTCTAGCATGTAGAACTCAACTTTTGCACTTTTTATGATTTAGTTCTTTTGACTAAATTGAGTGCCCAAACATCAAAATTTTCAAACGAAATTTTCACAAAATCATTTTTTAAAATAGTAGACCATAAAAATATAATAAAAATAAATTTTCTTATGTCGTATTTGTGGTCTCAAAAGCACTATTCTGACTAGACACTGAATCGGGATGTTACACTATAATACAATCTAAAGACAATTTGTATGACTTGTCCTAAAGCTCCTAGGCTAAGTCGATCTTCTAGGACTCCGCAATATGAAAATTAACGAAAATAAGTCCAGACAAACAAGTCTGCATAATGCGAGTCTAAGTTCTGCAAGCACATTTGCACGATAAATATTCATCAAACGTAAGTCTGCAAGAATTATCATTAAGAATAGATTTGTATATACGAGGGCAGGTATGAATCCACAAATGTAACAACCCGATTTTGGGCCTAGTCGGAATAGTGAGTTTGGGACTACGATTTCGACAAAGAAAAACTTGTTTTTATTACATTTTCATGGTCTAAGGTTTTATGGAATCATTCATGAAAATTCCATTTGAAAATTTTGACTTTTGAACACTCAATTCAGCAAAAAGGACTAAATTATAAAAAGTTCAAAAGTTGAGTTCTACATGTTATAGGTTTCTAATTGTTATGAAATTTTAAATTGAAGGTCCTTATATGGTAATTAGACCATTTGTTAAGTTAGTGGACAAAAATGGACATAAGGTGAGAGAAATTTCATGTTTTATAAAAAGGGCATTTTGGTAATTTGTCAATTAAAGACAAAATAAGTAAATAAAAGCGAAATTTAGTCCATCTTCTTCTTGCTTAGCCAAAACATGAAGGGATAAGACATAGCTAGGGTTTTTCCACTTTTCAAGCTTGATTGTAAGTCCGTTCTTGTCCCGTTTTTAATGCCCTTTACATTTTTGAAGTCGTTACCACTCGATCTATCTATTTCTATCACTAATTTGAGAAATGATTAAGGTATAGGGTTTGAACCATGTTATACATGTGTGTATTTTGATGTTTAATAATATATTATGCGAGTTTGATGTTTGATAATCGACTTTTGCTAAGTGATTTTCGATGAAAATGCCTAAAAGGACCTATTTGTAAAAGTTACAAAATAAGTAGTAAAAGTATGATTGAATGAAAAATATGGTCTGGTACGAGTACAATAAAGATTCGGCTAGGCTTGGGTAATGAATAAATTTGATAAAAATCATTTTACGAGCCTAGGGACTAAATTATAAAAATGTCAAAGTTCAAGGGCAAAATGTAATTTTTACCATAGTGTAATTTTTGGGCTGAATTGAACAATGTGAATATTAAATGATTTAAATTTGTTATTATAGATCAAAAGAAACGAGGTTCGAACCTAGATCGGGGGAAAAATAAAGTGTTTGACGATTAGGTCCCATTTCTATTATTTTTGTACCGAGGTAAGTTCGTATGTAAGTAATGCATTGTTTTAATTATGTTTTAAATGCTTTATTATTATATGAATTGTGATTGACCCTTAGACGTATTTGACAAAGTTTCGACAAGCGTAAAATCCCGATTGAACCTTAAGAATAGATAGGATACAAATGTCATGACATTAGGGTTACTAAGACTACGTGTAAGACCATATATGGGATATGGCATCAATATGAGACTTCATGCAAGACCATATCCGGGATATGGCATCGATATGAGACTTTGTGTAAGACCATAGCTGGGCTATTGGCATCGATATGAGATTACATGTAAGACCATGTCTACGATATGGCATTAGTACGGTGCCATGTGTACAGGACTCCCAAGTATCCTTCAGTATTCCAAGTGGTTCAACAGGTAATTTAACGAGTATGTCAAAGATGAATTGTGTGTAAATCCAATTTGATATGACTTAGGTATGTACGTAAAACTCATACGAAATGAGCTCGTTATATGATGAACCCTCAGTAAGGTTATGAATATAAGATCTTAATAATATTTATGTCAATTATCATCTTGTTAATTGTATGTTAAATGTTTGGATATGATGCTTATTATTTGCATAGGAACTTACTAAGCTTTAAAGCTTACTCCCCTTTCTTTTTCCTTGTCTTATAGTGTCACAAAGCTAGCTCGAGGATCAGAGACTGTCGGAGATCCACTCACACTATCAACTTATTATCTTGGGTGCCAATGAATTCAACATTTTGAGTTGTGGCATGTATATGGACTTGGTCATTTTATTATGTGTCATAATTGAATTGGCCTAATGTGTTGGCCTATATTGGTTGGTAATTCATCTTGTAAATGGCCATTTGAAATTGGCTAATATTGGTATAAGTATATATATTTATGATGATGTTTTTCATGAATATGGTAATTTGCATAATTTAAATTGATAAATGTTAGTATGTGAATGAGTGTTGATGTCTTGGTTATGGCTGATTTGGTTGTATGTATATGTTTTGATTGTTGTTATATGTTGTTGTGTAGGTGTGTGCAATAAAGGGGTGACAAAATGGCTTGGTAAATAGCCTTATTTTTGTCCACACGGGTATGTGTCTAGGCCGTGTATGATAGATGGCTTGTCCCATGAGCGTGTGTTTCGGCCGTGTGTCCCCTGCACCTTAAATGTTGCAAAACAGAATGCTCAAAATTGAGCACATGGGTAGAGACACGGGCGTGTGTCTCAGCCGTGTGGATGACACGGCCTTAGGCACAGGCGTGTGTCTTGGGTGTGTGAAGTCTGCACCTATTTTATGAAAAATCAAAATTATTAAATCGACCACACGGCCTAGCACACAGGCATGTGACTTGGCCGTGTGTCTTTAATTTACTCTTGGGTGACAAACAGAAAGTTATACGGGTTAGGGACATGGACGTGTGTGACCACACGGCTTGCCCAGACGAGCGTGTTCCAGGCCACACTGGCGTATAACTCCTGTTTGGTGGAAAGATTTTCTAAGTGTTGTAAAACTTTCTATAGTTCTCAGTTTTGTCTCGAACCGCTTCCAATGCATGTTTTGGGCCTCGTAGGTTTATTTTAGGGACGTTATGAATGAATGTGAAAAGTTTTAATTTAGGATGGAAAAGTTACACCTTGGTTTTGTATGATTGCTTGTGTATAAGTCCGATAATGCTTCGTACCTTGTTCCAGTGTCGAATACAGGTAAAGGGTGTTACATTTAGTAGTATCAGAGCTACTGTTTATTCAATTCTCGAACTAACGTAGATTGTGTAATAGTCTAGCTATACATGCCATAAATGAACTATGATAGTGTGATGACTCCTTACAATTTTAAATTGTGTTTTCGTATAGTAAATGTGTAACGCCCCGTACCCGAGACCGTTGCCGGAGTCGAACACGAGGTGTTAACGGACTTAATTCATTTACTTACACAGTTCATTTTTAAATTTCCAGACAAGCTGGTTAACTGCATCACAGTCACTTTAAAAATCATATCTCGAGTTCTGAATCTCGAAAACCGATTCTATAAATTTTTCTTGAAACTAGACTCATACATCTATCTTCAAAATGTTTTCTAGAATTTTTGGTCAGGCTAATTAGTACAGTTTATTAGTTAAAGTCTCCCCTGTTTCAGGGTTTGACTACTCTGACCTTCATGCATTACGACTTAGATATCTCCCTGTACAGGGCTTCAATACTTATGCCGTTTGTTTCTAAAGAAACTAGACTCGAAAAGTAATCTGTACATATAGGGAATGACTTCTAATTATCTCTAATTAATTTATAGTGAATTTCCAAATTCAGAACAGGGGATCCAGAAATCGCTCTGGCCCGGTTTCACGAAAACTTATATATCTCATAAAATACAGCTCATATGATCATTTCGTTACTTTCATATGAAAGTAGATTCATCAAGGTTCGATTACATAATTTATTCACTATTTAATTCCATTCCTACTATTTTTAGCGATTTTTCAAATCCACATCACTGCTGCTGTCAGCATCTTTTTTTTTAAGGTAAACTTTACCTATTTCATGGTTTTCCATGGATCAACTAGAATTTTGTCATACATAGCACCAAAATGATCGTGATTAACCATTCCAATGGCTAATCATTACCAAACATTTCAATACCACTCAATGAACAACATACAAAATGATTATAATGCTATGCTCAATATATATATAAGCCATTTTCGCATGGCTATCCAAATATATACATTACGAAAGGTACTTGACTAACAACAAAGGGCAGTCCTATACATGCCATTATCAGAGTTCAACTAAAAGAGTACCAAAATGGCTTCGATAGTGTGGACGACTTCGACTTTAACAATCCCGAGTCCGATAGCTGATGAGCAAAATCTATAAAACAGAGAATCAAAGCAACGGAATAAGCATTTAATGCTTAGTAAGTTTGAGTAATGAAATTAGTTTTGACTAAAGTATAACATTCATATGGCTAAATGAATAACTTCATATATGCACATTCTCATAATCATACTTACTTCACGCTTCAATCAACATATTCATACACAAGGTATCAAACCTAACGAAAGGCCGAAAGTTCGTTAATCAATTGAATGAATACTATTTAAAACGAATCGACTTTTCCGATGCATATACGAAACATACCTTATCGTTTGGATTTTATGAGCGTATTAATTGAAATTATTACAGCAAGATCGCTCACTTCCAAACCCAAGTATCTTCAAGATTTAGCCGGACATAACAACTCACACAAATGCCTTCGAGTCTTAGCCCAGATATAGCAACTCGCACAAATGCCTTCGGGTCTTAGCCCGGATATAATCACTAGCATAAATGCCTTCGGGACATAACCCGGATATAACAACTCGCACGAATGCCTTCGGATCTTAGTCCGGTTATCATCCGAATAATCATGCACATATGTCCATAAATCATAACACATCTTTATTTCGTTTTCATTACTAGAACTCAGACACAAGGCACTTATCTACCATTACCATTTTCGGCTCAATAACCACATACAAAGAGCATGGTTTTGATTCGCTATATAACATGATCTAATCGAATCATAATCTAAGTTCCATTACTCGAAAACTTACCTCAGATGTTGTCGAACGATTTCAACGGCTATTCGATCACCTTTTCCTTTCCTTTATCGGATTTAGTTCCCCTTTGCTCTTGAGCTTAATTTAACAAATAAATTGATTTAATCATTTTGAACATCAAAGAGAAATTCAAGGTACTTAGCCCATATATATTAGGCATTAGAGTCATATATGTATGAAATCATGAATCAAATTCAACATATTAGCCAATATTCTCCTTTAGCCGATTTTCTAAGTCAAGATAAAGCCATCAATATGCTTACCTATAGCCGAACGTACAACATCAATCTATGTATTCATTCATGTGGCCGAACATGCATGTCTATGTTGAGGCCGATTATATACTTAATACATTCTACAAATATGGTTACTTGTATTGACTAAATACCATTTTGTTTCAAGTTCAAAACTCGCTAATACACATATATACACTAGTAATCAAATACTAACATTTGCACTTCACCTTAATAGCTAGCTTAGCAAACCTTAATTTAACATATAATTGTTCATAACACAATTAAAGCATCCTCTCCATTCCATCAATTCAAAACACATACATTACTCAATAATATTCAAAATCATATTCGGCCTTAGTACACACTTGTTAGCCGATTTTTCTCCATTTAGCAACTAATGCACATATGTGCTCATTTGCTAGACTCTACTTCACCTAACTACCATTTCTCATCCAAATAACATGAACCACATTTACTCATGACATCAAGCATTTTTAATTCGGCTATTACTAGTATAAGCTTTAACCATTCATATTTTTAGAAAGACCAAGTTCTTTCCTCAATACATTCATCATCAAAATTTAAGTAAAACAATCAAAATTCCTTCCTTTATAACCATAGCCGAAGGCTCCATTCACCCATCATTAGTGAAAATTTTAGCATGGGCTAAGCAAGAACCATGATAATTTACCTAAAACAAGTAAACATTTCACAAATTTAACACAATATACTAACCTCCCTAAGGATTCAAGTGACCGAAATTCTTCCCCTCCTTTGTTTCTTCTATTCGGCCAAGTTGAACAACAAAGAGAGAACTTTGTTTTCATCCCCAATTTCCTTTTCATTACTTTATTACTAACCTTTTATTTTATTATTTCTAACATAAAACACTAACACAAAATGTTTATAATAGGCTTTAACCCATAGCATGGCCGGCCACCATCTTGGTTTTTGGTTAATTTGACATGCAAGTACAATTATTTGCAACATGCATAAATAGGCCACTTTACATTTTCCTAGCACATTTCTAAATTTTCTCACATAAGTCCTATTTAATAAAATTCACTTACAATTAACAAAATTCAAACATGAAATTTTCACACATGCATCTATACATATAAGAAGCATCAAATATGACGGTCAATTATTTTTATGACTCGGTTTAGTGGTCCTGAAACCACTTTCCGACTAGGGTCAATTTAGGGCTATCACAAAATGGATCCCAATTGAGCTGAGGCTAATAACGTTGAAACTAATGCGCCGGCTCCCGCTCAAGAGGCAACACTGTCTGATAGTAGACCTCCAACGGCTAGTCAGGGAGAAGGGGCTAGGGAAGCCTTTCTCCACATGATGAACGAGTGGTATACAGAGTTTGTTCGAACAAATTCAAATTCCCAACCTCTTCTACTGTCACCTCGGCCGCTTCCCATAGCTCCACAAGGTATGGAATTTGTAAGAATGAACAAGTCCTTGGTTGATAAGATTTGAAAGCACAGGGCTAAAGATTTTAGAGCTAACGTGGATGATGATCCCGAGAGAGCCGAGTTTTGGCTTGAAAACTCCATTAGGGTATTTGATGAGCTATTTTGCGCACTTGATAAGTGTTTAAAGTGTGCCATCTCACTTTTGAGAGATTCTGCATACCACTAGTGGAATACACTAGTATCGATGGTACCGAGAAAGAGGATTACCTGGGAATTCTTTCAAGAGGAGTTCCAAAAGAAATATATTAGTTAGCGGTTCATCGATCAAAAACGTAAGGAATTTCTTGAGTTGAAATAGGGTCGAATCTCAGTGACAGAATATGAACGAGAATTTGTCAAACTTAGTAAATATGCTCGAGAGTGTGTTTCCACCAAGGCTATCATGTGCAAGAGATTTGAGGATGGATTGAATGAGGATATTCATGTGTTAGTTGGGATCTTAGAGCCGAAAGAATTTGTAGTGTTAGTTGAGCAAGCTTGTAGGGTCGAAGAGTTGAATAAAGAGAAGAGGAAAGCTAATTGTGAAGCTAGAGATTCGAGGAAAAGACTGATGAGTAAGCCATTTCCATCTCATTCAAAGAAATCTAAAGAAATGTATTCCCGTTCAAATGTATCAGCTGCATATTCTCATAGAGATAGCAGGAAGCAATACTCAAGTTTTAAATCTCAAGCCACTTCAATGGCAAGTGTGGGTAATGTAAGGCCTAACAAACTCGAATGTCAACATTATGGAAGAAGACATACTGGTGAGTGTAGGATGAATGACCAGGCTTGTTTCAAGTGTGGTTCTCAGGAGCATTTCATCTGAGATTTCCCCAAAATGGCCAAGAAATAAAAATTTCAGAGTGTAAGACCAAGTAATACTACTAATAGGGATAGGCCACAAAGGAATACTAGAAATGGAACTAGCACTAAAGGTATGATGAAGGATTTAGCGATGAGATCCAAAACTCGAGCACCTGCTAGAGCCTATGCCATCTGTGCTCGCGAAGAAGCGACATCTCTAGATGTTATCACTGGTAACTTTTTCTCTTTATAATACTAATGTAGTTGCATTGATTGATCTTAGATCGACCCACTCTTATGTTTGTGTGAAATTGGTAACTAATAAGAGCTTACCTGTTGAGTTTATTGAGTTTGTGATTAGAATGTCAAACCCCTTAGGCAAACATGTGTTAGTTTATAGAGTTTGCAAGAATTGTCCCTTGATGATTCGAGGTCACTATTTGTTAGTTGATTTAATGTTGTTTCCATTTGATAAATTCGATGTTATTTTGGGTATGGATTGGTTGACACTGCATGATGCCGTAGTGAACTGTAAAAGAAAGATTATTAAACTGAAATGTGAAAATTGTGAAACTCTTCTGATTGATTCAGATGAGTTGGGTGAGGTACCTATTGTGATTTCTTCAATGTCTGCCAAAAAATATGTAAGGAAAGGGTGTAAAGTTTATCTTGCTTATGTGTTGAATATAAAGATGTCTGAATTGAAAATTGAGTTAGTGTCGATAGTTTGTGAATATCTGGATGTGTTTCCAAAAGAATTACCTAGGTTAACTCCGATTAAAGAAGTTGAGTTTGGTATTGATTTAGTACTAGTAACCTTACCGATATCTATTGCTCCGTATAGAATGGCTTCGACTGAATTGAAAGAATTAAAAGCTCAGTGGATAAGGGTTTTGCGAGACCGAGTTTTTCTCCTAAGGTGCTCCAGTGTTATTTGTAAAGAAGAAAGACGGATCCATGAGGCTTTGTATCGATTACCGAAAGCTCAACAAGGTGACTATAAAGAATAAGTATCTTTTGCCGAGGATTGATGACTTGTTTGCTCAATTAAAAGGAGCAACAGTATTCTTGAAGATTGATCTGAGATCTGGCTACTGTCAGTTGAGAATTAAAGATTCGAATGTGCTAAAAACCGCTTTCAGGACAAGGTATGGGCATTATGAATTCCTTGTTATGCCTTAATGCACCTGCTGTTTTTATGGGCTTGATAAATAGAATTTTTCAACCGCATTTAGATAAGTTTGTGGTTGTGTTCATCGATGACATTCTGATTTATTCTCAAGATGAGTCCGAGCATGCTGACACTTGAGAACTGTATTACAGACGTTGAGAGATAAGAAATTGTTTGCTAAATTCAGTAAAAGTGAGTTTTGGCTCCGGAAAGTTAGATTTTTGGGACATATTGTTTCATGTGATGTTATTCGGGTTGATCCAAGTAAGATTTCGGCAATTGTTGATTGGAAACGACCAAGGAATGTATCTGAGATTAGAACCTTTTTGGGTTTATCTGGTTATTATCAATGCTTTGTCAAAGAATTTTCGATGATTGCTACTCCTATGACCAAGTTGTTGCAAAAAGATGTTAAATTTAAATGGTCTAAAAAATGTCAACAAAGTTTTGAGAAATTGAAAGCATTACTGACTGAGGCATCGGTTTTAGTGCAACCTAAATCGAGAAAAGAATTTGTAATCTCTAATGACGCTTCATTGAATGGTTTGGGTTGTATGTTGATGCAAGAGGGCAAAGTGGTAGTCTAGGCCTCGAGACAGTTAAAACTACATGAGAAGAATTATCCAACGCACGATTTGGAATTAGCTGCCATCGTTTTTGCTTTGAAATTTTGGTATCATCATTTGTACGGTGAGAAATGTCATATCTTTACTGATCATAAGAGTTTAAAGTATTTGATGACTCAGAAAGATTTGAACTTGCGAAACGAAGATGGCTTGAGTTACTGAAAGATTATGAGCTAGTAATTGATTATCACCCGGGTAAGGCAAATATAGTCACAGATGCGTTGAGTATAAAGTCTTTATTTGCTTTGAGAGCGATGAATACACGATTGACTTTGTCCGATAATAGTTCGATCCTAGCCAAGTTGAGAGCTAGACCATTATTTCTTCAACAAATTTGTGAAGCTCAAAAATATGATGGTGATTTGCAAGCCAAAAGAGTTCTTTGTGAATTGAGTAGTGATTCAGATTTTCATATCGGATCCGATGATTGTTTGATGTTCCGAGGCAGAATTTGTACATCGAAAAATGATGAACTTATTCAGAAAATCTTCATGAAGCACATAATGGTTGTTTATCTGTGCATCCAGGTAGTACAAAAATGTATAATGATTTGAAGAAATTTTATTGGTGGTCAGGTATGAAACGAGATATTTTAGAGTTTGTTTCGAGATGTTTGATTTGTCAACAAGTAAAAGCCGGACACCAAGTGCCTTCGGGTTTACTTTAGCCAATGATGGTACCTGAGTGGAAGTGGGATAGGATTATATGGACTTCATAACTAGGTTGCCTTTGACTCCGAAAAAGAAAGATGTCGTCTGGATTGTTGTTGATAGATTGACAAAATCGGCTCATTTTATTTCAGTGCGTACTGACTACTCACTTGATAAGTTAGCTGAATTGTATATTTCTGAGATTGTGAGATTGTATGGAGTGCCTATTTCTATTATTTCGGATAGAGATCTAAGGTTCACTTTGATATTTTGGAAGAAATTATAAGAGGCTTTTGGTACAAAGTTGAACTTTAGTACCGCATTTCATCTGCAAATCAACGGTCAGTCTGAAAGAACGATTTAGGTACTCAAACATATGCTCCGATGTTGTGTTCTAGAATTCGAAGGTAGTTGGGAAAAATATCTACCATTAGTCGAGTTTGCTTATAACAACAGTTTTCAGTCGAATATAAAGATGGCACCATATGAGGCATTGTATGGCCGCAAGTGTCGAACTCCGTTGTATTGGACCAAGCTTAATGAGAAACAGATTCATGGGGTTGATTTGGTTAGAGAAACTGAAGAAAAGTAAAGGTAATCCGTGATTGCTTGAAAGCCGCTTCAGATTGACAAAATTTGTACGCAGATTTGAAAAGAAAAGAAATCTAATTTTAGATTGGTGATAAAGTATTTCTGAAAGTGTCTCCATGGAACAGGATTCTGAGATTTGGCCGTAAAGGCAAGTTAAGTCCACGTTTCATTGGCCCGTATGAGGTTATTGAAAGAATAGGGCCAGTGGCAAATCGGTTAGCTTTACCGACAGAATTAGAAAGGATTCATAATGTGTTCCATGTGTGTCAATGTTGCGATGATACCGTTCTGATCCCTCATATGTGATTTCTCCGATAGAGATTGAGATACGACCTAATATGACTTACGGTGAAGAACCGATCAAGATTTTAGCTTGGGAAGTTAAAAAATTGAGAAATAAAAGTATAGGCCTAATGAAAGTTTTGTGGCAACGGCATGGGGTCGAAAAGGCTACGTGGGAACCTGAGGAAGCTATAAGAAAATAGTACCCAAACCTATTTTTTGGTAAGATTTTCAGGGACGAAAATCCCTAAAAGGGGAAGAGTTGTAACAACAATATTTTGGCCTACTCGGAACAGTGGTTTTGGGATCACAAATCTGACATAGAAAATCTTGTTTTTATTACATTTTCAACGTCTACAGTTTTATGGAATGATTTCGTGAAAATTCCATTCGAAAATTTTGACGTTTGAGCATTCAATTTTAACAAAAAAGACTAAATTGTAAAAAGTGCAAAAGTTGAGTTCTACATGTTAGGGGTGTATAATTGTTATGAAATTTTAAATTAAAGGTCCTTATATGGTAATTAGACCATTTGTGAAGTTAGTGGACAAAAATGGACATGAGGTGAGAGAAATTTCATGTTTTATAAAAAGGGAATTTTGGTAATTTGTCAATTAAAGACATAATAAGTAAAATAAAAGCAAAATTTCGTCCATCTTCTTCTTGCTTGGCCGAAACTTGAAGGAAGAAGACATATCTAGGGTTTTTCTAGTTTTCAAGCTCGGTTGTAAGTCCGTTCTTGTCTTGTTTTTAATGCCCTTTACATTTTTGAAGTTGTTATCACTCGATCTATATATTTCTACCACTAATTTGAGAAATGATTGAGGCCTATGGTTTGACCCATGTTAGGCATGTGTTTATTTTGATGTTTAATGATAGATTATGCAAGTTTGATGTTTGATAAACGACTTTTGCTAAGTGATTTTCGATGAAAATGCCTCAAATGACCTATTTGTAAAAGTTATAAAATAAGTAGTAAAAGTGTGATTGAATGAAAAATGTGGGCTGGTATAAGTACAATAAAGATCTGGCTAGACTTGGTAATGAAGAAATTTGATAAAAATCATTTTACGAGCCTAGGGACTAAATTGTAAAAATGTCAAAGTTTAGGGGAAAAACATAATTTTTCCATAGTGTAATTTTTGGGCTGAATTGAACAATGTGAATATTAAATGAGTTAAATTTGTTATTATAGATCAAGAGAAGCAAGGTTCGAACTTAGATTGGAGAAAAAACAAAGTGTTTGACGATTAGGTCCTATTTCTACTATTTTTATACCGAGGTAAGTTCGTATGTAAATAATGCATTGTTTTAATTATGTTTTAAATGTTTTATTATTGTATGAATTGTGATTGACCCTTAGACGTATTTGACAATGTTTCGACAAGCGTGAAGTCCCGATTAAACCTTAGGAATAGATAGGATACAAATGTCATGACATTAGGGTTACTAAGACTACATATAAGACCATATCTGGGATATGGCATCAATATGAGACTTCGTGTAAGACCATACCTGGGATATGGCACCGATATGAGACTTCATGTAAGACCATAGCTGGGCTATTGGCATCGATACAAGAGTACATGTAAGACCATGTCTGGGATATGGCATTGGTACGGTACCGTGTGTACGAGACTCCCGAGTATCCTTTAGTATTCCAAGTGGTTCAACAGGTAATTTAACGAGTATGTCAAAGATGAATTGTGTGTAATTCCAATTCGAGATGACTCAGGTATGTACGTAAAACTCATACGAAATGAGCTCGTTATGTGATGAACCCTCGGTAAGGTTATGAATATAAGATTTTAATAATTTTTATGCCAATTATCATCTTGTTAATTGTATGTTAAATGTTTGGATATGATGCTTATTATTTGCATAGGAACTTAATAAGCTTTAAAGCTTACTCCCCTTTCTTTTTCCTTATCTTATAGTGTCACTAAGCTAGCTCAGAGATCAGAGACTATCGGAGATCCACTCACACTATCAACTTATTATCTTGGGTGCCAATGAATTCAACATTTTGAGTTATAGCATATATAGGGACTTGGTCATTTTGTTATGTGTCATAATTGAATTGGCCTAATGTGTTGGCCTATATTGGTTGGTAATTCATCTTGTAAATGGCCATTTGAAATTGGCTAATATTGGTATAAGTATATATATTTATGATGATGCTTTTCATGAATGTGGGAATTTGCATAATTTGAATTGATAAATGTTAGTATGTGAATGAGGTGTTGATGTCTTGGTTGTGGTTGATTTGGTTGTATGTATATGTTTGGATTCGTGTTATATGTTGTTATGTAGATGTGTGCAGCAAAGGGGTGACAAAATGGCTTGGTAAATAGCCTTATTTTTGTCCACACGGGTAGTCACACGGGTGTGTGTCTAGGCCGTGTGTGATACACAGCTTGCCCATGGGCTTATGTTCCAGTCGTGTGTCCCTTGCACCTTAATTGTTGCAAAACAGAATGCTCAGAATTGAGTACATGGGTAGAGACACGAACGTGTGTCTCAACCGTGTGGATGACAAGGCCTCAGGCACAGGCGTGTGTCTTGGGTGTGTGAAGTTTGCACCTATTTTATGAAAAATCAAAATTATTAAATCGACCACATGACCAAGCACACGTGTGTGTGACTTGGCCATGTGTCTTTAATTTGTTTTTGGGTGACAAACAGAGAGTTACACGGGTTAGGGACACGGGCGTGTGTGACCACATGGCCTGCCCACACGAACGTGTTCTAGGCCACACAGACGATTGACCCCTATTTGGTGGAAAAATTTTCTAAGTGTTCTAAAATTTTCTAAAGTTCCCGGTTTAGTCCCAAACCACTTCCAATGCATGTTTTGGGCCTCGTAGGTTCATTTTAGGGACGTTATGAATGAATGCGAAAAGTTTTAATTCAGGATGGAAAATTTACGTCCCGATTTTGTATGATTGCTTGTGTATAAGTCCGGTAATGTTTCGTACCCTGTTTCGGCGTCGAATACGGATAAAGGGTGTTACAAAAAACCTGATTCTGCAAGTGTGTATCTGTGGACATGAATCCACAGGCATGTGTCTAGCGTGTATTAGCAGAGTATGACTTCGCTAAGATCTTTCACCTGTATAGGTTGCATTGGGAAAATTCACCTAGACTTACCGTAACACATATGTTCGCAGAGAGTGAAGGTGAACTATTTATTTGAGCGAAGTGTATTTTATACTTGTTGCTTATATTCTTACGTGAAATGTTTAGCGTATTAGTTGTCCTTATGCATGTCTTATATTCCACACAAGTTGTATGTGTGGGCGAGTAAACATCATGCGAACTCACTAAGATCATTTTGAACTTACCATGCTTCTTGATTTATCTCTTCAAGTATAAAAAGCCATTTCGAACTATGGGAAAGGGACTAATCCAGAAGTTGATGTTTTAGTTGTGAGCCTTTTAATTGTATTTTTGTAACATGTACATATCAAGGTAGTCCACACGCTAGTAAACTAAGAATCTAGTTTTACTGTATTTAGTTGAAACTCTTTTTAAACACAAGGCAGTATGTACGGTTGGATTAAATGTATATTTTGTAGACTTTTAAGTATATGCCAAAAATGAAATAAGTTGTCAACTCATGTTATTGTATATTCCAATTAGCTGAAATCATTTAAATATTCGGTAATAACATTATTTTATTCGAGTCCACGGACTGAACTGAGCATGAGATGTTACAATAAATAATAAAAATATATTGATGAAGCACATTATCACTTATCTTGCCAAATTGAGACTGCTTCACTAGTACCTATCCTCCACCCCATTCCCATATCTAGCAACCGTCACAGACTCCATATGCTCCAGCAATATCTATAAATTATTAAATGTTAAAACTTTCTTGTAATGAATTTTATTAAGAATGTAATCTAAGAAGTTTAAAATTTAATTAGTTAATCGTAAGTTAACCTACTAGATATTAATTAAATTAAGGAATTTTATTTTTCATATATTTAATTCTTTTATATTTAAATAAATCAATAAGATTTCAGATTTAAATTATTTTGTTTTTAAAGTGAATTATTATGTCAAGTCTATTATTTAAATATTTATTTAAATTTAAAAATATATATTTAAATAGAATAATTTAATTAATTTTAAACTTTTAAAAGATATTTTTTATCCTTCACTAATAGCTGCTTATATGCATGCAAATTATGAAATTTTAAAGAAGAAACTTGTGATTATTGTCTTGTCTATCATAATTTACTAATTTGTCATGAAATGTTAATGACTATTTTATTTATTATTTGTAATATTACTTATTTATGACGTTAATTGAATTGTGCTTTAACATGTAAATTAAAATAATTTCAAAACTTAAAGTATAATTAAAATATCATATTAAAAAATGATATTTGCAAATATAGAAGTTACCTATTTTTTATTAATAGATTGTGTAATTTATATAAGTCTAATTATGAAATTTATTACGTTGTCAATAATTCAATTTAATTTTATACAAATTTTAGTTATAATTCTATTTTGATGAACATCTTTTAATTAAAAAAAATATAATGTACACATGATTGTGAGTCACCCTATTAAGTTATCATAATTTCAAACTCAAATATGTATTAATAGTTGTATCCTAAGGGAAGATGATAATGTTTTTAACTGTACAACTTTTAAAAGTTATATATATATTTTCTATTAAATATTAATTTATTATAGTTTTATCTATAAATTAGTAAATTTTATTAAAAAATCAATCTAAAAGGTTTAAAATTTAATTACTTAATTAGCCAACTTTATTTATTTTTATATTTAGTTCATATATATTTAAATAAATTAATAAAATTATTATGCCAAACTCTATTCTTACATATTTATTAATTTAAATCTAAATAAAAAATATATATGTATATATTTATTTAAATTGAATAATTTTATTTATTTTAACCTTTTAAAAGATATTTTATTTTTCACTAATAGCTGCTTATATCTATACGGATTATGATACAAGAGATACTAGAACATGAGAAATATTAGCAGAGTCAAGTGGCTATATATGTGGCTTTAGCTTCACCAAAAACATCAACAAGATTTTTCCAAATCCACGCGGCATAAAATCAACCTATACAACTCTCCAAAAAATCCAATTGCAAATCCACACCAATGCAGCAACCAATAGACTGCCGCTGACATGTACATTTCCTGATCCACAACATCTTCTCATTTCCATTATAACCCCTTCTCTCCTCCAAACTAAAATAGACTACAATAACCATCGGCAAACAAACCAAGTCAACCTAAAGCCTTAGAAACCATGGCAACCTCTGCTATCCAACAATCTGCTTTTGTTGGCCAGACCGCTTTGAAGCAGTCCAATAAGCTCTTACGCAAAGTCGGAGCTTTCAATGGTGGTCGTGTTACCATGCGCAGAACTGTGAAAAGTGCCCCTACCAGCATCTGGTATACTCTTGTTACTACTTCCTAGTACTAACTAGTAGCATTTTGTTATAAGGATCTTTTCAGTCTAATCATTGATGGTTAACCCAAATATTGTGAAACAACAGACTGTAAAAAATTCAATTTGTACAGTACATTCTAGCAGCAATCTGCCTTATTTTAAACAATACATTTAAAGAGAAATAACATGTACAAGTGAAATCATGCAACTGAACTATATTTCTGCATCTTGATCTGATTACCTACGGTTTGTTTTTAAAAACAGGTATGGCCCTGACCGCCCAAAGTACTTGGGTCCATTCTCAGACCAAATCCCATCATACCTGACAGGTGAATTCCCTGGTGACTATGGGTGGGACACTGCTGGGTTATCAGCTGACCCTGAGACATTTGCTAAGAACCGTGAGCTTGAAGTGATCCACTGCAGATGGGCAATGCTTGGTGCCCTTGGTTGTGTCTTCCCTGAAATTCTTTCAAAGAATGGAGTTAAGTTCGGAGAGGCAGTTTGGTTCAAAGCTGGATCTCAAATATTCTCCGAGGGCGGCCTTGACTATCTTGGCAACCCAAACCTTATCCATGCTCAGAGCATTCTTGCAATCTGGGCTTGCCAAGTTGTGCTCATGGGATTTGTTGAAGGATACAGAGTTGGTGGGGGACCACTTGGTGAAGGACTGGACCCAATTTACCCAGGTGGTGCTTTCGACCCACTTGGACTGGCTGATGATCCTGATGCGTTTGCAGAATTGAAGGTTAAGGAGATCAAGAATGGCCGCCTTGCAATGTTCTCCATGTTTGGATTCTTTGTCCAGGCTATTGTCACAGGAAAGGGTCCCATTGAGAACCTCTTTGACCACCTTGCCGATCCGGTGGCCAACAATGCATGGGCTTATGCCACTAACTTTGTCCCCGGAAAATGAACTTAGATTATAGATACGTCTCTGAAAGCTGTAACATTAATTGCTATGTAGCATCTGTTGCTGTGTACTGATGTAATTCACTGCTAGTCTTTTATAGATACGTCTCTGAAAGCTGTAACATTAATTGCTATGTAGCATCTGTTGCTGTGTACTGATGTAATTCACTGCTAGTCTTTTGAGCTGTTGTATCATTAAATCCATATCCTTTTTCCCTGAAATAGCAACTTTCTTGAAATGAGATGAGATAATAAAGCAAATGTTTTATTTTGTCGTAAGAGGCTGGTTCAGTTAGTTGATATAAATAAAGCGCAAGAAACATATCTAGCCATTTCTATAAACCCTCAAAAGTGATGACAAAACGCAACCCGAAGACCTTAAAGTTATCATGAGGGTTTTCCCTTTCAGTCCTGTTGAAAGATGGCAATAATACCAGCCAACAGCTGAGGTAATCACCAAAAATCTTTGCACGAACACAATCCATCTTTAAAATGATGAAACCGGCTATTATCTCTCACAATAATCTCACGACTATAGATTTTAGAAAGCAGTTTAGTGACGGAATGGCAATCACTACAAACACGGAGGTTCTTCATGATGCGAATGGGACATCCAGCTTCAGTATTGATGAGACCAAAGGCAATAGCCAACCTCTCACTATGGTTTTCCAATTCTGCTTCTTTCTCTTCCTCCTCTTCAATATACAACAACACTTGGCTTGTGTCAGGAACATGTCCTGCCAATTTCAACTTCTCTCTCATCTCAGCCAATTTGGAATAAATTTCTTTTGTTTGCGGATGTGATTTATCTCCCACAATAAAGTTATGAACCACACCTTTATGCTCTATTGAACTGCAGCCGGGATCTTTTCTTAATCCTCTCTTCTTCATCATTTCTCTTACCTCAGAAACTTTCTCCCACTCACCTGCTACAGCGTACATATTGGAAAGGACAACATAACCACCAGTAGTCTCTGGAGCCAATTCAATCAAATGTTGAGCAGCATATTCACCTATTTTTGTGTTTCTATGGTTCCTAGCACCACTAAGCAATGTCATCCAGATTACTTTGTTTGGTCTCATGGGCATTTCTTCAATGATATCTTTTGCTTCTTCAAGACAACCAGCTCGACATAATATGTCCACCAAACAACCATAATGTTCTATAGTAGGTTTAATTCCATATTCATTTACCATCATATTAAAATATTTGTGACCATCGTTAATCAATCCAACATGACTACAAGCATTAAGCACACCAACAAAAGTTATAGCATTAGCCTTCACACCAATTCTGCGCATTTCAAGAAATAGCTTCAGAGCATGGTCAGCCATGCCATGAATACTCAAGCCTACGATTATAGCAGTCCAATGCCCCAACTTTTTGTGGCTTATTGTCCGAAAAACAGTTACCGCACTATCAATGCCTCCGCACTTGGAATACATTTCGATGAGCACTGTCCCAACCACCCCATCTAATTCGATTCCATTTTTAACAATATACGAATGTATCAATCTTCCCGTGCCAAGACTAGCTAATCCAGAGACAGCAGAAATCACACTAACTAACGTAGCGTGAGTGGGCCTAAATTCCTCCTCCAGCATTCTCTCAAACATTTCCAAAGCTTCCAAAAAGCGCAAGTTCAATTTGAATCCTCCTATCATTGAATTCCACGTGATCAAATTTCTTGTGGGCATTTGATCAAACAATTTACAAGCGGAATTAGTATCTCCAGCTTTCATATACCCATTAATCATAGTATTCCACGAAACTAAATTCCTATTTGGCATGTTCTCGAATATCTTTCTAGCAGTCTCAACCTCCCCAGATTTCGCCAACCCATCAATCAAAACCGTCCATGAAAAACAATCCTTTTCAGGCATTTCATCAAACACCTTCATGGCATCCTTAACTTCTCCACACCTTGCATACCCGTCAAGCAAAGAATTCCATGAAACCAAATCTTTCTCATCCATTTGATCAAACACTGCGTAAGCAGAACCAATCTCGCCGCACTTGGAATACAAATTAACCAAACTAGCCTGCACAAATTTATCTAATCCGAAACCAAGCTTCAAAACCAACCCATGTATTTGTTTGCCTTCTTTCAAAGCTGTTAACTTAGCACATGCCTTAATCACACAGGGAAACGTGAATTCATCAGGCGGAAAATGACCAAGCAGAAGGACGAACAGGGAGATAGCTTCATGGGATTGTTGGTTTTGTATGTAGCATTTGAGGATGATATTCCAGAGAACCAACGAGGGGTGTTGGATTTGATCGAAAACGGAGCGAGCGTAGCGGAGGTTGTTGATGTTGGGGTCGGCATAGAGAGAAAGGAGACGAGAAGAGAGTGAGGGGTGAGAGAAAACGCCGGTTTTGAGGGAAAATGCGTGAAGCTGTTGGGTTTCTTGTTGGGTTTTGGAGGATTTGAGAAGCGAAAAATGGAGAGCATCAGGGAAGTGCTGGTGGAGGATGTTGGAAAGGGTTAGAGTTCGCATTTTGGGATGCCAAGGGAAGAGAATCCCAATTTCACAAATTCATTCTAGGTGAAATTTTGGAGGGAATTTTGGCTGGCGGAGGGTTCAACTAAATATGCTTAAATATACCGCTCCCCATAGTACTACAGTAGGATTTTAAAATTTTAGTTTGTTTATGAGGAGGTTTTTTTTTTTTTTTTAAACTTTTAAATTATATCTCTCATTTGAGTCCACAATTAACGTTGAAATGTTATCCATTATTTAAATTACTTGGAAAGGCTGATAGTGGTGAGCGGGCTGAAGAAAGTTAAGAAATACTTATATAAGCCACCAATTTTAATCCTTCCTCTGTGAGGAAGGTCTTAATCTTATAATTAGTGGTGTTCGGGAGATCAATGCGATGCGGCGCACGACAGCAAAATGAGATAAGTAAGAAAGAGCACACAAATTGAACTGTGAAGTAAAGGTGCGACAATCCAAATTGGAAATTAAAAGAATGTTTGTTCATTGCCCCGACACTGAAGAAGAAGTAGATGGACTACCATAGTTTTATTATATTGTGAAATACTTGAAATTTCAGAAACTCCCGGAATATGCTTATGCAAATGATAAGCAGATTATCAAAAAGACTATATATCAGTTTCTTCTTAGATGGTGAGGGGTTATATAAAAAGATCAAGATCATATCCTATTGAGATGTGTAGATTCTAAGAAAGCTCTAAGAATATTAGAAGAAGTACATGATAAGGTATATGGTGCACCCGCAAATGGACATATGATGGCTAGACAAATCATGAGGGTTGTGTATTTCTAGGCGACCATGGAAAGAGATTGTAGTGATTATGCTCAAAAATGGGTTTTTTTTAAATAATATAAAATAAATTAAAAATTTTCCAAAAGGAATTCCAGTTGAATTATTTATGGAAATGGTATACCAAGGGTGGTAGAGGGTGGTGCATAGGCAGCATCACCCCTATATTTTGACACCCATCACTTTCAGCTAAAAAAATAAATTTTTAATGGTGCATCCTTGTTGATAGACAGCACCAAAGTATTTTTCTCATACAATTCTAATACATGGGTTAAATACGGGCTTGGGACAAGTATTAGTGGTGGTGCCCATAGGAAGGCAGCACCAAGGAGTGGTGCCCATGGGAAAGGTGACACCAAAGTATTGGTTCCAATGTTATAGTCGACACTAGTGGTGCCAATCTTGTGGGTAGCACCAGTTCTTAGCCATTATTTAAACAGTGTTTGGGAAAAAAGTTTTGACAATTCAAATAACAAAAAAAGAAAAATCTGTAGAAGAATAGTAAACAAACAAAGAAGAATTCACTAGGTTAGTAGATATAAAATTCATATTTTACATTACATTAATTATTTTGCTTGAAATTGTATTGAGAATTTTTATTTCTTTTTTAACAGATCTAATATTGAAAATGGATAATCAATTTTTCATATGTGTTTATTTTGATGGAGTAATTTTAACAACAACAGTTGGATGTATATTTGAATGACACCAACAAATAGCAATGAGATTTAATAGAAATGTCTCGATTGATGATATGAAGGAAATGATTAGTGCAAAAATTGTTAGACATTGTGGGAGAAGGATTTGGAAATATTTTTACAAGTTTCCAGTTTTGACAGATTCCATCAAATTCACCGAGATTGAACTTGTAAATGATGAAGACGTGGAGACAATGGTCACTCTTTATTGTGGGAATTAGAGCCACCAAAATACACTGATTCAGTTATTTGCTGATTTAGCTGATGTGGAGCCAGCTGAAGATCCCACTCTATTATGTGAAGAACATAGAGTTTAATATTTGTTTATGGTTGTTCCGATATCCTATGTTGATTGTCAATCGACTGTACGTAGGTTCGACATCAATCTTAATGCTGCACCTGAGACTGATACGGATGCTGATGATGGATATGATAATAGTGATCCTTCTGATCATGAGGTTGATGGTGATAGTGATCTCGATATGGACAAGGTCCCTGATGATATCGACGACGAAGGTGCGAATAACGATGGCAATGTTAACAAGTCTTCAGTCGAGAACCTGGTTCGATGCATTGTGGTATGCTATGATCCTGAGGCACACATGTTGCTGATAGACCTCGATGCGACGCATCCAATCAAGTTCTCGGAGTATCCTGATATACTATCTGCTCACTAGTTGGCCGTAGATTCTGAACCTGAGGAGTTTTTCGTGGGTCAAAAATTTGAAACCAAGGAAGAGTGCGTATTTGCCATTAAGCAGTATAGCATGAATGTGTCAGTAGACTACAAAGTTGCCGTGTCTAAACTAACATTGTATATTAGGGAGTGTTGGAGGTTGGCGGAAGGCTACAATTGGTCGGTAGAAGTCGTATTTATCCAAAACTCACAAATGTGGGAGATACTAAAATTTGTTGGGCCTCACACATGCATTTCAACATGTATGACAAAAGACCATTGAAAACTCGATTCCAAAACTATTTGCACATGCATCATGCCAACGGTGAAGGACATGCCAACCATTAAAGATTTGGTACTGATAGGCAAAATGCAAGCACGATTCCAGTATCGAGTATCATACTGGAAAGCATGGATAGCAAAACAGATGGCAACGGAGCAGCTGTACAGAGATTGTGATGCATCGTACAATGAGCTACAGGGGTGGGTAGTTGCAATGCGGGAGCATGTGCCGAGTAGTTGGAGACACGACCTTATTACAGCTAGATGACCAACTACAACCGGGAAGAAGAATTTTCCATCGAATGTTTTAGATGTTTGATCTACGCATGCGTGTATTTCCCACTGCAAACTACTTGTGCAAGTAGATGGGACCTAACCATACGGGAAATATACGCAAATCCTACTTATTACAATTGCTCAAGACGGGAACAAGAACTTGCATGCGATAGCATTTTCTATTTTGGACAAGGAGAACATGGAATCATAAGAATTTTTCCTCACTAACCTACTAAGGTATCTTATAAGTGACAATAATATTTTCATCATTTTTTATAGAGAGAAGGGAATAATTATTACCATTAGGTGTTTCTGGTGTACCATGGATGTGACAGCCCAAAATTGACCCTAGTCGGGATGTGGTTTCGGGACCACAAAACCGAGGCATAAAAATAATTTAAAATTTATTTTGATGCCTATGATATGTGTTAATTTGTGTGTGACATTTTTGATGTTTCGATTTAGTGTTATAAATGTGAATTTCACTAGAAAGGACCTAGTAGTGAACTTTGAAAGTATGATGGGGAAATGTGTGATGACTAGTTGCTCATGCATGCAAAAATAAAGGATTTGCATGTCAAATTTCCCCCAACATGAAGTGGCCGGCCATGGCAAGAGAGGATGGGCAAAACATGTCATGAAACATGTTTTGTTGGTGCATTAGGGAGAAATAATAAACAAAGGTGTATGGGTAAGAAAAGAATGAAAAAAAAATGTGTGTGTGTGGTATTCCCCCAATTGCCGTGAGTTGTAGAGAAAGAAAGAAAATTTTGTTCATCCTTTCTTTGAGCCAAAACTAAGGAAGAAGGAGGGATTTTGCTCCATTTTTTTGTTTGGAAGAGATCTAGAAGGAGATTTTGGCTATACTTGCATCAAGATTAAGGTATGTATGAGGTTGTGTCATGAGATTCATGCATGTTTTAGTTGCTAACTTGATGTTCATGTTAGCCATGGTTCAAATCCTTGTTATGCCATGGAAATGGTATTTGGCCAAGGTTGCTATTGTGTTGAAGCCATTGCATGCTAAATGTGAAGCTTGCTAATGATGCATGCAATGATGGATTGACTACTCTTGAAATTTCTTTGTAGCAATCTTGAGTAAGACATTGAATTCTTTGTTTAACCATGACCGAAGTTGAAAGAGTATGGTTGTGATGTATTCGCCATGGTGCATTCATGAGCATGATTTATGCTTGTTACTTGATTGGTAAAATTTGTGTTTGGATGGGTATGAACCCCTTGAGATTTGACCTTGCACCTATATGTGTATACATGTTTGCACATGATGTATTGGCATGACATATATACTATTTCAAGGTATATATTTGCTTGTGATGATGTTTGGTTATGAAGTACATGAGAGATGTGTATTGAGCTACAATATGTAATGCGTTAGTTAGTAAAATGCATGCTGTTTTTGTGTGGTATTAAGTGCATAATTGGCCTCAACATGGACATGCATATTCGCCACATGAGGGAAATTGGTGTGCATGCATTCGGTTAGAGGCAAGCATATTGATGCCTATTCTTGGCTTAGAAAATTCGGCTAAGAGGAATATTAACTAATGTGTTGAGTTCGATTCGTGATTTCGTACATATGTGACTTTGATGCCTAATGAGCATATATATTGGCTAGGTATCTTGAGTTCCTCTTTCGATGCTCAAATGATAAAACCAATTTATTTGTTAAATTAAGCTCAAGAGCAAAGAGGAGCTAAATCCGATAAGGGGAAGCAAAAAGTCGTCGAATAGCCGTCGAAATCGTTCGACCACGTCCGAGGTAAGTTTTCGAGTATCGAAACTTAGATTTTGATTCGATTGAATGAAGTAATGAGCAATCGAATTTGTGCCTTTGTATGTGGCCATTGAGCCGAAATGATATTTTTGCTAAGGGAATTGTGCATAAAAGTTGTGTTATGAAATTGAAACAAAGATGTGTATGAATGTTCGAGTGATATCGGGCTAAGCCCGAAGGCAATTGTGCAATTGTGATACCGGGCTAAGCCCAAGGCAATTGTGCGAGTTATGATATCCGGGCTAAGCCCAAGGCAATTGTGCAAATTGTGATATCCGGTTAAGTCCCAAGGCCTTTGTGCGGTTACCATAACCGGCTATGTCCCAAGGCGTTTGAACGAGTAGCTATATCCGGATAAACTCGAAGGTATGTGATTCGAGAACTTTGAACTTGCTGGAAAATTTTCAGTTAATGCACTTGTGAAATTCCCAACAACAAGGTATGTTTGTGTGTGCTTCAGACACTATGAGTAAGTGCGTATGAATATTCGCTCTAATGATAAATGAGCTATCGGCATTAACTAGGCCGTTATTTGTGTATGAATATAAGAGTTGGGATTGTGAAGTAAGCATGTCTTTGAGAAATTGTGCATATGAATTATTGCTTAGCTACTTGAATGCTATGCTTTGGTTGTGTGTATATTATGGCTCAAACTTACTAAGCATAAATTGCTTACTCCGTTTCTTTGTTTCTCTATTTATAGATTTTGCTCGTTAGCGATCGGATTCGGGATCATAGAAGTTGAAGTCAACCACACTATCAAAGCCCTTTTGGTACTCCTTTAGTTGAGTTTTGGATATGGCATGTATAGGACTACTCTCGGTTGTTTTAAGTACTTGTGATGTATATGTGTGCTGCCATGCGAAAATGGTTCGTAAAAGTGGAGTATGGAATTTGACCATATGTGGTTTGTAATTATATTTGGTTTCATGATGTGATTATGGTTTGGAATGAGAGAGTTGGTCACATGATCAGCCATTGGAATGGCTAAATATGATCATATGTTGGACCTAAGTATGACTAGACTATAGTTGGTCCATGGGAACTACAATATAGGTAAAGCCTACCATAAAAACAGATGCTGCCAGCTGCAGTGACGTGGATGTGGAAAATCACCAAAATTTTTAGGAGTGGTGTTAATTAGTGAATAAATTATGCAATCGAACCTTGACGAGTCTATTTTCATATGAAAGTAACGAAACGATCATATGAACAGTATATCGAGAGATATTAAAGTTATCGTGAGACAGGGCCAGAACGGTTTCTGGGTCCCCTGTCGTGACTTTGAAAATTTAACATAAATTATCCAGAATGAATTAGAAGTCATGCCTTATATGTACAGATTCCTTTTTGAATCTAGTTTCATTAGAAATAAACGGCATCAGTATTGAAACCCTGTACAGAGAGATATTCAAGTTGTAACACGCGAAGGTCAGTGTAGTCGACCCCTGTAACATGGGTGACTTAAACTAATAAACTGTACCAATTGGCCCAACAAAAAATTCTAGAAATAAATCCATGGATGGATATATGAGTCTAAATTCAGGGAAATTTACGGAATCAGTTTCCGAGTTGTGAAACTCGAGATACGCTTTTTAAGGCAACAGCGACGCAGTTTTCCAGCTTGCCTGGAAATGTCAAATTGGTCGGTGCCATAAGTGGTTTTGGCTTGTTAACCCCTCGTGTCCGACACCGGCAACGGTCTCGGGTTCGGGGTGTTACAATTTTAGTGGTATCAGAGCTGCGGTTTAGTCGATCCTAGGACTACCGTGATATGTTTGGGGTCTAGCTATACATGCCATTAAGTGATAATTGATAGTGTGCTTATTTCTGACATTTTGAAATTTGTGTTTGTTTATAGCCATGGATCCCGATCCCAACCGAGCAATAGCTGATAATGTGGAGAGTGTGGCGCCTACTCCGCGCAAGAAGGGACAGCGGCGGACTCTCAACCTATTGCTAGCAATCCGAATGATGAGGCTAAGCAAGCCTTTTATAGCGTGATGAATGATTGGTTCAACCAATACATTCGAACTAACACTACTGTTCCACAACCTCCATTCCCGACTAATGCAACCCCAAGACCTACAATACCTCCCAGAATCGACCAAATAAGGTCAAGTAAGCCCCAATCGATGAATTCGAAAACATGGGGCTACTGAATTTAAAGCTACGGATAGCGACGATGCCGAGCAAGCTGAATTTTGGTTGGACAACACTATCCGGTGCTCGATGAGCTATCATGTACACCGATGAATGCTTAAAGTGTACTATCTCCTTGCTACGCGATTCCGCCTACTATTGGTGAAGTACTCGACTTCATTGTACCTAGGGAGCACGTAACTTGGGAGTTCTTTCTAACCGAGTTCAAAGAAGTATATCATCGAGATTTATGGATCAAAAACGGAAGGAATTTCTTGAACTTAAACAAGGTTCCATGTCGCTACATCGACTACGAACGAAAATTTGTGAGGCTTAGCCAGACGCTGCTGAATGCATTTCTTCGAAAGTGTGATGTAAACGCTCAAGATGGACTGAATGATGATATAAAGCGGTATGTTGGCATTTTGGAAATCCGAGAGTTTGTGGCTCTTGTCGAGCGAGCGTGCAAAGCCGAGGAGCTCAGTATGGAGAAAAGAAAAGCTGAAGTGGGAGCAAGGGAGTTTCGTAAGAGGTCTTCGGGGAAGCCCTTCCCACAGTCATCAAAGAAATTTAGAGATGGCTTAGGCCGGTCTAGAGACACTTCGGGCTTTTCTAGACGAGACCGCGATCGGCCCCCCTATGGGCACGCGAGTCACTTCGATCGCCAGTGTTGGCAATGATCGTCGAGACAGAACGGAGTGCCAATATTGTGGCAAATGGCATTCTGGGAGTTGTAGATTCCGTGGATCGCTCTGTTACAAGTGCGGATCAGTCGATCATTTCATTAAGGATTGCCCGAGTTTATCTGAACAAAACGTAAATCAAAGTGGGAACCCGGGTGCTACCACAACTCGAGGTAGGCCACCTAGAAATATGGGCAATGCTAGTGGCGGTCAGAGAGGATCTAGAGATGCTACCATCAGATCCGAGGCTCGTGCTCCTGCTAGGACTTATGCCATACGCATGCGTGAGTATGCTTCCTCGTCCGATGTTATTACCGGTACTTTTACTCTCCTTTACACTAATGTGATTGCTTTGATTGACCCGGTCCTACTCATTCTTATATATGCGAAACCTTAGCATCCAAAGAAGACTTTGCCCATTGAGTCTCATCGAGTTTGTAATTCGGTGTCAAACCCTTGGGTCATTACGTGCTTGTCAACAAAGTGTGTAAGAAAAGTCCCCTAGTATTCCGAGGTTCTTGTTTTCCGGCGGACTTGATGCTTTTGCCGTTCGACTAATTCGACATTATTCTTGGTTTGGATTGGTTGACCATGCACGATGCGGTTGTAAATTGCAAAAGCAAGACTATTGATCCGAGGTGCGCAAATAACGAGATAATTCGGGATGAGTCTACGGACTTAAAGGGTTGCCACCGTAATATCGCAATGTTGGCCCGAAATATGTAAGAAAAAGGTGAAGCGTACCTTGCGTATGTGCTCAATGACAAGGAGTCGAAAAGAAACCCGAATCTGTGCGTGGTTTGTGAATACCGGATGTTTTCCTCAAGAATTGCGGGTTTACCACCTGTTCGGAAATAGAATTTGGCATCAAATTGGTACCGGTACCACTCAATTTCGATAGCTCCGTATCGTATGGCACCAACGGAATTAAAGGAGTTGAAAGCTCGGTTGCAAGAATTGGTGGATAGAGGTTTTGCTCGCCCGAAGTTTCTCGCCTTTGGGTGCGCCGGTGTTGTTTGTGAAAAGAAGGATGGAACCATGAGGTTGTGATCGACTATCGTCGACTTAATAAAGCGACGATAAAGAACAAATATCCGCTATGCAGATCGACGATTTGTTCGATCAATCGAAGGAGCTTCAGTGTTCTCGAAAATAGATTTGAGATCGGGCTATTATCAATTACTAATTCGAGATTCGGACGTACCCAAGACCGCCTTGAGCGAGATATGGTCACTACGAGTTCCTAGTGATGCCGTCTGGGCTTACTAATGCCCCTGCGGTATTTATGGATTTAATGAATCGGATCTGCAGACCATATTTGGATTGGTTCGTAGTCGTGTTCATTGATGACATCTTGGTCTATTCAAGAAATGAGACCGAACATGCTTGAACACCGAGGTTAGTCTTTGCAAATTTTACGGAATAAGCAATTATATGCTAAGTTCAGCAAGTGTGAGTTCGGTTAAGAGAGGTTAGCTTCTTGGGGCATGTGATATCTCAGATCGGGTATTCGAGTCGACCCGGACAAAATTTCAGCCATACTTAACTGGAAGCCTCCGAGAAATATTACCGAGGTTCGGAGCTTTTTGGGGCTGGCCGGTTATTACCGACGATTTGTGAAAGGTTTCTCAACGATAGCCACGCCAATGACGAAGCTACTCCAAAAGGATGTTATGTTCGAATGGACAGAGAAATGTCAGAAAAGTTTCAATCAACTGAAAACTCATTTGACTGAAGCCCCAATTCTAGTACAACCCGAATCGGGCAAAGAGTTTGTCATTTATAGTGACGCATCCCTACTTGGGTTGGGTTGCGTATTGATGCAAGAAGGGCGAGTTGTGGCCTATGCGTCGAGACAATTAAAGCCACAAGATAAAAATTATCCGACCCATGATCTCGAATTGGCTGCCATCGTATTCGCCTTAAAGATATGGCGATATTACTTATTTGGTGAGAAGTGCCATGTGTATTCGGATCACAAAAGTCTCAAATATTTGATGACCCAAAGAGACTTAAATCTGCGACAAAGACGTTGGCTCGAGTTGTTAAAAGATTATGAGCTCGTCGTTGATTATCACCCGGAAAGGCTAATGTGGTTGCGGATGCCTTAAGTCGTAAATCATTATTCGCTTACTGAGCGATGAATGTGCACTTGTCTGCTCGATCCGACAATGTGTTAGTAGCTGAATTGAAAGCCAAACCATTATTGATACATCAAATTCGTGAAGCTCGAAAGTCGACGACGAGTTGGTCGCAAAACGGTGAGTGTGTTCGAACAAGGATTCGGAGTTTCAAATCGATGATGACGATTGTTTGAGGTTCAAAGGTCGTCGTGTGTTCCAAAGAATTGAACTTATTTCGATAATTCGAACGAAGCCCATTGTAGCCGAATGGCAATCCACCCGGAGTACGAAGATGTACAACGATTTGAAACGTCGGTTTTGGTGACATGGTATGAAACGAGACATCTCCGACTTTGTTTTGAGATGTTTAATATGTCAACAAGTGAAAGCGGAACATCAAGTGCCTTCAGGATTACTTCAGCCGATCACGATACCCGAGTGGAAATGGGATCGAGTCACAATAGACTTTGTATCCGGACTGCCATTGTCAGCAAGTAAGAAGGATGCGATTTGGGTCGTTGTAGATAGATTGACTAAGTCGGCTCACTTTGTCCCCGTACGTGCGGGTTTTTCAATGGACAAACTAGCCGAATTGTACGTTTCTCAGATTGTGAGATTACACGGGGTGCCTATTTCCATCGTGTCGGATAGAGATCCGAGATTTACCTCGCGATTTTGGAAGAAGTTGCAAGAAGCTTTGGGTACCAAGTTGCATTTCAGCACCGCCTTTCACCCCCAAACCGATGGTCAATCCGAGCGGATAATTCAGATACTTGAGGATATGTTAAGATGTTGCACCCTCGAGTTCAGTGGTTCATGGGAACGGTATTTGCCTTTGATTGAATTCGCTTACAACAATAGTTTTCAATCAAGTATTAAGATGGCACCCTACGAGGCTTTGTACGGTCGTAAATGCCGTACGCCATTGTTTTGGACCGAGCTCGGTGAAAGCAAAATTTTCGGGTGGATTTGATTAGAGATCTTTGAACAGAAAGTGAAAGTAATCCGTGAAAGTCTGAAGATAGCCTCCGATCGTCAGAAGTCGTACGCGGGTCTGAAACGAAAAGACATCGAGTATCAGGTGGGAGATAAAGTGTTTCTCAAGGTTTCGCCTGGGAAAAAGATACTCGATTCGGTAGTAAGGGCAAGTTGAGCCCGAGGTTCATTGGGCCATATGAGATATCCGAAGCGAGTCGGTCCGGTGGCATATCATCGATTTTGCCCCCGAACTCGAAAAGATTCACGATGTCTTTCATGTTTCGATGCTTGACGCTATAGATCGATCCATCGCACGTGATTAGTCCATCGAGGTTGAAATTCAAGCCAATATGAGTTATGAGGAAGAACCGATTCGTATCCTATCACGTGAAGTGAAAGAGTTGCGAAACAAGCGGGTTCCGCTAGTGAAAGTGTTATGGCTCAAACACGGGATAGAAGAAGCTACTTGGGAAACCGAGAACTCTATGAAAGAGCGATACCCAA
This sequence comes from Gossypium arboreum, assembly GCF_025698485.1. Classification (NCBI taxonomy): domain Eukaryota; kingdom Viridiplantae; phylum Streptophyta; class Magnoliopsida; order Malvales; family Malvaceae; genus Gossypium; species Gossypium arboreum. Next base: position 41,676,734 of record NC_069076.1, read on the forward strand.
CCCTATTTACGGTAAGATTTTTGGGACGAAAATTTCTTAAGTGGGGAAGACTTGTGACAGCCAAAATTGACCCTAGTCGGGATGTGGTTTGAACCACAAAACCGAGGCATAAAAATAATTTAAAATTTATTTTGATGCCTATGATATGTGTTAATTTGTGTGTGACATTTTGATGTTTCGATTTAGTGTTATAAATGTGAATTTCACTAGAAAGGACCTAGTAGTGAACTTTGAAAGTATGATGGGGAAATGTGTGATGACTAGTTGCTCATGCATGCAAAATAAGGGATTTGCATGTCAAATTTCCCCCAACATGAAGTGGCCGGCCATGGCAAGAGAGGATGGGCAAAACATGTCATGAAACATGTTTTGTTGGTGCATTAGGGAGAAATAATAAACAAAGGTGTATGGGTAAGAAAAGAATGAAAAAAAAATGTGTGTGAGTGTGGTATTCCCCCAATTGCCGTGAGTTGTAGAGAAAGAAAGAAAAATTTTGTTCATCCTTTCTTTGAGCCAAAACTAAGGAAGAAGGAGGATTTTGCTCCATTTTTTTGTTTGGAAGAGATCTAGAAGGAGATTTTGGCTATACTTGCATCAAGATTAAGGTATGTATGAGGTTGTGTCATGAGATTCATGCATGTTTTAGTTGCTAACTTGATGTTCATGTTAGCCATGGTTCAAATCCTTGTTATGCCATGGAAATGGTATTTGGCCAAGGTTGCTATTGTGTTGAAGCCATTGCATGCTAAATGTGAAGCTTGCTAATGATGCATGCAATGATGGATTGACTACTCTTGAAATTTCTTTGTAGCAATCTTGAGTAAGACATTGAATTCTTTGTTTAACCATGACCGAAGTTGAAAGAGTATGGTTGTGATGTATTCGCCATGGTGCATTCATGAGCATGATTTATGCTTGTTACTTGATTGGTAAAATTTGTGTTTGGATGGGTATGAACCCCTTGAGATTGACCTTGCACCTATATGTGTATACATGTTTGCACATGATGTATTGGCATGACATATATACTATTTCAAGGTATATATTTGCTTGTGATGATGTTTGGTTATGAAGTACATGAGAGATGTGTATTGAGCTACAATATGTAATCGTTAGTCAGTAAAATGCATGCTGTTTTGTGTGGTATTAAGTGCATAATTGGCCTCAACATGGACATGCATATTCGCCACATGAGGGAAATTGGTGTGCATGCATTCGGTTAGAGGCAAGCATATTGATGCCTATTCTTGGCTTAGAAAATTTGGCTAAGAGGAATATTAACTAATGTGTTGAGTTCGATTCGTGATTTCGTACATATGTGACTTTGATGCCTAATGAGCATATATATTGGCTAGGTATCTTGAATTCCTCTTCGATGCTCAAATGATAAAACCAATTTATTTGTTAAATTAAGCTCAAGAGCAAAGGGACCTAAATCCGATAAGGAAAGGAAAAGTCGTCGAATAGCCGTCGAAATCGTTCGACCACGTCCGAGGTAAGTTTTCGAGTATCGAAACTTAGATTTTGATTCGATTGAATGAAGTAATGAGCAATCAATTTGTGCCTTTGTATGTGGCCATTGAGCGAAATGATATTTTGCTAAGGGAATTGTGCATAAAAGTTGTGTTATGAAATTGAAACAAAGATGTGTATGAATGTTCGAGTGATATCCGGGCTAAGCCCGAAGGCAATTGTGCAAATTGTGATACCCGGGCTAAGCCCGAAGGCAATTGTGCGAGTTATGATATCCGGGCTAAGCCCGAAGGCAATTGTGCAAATTGTGATATCCAGGTTAAGTCCCGAAGGCCTTTGTGCGGGTTACCATAACCGGGCTATGTCCCGAAGGCGTTTGAACGAGTAGCTATATCCGGATAAACTCCGAAGGTATGTGATTCGAGAACTTTGAACTTGCTGGAAAATTTTCAGTTAATGCACTTGTGAAATTCCCAACAACAAGGTATGTTTTGTGTGCTTCGCACACTATGAGTAAGTGCGTATGAATATTCGCTCTAATGATAAATGAGCTATCGGCATTAACTAGGCCGTTATTTGTGTATGAATATAAGAGTTGGGATTGTGAAGTAAGCATGTCTTTGAGAAATTGTGCATATGAATTATTGTTTAGCTACTTGAATGCTATGCTTTGGTTGTGTGTATATTATGGCTCAAACTTACTAAGCATAAATTGCTTACTCCGTTTCTTTGTTTCTCTGTTTATAGATTTTGCTCGTTAGCGATCGGATTCGGGATCATAGAAGTTGAAGTCAACCACACTATCAAAGCCCTTTTGGTACTCCTTTAGTTGAGTTTTGGATATGGCATGTATAGGACTACTCTCGGTTGTTTTAAGTACTTGTGATGTATATGTGTGGCCATGCGAAAATGGTTCGTAAAAGTGGAGTATGGAATTTGACCATATGTGATTTGTAATTATATTTGGTTTCATGATGTGATTATGGTTTGGAATGAGAGAGTTGGTCACATGATCAGCCATTGGAATGGCTAAATATGATCATATGTTGGACCTAAGTATGACTAGACTATAGTTGGTCCATGGGAACTACAATATAGGTAAAGCCTACCTTAAAAACAGATGCTGCCAGCTGCAGTGACGTGGATGTGGAAAATCACAAATATTTTTAGGAGTGGTTTTAATTAGTGAATAAATTATGCAATCGAACCTTGACGAGTCTATTTTCATATGAAAGCAACGAAACGATCATATGAACAGTATACCGAGAGATATTAAAGTTCTCGTGAGACAGGGCCAGAACGGTTTCTGGGTCCCCTGTCGTGACTTTGAAAATTTAACATAAATTATCCAGAATGAATTAGAAGTCATGCCTTATATTTTCAGATTCCTTTTTGAGTCTAGTTTCATTAGAAACAAACGGCATCAGTATTGAAACCCTGTACAGAGAGATATTCAAGTTGTAACACGCGAAGGTCAGTGTAGTCGACCCCTGTAACATGGGTGACTTTAACTAATAAACTGTACCAATTGGCCCAACAAAAAATTCTAGAAATAAATCCATGGATGGATATATGAGTCTAAATTCAGGGAAAATTTACGGAATCAGTTTCCGAGTTGTGAAACTCGAGATACGCTTTTTAAGGCGACAGCGACGCAGTTTTCCAGCTTGCCTGGAAATGTCAAATTGGTCGGTGCCATAAGTGGTTTTGGCTTGTTAACCCCTCGTGTCCGACACCGGCAATGGTCTCGGGTTCGGGGTGTGACAATGGAGATCAGTTGTTGTATATGGCACATCGTGACTAACTTTCACCAAGAGTATAAGAATGCAGACTTGCGGAGACAAGTTGTGAAAATGGGTAAAATTTAGTTTCAATATATGTTTTAATATTATCAATACTTGAACAAATTAATTCGAGATTGAAAATTGTCTTTTCTTAATACATACACAACGTACGAGTTAGAACCACACATTTTTCGGCAAAGGATGACCAGTGTAACAACTCGATTTTAGGGCTAGTCAGAACAGTGATTTCGGGACCACAAATCCGACGCAGTAAAATTTATTTTTATTATATTTTTATGGTCTACAATTTTACGAAATAATTTTGTGAAAATTTCGGTCAAAAATTTTGACATTTGGTCACTCAATTTAGTCAAAAGGAAAAAATTGCAAAAGTTGAGTTCTACATGCTAGAGGTGTCCGATTACTATGAGATTTTAAATTAGAGGTCCTTAGATGATAGTTAGACCAATTGTTAAGTTATTTGGCAAAAATGGACATGGAGAGATAAAATTTTAAAGAAAGGTGAAAAGGGCATTTTGGTCATTTGGTAAATAAAAGAATAAAAAGGGAAAATAAAGTCAAAATTGGTGTCCATCTTCTTCACCATAGCTGATATTCTCAAGCTCTCCATATGTAGGGTTTCTTCAACTTTCAAGCTTGATAGTAAGTGCATCCTAGCCCCGTTTTTAGTGTTCTTTACGTTTTTGAAGTCATATGCACCCGATCTTTCCATTTCTACCACTATTTTGAAGTAGAGTCCATGTTTGAAATTGTACCCATGTATGAAATGCATGTGTTTTGATGTTTAATGGTAGAAAATGAAAGTTTGTTGTGTAATAAACAACTTTTAATAAGTGAATTTCCATGAAAACTCTAAAAAAGGACCTATTTGTAAAAAAGTTGTAAAATGGGTAGTAAAAGTCTGATTTGATGAAAAATGTGGGCTGATTTGAGCATGTATATGTTTTTTCTAGGCTTGGGTAACAAAAAAATTGAATACATTTCATTTTACGAGCCTAGGGACAAAAATGTAAATATGTCAAAGTTTAGGGGCAAAAGTGTAATTTTTCCATAGTATAATTATTGGACTGAATTGAATAATGTGAATAATAAATAAGCTAAATTTTCTATTATAGATCAAGAAAAATGAAGTTCGGACCTTGATCGAGGGAAAAACAAGGTTATTAACGATTATATCCATTTCTCCTATTTTTGTACTGAGGTAAGTTTGTATGTAAATAATGCATTTTTATTTATGTTTTAAATATTTTATATTGTATGAATTTATGATTGACTCTTAAGATGAAATTGAAAATGGATGACGAGTGAGAAATATCCCGGTTGAACCTTAAGAATAGTTAAGATACAAATGTCTTGGCATTAGGGTTAGTTGAGATTATGTGTAAGACCATATCTGAGATATGGCATCGATATGAGGTTTCGTGTAAGACCATAGCTAGGCTATTGGCATCGATATGAGATCCCATGTAAGACCATATCTAGGATACGGCATTGGTATGATCCTATGTGTGTGAGATTTCTTGATTATCCTTTAGTATTCCAAGTGGTTCAACAAGTAACTTAATGACCATGTTAAAGTTATGAAAGATTATTGCATGTTGTGGAAGACAATGGTATGTTACAAGTTGGTACAGGTATGTACACAAAACTCATGCTTAATGAGCTCGATAAGTGATGAACCCTTGATAAAGTTTGATGGAGTAAGTTACGATGTTAAGTTTTTATATCATCTATGCCAAGCTTGATTGTGAAATTTACAATGACATTTATGTCAATTTACTTCATGTTAAGAATATGTTAAAGTGTATTTATGATGCCTATTATTTGCATAAGAACTTATTAAGCTTTAAGGCTTACCCCTTTTCTTTTTCCCTTGTCTTATAGTTTCACCAAGCCAGCTCAGTGATCGAAGACGGTTGGAGTTCCATCCACACTATCAAATTATCATTTTGGGTACTTATGATTATAATAGTTTGAGCTATGACATGTATAGGGACTTGGTTTTTTTGTTATGTGTCATTGTTGAGTTGGCCAAAAGTGTTGGCTTATGTTATTTGATAATTCATTTTGTAAATGGCCATTGAAATTGGCTAAAATTGGCTTAATATATATATATATATATATATATATATATGCATAAGATGATGATTTCATGGATGTGTGAATTTGCATGGATTGATTTGATAAATAGGTGATGCTTGTATGTGGTAGATGGTTGCATGTAAATAATACGTTGATATCTTGTTGATGGCCGAATTGGTTGTATGAATATGCTTGGAATTGTGTTTCTTATGGTTGTGTAGGTTGGTGCAAGAAAGGGTGGCAAAATGGCTTGGTAAATAGCTTTATTTTTGTCCACACAGGTAGACACACGGGCGTGTGTCTAAGCCGTGTGTGACACACGGACACACGGCTTGCCCTATGGGTGTGTGATCCGGCCGTGTGTCCCCTAAATTTTGAATTTTAGCTTCGAATTGGACACACTGGCAAACACACGGCCTTGTGTCTTAGCTGTGTAAAGGACACAACCCAGGGACATGGGCATGTGCCCAGGGCGTGTGAAGTCTGCACCTATTTTAGGAAAAATTATGAAAATTAAATCACCCACACAGACTAGATACATGGGCGTGTGACTTGGCCATGTGACTTCAATTTGTTGATGATGTCATAAATAGAGAGTTACACGGGTTAGAGACACAGGCATGTGTGACCACACGGCCTATCCACACTGTAACACCCCTTACACGTATCCTATGTCAGAACAAGGTACGAGGCATTACCGGTCTTTCACACAATTTAACACAAACCGGGCCATACAAATTTGATCCAATCTTAAAAACATTCAAAGATAAACACAATGTCCCTTCTACGCCCCACATGGCCTTTAACATGCTTCAAGGGCAATTTGGGACTAAATAGAGAACTTCTAAAAATTTTACAATACTTAAATTCCCCAAGTTTGGAGAGTCACACGCCTGTGTGGGTAGGCCGTGTGATTTTCACACGCTCGTGTGGCTAGGACATGTCCATGTCCTCAACCCATGTAACTCTCTATTTATGACATCAGCATAAATTAGAGGTCACATGGCTAAGTCACACGCTCGTGTGCGAGGCCGTGTGGCGAATTTAAGTTTCGCATTTAAGGTTCAGACTTCATATGGTCCGGGCACAGGCCCATGTCCTGAGGCCATGTCTTCCACACGGTTGAGACACACAGCCGTGTCTCTACCCGTGTGTTTACTACCATGCATACTAACTTGCAAATCTAAGGTGTAGGGACACATGGCCGGACAACACGCCCATAGGGCTGACCGTGTGTCACACAGGGCCTAGACACATGCCTGTGTGTCTACGTGTGGACAACTTTGAGACTATTTTCCAAGCCCTTTTGTCACCCTCACTAACACATGCACACCCTCATATGCCAATGGTGAATATTATGGCATAAATAGCTTACTTAAACATCCGTAGTTTAACTCATGCATAACAATTACATGCTAAAGTATATATATTTGGGACTCCATAACTTACTAGGATCATTCAAAACATTTCCTTACTTTAAACCATGCTATAACCTAACCAGGTACATCAATCATCCATCAAGCATAGATTCCATATTTTATCATTCATTGCCAACAACCAACTTAACACACACCTTAAGGGTATCAACACATCTCACGCATGCATCAGTATCTAGGATTACAACACAATAATCAATATGAGCCATACTTCATGTCCATGTATAAAATGAATTAATATACCAATATGGGCCATCACTTTGGACAACCAATATGACATGTATAACAGAATAATAAGTCCCCTATACATGCCATATTTAAATGTATTAAACCAAATATACCCTAAAATATTTGTTGATAGTGTGACTTGAGCTCTGACGTCCACAATCCCCGAACTAGCTTGGCGATGCTAAGAAAAAGGGAAAGAGAGAGGGGGTAAGCATAAAGCTTAGTAAGTTGTATGTAACTAATAAATAACATAGATCATACAATTTCATGAGTGAAACATGCTACTAATTACCACCACATTATCAATTTACACACAATGGACATACTAAGAATTGACAATAAATGTCATTGAACTTCACAACTTATCTTTCTCATTCTTACCCATGCTAAATTTTCCATCAAGAATCAAATTCCATACTCATGAGGTTTACATACATACCTGTACTACTCATAACTTATTCATATTTCTCCATATCTTAACCTTGATCTTGAATCGCCCGTTGAGCCACTTGGAATACGGAAGGGCGTTCGGGATTATCATACACCAAATAGGGTGCCAAAGACATGTCCTAGGCATGGTCTTACATGGGACCACACATCGATGCCATATCCTAGATATGGTCTTATACGAAGTCTCGAATCAGTGCCGACGCCATGTCTCAAACATGGTCTTATACGGCACCTTATTTCGATGCCATGTCCCAGACATGGTCTTATACGAAATCACTTAACAATGCCAAAGCCATATCTCGAATATGGTCTTACACGTGATCTAGTATCGATGCCAATGCCATGTCCCAGACATGGTCTTGCACGAGATCTCATTAATCATGGTGTAATGACATCCAAATCTTGAGTATTCCTTAGGGTCACCTAAGATTTCCGAGATACAAAGCTATCATTAAATTTTTATTGAATCATTTCAAGTCAAATTCCATAAGGGCATACACACACATTTCATATAACATCAAGCATTAAATCCAGAATAATGAAATTGTTGAATTACTTACACACAACTTACCTCGGTCCCAAAATATTGCTAACTTTACGTTTTAGTCCAAAACCTTGCTTTTCCCTTAGTTTAGGTCCGGACTCCGTTTTTCTTGATCTATAATAGCAAATTCCACTTGTTTAATTATCACATTGCCCAAATCAGTTCATAAATCGCAATTTGAAAAATTATGATTTTACCTCGAAACTTTCACGAAATACAAATTAGTCCCTAAGCTCGTATAATGAAATATACTCATTTCCTTTACTACCCAAGCCTAGCCGAATATTTCTTGTACTCATAGTAGTCCACATTACTCATAAAAAATAGATTTTTATCACTCAATTTTATACCTTTTTCAATTTAGTCCTTTTTAGGTGTTTTCATGCAAAATCACTTAGTAAAAGATGTAAACACACATCAAGCTATCATATTCCTCCATTAAACACCAAAGAACATGCATGTCACACATGGATAAATTTTTAAACATAAACCCTACTTCAAAATAAGGGTGGAAATAGGTAAATCAAGCTACGAGATCTTCAAAAATGTAAAAAACATTAAAAACAGGCTAGGGAACACTTACTATTGAAGAAGATAAGCCAATTTTTGCTTTAACTTTCCCTTTTTATTCTTTTAATTACTAATTGACCAAAATGCCCTTAAGGCCTTTCTTTCAAATTTTTCCTATGCATGTCTATTTTTGTCCAAAATTTTAGAAATTGGTCAAATTGTTAATTAGGACATTCTAATTTATAATCTAAAGCAATTTCATGTTTGAAGCTTCTAGAACACAAGTTTTGCATATTATTTAATTTGGTCCTTAAAGTTCAATTGAACATTGTATGCATAGAATTTCTCCATGAAATTTTCACACAAGCATGCATACCTATCATGGACCTCATAAAAATCATAAAACAACTATTGTTATCTCGAATTTGTGGTCTTAAAATCACTGTTCTGACTAGGTCTTAATTTGGGATGTTACACACATGGGCGTATGACCCCTGTTTCGATGAAAAATTTTCTAAGTGTTGGAAAGTTTTCTAAAGTTTTCGGTTTAGTCCCGAACCACTCTTATTGCAAGTTTGTGGCCTCGTAGGCTTGTTTAAGGGACAATGTGAACATTTTTGAAAAGTTTTAAATTTGAGTGGAAATTCATGCCCCGATTTCGAATGTTTGTTTGAATTTAAGTCTGGTAATGCGTTGTACCTAGTTTCGGTGGCGGATACGGGTAAAGGGTGTTACAAATAGACTTGAAGGTGACATGCAAGGTGAAACAAACACTCCTTTTTTTATAGTGGTTGAGTACCATAAAGCCGTGGCAATGGGATTAAAGTTTCAATGACGGGTTTCGATATAGTCATATGACCACCAACTTGGCAAAGGGGGTTAACTCTGTGTTGAAAAACACACGACATCTTCCAATTTTATCTGTGTTCTCGACTAAGTTCTACAGGTTGGCAACCTTGATGCCAAGAATGAGGCTAAAACAAGTCAACCAGATTAATACGGGACACGTGTTTGTCAAAGATGTTAGGAATGTAATGGATGCTAACTGTTGGAGGGAGAGGTTAATGAAGTAAGAATTATATTCACAACAGTTTGAAACGTTTGGAGTTACAGAGACCATTGGTCCTCAACCTGATATCCCATCTAGGTCTTATGGAGTTGATCTCTAAAACAGACGATACGATTGTGGGAGGTTCAAGATACTTCATTATCCCTGTGTGCATGTCATAACAATCTATGCTCGTGCCTCACTCAATGTTGAATAGTTTATCGTTGAGGTGTATACTCTCGAGTACATGTTGCGTGTTTGGGAAAATGAGTTCCCCGTCCTACTTGATCTATCTACATGAGAGGTGCCTACGATGACTTTTAAGCTTTTCCCAGACAAAAAGTTGCTTAAAAGTTTGCAATCAACCAGAATCCATAATGAAATGGCCATTAGAGAGAAAACCAATGGGAAGCTTTGTGGCGTTTGTAGATTAGCTAGCCATAGCTAGAGTAAATGCCCGTAACGAACATACCATATTGGTTAATCGTCGTGGTCAGGTGGAAATTGAGCCAATGTACTCTAATGAATTTAATTTATATTATAACTTTTGTATTTTTGCATTTATATTTCAAAGTTTATATTTTTGAATTTATATTACAAAGTTTGTATTTTTGCACATATATAAGTCGATAATTTATACCTTAAATACCATTTCATTTAAATTTAGTACCAAAAAAACCTAAAAGTTAAGTAAAAAATGAGTTTAAATGGTCAAATTTTACTACAATTAAATACATACAAACTTGACCATTGATATGACAGAAATTCTTAAAATTGATAGTTTGATGGTATGGTCCTAGGGATAAATTGTTGTGATGGTCAATGTTCACGTTACGAGTGCTCGCGGTGATCAACGTGGTCCTCACCCGAACTTAGGGGTCTGCTAAACATAGTGGAAAAATCGTATGCCCCAAACGTTTGCTTGGAAGGACTGGGGTACTGTGGTGGTAATGGGTTGAAGATATCAAACGTCATCAATGATATCGGATCAAGTATCAGAACTGGATCTAGGAAACTCTAAATGATATTCGTGGTCTGATGAGCCCGAGAAACAGTCATTGACCCCTAGGTACAGATGATAAAAACTATTCCAAAACTGTGATGAGACCACTCAGGTTCGAGCATTGGCTAGGGTTTAAGCAAGGGCTCTGGCTCGGGAGCAGGAGGCGGATGTGGAAGGGGATGGGTGACTTGCCCAAGGCATGGCATGCACGAGGAGATTACAGTCGAGATTGCCCACCAAATAAATATAGTTTCCCCTTCTTAGAGTACTACTGTATGTTCTGTAACGAGCTCTGCAAATCAAAAGAGAGATCCATCTGAGGTCTCTGCCCCATCTGGTTGTTCCACACTGCAATATATTGTTGATGCACTACTATCTAATTATGTCCCTGTTTTCCCTTCTTGATAATCCTGTGGATTTTCCCCAATTGCACTGGCGGTGCCGGGATATATTGTACGCATCTAGACTACCGAAGTACTCAATCTCTATTATACTACTCCACTGTCTGGAAATTGATAATGGGTGCATTAATGCACTACAGGTGTGAATGGATGTGGGTAGACAAGGGAATCACAGTCGCAATTTGCGGGAAGGAATAGGGCATCAAGATGAATTGCACAATTAATAACATGGCTATATTAACACGGTTCGAGTAAGATATATAAAGTAATTACATGTCACAAATATTGGAATAACTTAACCCTTTCCCAGCATGTGTCTTAATCATCAGACGGTATATCAGAACCGTGTATGACCTCTTAATACCCAAATTAGTACTCCATCTACGAAAAAAAACTTGTTAGAATAATATCATTAAAAAAGAAATGTCAAATAATTGCTATAATAGGACAAATTTTTTTCACCTATTCACAAGTGGAAAGACATATGCTTCGTGACTAACCGACGCTAAGAATAGCATCCGGTAAATTGCCCAAGACTGCAACAATATGAGGCATCCATCTATGCCCATAGCAGAAGGATTTTTTGTCCAAGAAAGCTCGCGAGACAACATAGCTAGAACTGCGAAACCCCAACTATATGAATAGACGTTATGCAAATCAATTAACAAGGTAATTATATCAAATGGACCTCGTTGTTGTTTGCATCAGACATGAGTACACCTCCTATAATGTGCATAATGTATGCTCGAGCGGCACACATCACATCTCGCTCAGTGACATTAATCGGTAAATGTTTGAAATTGGCCTTTAGCCATGAAAACCTCAAACCTAAAAATTTCAACTCGGCATCATCGAGCGAGACTCCCAGTAGGTTATAGCAAAGGGTGACTGGCTTAGAGATAGCACTTATGCCTGTTACCGTACTACCGTTGAATGGGAGCTCAAGTTGTAGTGTAACATCCTCCAGAGTGATGGTGCACTGCCAACAAATGTAAAGTGTGGGTCTTTAGGCACCATCGCTCGACCAAAGTAGAAATTAAGTCGTACCATAAATCAAATGTCCAAATCAATACCGCTGATCTGAATCTAGCTAAGTCAAAGTATGACATTAGTTATTCATTCAGCAGATATCATAAACTGTTCACACGACCCCTCAATGCGTAATATGGGCCCTAACACTATTAAATTACAAAAATGGTTAATATAACCTAGTTTAAATCTGTAAATGACGTGGAACTTTTTATAAGGTAAGAAATAACAATTTTATTATCATCATATTAACCGTTTTCGATACGTGATTATCATTTTTAATCAAAGAACCTATTTTGATATCTACAACCTAGAAAAAAATTGAGTTCAATTAGTTTGCTGCAAAAAACACATTTCGATAAGTAACTAATTTCTATTTGGGCCTTTTTATCCCAATTATAAGAGAAGAAATATTAAAATATAGAAATGAGACACCTTAACAAAAATAATTATCACATTTTAAATAATTATCAAAGCACATTAATATTATACAATAAATATAGTACTCGAGAATATAATTATAAAAATACTAAAGAGTTTGGTGCACATCACATTTTTGCCATACTATTTTAGTATATAATAAATGTTTTATACTACTTAATAAAGAATATAAAAATATCTCATAAATTCTAACTTAATGGTTCCATCTTTTACCTACATAAAAACAATGTTAAAACAACAAAAACTATCTCAACATAATAAACTGATAAGACTAATGTTGTTATTTGAATCTAATAAAAAAACAAAAAAACATATGAATCAAAAATAAAATAGAAACATACCTTACCAAAATACTACCTACCAAAAACCTTCCTTTCTTATCAAAATAATACCGTACAAAAATAAAAAAATTAATCGAATATAAATTAATCAAAAACATTTCTAAAATAACATTGTTAGACAAAAAAATAACATTTATAACCAATAAATAAAAAATTTCACTAAACTAACCAAAATGTATAAATACTAAAAAAAACTTCTTTTGTGTTATAAAATAAAGAGAGATGAGGAGAATAAAGAACAAAGAAAATATGAAAGCAATAAAGAAAATAAGAAGCAATAGAGAATGTACTTTATTGATCAATTGGGATGATTACAATGCTTCATCAGAGTCTCTATTTATAGGCATAAGAAGAATAAAAGAAGTAGAGATCTAATTCTAATAACTATTTAAATTTAGAGTACATTAAAACTTTATCTTGATCATGATGGACATCCACTTAATTAGATATTCATAACACTTCCCCTTGAATGTCCATTAGTAGATAATGTGTCTCATTAAAACCTTATTAAGAAAAACCTTATGGGATGAAAACCTAATGAAGGAAAAATAGTACACGATCTATAATACCATTACAGGAAAATAGGGCTTTAGCGGTGTTTTTAGCGACGTTTTATCAAAAAATGCCGCAAAAATTATACATTAGCAATGTTTTACCAAAAACGTCGCTAAAAATAGAGCAATAGCAGCGTTTTTTGGTAAAACGCAGCTAAAAAACAGAGCAATAGCGGCGTTTTTGGTCAGACGCAGCTAAAAAATAGAGCAATAGCGGCGTTTTTGGTCAAACGCTGCTAAAAAATAGAGCAATAGCGGCTTTTTGAGAAAAAACGCCGCAAAAAGTCATATAACCCCTAAAACCTAAACCCAAAAAAAGTTCATAAACACTAATCTATAACCCTTAAAACCCTTAAACCCTAAAAAAACACTAAACACTAATCTATAACCTCTAAAACCCTAAACCCCAAAAAACATCATATGGATGTTGATGTGTATATACATAGATATTATTGTAAAAGCTTATGTTCATAATAAATTATGGAAGCAATACTTAATATTGATTAAATTTATTTTTGGGTTTAGGGTTTAATATTTAAGGTTTAAGGTCTATGGTTTAGGGTTTTATGGTTTAAGGTTTAATGGCCATGGGTAGTATGTTAATCTCAAGTGAATCATATTCAATTAAATCCTAAACCCTATAATTAATATATATTTTGGGGCATAAGTAGGGGGTTGAAAGGGTCTCGCCCCTCTAAAATGAAAAATTTTCCATTTCGATTTTTTGAAATTTTTAAAAATTTTAAAGGTAAAATTGCACTTCATCCCTTTGAATAATGGAAAATTTTTTATTTAATCATTTCAAAATTATAAAAATATATGCTAAACTCTAGTCGTTTAAAGTTTAGATGATAGGGGGTAAGGGGTAGAAGTTTAGGGTTTATGTTTTATGGCTTAGGGTTTAGAGGTTAAGGGTTAGGGGTTAGGGTTTTAGGGTTTAGATTAATTAGTTTTTTAATTTATATATTAAATATTTTATTATATAATTGTAAAGAGATAATATTAAATTTAATATATTAAAATTATGAATATAGTTTAAATTATTTAAGAGAAAATAGATAAACTTTTATATATATATAATAGATAAACTTGAGATTTGTTAAATGATAAAATTTTATACAATCAACCAACTAATGCTTTTATATTTAAAAATATTTAATCTAAACATATTTAAAATATTAGATTAAAAAAATTGATAAACAAAAAAAGGCATTAAAATGTATTAAAATTTGTACAAACGGCACCATACAGGGGAAAAAAATTTAGTGGCGCTTAGCCAGAAAACGCCGCAAATTCTATTTTTAGTCGACTAAAACGATGCAGTTTCAGTTTATAGTATTAAACATTTAGTGGCGCTTCTAAAAACGCCACCAAATTGCATTACCATTTGGCTTAAACGATGACGTTTAACAACAAGGGATAAAATTCGATTTGAACGGCGATGTTTCATTACAAACAAAATAAAGTTCTAACTTAAACGTTTTCGTTTGTCGCCTTCGCCCCATGCATCGCAATCGATCCCCTCCATCGCCTTCGCCCTTTGCATCTGCTGCATAGCCATCGAGTGTCCCCTCTGCTACCCGAATATATTTGGTGAATTAAACGAGGTTGTTGATTCCTCCGAACAAGGTTGACTTCACTTTTAGGTTAGTAACAACATTCACCATGTTCATCTTATTTTACTTGAATATCATATTCTAGCTACCACATTTTCTACTACAACGGCTTGGTTATTTTGATAAACAATTAAATTTGCTATGTCATTTTATATTTTTTTAATTCATCAATTTCATTTTATTTCTGTTAAAGTTTCCTTTTGTATTTTATACGATAATTTAAAAATTATAAAATCTTCAAAAAATTTTAAAATTTAAAATTTAAAATTTAAAATTAAAAATAAAAAATAAAAAACTTAAATATTTAATATTTAATATTTTAGTCCATATTTCAGTTAAAAGTTCAATATTCAAAATTAAAAAATTCCAAAAAATGGTAATCTCAGCACAAAAATTGTGAAAGAAAAAATAGAAAAAAATATGTTAAAATGAAAAAAAATTAAAATTAAGTAATAGTGGCATTTTTAGTAAAAACGCCGCAAAAAATTTGAGTTATAGTGGCGTTTGTTTTGAAAATGCCGCAAAAATCCATAATTTTACCAAAAAAAGGCCATTATAGCTTAATTTTGCTTACCCGCTCACTCCCAAAAAATTCCCGCTCACTCCCAAATTCCCTCTTCTTCTCATCTATGTCACTCACCCTAAATCCCCTAAATAAAATTTAGCTACTCTTTTTCTCTCGTTACTCTTTTTCTCTCAATCATTCGTTTCTTTTCACTGTCTAGATATATCTGCCTCTCTCATCTTTGTAAGTACTCTCACTTTGAATACTCCCATTTTCTTATTGATTTTGCAGATAGGTTCTCTAATCCTTTTTTCGGGTGTAGCGTTGTTTATACGTTTGGTTGTTGTTGAAGAAGTGCTACTACCATGGCTACAAAGAAGAGCGTCGGGGACTTGAAGGAAACTGATTTGAAGGGAAAGAAAGTGTTTGTTAGAGTCGATCTGAACGTTCCATTGGATGATAACTTCAACATAACTGATGACACAAGGATCCGTGTTGTTGTTCCCACCATCAAGTAATTGATGGGTCATGGCTCTAAAATCATCCTCTCTAGTCATTTGGTACCTTTCTTTTATTCCTTTTCTTTAGATTTGATTTTTTAATAAAATTTTCTTTTGATCCCATCTTTGGTTTTTGGGTTTCGTTTGCCTTGTGATATATCTCGCATGTTTTGATCTGGTGTTCATTCAGATCTTTATGGATATTTGTGGTTTTGAGATTTATTTTTGATTTACTAAGCTAGATCTGTCTGAATCGGATGGAGGCAGCATCATCTCTGTTTTTTGTTTAAATCTTTCATGTTCGATCTCATTTTCTTTTTAATTCTAAAATCACCGCACGGAGATAGTATTTATTGATTTTTGATATATCTAACAAGCATGTTCTGTGGCTGATATTTTCATAGTTGCTGTTTGTTTTTAGCTCATAAATTGGTACACCTTTGTTTTCTCTTGATTCTGATTTTGAGCTTGGTTTATTATTTGTACAATTTTGGCAGCAATAGTTCATCTAAAACTATATAATTGCTTTGGCGAATGTTAAGGTAGAATAATTCTTTTCCTTATTCCATTAAATGATAGTCTAAGCTCTTAAAGAATATCTGGGGCATGAGATGAGTAGGTGTATGTTTTTTTTTGGTTTTGTTAGGATGAGCAACCAGAAGTACAAGGACCAGCAGTTTTGGTCTCAACTGAAAGAGGATCAACTATCAGTCCAATTGGTATTTCTCTGTGTGTGTGTGTGTGTGTTTTCTTATGATTTAAGGATTTTTTCTTCATTGGATTTAGTTGAAAAATGGAATATATGTTCATTGCAGTACTTGGACTTGAGGTTTTAGAACTTTGATTTGCATGAAACTTTGACTTGCAGGTCTCTTTTTGTCTGTCTCTTACTTTGGAAATTGCTCCAACATTTTACATATTAACTTGTTGACTGTAATGTGATAAGAAGTACAAAGGAAGGGTTTGTTATCTTGGCTATCAAATTTCTCCAATTCTTCAATTCAAATATTGTCAGCCTTGCTTATTGGCATCTTCTTCAATGTGTTTGATATTCTAGGTAGCATTTATGTGCTTGATAATCCTTAATTCCCATACAAGTTATAATGACTACTGAAAGGCATCAACTCCTCAATGAATTAATGATTTTTTATTCTTGTTTGCCTTTCTTTTTAATCTTCTCTTTGACATGATGTTTGATAGCCTAGTTCATTATTCTTCTTATTGATCTCTAGGATTTCGCCCGGCATTGAAGAATTAGTCAAGAAACTGAAGGCAAGGAATACTGATGTATATCTAATTTTCGGGGGCTTCCGCCAAATGATCAATGTATGCAACTATGCTACTAAATGCTTGAAAGACCATCTATGATTTACTTTGTTCTGTTAAGGTATTCATGTGGTTTCATTTGCCCTTCTGATAAATGCAGATCTGAAATCACTTGCAATATTTTGATGATATTGAAAATAGAAACTTGAATGTAGGAAACTGGAAAACACGAAATGGCAATCCTTACTTGACATTAGATACTACACATGCAGACAAATGGTGACTTCGAAAACCAATTAGATATAAAATTATGAAAGTGTGATATGGGTAATGTTGTCATCGGTAAGAGTCATTGTACAAGCATGTAGGTTCGTTACTATTGAGAGAGCCATGTTATTGTATATTAATATAATCTTCCAATGGTTAACCATTGGCCAACTCTGCCGAAAATAGTTAATTGAGAAGCGTTTTTGTAGCTGTTGCATCAATCCTTGGAATTTCGCAAGAAAACATTTTTGCCAATCAGCTGCTCTTTGGAAGTTCCGGGGAGTTTTTGGGATTCGATGCTAATGAGCCCACTTCGAGGAGTAGAGGAAAAGCTACTGCTGTTCAGCAAATAAGAAAGGTGAGTCTTGTGGCTTTTTTTGTATTGGCCGGCTAAAAGTTCATTTTCCAAGTCTAACCAAAAAAATTTTCCAGGTTAAGGGATACAAAGCATTAGTCATGATTGGTGATGGTGCTACTGATCTTGAGGTTAGTAAATTCATCTTAACTTTCTTTAGATATAGTTAATCTTTAAGGTTACCATATAAAGTAATTTTTCCTTCAATGCATTGGGAATCAATATATTAGCGTTTAATGATTGCATTTAATATAAAAATATTGGGTAAAAGTATCATGGAGGCTTTTGTATTAAGAGCTAAATTGCATTTTTCCCTCTACTAAAAATGACTACTGAAAGGCATCAACTCCTCCATGAATTAGCAATTTTTTATTCTTGTTTACCTTTCTTTTTAATCTTCTCTTTGACATGATGTTTGATAGCCTAGTTCATTATTCTTCTTATTGATCTCTAGGATTTCGCTCGACATTGAAGAATTAGTCAAGAAGCTAAAGGTAAGGAATACTGATGTTTATCTAATTTCCGGGGGCTTCCGTCAAATGATCAATGTATACAACTGAATCTCTTCTGAAGTTTTACTTATTAGTTATGTCTTGGGTCTCTTCTAGAGCACCAGCCTCCACTATATGACCATCTAGAAGAATTTTTTCATCTTTGGAACCGATCAATCTATATAACACTTGGTTATTCACATTAAGTTTGTAAATACATTTAACAGTTAACTTGTAATGAGTTATCCTTATTAAACTTCTGGTTCAATTACTCTCCCCCTAACTCATTACAAGTTATTGTTTCTCTCCCCCTAATGTTGGGAAAACTGACAACTCATGTCACAATTAAATCTCAAATTAATTGCTCAAAAATATTACAAGGAGACTCATATAAATATACATTCTCGATCTCTTATTTGACCTGTGCGTTGTGGTGGAACAGTTGGAACATATATCACACATCTAAAAATTATAAGATGGGAAATATTTGGCTCTTGACCAAAAATTAATTGTAATGGGGAGTATTTATAATTTATTGGCTTGATGCGTACAACATGTAAATCAATACAAGCATGAATCTCATGCTGAAATAGAAAGTTTTGTTCTCATAAGTAATGGTTTAGCTATTAGTTGGAGGCATTTGATAAACAATTAAGCTAAATCATTTTGTCTGTGAACATGAGCTACATAATGTTCAACTTTTATCACAATTGACATGCAATAATCATTGAAAACTTGGGATGTAAACCCACCAACATTAGCAAGATGAATTGTTTTAATTTCATAATCTAAAATTAATCATTTAAACAAGCAATCTCGCAAACGACAGGTTGCAAGTTGATAATGCATGTGATTATTTTGTAGATCCATCTACAAAAATCATATAATATCAAAACCATCCACATGGTGGATGAATGGACCCATATTTATTTCAGAAATACAAAACATTAAATCTCAACTTTAGCTAGTGAGTTTCTAATAATCAATTTTCTCAATTTTCATTGAGAACAAACAACAAATGAGAATTCTTTAAATTAAAGAATCTTTTGGTTCTTTAATGGATGTCTGTATGAATTCTCAATTTATTTTCGCATCATATACGATCTAGGATAGTCTAATTGGTCACGCCAAGTAGTAAACGCATTTGTATTAGTAAACTTCTGGTTTACTTTATCATGTGTCTCAATTGTACTAAATTGTAACAAATTGATAATTTTATTGTCATTCTTTTTATTTTGTATCCACATTAAATACTATTGTGACATTTACTTCTGGAAATGTCTAAATCACTGTGAATTCTATAATGCCACTAAGTTAATAAATATAATTTTCAAATAATTATATGCAGTAATCGCTTCAGGGAATATGCCAAAATATTCAAATGCCCAAAAATCTATTAATAGCAAACTTTGAGAGTGAATCTTATTTTCCATGTGTATAACAGGTACATAACCAATGACTTTTCATACATAAGTTTTTTCTCTTGCAAGTTCTCATTAGTAATATTTTACTACGTAATTTTAATTGAGAATTTATTCTGAAAACTGTAGAGTTATGTTCACAGTTTTTAAAAAAATACTTGCAACTTTAGATGCATCCAACCATAATAAGCTTTAGATAGAATTATCATATTCTATTGCTCATGAGTAGATCTTTCACAGTCAAATATTTTGCTTTCAACCCTTTAATAGGGATGATGATAAAAGAATATCATAAATATTATAAATTAATAACTCAATCCCCTTTTTATTCATATGAAATATAATATTTTCCTCATTCACAATCTCAATATGAGATCCATTACAAATAAATTTTAAAAATAATGCATTAACCATCACAAATTTTGTGCTTTTTAGATAGTGACATATTAGCTCTTTTGGAGCTTTCAACTAATTTTGTACTATCAAATATTGGAATAATATTTGTTTGTTTCAATACCAAATAAGATAAATATTTTCTATCTATAATGATAGAATTCATTCCTACATTTTCATATTAATTCATTCCTACATTTTCATATTTTTCCTCAAAGACTATTAATGAAACAAAATATTTGGGCATACGCCACATATGTGGCCAATAATATTTCATATCACATATTGATAACATAAGTTATCTTTACCCTTTAAAGAGTTTTCTTGAGAACTCTCATTATTCTCTTATTTATTACTATGTTCCCACTTTTAGTAGTCCATTAGTATATCTTTTATTTTCTTTATATTTACATTCACTTCGGGGAATGCAACAAATCTAATAGGACATATTTATAAACATCCCAATAGATTCTTTATTTCATAATTACCATCTCAAACATGCGTGAGATTTCAAATCAAAATCTATCTATGCATGTTTTCATGATTAGTCTCCAATTATAATAAACAATAAATAAAACATAGTAAAATATACCTGAAGATCTTTAAAACCATCATCGTCACTAGAAGGTATGAGATAGTTCAAAAATATTCTTGATTTCACATAGATAACGATAACAAATCTTTCACCATCTGTAAAAACTTTGCATCTTGCCATCAAAGAAACTGAAAATCATGGAGGATAAATTTGATCGTTGATAAAAGGAACTATTACTTTGAGCAAGATCGTGCTGATAACGTGTTATAAAATAAAGAGAGATAGGGAGAATAAAGAACAAAGAAAATATGAAAGCAATAGAGAATGTAAGAAGCAATAGAGAATGTACTTTATTGATTGATTGGGATGATTACAATGCTTCATCAAAGTCTCTATTTATAGGCATAAGAAGTATAAAAGAAGTAGATATCTAATTCTAATAACTATTAAATTTTAAAATACATTAAAACTTTATCTTGATCATGATGGACATCCACTTAATAAGATATCCATAATATTTTGAATTTTTTGAAACCCTAAACCCTTATAACCCCAAACAAAATCCCTTAATCCATTTTTTCCAAACCCTAAACAAAATCCACTATTCTTTTTTTTTTTCAAACCCAAACTAAACCTTAAACTTAACTCCCTAAACCCCAAATGTTTTTCCCTTTCTTCTTTTGTTCTCTTCTATTCTCTTTTTTTCCCTTCCCCTTCTCTTTTATTATTTTTTTTCCTTTTTGAGTCGCTAAACTAACTAAAAATTTTGACTAAGGCAAGCGCACCTATCGAATAGTAGTATAGTTGTGGTGAGACTAGAAATATCGTACCCACAAGGACTAAAAGTACTAGTACTTACTATCTTTTTATTATCTAGCCTAAAAATTAAAGGGATGTTTTTAAACTAAGATTAACTATTTAATTAACTAAGAACAAGACAGAAATAAAAGTTGGAGAATACTTTTGGAAAATCGAAGTAGAAGATAATACCCAAGGAAGAATCCACCTAGGCTTCACCTATTACTTCTGAATTAAATGATTTATTCGCTTGACTTAATCCATAGAAATCCCTGACTTATGTTAATATCTCTCTCGAGACTAAAAACAACTGACTCTAGGTTGATTAATTGAAATCTCTTCCTAATTAAATCCCCTATTGTCGCATTAACTTGATTTATGGATTCCCTTATTAGATTTAACTCTAATCTGAAAGATTTACGTCGTGCTATGTCTAGGATTGCATTCAACTCCGCCTAATTATGCTAGATCTACTCTTAAATAGGGATTTTTGCTCCATTGAATAAGCACATCAGCCTTGAAATTAATATCCTGAAATATTAAAGCAAGAATTAAGAACACATAATTAAGAATAAGAACATGTATTTATCATATAATTCAAATTTTCATCTCCCTTAGGTATTTAGGGAGTTTAGTTCATAACGATGGGGGAAGACATCTCAAAATTGAGAAAACAATAAAACATAAAGAAACCCAAAGAACTTCTAAGGAAATTGAATAGAGATCTTCAGTCTTGAAATAGATCTTGCTTCCGAGCTGATTTTGATGACTGTCTTCGAGTATTCTCTGCCTTCTACCCTCCGTGTGTCTTGATCCTCTTCTAGTATAGACTTTGGAATCCCCAAAATAGCCCAAAATTAGCCTTTTCCGAATAGAATTAGACTTGGGCTCGACAGGGACACGGCCGTGCGCCATGCTCGTGTGAAGGTGCTCAGGCCGTGTGCAATTTTGATATGGTTTTAAGTCGGCACGGCCATGACACACGGGCGTGTGGTCTGCCCGTGTGTCTAACACGGGTGTGTGGAGTACCCATGTGGAAGTGTCTAGGCTATGTGCAGCACTAAAATAAACCTATTTTGTCCCTTTTTTTAGCTTTTTTCTTACACTTTTCGCTTTCCTATGCTCATCTGGATATAAAACATGAAATTAAAGGATTAGGAGCTTTAAATTCACTAAATCTTATGATTAGTCATCCAAAAATATGCCAAGCATGGGATTAAAATCTGTTACTATTGAGGTTTATCAAATATCCCTACACTTAAGCATTTGCTTGTCCTCAAGCAAAATCCTCAACTCACAATTAAAATGCATTCTTCTCAAGTTATAATTCTTATCAATAGTGTTTCGAAATAATTCAAAAATAATCATACATTGAGAATTTCAATTAAAAGTGAAACATCTCGATTTTGGGCTTAGTCAGAATAGTGGTTTCGAGACCACAAATTTGTTGAAGAAAATTTTATTTTTATGGTCTACGATTTCACGGAATAATTTTGTGAAAATTTCGTTTGAAAATTTTGACATTTGGGTACTCAATTTAGTCAAAAGAACTAAATTGTAAAAAGTTGCAAAATGTGTATTCTAGTACACAAAGGTACTAAGTACTTGTGAGTAATGGGTTTTTAAATTAGAGGTCCTTAATTGGAAATAGCCCATTTTGTAATTAGTGGACAAAATGGGCATGGTATGGTATGTTTTTATTTATTTTTCATTAAGGGTATTTTAGTAATTTGACAAATAAAGCCAAAATAACTAAGAAAAAGATGTCATCTTCTTCATTTTTCTCATGCCATAACTGTATATGGAGATAGAAGACATGGCTAGGGTTTTTAAAATTTCCAAGCTTGATTGTAAGTCCATTTTTGCCCCGTTTTTAATGTTCTTTGCATTTTTGAAATCCTCATAGCTCGATTTACCCATTTCTACCATTAATTTGAGCTAGGGTTCATGTTCAAAAATTGACCCATATGTGACATGCATGCATTTTGATGTATAATGGTAGAAAATGAGTTTTGGGTGTTAGATAAACAACTTTTGCTAAGCGATTTTACGTGAAAACGAGTAAAACGACATAATCGGTAAAAATACCTAATGTTCATACGTAAATGTTAGAGTGAGAATTTGATGTTGTCATAGAAAGGAAAAATGATCAGCATGTCATAAAACATAAGAAAATAGGATGAAGTTTAATTTCCGAACCTTAGGGCAAAAGTGCAAATATGCAAAAGTTTAGAGGTCAAAATGCAAATTTGTAAAAATATGATTTATGGACTCATCTGAATATTGTGAGTAATAAATGAGCTATATTTGTAATGTTAGATCAAGGAAATCGAGATTCGGGCTAAAATAGAGAAAATACAACGTAGTGGACTTAAATGGTAAAAATGGCCATTTTCGTATACAAGGTAAGTTCATATGATTTTCAATAATGCAATGTGTATTTTAATATTATTTCTTTAATAGTACATGAGATGTAAGTACATGTACAAATAAATACCTTAATTGATGTTTTAAATGTTTAAATAACATTTAGATAAATAATATGTTATTTGGTTACTTTGTTGCTATAATATGTTTTAATGTTTTATGCTTATACTATAAGTGTTTCCATGTTAGCATTTGTATATGATAATGCCATATGATATGAGGCCAACATTCCGAGAATGTTCGACAAAAAGGTGAAAGTCCAAAAATCCCTTTTGAACTTAGGAATAAGTGAGGATACAAGTGACATGTCACTAGGATAGTTATGTATATATGAGCTCATTTGATGACATGATACATGCTAGGTTCGAGAGGTTGTGCAGCCCTGTTGAGAGGCATGTAATTATGTGGTACACACTAGGTCCGGGAGCTTATGTAGCCCTGTTGAGAGGCGTGATTATGTGATGCATGCTAGGTTCGAGTGCTCTTATGTAGCCCTGTTGAGAGGCGTGCTATGTTATGATTATGGCACTTCGGTGCATTTGTACATCCTATCCATTATTCCAAATATTCAACGGGTAATGTATATGAAATTTGAACGTAAGCTAAGTAAGGTATGTATATGTGCAAGAAAGCAAAGGTATGTATTTTCCATTATGTGCTCGTATGACTATGATGATTTATGGCGATATATGTCCTTGTGTATTATGTATGAATCGATATGAACGATAATGTTATATGATTTGGTGAAAGTATGATGGTTTGTGGAAAGATACATGTATGATATTAAATCATGCCTATGAGTATAAAGCAACAATGAATTTATGATAGCTATTGTGATTTTGCATCGAAACAATGTTGAACCGCAACAGTAGCGCAACTTTGAAAAATCACCATAAATAATGGAAGTCGAATTAGAGGCTGAATTATATATGGCATTAAAGCTTAATGAGTCTTGTTTCTCATAAAGGAAACGTGTAAGAAAACTACTTTTTTATTATGAGATATTTGAGTTCTTGTGAGACAGAGTTGGAGTGATTCCAGACTCCCCTATCTTAGCTTTAGAAAATCACTAGAAATTTTAAAAAAATAATTATGAGTTATAAATTATATGGTTAAAATTATTATTGATTCTATTTTCTAGAAAGATAGATGGGAGCATTATCTGAATTCTGTAGTATGAGATAAATAATTTTTAGTGAAGAGATATCAGAACTGTTGGACAGCAAAACAGGGGAAAATTTAATGAATAAACTGTACTAATTGGCTAAACTAAAAATTCTAAAAATTTTATGAAAAGAAGATATGTGAGTCTAGTTTCTGGTAAAATTAACTGATCTTAATTTGGAGTCCTGTAGCTGAAGTTATAAATAATTTATCAACTATGACTCGAGTAGACAGCTTGACCAGAATATGACTAAAAGTGTAATTATAGTTGTTTTACCTAAGGAAACATATTGGTAAATTGCTTATTAATTTCATATGGACATACTAAGCATAAAGCTTACCCCTCCCTCCATTTCTTTTAGTATTGGCAGGTCAGCTCGGGGTTGGAGATTGTCGGAGGCAGCATCACACTATCAGAATGTTGATGTGAAGCGTCAATAAACTTCAAGTGTTTTCAAGTGAGTGGCATGCATAGAGACTTAGTATTTATGATAGTTGTTAGTATGATTTGGCCAAACTATTGGCTTATGATGGTTAAATCGTATATAGCCATGTGATATGGTTTATATTCGATCATTGGGTTGTAAACCTAATTGATTATGCATGCTTGATCCATTGCTATATGATATGTCATGCTTATGTGGTGAATAAATTATGATCATTAGATGTGACCATATTCTTAATGCAAAGGTGTAAGGTAAGAATAAGTAATACTATTGTTCAACATGAAATTGGTGTGAAATGTCTTAGTCAAGCATGTTGTTCTATGTATGTTTCTATAAAGACGTGGCTTAGTTATATATATATATATATATATATATATATATAAGTTTGTTGTTAAGTTGAGATTATTTGACATGAAGGTAACTGTGGTATGAGAGTATAAGTGGTAATATAATTGATAAGGCCAAATGAAAGTGAAATGGTATGTCTAGTTTTGGTATAAAATGAGAACAAGATCTAGTATATCTAGTTCTGGTTAATGTAAGAATGTGTATTACATGCATGATGGTAAGAAAATGATATATTTGTATTAAAATATAGGATGTTGAATGTTATTCAAACCATGTGGGTGCATGTAGGGTGACAAAAAGGCTTGGAAAATAAACTAAGAGTTAATTACACGGGTTGAGACACGGCCGTGTGAGGGACACGGCCTGGAGACATAGGCGTGTGGCTTGGCCGTGTGGTTCAACTTGTGTGCTGACGTCATAAACAGAGAGTTACATGGCCTGAGGACACGGGCGTGTCAAAGGCATAAGGGCGTGTGACTCTATTTTATGGTAAAATTTTCTATGTTTTCCCAGAACTTTGTATGTTTTCCTAGAACTTTCCAAAGTTCTTGATTTAGTCCCAAAACCTTCCTAACGTATGTTTTGGGCTTCGTAGACCCAAATAAGGGACTAGGTGCATGTGAATGAACGTTTCGAAATAATAGTGAAATTTTATAGCCCGTATTTTAGTTGGATGTTTGTATGTTTGTCCAGTATTGCCTCGTACCCTATCCCGGTCTCGGGTACGGGTAAGGGGTGTTACAAAAAGAACATTAAAGTTTCCAACAATCCAAATTGAGCATTTTAATCATAAAATCATAGGTATTCCCCTTTTTCTAAGTAATTACCTTTAATTTCAAATCGACAAGGGTTGACATCCTTACTAAAGATTCACTCAAATCACTCAAAGTGTTTATGGTTCAAAAGTTAAGCACTCAATAGTCAAACATGAAATGTTATTACTATTGGCTTGCATGAAAATCAAATCTCCACCACTATAACTGAGATGATACACAAATCAAAAGGTCTTTAACAAGGTTGTAATGGGGCTTGGGTTAAAGGTGTAGATAAACGCTGAAAAAGAGGATTAGAATCAAGATTAATTTAATAAATCAACAAACTTAGAAAAAAAAGCTAATTACTTAATTACAAACAAGTGCCAGAATTAAAACTATCCAAAACTAATGAAGTGAGCTTTTTCTCAATTTAATAACTCTTACTTATCCAAGCTCTTTATGACAATATGTAATTATATGAATATAAATATACGGTTTTTGTTTTAAGAATAAAAAAAGTAGAAAGTACATAATAAGAAATAATTCAGCAATTGAAATAGACAAAAATAGTTAGGTAACTGATCAAATCAAATCTCGATAAAAAGGAAGTCAATAAAAAGAGAGAAATTCTTAACGAATCAAAAAGGGTTAAGTTGTGGGTTAACATTTAATGGGAGAATATCAAGAAATGGTGTTTAAGGCTCAAAGGGGTTCACTAAGGGTCAATTATGTGGGTAGGCTTTTTATGGAATATCATCTCAGTATATCAAATCAAAGGTGTGGTCTTGACATGCATAATCGAAGCAAGTTCTAGAATAGCAAATCAATGTTGACACACTTATAACCAATAAAATAAGTGAGCAAGAAAGATATATGCTCTAAAAGGCTCAAAATCTCGCGAAAATTATGGGTATTTGATGTCAATCTTGTAAATTCAAACTTTAAGAAAATACCTTAATTCAGGGAAACAACCTAGCAGTTTTAATTCTCAAAAGTCAACTTATCATGCTTGATTCTCTAATGTCTTAAAGTTTAAACACTCAATGCACAATTACCTATGATTTAATTCAAAACATATCAATAAAAATTATAAATCAATCAGAATTCACTTTAATAGTAATATGAGAAAATTATTTGAGAACAAGATAAAAAATTCAGAGATTTTCTGATAATCATATAAATAACCTCCCCATACTTAAGATGCACATTGTCCTTAATGTACAAAGATAGATAATAACAATATAAGCATAATATCGTGAAAGAGGGGGAGAAGCGAAACTGCCTTGAATTTGGATGTAGTCCTTGGAATAGCGAAAGCGGATTTATAAACATTGGAGATGGAGTGCATGTGTAACTAGGCAGAGGTGAAGGTGGTGGTAGAGGTTGGGTTCCATAATCACAGTGCCAAGCGAAGAAGTCATCGTGGTGGCTATGGTCGTGGTCGAGTAGGACATGTAACACCCCCACGCCCGAAACCGTCACCGGAGTCAAGCTTGAGGTGTTACTAAACTCATCTTACCTTTTAAACAACTCTAAACCACTTATTTTAATTTTCGGAATAAACTGTTTTTCTGTGTCATGGTTGCTTAAAATTTCATTTCTCGAGTTTTAAAACTCAAAATTAAGATCCGTAAATTTTTCCTGAAACTAGACTCATATATCTATCTACTAATTGTTTTTCTAGAATTTTTTACTTATCCAATTAGTACAGTTTATTAGTTAAAGTTACCCCTATTTCAGAATTCGACTGCACTGGCCTCTACTTACTACGAACCACTTTTCTCTCTGTAAAAAAATCATATGACTATAACGTTTCTTTATATTAAAACTAGATTCAATAAGGATTCTAACCATATAAAGTAAACCACATAATTATTTTTTTAAAATTTATGGTGAATTTCTAAAGTTGCAATAGGGGATCCAAAAATTGCTCTGGCCCTATTTCACCAAAACTCAGATACCCTATAAAATACAAAACCTTTACCTGTTTTACTTATTCCATATGAAAATAGACACAACGAGCTTTAATTTCATATATTATTCACCATCAACCCATGTCTCTACAATTTCTTGTGATTTTTCAAAATCCCGTTAGTTTTGATACTTGAATCTATTTTTAAGTTACTTTCACATTTTTCTTAGTTTTCATGTGATAGTTACTACTTAATCATACATACTATTAAACATGTATATCATCAGTCACTCTATTAGCTAATCACTAGAAAGTATTTACACATCATTCATTGATCATATCATATCAAAAGAAACCAAGTTCCTATACATGCCATACACAAAAACGAAACGTCTATACCAATGTGATTTCTTCGATAGTGTGATCGGGTCTTCGACGTTTCCTTCGATCCCCGAGTGGCTTGATAAAAACTATTCAACATAATGAATAATTATACATAATGTCACCTAGCCTCATAAACATTCTTTACTTCTCATTTTCTACCTTCTTCTTTACTCACTTACCTTCTTTCTTACGACCTTTCACTATTCATAAATATAATCTACCTTCCCTTTTCACGATAATTCATCGTAATTTAACGTGTACAATGACCCGTTGAACCACTCGGAATACTAAGGATACTAGGTCGTTCGCTCTATCAATATCCTACCAATACCATGTCTTCGACATGGACTTACATGAATTATTCCTGCTCCAATGCCATATATATATATATATATCTAATATGGGCTTACATGGCTCATTCTGTCTCCAAATCCATATATCGATATGGACTTACATGGCTCATTTCATTACATCTGTCTGTCAACCCAAATATCCTAACATTCCTAAGGTTCAAACGGGCTTCCTAATGCTTTTTCTCATCACTTAGCCTTTAATTCGACTTTAAATATTCAAAGAAAATAAGTATATAAAAGCTGAAATTGACAATAATAATGTAAAATAAAAGAATATTGCATTTATTTTTGTAAACTTACCTCGATACAAAATGTGACTAAACTTTACAATTTAGTCCTTTACTTTTTCTTTTCCCCGATCTACTCCCGAATTTCGCTCTTCTTGATCTATAATAGAAAATTTAACTTATTTAATATTCACATTTATCAAAACAGTCCTTGACCCAAACTTTTGCAAAATTACATTTTTGCCCCTTAACTTTCACATATTTGCACTTTTGTCCCAATGCTCGTAATTTAAACTTCATCCTATTTTCTTATGTTTTATGACATGCTGATCATTTTTCCCTTCTATGACAACATCAAATTCACACTCTAACATGTACTTATGACTATTAGGTATTTTTACCGATTAAACCCTTTTACTCGTTTTCACTTAAAACCGAGAAGCACAAGTTGTCTAACATAATTTAAAACCTCATATTCTATCATAAAACATCAAAATAAACACTTTTCACCTATGGTTATTTTTCCAAATATGAACCCTAACTTAAATTATTGCTAGCATAAGCTTTATCGAGCTAGCGGGACTCCGAAAACGTAAAGAACATTAAAAACGGGGCTTGGAATCACTTACTATGGAGCTTGAAAGCTTGAAACAAACCCTAGATATGGAGAACCCTTAAAATTTCGTGCTAATGAAGAAGATGATGAATTTTGTGTTATTTTCCCTTTTTATTTCATTTAATATCCAAATGACCAAAATGCCCTTCCTTATTAAACTTTCAAAAATTCCATCCATGTCCTATTTTGTCCATGAACTTAGAAATTGGTAAAATTTTATTTAAACCCTCCTAATTAATATTCCAAAGCAATTTCATACTAAAAACTTCTAGAATGCAAGTTTTGCAAATTATTCGATTTAGTCCCTAATCTCAACTTAAGCACTTTATGCATAGAATTTCATCATGAAATTTTCACACAATCATGCAATCATATCATGAACCTTAAAATAATAATATAATAAATTTTTATACCTCGAATTTGTGGTTTCGCAACCACTGTTCCGTTTAGGCCCTATTTCGGGATGTTACATTTCTCCCCCCTTTAGGGATTTTCGTCCCCGAAAATCTTACCTGTGAAGAGATTTGGGTACTATTTTCGCATAGCCTCTTTGGGTTCCCATGTAGCCTCGTCTACCCCATGTCTATTCCATATTACTTTCACAAGTGCAATATTTTTGTTCCTTAATTGCTTTACCTCTCGAGCAAGAATCTTTACCGGTTCTTCACCGTAAGTCATGTCTGGCTGAATCTCAACCTCTGTTTGAGAAATCACATGTGACGGATCTGAACGATAACGATGTAGCATAGACACATGAAATACATTATGAATCTTCTCTAACTCAATTGGCAAAGCTAACCGATATGCTAATGGTTCGACTCTCTCAATCACTTCAAACGGTCCAATAAAACGTGGACTTAGTTTGCCTTTCTTGCCAAATTTGAGAACTTTCTTCCACGGTGATACTTTCAAAAAAACTTTGTCACCAACTTGATACTCAATCTCTTTTCTCTTCAAATTTGCATACGACTTTTGTCTGTCTGAAGCTGCGTTCAAGCAATCTCTGATGATTTTTACTTTCTCTTCTGTTTCCTTAACTAGATCAACCCCGTAAATCTGATTTTCCTTAAGCTCTATCCAATACAAAGGTGTGCGACATTTACATCCATACAAAGCTTCCTAAGGTGCCATCTTCAAACTCGACTAATAACTATTATTGTAGGCAAACTCTACTAATGGTAAATATTTTTCCCAACTACATTGAAATTCCAGTACACAACATCTAAGCATATCTTCAAGTACCTGAATAACTCTTTCTGACTGACCGTCGGTTTGAGGATGGAAAGCTGTATTAAAACTCAACTTTGTGCCCAAAGCCTTCTGTAATTTCTTCCAAAACCGTGAAGTAAATCTTGGATCTCTGTCTGAAATGATCGATAATGGTACCCCGTGTAGTCTGACTATCTCTGAAGTATACAACTCGGCCAACTTGTCAAGTGAATAATCCATAAGAATTGGGATAAAATGACCCGACTTTGTTAACTTATCAATCATAACCCATATTGCATCTTTCTTTCTCGGTGTAAGTGAAAATCCTGTCACAAAATCCATAGTAACTCGATCCCATTTCCACTTAGGGACTAGTGTCACGGGCTAGAGTTCAAAGCCCGTGACCATCGAACCAAATGCATCCGATGGAGGTCTATTACTTAGATGGGGATCATTTGGCCCACGAGAGCTGGCCCGATTCAAGGAACTATTGGAGAAGCCTGTCAGATTGAAGCCTGGTTGGCCCGATAGCGAAGATATGGCAACTTAGGCAACTATGGTAACTAATCTTTAAAGATAAAGGGAATCATATCTTGTAAAGATTAGATAGGATTTGATATGGCAATATCTTGTAAAATCCCTTAAATCATGGGATTGGTTAATCTCGTCCGTCGATGTAATTGTTTCTTGACCGTCGGTTTTGGGGGAGCTCAAGTATAAATAGAGAGCCTCCCCCTCATTTGTACTCACTCCATTCATTGTTTCATTATTCTTTGTGAATAAGAGAATAGAGAGCATTTACTCAAACACTTTGCGAGCGTCCCTTTCTGTTGTTCTTTTAAGCTTCTTTTGGCATAAGTTTGCTTTCGCTGTATGAGTTGGTGCCTTGGAGGAGTTCTTAAGGAACCCTCATTTGAGTAAAGGCTGACTTGGGCGAGTTTAGACGAGCGAATAGCCTAAGGCCGCACGGATTGCAAGACGAAAGGTCTAGCCCCGTGACACTAGCACAGGCTGCAATAAACCTGAAGGTACCTGATGTTCAGCCTTTACCTATTGATAGATCAAGCATCTAGAAACAAACTCTGAAATGTCCCTTTTCATTCCTACCCACTAGTACATTTTCTTCAAATCATTATACATCTTTGTACTACCTGGATGAATAGACAAAGAACTACTATGTGCTTCCTGTAAGATCTTTCGAATAAGCTCATCATTCTTCGGTACGCATACCCTATCTCTGAACATCAAACAACCGTTAGAACTAATCTGAAAATCTGACTCTATATCCGACTCACACTGATCTCTTTTGGCTAACAACTCACTATCATTTTTTTGAGCTTCACAAATTTCTTCAAGAAACATCGGTTTAGCTCTCAACTCAGTTAAGATAAAACCATCATATGATAAGGCTAGACTAGTATTCAAAGCTCTTAATGCAAATAAAGATTTCCTGCTCAAAGCATCAGCAACAACGTTTGCCTTACCTTGGTGATAATCGATCACTAGCTCATAATCTATGCACAATCTCATCGATCCGTCTTTCTTTTTCACAAATAGCACTGGTGCACCCCATGGTGAACTACTGGGTCTTACAAAGCCTTTATCTGTTAATTCCTGCAACTGAACTTTCAATTCTTTCAATTCCAATGGAGCCATTCTATAAGGAGCAATAGAAATGGGCGTGGTACCTAGAATCAACTCAATACCAAACTCAACTTCTCTAACAGGAGGCAAACCTGGTAGTTCTTCCTAAAACACATCGGGAAACTCACATACCACAGGGACTAATTCAATTTTCAATTCTGGATCTTTAGTGTTCAACACAAAAGCAAGATAAGCTTCATACCCTTTTCTCAAACATTTCTGAGCAGACATAACAGAAATTATGGGAAATGAACTATCTGACTCTTCTAAATTAACCCGAAGAATTTCACCATTTTCACACTTCAACTCAATGAATTTCTTTCCACAATTCACTATCACATCATGTGTAGTCAACCAATCCATACCAAGAATCACATCAAACTCATCAAATGGCAATAGCATGAGATCGGCCGGAAAACAGTAGCCTCTAATCATCAAAGGACAATTTCTACATACTTTATCTACTAATACATGCTTGCCTAATGGATTCGATACTTTAATAAAAAATTCTGTAGATTCTATAGGCATACTTGTACTAGACATCAATTTCTTGCAAACATATGAATGAGTTGAACCCGGATCAATCAAAACAATGACATTAATATCATATAGAGAAAATATTCCCGTAATCACATCGGGGAAGGATGCCTCTTTGCGTGCACGAATAGCATAAGTCCTTGCAGGGGCTCTAACATCTGGTCTCATAGTCGAATCTCTTGAGGTACCTCTATTACTTGCTCTTACTCCCGATTGCCTCGGAGATCTGCCTCTAGTAGGAGCATTTCTAGATCTAGCACTCTGTGTTATCTCTCGATTAGCCACCTCTGGACATTCTCGTACAAAATGATCTAGAGCACCGCATTTATAACAAACATTTTCACCTGCCCGACAAGGACCATAATGAAGTCTACCACACCATGGACACCCTGATCTACCCTGTCCAACATTACCTACACTAGCAGTCGAGGTGTTTTGAGCCTTCGAATCCTTAAATCTGCTGCCTCTATTTTGACTAGAATACCCGACTGAGAAACTAGATCTGGTAGAAAACTCCTTTGGTCTTTTGGATGTAGCACGGAATGACCGCTCATCATCTCTTCTTTGTATCTTGTGTCTCTGTCTCAACTTTGCCTTTTGTTTTAATGACTCCTCTTCCTTACAGTGCTCTCTCAACTAAAATAACGAACTCTTTTATTTCTAGGACACCCACTGACAGTCGGATATTATCATTTAACCCATCCTCAAACCTTTTACACATAATAGCCTCTATGGACACACATTCTCGAGCATATTTACTAAGCACGACAAATTCGCTCATAATCATCATCGTCATATTACCTTGTTTCAATTCTAGGAATTCCTTTCTCTTCTGGTCAATAAACCTCTGACTGATGTACTTTTTACGAAATTCCTCCTGAAAGAAACCCCAAGTGACCTTCTCCTTTGGTACAACTGATACAAGTGTCTTCCACCAGTAGTAGGCTGAGTCTCTAAGAAGTGATACTACACATTTCATACATTCCTTGGGTGTACAAGATAATTCGTCAAAGACTCTGATAGTATTTTCTAACCAAAATTCTGTTCTTTCTGCATCATCATATTTTGTTGCTCGGAACTCTTCTGCCCCTTGTTTGCTGATTCTATCATCTGGTAGCTTTTCTCTTATCACTGTACCTGTAACTAGGGGAGCTTGAGCTACATGGGTAGCCTGAGAATCATGAGGGGGTGGAGGTCTAACTGCCGGATTCGTACGAACGAACTTGGTAAACAAATCATTCAAAGCTTGGAAGAGAGCTTCTCGAGTCACTCCTCCCTGATTATCTGTTACTGGCCTATTCTCAGATGGCACTGCTCCTTCCGCGGGAGCAGACGCATTACTTTCTACATCATCATCACCAGCTCACTCGGGATCCAGTACTATAAAACAAAATATCTAAAAATCGTCAGGAGTCGCCACACTATCAAAATACAGGTATGGCATGTATAGCTAGACTTTTACTCACACTAACTGTTCCGAGAATTGACTAAACTTGCTCTGATACCAATAAATGTAACACCCCCACACCTGAAACCATCACCAGAGTCAAGCTTGAGGTGTTACTAAACTCATCTTACCTTTTAAACAACTCTAAACCACTTATTTTAATTTTCGGAATAAACTGTTTTTCTGTGTCATGGTTGCTTAAAATTTCATTTCTCGAGTTTTAAAACTCAAAATTAAGATCCGTAAATTTTTCCTGAAACTAGACTCATATATCTATCTACAAATTGTTTTTCTAGAATTTTTTACTTATCCAATTAGTACAGTTTATTAGTTAAAGTTACCCCTATTTCAGAATTCGACTGCACTGGCCTCTACTTACTACGAACCACTTTTCTCTCTGTAAAAAAATCATATGACTATAACGTTTGTTTATATTAAAACTAGATTCAATAAGGATTCTAACCATATAAAGTAAAACACATAATTATTTTTTTAAAATTTATGGTGAATTTCTAAAGTTGCAATAGGGGATCCAGAAATTGCTCTGGCCCTATTTCACCAAAACTCAGATACCCTACAAAATACAAAACCTTTACCTGTTTTACTTATTCCATATGAAAATAGACACAACGAGCTTTAATTTCATATATTATTCACCATCAAACCATGTCTCTACAATTTCTTGTGATTTTTCAAAATCCCGTTATTTCTGATACTTGAATCTGTTTTTAAGTTACTTTCACATTTTTCTTAGTTTTCATGTGATAGTTACTACTTAATCATACATACTATTAAACATGTATATCATCAGTCACTCTATTAGCTAATCATTAGCAAGTATTTACACATCATTCATTGATCATATCATATCAAAAGTGTAACACCCCAAACCCGGCCCAGACGTTATGGTAGAATCGGCGTGCCACATTGGAGTTGAAAACCCACGTTTCGTTTTAATGTTTTAAAACCATATATTTTATTGAGTTAACAAAGTGTATGGAAGTGGGCACCGGTAGGTATCCGAGACAGAGGAGGTGAGCCATGAAGGCTGCTTAAGTACCAAGCTCTTTGATTGGAACCAATCCTGACATGCCCACAACCATAGCCACACTTTGTTATATCGAGTTTAAATTTGTTTAAGTGGGCGTCTTTGATAAATCGATTAATCGTGATGTTGAGATATTTTAAAACAAATATCGTTTTGAAAACACGTCCTAAGTCTAGCCCATTTGAATAATTATTAACCAATTTTTTAAAGTTATTAAAATTAAAATAATCCCGAAAAAATGAAAGGAAAGTTAAAATTGGCCTTATTACAACCCAAAAGTAAATAATAATTAAACTAATTAAAATGAAAACCAATACTTGTTTAAAAGCCCAAAGATGATCACCGTGGCCACTCAATCCTCTCCGCCCAAGCCCTCACATCAAGGCTCACCGCAAGGTTAAGGAAGGGGTGAGTTTGGAAACTCGATGTGCAACAAGCCCTTTTAGAGCCCAAAACAATAACGGCCTATTGGGTCTAAGCCCAAATCCAATCTCAATCATGCACTTGGGCGTAGCCCTTTTCATATTTCATATCTCATATCTTGGGCGAAGCCTTTTCATGTTTCATATTTCATAATATGGGCGAAGCCTTTTCATATTTCATATTCTTGGGTCAAGCCTTTATCAGAAACAGTATGGCCCTTAGGCCCACTTCAATGTCACATATAATTTCAATGAAAGAATGCAACCCATTTGGGAGACTACTCAACCCACCATCCGCTACTCTCCACCCGTACCAACCAACACACCATGTGGGATTAACTCGACCCACCCCGCCAAACTCTCCTTTGGCGGCATAGTCGCTTTATCATATAACCGAGGCCTAGCCTCTTTTAATAATCGGGCCAAAGCCCTTTCAATAATCAGGGCATAAGCCCTTTTATAAGCGGGGCATAAGCCCTTTCGATAATCAGGGCATAAGCCCTTTTCACTTCCTCCATCCATATAAAACCCAACCCAATGCATTTATGATTACCTCATGTGCATATCATACATATCATGTGCGTATCATACATTTCATGTGCATATCATACATACCATATTTATCAAAATCCCATGTATTAAAATCATACATAAACCCTAGGGGTATAATGGTCATTTTACCTAGGGGCAAAGCGGTCATTTTCATATTATAAGGGTAATCTTGTAATTTTACCAAAAATTAGGGTTTCCAAGTTTATTAATGATTACTTAACAATTCATGGGTGCAAACAGTGATTCTGGCCCATTTTTAGCGACAACGAGTTATTGGGCCTAAAACCCTTAATGGGCCCTACTTAGCCAATTTCGTCATCTCGACCCCTCGAGGCCCAACTTACCAAGAACGCCAAAAATCACACTCTTACCGTTTCCATCGTTCTCGATCATCGTCTCATCGATTCTAACTAACTAGTGAGCGTTAAGCTTGCTCATAAGTCCTCGAAATGCCGAATTTGGCATTTGACTTTTCGGCATTTATCGCTTTAAGCTATGAAAAGGGTTCGTTACACACGATTTGCGATTTTCCTTGACGAGATCTCCTATGCGATTTCTCCTATAATCAATTGTTTAACTAGATCAGCTCGCAATAATTGAACCAAAATAAGAACTTTCCAATATTAACACTTACACATTCGCCACCATCCATAATGGCCTTAGGCACCTTACCTTTGTCGCGATTGATGACTAGGCCTAGCTACTCCGGCGATCCA
This sequence comes from Gossypium arboreum, assembly GCF_025698485.1. Taxonomy (NCBI): domain Eukaryota; kingdom Viridiplantae; phylum Streptophyta; class Magnoliopsida; order Malvales; family Malvaceae; genus Gossypium; species Gossypium arboreum. The sequence continues at coordinate 41,714,433 of NC_069076.1, forward strand.
ATCTATTCCAAAACGACACTACACCTTGCTGCTCCTTCAATAAATAAACCAAAAATATTAAAAGAAGACCCCATAAAGTCTATGCCCATATTCGGCCATCTCCCTAAATTAGAGAGGTTTCGGCTTTTCTTAAACTCCCTAATATTGAATTGATTAAAGCTACGAGCACTTACCAAGGTTCACTTACCCAAACGGTTTCAATCCCATGTTAACTCCGATTCAACGCGATCCTGACTCTAAAACACTAGCGAACCCGTACCACAAGGATCCTACGAATCGGCCACCAAGTCACCCAAGGGTGCTGTGCTTTTGGCTTTTGGGTCACTGAAGAAAAAGTGGTTATGGACCAAAAAGGGTGTTGACAAAAGAGTTGAAAGGCTTTTTAAAATAACAAGAATCGGCTAAAAAGAAAAAGAACAAGTGTATACCTTTATAGAGCAATCGACTTCCTTTGACTCCTTGAGATTTGGCTTATTGATATTCGGTTAGAAAGCGAGAAGAATGATAGGTTCACTTTTACTATAAGCGAAGAGAGGAAGAATAAGAAGTAGAGAGTTTGTGGAAGAAATAACGAAAGAGAAAAGAGAGGGATTAGCTTAAGAACAATCGGCAAGAGGAGAAAGAAAAGAGAAGAAGGCTACATACCAAAGAAGAAATCGGCACACTCAGACCCTAATGCCGAAATTAACCAAACCTAATACCCTTCTCGCAGAAAATCCCTCTCAAATCTCCCTTCCAAACGGCTAAGCTCTATCCTTCTCTCAAATCCTAAAATCTCTCCCTTATCCCTCCTTAATTTATGCATTTGACTTGATCCAACTCTCCTCTTACGTAATTCACTTAGGTTCCAACACTTACCCTTCCCGCACATAAAATAAATCCTCTTATTTGCCAACACAGGAATCGAACCGGGACTTCCCTTATGCTCCACACGCCACCTTTTTAGGAGCTTAGTGGCGTCACCCTTGCCACTTTACTACATTTTTTTTTGTGATACATTTTACCCACAACTTACTATAAGGGCACCTAGCCGAACCCCTAACTCCTAAGTCCAAAATTTTAAAAATTCTCTAGGGTTTTGGCCAACTCATGGGCCTTCCATAAGCCCATTAACATACCCACATTATGAATTCCATAATCACATACCAAATTTTAGAAATTTACTTAAAATATCAAGAATCGCAAAACCCGAAAATCGGGATGTTACAATTCTACCCTCCTTAAAGAAATTTCGCCTCGAAATTTACGGTCCAAACAGTTGAGGGTATCACGACGCATTGCCTCTTGGTCTCCCAAGTAGCTTCTTCCTTGCCATGGTTCCTCCAAAGTACCTTCACCAACGGATGACCTCCTTCTCAACACCTTGACATCACGATCAAGTATTTGCACAGTTCCTCTTCAAAGGTCAAATCCATTGTACCTCAATTTACGCAATCGCACGATATGAGTTGGGTCGAACGATATCGCCTTAGCATGGACACATGAAAGACATCGTGAATGCGATCCGATTCGAGGTAACTCTAGTTGATAAGCCACCGCCCTATCCGCTTAATGATTCGATAAGGTCCAATAAACCGTGGGCTCAACTTACCCTTCTTTCCAAATCTCAAGATCTTCTTCCAAGGCGAAACTTTCAAAAGACCATGTCTCCTACCGCATATTCAATATCCTTACGCTTCAGATCGGCATAAGACTTTTGTCGATCCGCCGCCTCTTTAACCGCTTCGATCACCTTAATCTTGTCTTGATGATTCGCCACCAACTCGCCCAAGTATTTGCCTTTCCCCAATTCGCCCAACAAGTAGGCGGCGACACCTTCGCCCATATAGTGCCTCATATGGAGCCATCTGAATACTTGCTTGGTAGCTGTTGTTATCTGCGAACTCCGCTAAGGGCAAATGGTCCTCCCGGTGCCTTTAAACTCAATAGCACAACCCTCAACATATCCTCTAAAATCTGAATAACCCTCTCGATCGCCCATCCGATCGAGGGTGAAAAGCCGTCTTGAAATCAATCGCGTTCCCAATGCCTCATGCAACCGCCAAAATCGAGATGTAAACCTTGGGTCCCGGCCTGAAATTATCGATCTTGGCACACCATGCAATCGCACTATTTCCGCCACATACAATCCGCCAACTTCAAGTGAGTAATCGGTTCGGACGGTATGAAATGAGCAGATTTCGTGAGTCTATCCACAATCACCCGAACCGAATCCTTCCTAGAAGGTGTCAACGGCAACCCACTTACAAAGTCCATAGTTACCCTTTCCCACTTCCAAAGTGGTATCTTTACCATTTGTAACAATCCAGAAGGTAGTTGATGCTCGGCCTTCACTTGTTGACATGTCAAACATCTCCTAACAAATTCGGTCACTTCTCGCTTAAGCCGGGCCACCAATATTGCTCTCGCAAGTCTCGATACAACTTACTCCCTCCCGGATGCATAGTACAAGGTCCATTATGTGCCTCTTTCAAAATCATCAATCTCAAGTCGAGTCTTTGGCATACAAATTCTTCCTCGAAAACAAAGAACTCCTCACTATTTAACCCAAAGTCGATTCTCCCCTTCTCAACTTGCGAACCCGAGCAACCAACGACTCGTCCTCCAACTGTTGCTTCTTAATCTGTTCTACCCAAGTCGGTCTTACCTGTAACTCCACCAATAAACTTCCGTCGTCATACAAACTTAGACGAGCAAACATCACCTTTAATTCTGCCACCGTCCTTCGACTTAGCGCATCAGCCACGACATTCGCCTTACCTGGATGATACTCGATCGAACAGTCATAGTCCTTTAACAACTCTATCCACCTTCGCTGCCTAAGATTCAGCTCCTTTTGAGTCATCAAGTACTTAAGACTCTTGTGATCCGTATAGATAATGCATTTCTCCCCATACAGGTAATGCCTCCATATCTTAAGTGCAAAGATTCTGCACGCCAATTCCAAGTCATGAGTAGGGTAGTTCACCTCATGTGGCTTAAGGCGTCGTGAAGCATAAGCGACCACTTTACCCTCTTGCATCAACACGCACCCAAACCTACATGTGACGATCATCAGTACACAGTGAAATCCTTACCGACTCTGGTGAATCAAAGCTGGCGCTTAGTCAAAACCTTTTCGATCTCTCAAAAGCCTCTTCTTGCTTATTTGTCCAAACAAAAGGTGCTCCCTTCCTTATAAGTTTAGATTAATCGGTCTTTGCCAACACGTAAAATCCTTCCACGAATCTCCGATAATAACGCCAACCCCGAAAACTTGAATCTCGTTACCGACTTGATGGCTTCCATTCCGAATTGCTTCAATCTTTCGAGGGTCCACCTTGATCCCCTCGGCAGACACAACATGCCCCAAGAAGGTAACTTCCTTCAGCCAAAACTCGCACTTACTAAACTTTGCATAAAGTTGCTTCTCCCTTAACACTTGCAGCACTACACGAAGATGCTCATCATGCTTCTCTTCCGTTTCCGAATACACCAAGATATCATCAATAAAAACGACTACGAACCGATCCAAGTATGGCTGGAATACCCGATTCATCAAATCCATGAATGCCGCCGGTGCATTAGTCAACCCAAATGGCATTACCAGAAACTCGTAATGTCCGTATCGAGTCCTGAACGCCGTCTTATAAATATCCCCCTCTTTAACTCTTAATTGATGATATCCCGACCGAAGGTCGATTTTAGAAAACACCGAGGCTCCTTTTAGTTGGTCGAACAGATCATCAATTCTTGGTAACGGATACTTGTTCTTAATAGTCAGCTTATTCAACTGCCGATAGTCAATGCACATGCGCATAGTCCCATCTTTCTTCTTTACGAACAGTACCGGTACACCCCACGGGGAAACACTTGGTCTTATAAACCCTCTATCCAATAGCTCTTGAATCTGAGCTTTCAATTCTACCAACTCCTTTGGTGCCATCCGATAAGGTGCAATGGACACCGGTAGTAAGTCGATTCCAAACTCGACTTCTCTATTCGGGGTAATCCGGGAAGTTCATCACGGGAATACATCCCGAAATTCCCTAATAGTCCTAACCGATTCCACCGTTATCTCCTCAAGTCCCGTTTGACTCACAAAGGCCAAGTACGCCTCACAGCCTTTCCGGATCAACTTCTCGGCTCTTAACGCCGAAACAACATTGGATAAATAATCCCTTCGTTCCCCTATGACCATTATCTCCTTATCTTCGGTAGTTCTTAATACCATCCTCTTTGCCGTACAATCCAACGTCGCCTTGTGCTTAATTAACCAATCCATTCCCAGAATAAGATCAAAATCTCGAAATGGCAGCTCCATCAAATCTCCTTCAAAGATTTTATCTTGTGTCCCTAACGGTACTGCCCTAAAAATTTTATCTACCTTAACCGAATGTCCTAATGGACTCATTACTGATACCCCACTCACAGTCTTCTCAGGAAGCACATCCAAAGCCCCCAATACATCACAAGCAACATACGAGTGGGTGGAGCCCACATCAATCAAAGCAGTGTAAGGCATACTATGAATGAAGAACGTACCAGTTATAACATCAAGAGCGTCACCCTCCTCACGACGTCGTGCAGCATAAACTAACACCGGTTGTCGAGCTTCAAAGATGACCAGCACTCTCGCCAGGGCCCCACGTCCTCGTCCATTACCATTGCCACCTCTACCTTGCCCACGACCCCTCGTGGTGGTGGTCCTCCTCGCCGTGGTTGGACATCCCTTTGCTCTGCCTTGACTCTGAAATGTCCTCCGAGGACACTCTCGAACTTATGCTCTTTTGACCCACATCGAAAACATGCTCCATTCGTTTCAAAGACCCCATATGCACCCTACCACAGTCCCCGCAAGCCCGCAGTCTATAAGTATTCTTCGAACTGCCGAACCGGTTCCTCCATCCTTGCTCTTTTAACACTTGATTCGTGGCACTAAAGGGTCTCAAATCCTCTTGAACTGGGTCGATCCTTCTCACGATTCATCGCTCACTCAGCTTCACCTCCTCGGCTATCTTAGCCTTTTCTACCAACGCAGCAAAACCACGCTCCTCTCTGGAGCTATCAATATCCTAAGCTCATCATGAGACCATCCTCAAAGTGGACACTGCGCTCATATTCGGTTGCCACTATACCACTAGCATATCGACTCACCTCAAAATTACGCCTCATACTTTCTGGTCTTATCACCTTGAATCGATTCAAGAATTCCTTTCGACGAGCATCCACATAGCTTGCTCCAACATACCTCCCTTTAAAGGCAGTTTTGAACAATTCCCAGGTTACTTGCTCAATTGGGGTACTCTCCCTTACGGTGATCCACCATCGGTATGCCTCGTCACGTAGCAACGACACAGCTCCTCTCAGCTTTTGCTCCACTGGGCAGTCTAGGTCGTCCATGATCCGTTCTGTTGCCTCCAGCCAATATTCTGCCACATTCGGGGCCACTCCAGATACACCCCTAAATACCTCCGCTCTGTTGGCCCGGAGTCGCTCCGATATAGACCCCTTATTCACCGTCCCAGTACTAGCTCCAGCCACTCTTTCTAAAACCCTTAACATGGCTTGGGATAAGCGTCATCCCCATGACCGATCATAAGACCAGTCTCCATTTCTTGCAGACACGGTGGCTCCTCGGTGGCCTATGCCCCGAGGATGAAGATTCAGCTTGCACCCTTCCGTGACCACGCCCCGCGGCCTCGCCCACGAGCTCCTCTAGTACTCATATCGAATTATCGATTCATTTAATTTTATGCAATTAGTATAACGTTCCTTTGTTTATTAAGAAAATGTCTTATGTAGATATAGCAGTTCAAGGATTTTCGTATCATCGTAGCCTAGCTACAGTCTCATTCCTACCATTTACAGCTCTACCCTAGCTAAAGTCTCATAGTAGGGTCTCAAAGACTATTCATAATATCAATATCATATATTGTAAGGAAAATATACTTACAGACTTGGTGCAGGGATTGAGGCGCCACTTCTTTCTCCAATCCATTTAGAAAAACATGTTTTTGATTATCGAAAATAGAAATTCGAAAACTTTGATTTGAAAACTCCCTTTATTTTGAACTCTTGATTTAAAACAGAAAAATTGGTACCCTTTTTACCTATATTTCTCTGCAACCATATTTAAAATGAACTTTTCAAAAACTATTTTCCAAAAATACCCTTCTTAGGCCTAAGTTTTCGAAAACATTTTTGGACCCGATCCACAGCCGAGTTGTTGCAACCTAGGCTCTGATACCACTAAATGTAACACCCCAAACCCGGCCCAGACGTTATGGCCGAATCTGACGTGCCACATTGGAGTTGAAAACCCACATTTCGTTTTAATGTTTTAAAACCATATATTTTATTGAGTTAACAAAGTGTATGGAAGCCGGGCACTAGGTAGGTATCCGAGACAGAGGAGGTGAGCCATGAAGGTCGCTAAGTACCAAGCTCTTTGATTGGAACCAATCCTAGACATGCCCACAACCATAGCCACACTTTGTTATATCGAGTTTAAATTTGTTTAAGTGGGCGTCTTTGATAAATCGATTAATCGTGATGTTGAGATATTTTAAAACAAATATCGTTTTGAAAACACGCCCTAAGTCTAGCCCATTTGAATAATTATTAACCAATTTTTTAAAGTTATTAAAATTAAAATAATCCAGAAAAAATGAAAGGAAAGTTAAAATTGGCCTTATTACAACCCAAAAGTAAATAATAATTAAACTAATTAAAATGAAAACCAATACTTGTTTAAAAGCCCAAAGATGATCACCGTGGCCACTCAAATCCTTTCCGCCCAAGTCCTCACATCAAGGCTCACTGCAAGGTTAAGGAAGAGGGTGAGTTTGGAAACTCAGTGTGCAACAAGCCCTTTCGAGCCCAAAACAATAACGGCCTATTGGGTCTATGCCCAAATCCAATCTCAATCATGCTTCGGGCAGTAGCCCTTTTCATATTTCATATCTCATATCTTGGGCGAAGCCTTTTCATGTTTCATATTTCATAATCTTGGTCAAGCCTTTTCATATTTCATATTCTTGGGTCAAGCCTTTATCAGAAGCGGTATGGCCCTTAGGCCCATTTCAATGTCACATATAATTTCAATGAAAGAATGCAACCCATTTGGGAGACTACTCAACCCACCATCCGCTACTCTCCACCCGTACCAACCAACACACCATGTGGGATTAACTCGACCCACCCGCCAAACTCTCCACTAGCAAAGATAGTGCTTTATCATATAACTTGGAGGCCTAGCCTCTTTTAATAATCAGGGGCCAAAGCCCTTTCAATAAGCAGGGCATAAGCCCTTTTATAAGCGGGGCATAAGCCCTTTCGATAATCAGGGCATAAGCCCTTTTCACTTCCTCCATCCATATAAAACCCAACCCAATGCATTTATGATTACCTCATGTGCATATCATACATATCATGTGCGTATCATACATTTCATGTGCATATCATACATACCATATTTATCAAAATTCCATGTATTAAAATCATACATAAACCCTAGGGGTATAATGGTCATTTTTACCTAGGGGCAAAACGGTCATTTTCATATTATAAGGGTAATCTTGTAATTTTACCAAAAATTAGGGTTTCCAAGTTTATTAATGATTACTTAACAATTCATGGGTGCAAACAGTGATTCTGGCCCATTTTTAGCGACAACGAGTTATTGGGCCTAAAACCCTTAATGGGCCCTACTTAGCCAATTTCGTCATCTCGGCCCATTTAGCCTATATTCCATAACGGTTTTAACAGTCTTATCATGCCATATAACAGATTTCCGTTTACTACCAATTTTTCCCAAATGGGCCCGAAAGCCCAATGGGCCCCACTTCGACCCCTCGAGGCCCAACTTACCAAGAACGCCAAAAATCACACTCTTACCGTTTCCATCGTTCTCGATCATCGTCTCATCGATTCTAACTAACTAGTGAGCGTTCGCTTGCTCACAAGTCCTCGAAATGCCAGAATTTCGGCATTTCGGCTTTTCGGCATTTATCGCTTTAAGCTATGAAAAAGGGTTCATTACACACCTGATTTGCAATTTTCCTTGACGAGATCTCCTATGCTATTTCTCCTATAATCAATTGTTTAACTAGATCAGCTCGCAATAATTGAACCAAAATAAGAACTTTCCAATATTAACACTTACACATTCGGCCACCATCCATAATGGCCTTAGGCACCTTACCTTTGTCGCGATTGATGACTAGGCCTAGCTACTCCAATGATCCAAGCTACTCCAAAACGACACTACACCTTGCTGCTCCTTCAATAAATAAACCAAAAATATTAAAGAAGACCCCATAAAGTCTATGCCCATATTCGCCATCTCCTAAATTAGAGAGGTTTGGCTTTTCTTAAACTCCCTAATATTGAATTGATTAAAGCTACGAGCACTTACCAAGGTTCACTTACCCAAACGGTTTCAATCCGTGTTAACTCCGATTCAACGCAATGCAGCTCTAAAACACTAGCGAACCCGTACCACAAGGATCCTACTGAATCGGCCACCAAGTCACCCAAGGGTCTTGTGCTTTTGGCTTTTGGGTCCTTTGAAGAAAAAGTGGTTATGGACCAAAAGGGTGTTGACAAAAGAGTTGAAAGGCTTTTAAAATAACAAGAATCGGCTAAAAGAAAAGAACAAGTGTATACCTTTATAGAGCAATCGACTTCCTTTGACTCCTTGATTTGGCTTATTGATATTCGGTTAGAAACGAGAAGAATGATAGGTTCGGCTTTTACTATAAACGAAAGAGAGGAAGAATAAGAAGTAGAGAGTTTGTGGAAGAAATAACGAAAGAGAAAAGAGAGGATTAGCTTAAGAACAATCGGTAAGAGGAGAAAGAAAGAGAAGAAGGCTACATACCAAAGAAGAAATCGGCACACTCGCACCCTAATGCCGAAATTAACTAGCCTAATACCCTTCTGCTGAAAATCCCCTTTCAAATCTCCCTTCCAAACGGCTAAGCTCTATCCTTCTCTCAAATCCCTAAAATCTCTCCCTTATCCCTCCTTAATTTATGCATTTGACTTGATCCAACTCTCCTCTTACGTAATCCACTTAGGTTCCAACACTTACCCTTCCTGCACATAAAATAAATCCTCTTATTTGCCAACACAGGAATCGAACCAGGACTTCCTTATGCTCCACACGCCACCTTTTTAGGAGCTTAGTGGTGTCACCCTTGCCACTTTACTATAGTTTTTTTTGTGATACATTTTACCCACAACTTACTATAAGGGCACCTAGCCAGAACCCCTAACTCCTAAGTCCAAAATTTTAAAAATTCTACCGGGTTTTGGCCAACTCATGGGCCTTCCATAAGCCCATTAACATACCCACATTATGAATTCCATAATCACATACCAAATTTTAGAAATTTACTTAAAATATCAAGAATCGCGAAAACCCGAAAATCAGGATGTTACAAAAAGAAACCAAGTTCCTATACATGCCATACACAAAATGAAACGTCTAACTATACCAATGTGATTTCTTCGATAGTGTGATCGGGTCTTCGACGTTTCCTTCGATCCCCGAGTGGCTTGATAAAAACTATAAGAAAAAGAAAATAAAGAGAGTAAGCACTAGGCTTAGTAAGCTTACAAGCAAATAAATTACAACATTCAACATAATGAATAATTATACATAATGTCACCTAGCCTCATAAACATTCTTTACTTCTCATTTTCTACCTTTTTCATTACTCACTTACCTTCTTTCTTACCTGACCTTTCACTATTCATAAATATAATCTATCTTCCCTTTTCTTGATAATTCACTGTAATTTAACGTGTACAATGACCCGTTGAACCACTCGGAATACTAAGGATACTAGGGTCGTTCCTGTCTATCAATATCCTACCAATGCCGTTCCTGTCTATCAATATCCTACCAATGCCATGTCTTCGACATGGACTTACATGAATTATTCCTGTCTCCAATGCCATATATATATCTAATATGGGCTTACATGGCTCATTCCTATCTCCAAAGCCATATATTTGATATGGACTTACATGGCTCATTTCTGTCCTGACCTGTCAACCCATTTATCCTAACATTCCTAAGGTTCAAACGGGGCTTCCTAATGCTTTTTCTCTGTCACTTCGCCTTTAATTCGACTTTAAATATTCAAAGAAAATAAGTATATAAATGCTGGAAATTGACAATAATAATGTAAAATAAAATAATATTGCATTTATTTACTGTAAACTTACCTCGATACAAAATGTGACTAAACTTTACAATTTAGTCCTTTACTTTTTCTTTTCCCCGATCTACTCCCGAATTTCGCTCTTCTTGATCTATTATAGCAAATTTAACTTATTTAATATTCACATTTATTAAAACAGTCCTTGACCCAAACTTTGGAAAAATTACATTTTTGCCCCTAAACTTTCACATATTTTCACTTTTGCCCCAACGCTCGTAATTTAAACTTCATCCTATTTTCTTATGTTTTATGACATGCTGATAATTTTTCCCTTCTATGACAACATCAAATTCACACTCTAACATGTACTTATGACTATTAGGTATTTTTACCGATTAAGCCCTTTTACTCGTTTTCACTTAAAACCGAGAAGCATAAGTTGTCTAACATAATTTAAAACCTCATATTCTATCATAAAACATCAAAATAAACACTTTTCACCTATGGTTATTTTCCAAATATGAACCCTAACTTAAATTATTGCTAGCATAAGCTTTATCGAGCTCTAGGGACTCAAAGCGTAAAGAACATTAAAAACGGGGCTTGGAATCACTTACTATGGAGCTTGAAAGCTTGAAACAAACCCTAGCTATGGAGAACCCTTGAAATTTCGTGCTAATGAAGAAGATGATGAATTTTGTGTTATTTTTCCCTTTTTATTTCATTTAATATCCAAATGACCAAAATGCCCTTCCTTATTAAACTTTCAAAAATTCCATCCATGTCCTATTTTTTCCATGAACTTAGAAATTGGTAAAATTGTTATTTAAACCCTCCTAATTAATATTCCAAAGCAATTTCATACTAAAAACTTCTAGAATGCAAGTTTTGCAAAATATTCGATTTAGTCCCTAATCTCAACTTAAGCACTTTATGCATAGAATTTAATCACGAAATTTTCACACAATCATGAAATCATATCATGAACCTCAAAATAATAATAAAATTAATTTTTCTACCTCAGATTTGTGGTTTCGCAACCACTGTTCCGTTTAGGCCCTATTTCGGGATGTTACAGGACATGACAGTCGTGGATTATCTTTCCCCATAGGATTGTTTGTATATTCCTGAATAGAACCAATCGATTGAACCTTTTGAAACTATGATATCACCAGTAGTGTTTTAAGGAGTTATATCGATGGGGTTGTTATGGTTACTCATAAAGGAATAGCAATATAATTAAGGGGTTCAAAATATACTACTAAAAGTCTTCTAAAACTTTTAAAATAAAAACAAAAGGAAAAGCAAAACAAAGTGAAAATAAATGGACTCAAAAGTCCTCATTGGCAGGTAGATCGTGAGGTGGTGGTGCCGAAGGTGAAATGTGGAAATGCTGACAAATCTATTGCAGAGTCGCCTCTATGCTGTCGAATCGCTGAGCGGTGCTATTGAACTGCTGAGTGCAATATTGCTCGAATCGAGTCAGGTGGTCAGAAATTTCTTTCAATGAAGTTGCCGCATGAACTGGTCTGTGACTTGGCGGTGTCGGAGAAGGTGGGTCCTCATGAAAGGAAGGGATATTGTCAATAATATCCTCGGGTCATCCTGATCAGTGGCTCGTGCTAGTCGGTATTGAGGAGGATCGAACCCACGGCGACACTCTATCATCCTCATGTGGAGCATACTTGAGATGCCTTATGGGGACATCCGACTGATGAGTGTAAGTGATGAGGACTGAGCCAATGTGTTCAGGACATACGAGTCACGTAAGGGCCGATGCAGATGGCTCCCTTTCTATGTTGTTCAGTCTGATGGCGAAAGGCGAGGGCTATGAAGTATGCGAGATTGAAAACATGCCCTTGGCTCATGCTCCATAAGAAGTATGCGTCGTGAGTATTAACGACGCTAGTGCTCTCTCGTCGTCCTATTAAGGTGTGAGCTAAAAGGGCATGGAGATATCGTAATGCTAGAGAGAGAGCCGATGCCTTGGAGCGGCTGGGGTCATAGATGCCCGTAGCAAGAATGAGTGTTGCCTAACATGAGGAAGTTGCGTAATAAATGTGACGGTAGAGATGGGGAAAATTTTCGGCCTCTATAAATTGTTTTATATGAAGTCCCAAGGCAACTCCGAATTCTGGGACACTCAATTGATGCACTAGACCGCCAAGATGGAATTGGACTGTGCCTGGGTCATCGAACTCTGACATAATCATCTGTAATTGAATTGTTGAACAAAGTTCCAAAGTGAAATCCAAGTATATCATCTTAATAATGTTGAAGAAACGGTTTCAAGGAGCGATAGCGAGGAGGGCCCGAACTGAGTCAGCCAGGTGGGCCTGCTCTAATGCGGCCCAATTGATGCACTGACCCACACCAAGGGGTCGTGCATGTAGAATCTGAAAAAACTCCTCCTAAGGTCTTGGTGGGAATTGGAAAAAGGATGGCGCACCTCAGTGGTCGCACTTGAGGAGGTCGCACCTGATCCCTTTTGCTTTTTAGAAGTTGGGACTGCAGACGTTTTACCATGAGTATTTTTCATTGTGTCCTTGAAAATATTCAATAAAAGTATGAGGATCAAGAACCCACTAAGTCAGAAAATGCCAAAGAATAAATCATAATATAATGCATATAGTGGGACTAGCAGGAAAGAAAATATGCACATAAATTGAATTCTTGGCCTAAGAACCTAATAGAGAAATCAAAGAACCTAACTAAATTAATCCTAAGTGAACAATGAACCATGTGAAAATAAAGAGTTGTATGCTAGATAACACTGAAATAAGGTTAAATGTTTAAATATGTAAAGTTCAAATGGTAAACTAACTATCAAAGAGAAATTCCAATAATCACAGTATGTTGTAAATCAATAATTCTTAACCATAAAAAAATAATGGGAAACAATCTATTTTACAAAATATAAGGTAATGGTTTGAAATAGCAATAAAGATAAAATAGAAAATAAATAAATATGTAAATAAATAGCTAAATGTAACAGTGGAAGAATCGATGGAGATGGGAAACAATGGTGGTCGGCTGATGTTGGGGCGTGGGGGAAAACTTGTGTGAGGGAAAAAGAAGGAGAGGGGGTCGTGGGTTGTAGGGGTGAGCAAAGAAGGAGAAAGGGAAAGGGAAAGGAAAGAAAGAAAGAAAGAAAAGAAGGGTGGGAGAGCAGGGAAGTCGGTCGCCAGAGGCTCATTAGGAAATGGTGGCTGGAGTAGGGAAGATGAATAGTGAAAGGAGGTGTGATGGGTGAATAGTGGGGTTTAAATAGGAATGAGGGGATTTTAGGGTTAGGTTTTTAATTAAAAAGGGGGCCACGGTCGTGGAGGCCCCATTTTGGACCACACGGCCATTGCCCACGCTCGTGTGTCTCGATCTTAGCCCGTGTTTTTCGTGAAATTTTAAGTCAGTATCACACATGGCCTTTTAGACACACCCGTGTACCCAGGCCATGCGACACACATGGCCGTGTCACACGACCGTGTGCTCTTTCATTCGCTTCTCCCACGCCCATGTTTGTAGTCAGTATTATCTACGGCTTTTGAGCACAGCCGTGGGATATGCCCGTTTCCCATTCTAATTGAAAATTTCAAGGTGTATGCTCAGGTTCCAACACAGCCTCAGGCATGCTCGTGTTTCATGACCGTGTGGGCTACATGGTTGTATCACATGGCCGTGGTGATTTAACGCATTCTGTGCTTCTGCCAATTTTAACGAAATCGAAGTGCAGTTTCGCCATGGTATAAGACACGCTCTGTCCCTTAGCCGTATGGTTCGCACGACCGTATCGCATGGCTGTGGCTAGTTATCGTGGCCTGTGTGTCACTTTGACTTGGGGAAATATTTTTCTTGTTTTAACACGACCATGGACTCGCCTATCAAGTATGTGACGGGGTATATGGTGCACCCACAAATGGACATATGATGGCTAAAGAAATTATTAGGGTTGTGTACTTCTAGATGACCATGGATAGAGATTGCATTGATTATGCTAAAAAATGTCATAAGTGTCAAATTTAGGCTGATAGTATTAATATCACTGTGAGTAACTTGTATGTATTTGCAACACCATAGCCATTCTCGATGTAGGGCACGGATGTGATTGGTCCAATTTCTTCGAAGGCTTTTAATGAACACAAGTTCATATTTATGGTAATCGACTACTTCACAAAATGGGTAGAGGTAGCTTATTATCCTAGTGTGACGAGGTCAACAGTGTGAAGATTTTTTAAAAAGGAAGCTATTTACCAATACGGATTGCTAGAAAGAATCATTTTAGACAACACCAATAATTTGAATAATACAATGATATTTAAAGTTTATGGTCAGTATGAATTAGAGCATCATAATTCTATGTCATACTAACCTAAGATTAAAAGGGGGTGGTAGAGTCAACTAAAAAGAACCTTAGAAGGATCATCTACAAAACCATGAAAGCTTACAAGAATTGGAATTAAAACTCACATTTGTATTTTATTCTTATCATACAATTTTGAAGACTTTAATAAGGGCTACACCCTTTTTAGTGGTAATAAGATGGAAGCAGATCTACTGGATGAAGTTGAGATATTACCATTAAGAGTTTTGAGGGAAGTTATGTAACACTCTACACCTAACTAGGGCAGATCTAAATGCAAGACACCATTTTCATTGTCAAAGTAGTTTAAAGAAATAGTTATCAAGCAATAGAAATCCATCATTAAAAAATATGCATATAAAAATTTATGGAAAAATGATTTATGGGGCCCACATACAGAAGTATAGGGTCTGAGGTTATGAATCTTGGGTCGAAAAGTTGAGTTGCACATCGGTGTTTGGAGACAATGAAGCCATGTCTCAAGACATGCCTCCCCTGAATCACATTTTAGCTTCAAAGTGTTAGAAAAATCTGATTAGGAAAGAAGTTATTTTGAATTATAGTGGAAGTTTAAAAATTTTTCTTAAAATTGAGCATGTTGAGTTATATATAGCAATAAACCAAAATCGAGATGTACCTGTGCTTTATGCAAGTTAGACTCAAGTTGGTCCTGGCTTTCATTTGAATGGTTTTCTTTACTATCCTCAAATCACAAATTACCTCAAGTGTGGGCTCAAGTATAGCACTAGTGAAAGTTTTATGGCATAGACATGGAATCAAGGAAGCCACATGGGAACCCGAGGGGACCATGAGAGATCAATACCCGAACTTATTCACTGGTAACACTTTCAGGGACAAAAATCCCTAAAGGGAAGAATTGTAACAACCCGATTTTAGGCCTAGTCGGAACAGTGGTTTCGGGACCACAAATCCGAGTCGAGAAAATTATTTTATTAATTATTTTGGGATCATAGCATGATTATGAGGGTGTAAGAAAATTTTGGTGTAGTAATTTTAGCATTTTGAGGGCTTAATTTAGAAAAAGGACTAAATCACATAAAATGCAAAAGTTCTATTTTAATAGCTAAAGGTGCCAAATAGCTAGAGAACCTAAATTGGAGGTATTTAAAAGACAATTAGACCCTAAGATAGTGCATGGCCGGCCATAGGAAGCAATTTGGTAAAAAAGTCCAAGTTTGGTGGGTTTGATGGGTAAATTGACTAACATAGAAATAAATTAAGAAAAAAGATGATATCACATTCTCATCTTCTTCACTACCACTGTTTTTTTAGTCATTTTTAAGGGTTTTGAGCTTCTAAAATTTCACCAACTTGTTCCTCTTGCGAGTAAGTGATTTACATACTTTTTGTTGATGATTTTTACATTTTTGGACCCTTGAAGCATAAGCTTTCTATTAAGCGAACTATTTTGCAAAATGGTAGAGAGTTTAGGGTTTTTCCATGAAAGCATATGTATAGTTTTCTGAAATTTTAGGGAAGAATATGAGTATTAGATGTGTAATGAGCAACTTTTGTGAAGGGTTTCCTCATGAAAACATTAATAGGGACTATTTGGCATAAGTTGGAAATTTGTTAGTAAATGGGTGTGATAGTTGAAATTTTGGATTACTATAAAAGTATTAAGGGTTTGGCTAGGTTTTTAATAGGAGGAAATTCGACAAAAATCAATTTTCTGACCTAGGGGTAGAATGGTTATTTTGTAAAATTTTAGGGGCAAAATAGTCATTTTTCCCAAGTATAGATTATTGAGTTCCTAGATTGACAAAGTGATTAAATTTGTGAATTTTTGTTATTATAGATCAAAAAATTCAAACTATGAACTTAGACTGGGGGAAAGCCAAGCAAATTGATTAGACCGACTTGACACCATATTTTGTAACTGAGGTAAGTTGTATATAAATAATACAACTACATTGTTATTATATGTGTTTGAATTGATATAGAATAAATTGCTTGTTTGTGGAAATGATTATGAATGGCGAATTTTGAGATAGTAGAACACTCGTAAGAACCTTAGGAACAAATCGGATATTCACGCCATGACATTTGGGTCATTTGTGCGCTAGTGTAAGACAAGTCTGGGACATGCATCGACCACATTATGAGAGGCATTGTAAGACCATGTCTGGGATATGGCATTGGCATTGAAACGAGAGCTAGTGTAAGACATGTCTGGGACATGCATCAGCCTCGCGGCATAAGCCAGCATAAGACATGTTGGGGACATGCATTGACTACGAGATGTGTCAGTGTAAGACCATGTCTGGGACATGGCATCGGCACGGAGAGATGAGAGCCAGTGTAAGACCATATCTGGGACATTGTGTTGATCTCGATCTCGATAGTCAGTGTAAGACCATGTCTGGGACTTGGCATTGACTTAATGGATGAGCCAGTGTAAGACCATATCTGGAACATGGCATCGACATTATACCTTATGTTTGAGGCTTAATGAATATCTTATAGCATACCAAATGGTCCAACAGTGAGAGTTACAATTTCAGTTAAACGAGAAAAACATAACCAGGTTGTGAGTGGTATAGGTACCTATTTGAAGTGTATGAGACGTGAGCTCAATATATATATGCTATGTGAATTGCATTAGTTATTTATGAGTAAGTTGTGCTTATGCCCACTTTAGTACTATGATCATGATGATGAATGGTGAAGTTGTTGTTATATTTATTGCATGCAACTTACTAAGCTTTATGTGTAACACCTCAAACCCAGCCTAGACGTTGTGGCCAAATCTACGATGTCACATTGGAGTGTTTTCCAAAACATTTACCGTTGAAAGATCCATTCTTGTTAACCACTACTTTAGATTTGTAAAAGAAAGATTATAAGCTAACGTATTACTAACTTTAAACCATTTTATTATTAACTTGAAAAAACCATGTTTGTTACGGAAGATTTTTAAACGTGTTGCGTGAGCGTGATGTTTTCAGAAAAAAAAAATTTGTTTATATTCTCACGAAAATCAGCGTCCTATTACTAACAGGTGTAATATAAAAATAGGATAATTAAATATCCCAAATTAAGTAAAAATTAAAGTAGCCTTTTTACATAATAAAAACCCAATATAAAATCTCAATAATATGAAAAGAAATAACTAGGTCGAGTGGCCACCTGTGAGTCCTCCACCGCCTTGATCTGTCTAAGCTTGGGAATTTCCTACACAAATGTCAGATGGGTTAGTTTATGAAACTCAGTGTGCGAAAACCCAAAATAACAAACAATCAGAGTAATGTAAACGGGGCCTAAGCCCTTTTAGTTTCAGTTAGGGCATTAACCCCCTTTCCAGTAATAGTAGCAATCTAGGCCTTAGCCATTTTAGTGATAAAAATAGTCTGGGCCTTAGCCCATATCAGCACAGTATGCAGAAAAGAATCCTACCCAATCCATCCGCTACACACCAACTCCGTACCAGCCCTACACACCATGTGGGGACAAAGTCGACCCACCCAGCCCTACACACCAAAACGTACCGCAGTCGGTACTAAGCAGTATTTGGAGTAGAGCTGCCAGTAATAAGCTTGTAGCCTTTTAGTACACTTCCTCCAAAACATATATCCCACCTAATGTAATGCAACATAGTATCATACGTGTATGCAGAAATGTCATGCTCAAATACAATCATACATAATATAGAGTTAATTCAGTTTCTTTACCATACAGGGGTATAATGATCATTTCATCAGTATGGGTCTAAGAACTTACCGACCCAATAGTAGGTCCACAATCGTCTTAGGCGACTTGTGCAACCTTAATAGTCAATCAGTGACTATGGGCTTATAGCCTATATAGCACCCATGTGGGCACGTACTCTCGTATGGCCCACAAAGCCCATAATTTGCCTTAGCCGTGTAGTTTACACAGCTTGGCCCACAACTTACCACATTTTGTGTGATTTTTCCATGTAGGGCCCATGGGCCCATACGACACCATTCCGGCCCAAATTGGCCCAATACCGATTCGGCCCATGAAATTGCTCATGGCCATTTCGTCGACCACACGGTCTCATTTTACTACTTGGGCTGCCCCACGGACGGCCTCATGCCAGTGTGATGTCCACAGCCCACTTTTCGATTTTTCGGCATTTCACTGATCTATGTTAATAGCAGTGTGAATGCACACACCTGGTTGCGAAAACGAGCAAAATAGCACTCGAGCACTCCAACCTAATATCATAGAAACTTCAGTTAAATCTAACACACAAGTCGAAAGAACTCTAACTGAAAACTTATTCAAGGAATACCTATTGCCGCTTTGCTTGATCGAGTGTGAGTTTAGCCTGCTTAGTTCACCGACGAGGGTTGATAATGGACTTCTTGATGCTAATCTATAGGGTAAACGAAGCTATTAATCATACTGCTTACCCACAAGAGTTGAACAATATGGCATCCCCAAAGAAACGCAACTCACAAGGGTGAAAAGAAGCATTCGACTAAGACATCAAATCGTTAAACCGAAATGCTTCAGTCCAATATCATACCAACAAATATTACTACCTTTAGACAAGGGATGACATGAGGTTTCGGTTGCTTCTGGAATACTAGTAAAACTCTTCACCCCACGAGCAGTACTAATACTCGATGTATCACAATGACCAAGTGAAAGAAAAAAAATAGAGATGAGAATTGGTGTTAAGACAAGAGGAGAAGAAACCGATAGAGAAAAAGCACACAGAGACTTACCAACGAGTATTTTGAGGCACGAGGTAGACAATCTCACTCTCTGGCAGAACCATCACAACGAAGGGGTATTAAACAAAAAGGACAGAGATATGGAGTATTCGACAATGGATAGGGAAACAGAGATGAAAGTAAGCAAATAAGGGAAGAGAGTAGAGTAGTTCGGCCAAGCTTGAGGAAAAGAGGAGAAGCAAATGGTAGAACACTTAGAGAGAGTCACGAAAAGAAACAAAATAGAGTAGAAAAGCCAGAAGCGATAATCGGCAATAAGGAGAGAAAAACCCAAATGATCTCTTCACCGAATTTACCAAATGAAACTCCACCTACCAAACAACACTTCCACTTTTGGCACCACAATCCCACTCTTCCCAAAACCACTTTATTTTCCTCCTCAAAACTCTCCCCATATCTCTCAACCACCAACTCCCCTATCCAATTGCCCCACCCACTCCTCAAAATCAGCTATTCACTCTCAACTCAACCACTTACCTTTCAGAGTTTCAGTCAACCAAAAAGTCTTACTTGGCCAGAGCAGCAAAATAGAACACATTTGCGCGTAGGAGGACTTAAACTCAATACCATTAAGCAACCCAACACGCCACATACCACCATACTATCATCAGAAGTCAAGGGTTTATTCAATTAGGAATAAAATTTTTCTCAAGTCTAGGCTTAAACCCACGACTTCCTAGACTCTTCCAAAACCAACGACCACCAAGCCATATAAAATTAATTTTAACCGAGATTTTGGGATTTAAGAAATTAGGGCATTACATTATGCTTACTTCCTCTATTTTCCATTTTCTTATAGAGTTGCTTAAATAGCTCAATGATCATCAGACATCAGAGACTACGATCACGCTATCATTAGAAGCACTCGGTATAGTCAGATTATTTGTTTTTAAGTATGGCATGTATAGGGCTTAGACTTTAATATTTTGTGTCATTAAGAAATTAGCTAAATGTGTTGGCTTGGGATAAATCCCTTTATTTTGTTTAAGGCCATGGATAATGGTCAATACTCACTTTGATTTATTAATAAAATATGATATTTTCATGGATGACTAAATTACACAATTGAAATGTTGTCCATTCTGACTATTTTGGCTCTGTGATGTGCCCATAAGCGTGTTGTCCGGCCGTGTGTCCCCTGTACGTAAATTTTGTAAGTCAGTATGCATGATAGTAAACATACGGGCAGAGAACGACCATGTGTCTCAGCTGTGTGAAGGGCACAGACTAGCACATGGGCATGTACCTTGGTCGTGTGACCCTTAAGGATTACTGACATCAAAAATAGAATGTCCATGTTTTTGCACACGGGCTAGGACACGGGCGTGTCATGGCCGTGGGAAGGACACGGGCGTGTGCTAGGCCGTGTGAAAACCCCTGTAGGTGCGAATTTAGAATTAATTTTACATGGGTAGAGGACACGGGTATGTCCCTATATTGTTTAGGTCGTGTGAGCCACACGGGCCAACAACACGACCATATTGAATTGGTCACACGGGCGTGTTGCCCTTCCCACACGGGAATGTACCCCTGTGGCTAGTAACATTTTTCAGGGTTCATGGTAAGACTCGAATCATTCTCGAATGGTTTAAAATGAACGTTTAGAGCCTAGTAGGCTTTTATTATGGAGTTTTTGTTTTAGAATGGAAAAGTTTTAAATTTGACCAGATTTTGGTGATTCGAAAACGTGTGAATGTGTGCATTAAAGTTGGGTAACACCTCGTATTCTATCCTGGCATGGGGTACAGGTGTGGGGTGTTATATTTAGTGGTATCAGAGCTATGGTTTAGTCAGTTCTAGGACTAACCTAGCATGAGTCTAGCTATACATGCCATAACTATATATTGATAGTGTGACGACTCCTGACGATTATAAATTGTATTTTCATATAGTAAATGGATCTTGATAGAGCTACGGCGGATGACGTAGAGAGTAACGCGCCAGTTCCCAATGAAGGGACCGCGCTAGTTAAGAGTGAGCCCGTGACTAATGGCTAAGACGGAGGGGCTAGAGAAGCCTACCTCTGAATGATGGATGCTTGGTACACGGAGTTTGTTCATGCAAATCCGAACAATCCACCTTTCCCACCTCCTCCAATTCCTCAATATGCTCCAGTAGCTCCGCAAGGAGCAGACGTGTTTAGGAGGAAGAAGCCTCTAGTAGACAAGATACAGAAGCAAGGGTAGAGGAATTCTAGAATAACATAGATGACGACCCAGAGAGAGTAGAGTTTTGGTTAGAGGATACCATCAGGGTACTTGATGAACTTTCGTGCACACATGAGGAGTGCGTGAAGTGTGTGGTGTCATTCCTACGAGACTCGGCCTACTAATGGTGGAATACTCTCATGTCCATTGTAACGAGAGAAAGAGTAACTTGGGAATTCTTCCAGGAAGAGTCCCAAAAGAAGTATATTAGCTAGAGGTTCATAGACCAAAAGAGGAAAGAATGTTTAGAGTTGAAGCAAGCCTGTAAGACAGTGATGGAATATAAACGTGAGTTTGTGAAACTCAGCAAGTACGCACAAGAGTGCGTGTCCTTAGAAGCCACCATGTGTAAGAGGTTTGAGGATGGTCTTAATAAATATATCCATGTATTTGTGGTCATTTTAGAGTTAAGGGAATTCGTGGTACTCGTTGGGAGAGCATGCAAAACAGAAGAGTTGGTTAAAGAGAGGAGAAATACGGCTATTGAGTCGCACGATTCAAGAAAAAGAAATATGGGGAAATCGCATCAGTCCTCATCTAAGAAATCTAAGGAATTCATTACCCGATCAAATACTTCGGTAGGGTTCTCAAACAGAAACAAGAACCAGCAGAACACGGCTTCTAGGGCCCAGACCATCTCCGTCGCGAGTGTCGGCAGTGCTCAGCCAAATAGACCGGAATGTTCGCAATGTGGTAGGCGCCATTTCTGTAACACCCCTAAATCGTATCCATCGCCGGAGTAGAGCTATGAGGCATTACTGATCATATCACAGTTCATATTATCATGCATTACAATTTACAACTCAAAATTTTAATGACATTATTACTCGTAACTTAATCTAATATCAAATTTAAAATCATATCATTCATAACACAACATCGTTAAAACATGATTCAACATATGTCAAAACAAACTATATATGTATACAGAATATATATAACTAACCAACAACTTTATAAATTTAACATTGGACCTATTTCCTTTTTAATATAAAAGACTTGCGTATTGACAAATTACATGTCAAACAAAACAAGTTTCAATACATCATTTATGCGGCATGATTACATTAGTTAACATGAGTTTACATATTTCATACATTAATATAAGTTAATACATCCATTCGAATATATATATATATATATATATATATATATATATATAGGCACTTAATCACATTTGAATAAGGTTTTATCACAAGTCACATTTATGGTTTAATAAGCAATCAAACCTAAGAGATGCAACTATGTTCCACCAAACCCAAACATATTTCACCCTATTGACTTAAACCAATTTTGAGCACATATAGTAACTCAATCATTTCACTAGCAACTTGTCCCTTATTTACCGAACTACAAACATCATATCATAGCATATGTATATGTTTCCCCCTTCACTAGTCGAATATAAAGGCACATCTTTTACTAATTTCAAGCCAACTTGCATGATAAAATACACATCCTATAAAGTCGATATGGCAAACAAAATTCACATATGCTTCATAGAATTACGTTCATGCATACTTCAAACCACATTATTTACCCAATGTAATAACTCGGAAAAATACCATATCATAGATAAGTTAATCCATTATATGCGCGAATAGATACATAAGCATATATCTATTATCAAGTTGGTTAAAACCATCTCATTTATGCTTGGTCAAAATATGGATCTTGCATACTATGTAATAACATATCAAAGCATTTTTATCTCACAGTCGAGTCTAACTATTTAGTCTTTAATATGAAACCACTTAATTATACCTTTTTAAAGCACACCAATCGGATGATCACATAATTACACTTAACAAGAATCAAATTCAAAACCTTTAAATATACCTAGGCATACATATCACAGTCAATATGTTCATATCACATGCCATTAATCAACTTTGATATACAACCAAGCACATATCACAAATATTAGTTATTAAAGCATAAATTACCATAACTAAAATAAACGCAACCAGAAGCGATCATAACTGATTCCAAGCAAGATGGTAAAGCTATTTTCGCATGGCTAATATATATACATTCATTTCCAAAATATTTAACCTCAAAACCAGCCTATACATGCCATAATTTAAATTTAGTTTAAAGGTACCAAAGCAGTAGATAGTGTGATGAACTAGGCTGCCAATCCTCGAGCTTGCAGCTGACTTCCAAAATCTATAAAATAGAGTAACATAATACACAAAGTAAGCTACCACAACTTAGTAAATCATAAGCAAATAAACAACTCATTATCATAATTGACTCATATTAACTAAACGAATTACATTAACATTATTAACCACCTATGCCGAATACATATATAAACATTTAATGCAATATAAATTAACTTCCAAACCTAATAGTCATAATAACCACACATGCATTTATTCTTTTATGCAACTTAAGAATCAACTAATAACATCTCATGTATACATAATACTTAAGTAACCAAATATACAAATCTTATGTACACATATTAAATAACATTTCAATGTTATGCGAATTATTCTTTCACAAGCCGAATACACATATCAATACCCATGAATTCTTTATTTGCATTGTACATGATTTATAGCACAAAACAATAGTACTTTCTTACCTAATCTTAAATAGATATCAAGTTAACTCATACCTGACCATTTAGCTCGTATTATACAATTTGTACACGATTGCCTTTGCCCGATGAACCATTCAGAATTGGATAGGACACCCAGATAATCACATAAATAGTACAATGCCAATGTCCCAGATGGGGTCTTACATGTAGCCACATATCGTTGCCACTGTCCCTGATATGGTCTTACTCGTAAACACATATCAGAATCACAAATCGATGCCATGGACTTACTCGCACACATATATCAGAATCCTATGTCATGACATATGTATCCTAGCTATTCCTAAGATTCATACGGGGCTTTCGGACGTCATATCTCGGTCAAATCGAACTCGAAAGTGTCATAGCCAAATTTAAACATATTCGGCCATAGTTTATTTTAATTCTACCAATTCATAACAACATGTAAATATAACATTAAATTACCAATAATCACATCTATTTTCTTATAAACTTACCTTGGATGATACAAAACAGAATCGGGCAACTAGTCGACAACTTTCATTTTTCCCTGATCCAAATCGATTTCTTTGGTTCTTGATCTAAACATATTCAAATTAAGCTCATTCAAACATATTTTCATTCAATTTAGTCCAAAAACACATAAATAGGAAAATTACCATTTTACCCCTGACATTTACAATTTTTACAATTTAGTCCCTATTACACAAAACACAAAATACACAAAATTTCCCTATGCTTATCCTGGGCCAAATTTTACCCACTCCCAAACAAGTCCATATATTCAATTTATTTCACATTTTAGTCCCTCAAGTTATTATTTTTGCAATTAAGTCCTAATTACTCAAAATGATCAAAAATTTCAATACAAAACATGTTAATCTACAATAGAAAATGAGTTGAAACGAAAGGAAAACAGAATACCATATCTTCCATTTTTTATCATCAAAAAACAAAAATCACAAGTTATCAACAATGGCACAATTCAAAATATTCATCAAAATCAAAAATTAAAGCTTGGGTTTTGTAGTATTCGAAGCAACGATCTCAAAAACGTAGAAATTATCAAAAACCGAGCTAAATTTGTACCTTGATTGAGCTTCAAATTGGCTGAACCCTAGCTTGGATTTTCTTTTCTTTTTCTTTGTTTATATTCGGAAATGGTGGATTAAAAGTATGAGCACTTTGTTTTATGATATATTTTATAATATACTAAGTTATATTATTTGTTTACTAATTTAACCTTATTAAAATTATAACAAATTCACATAATATATACCCATTGCCATCCATTCAACATGTCAATGGGATATTTACCACTTAACTCCTTCATTTTTAAAAGCCACTAACAATTTGACCCTTTATATATTAAACTACCAAATTTTCAATTTACGCAATTAAGTCCTTTTATTTAATCGGACACTAAACGACAAAATTAAATCACGAAAATTTCGCAGACATAAATTCGTAAAAAATAAACACAGAAAATAATTTAAAAATATTTTTTTGACTCGAATTCATGGTCCCGAAACCACTATTTCGATTAGGGTCTAAATCAGGTTGTTACAACTCTCCTCCTTAGGGATTTTCGTCCCCAAAAATCTTACCGGTGAATAGGTTCGGATAACATTCTTTCATAGTATCATCTGACTCCCATGTTGCTTCCTCAACTCCATGCTTATGCCACAATACTTTAACTAACAAAATATTTTTATTCCGCAACTCTTTAACCTCATGAGTCAAAATACGAATCGGGTCTTCTTCGTAGGTAATATCAGGCTGAATTTCAATCTCAGACGGACTAATCACATGTGAAGGATCAGATCGATACCTCCAAAGCATTGAAATGTGGAATACATTGTGAATCTTTTCTAAACCAAGTGGCAATGATAATCTGTAAGCAACTGGCCCAATACGCTCTATGATCTCATACGGTCCAATAAACCTCGGACTCAACTTGCCTTTACAACCAAATTTGAGTATTTTCTTCCACGGTGAAACTTTCAAGAAGACTTTGTCTCCGATCTGAAATTCTATATCCTTACGTTTCAAGTCCGCATAAGATTTCTGACGATCTGACGCTACTTTCAAACTTTCACGGATCACTTTCACTTTCTGTTCAGTTTCCCTGATCAAGTCAACTCCATGTATCTTATTTTCACTGAGCTCAATCCAGTACAATGGCGTACAACATTTACGACCGTACAAATCCTCATAAGGTGCCATTTTGATACTCGATTGGTAGCTGTTATTATACGTAAATTCAATCAGAGGTAGGTATTGTTCCCACGTACCTTTAAACTCGAGAATGCAACATCTTAACATATCCTTAAGTATCTGAATGCTTCGCTCAGACTGGCCATCTGTTTGTGGATGGAAAGCAGTATTGAAATGTAATTTTGTACCTAGTGCATCTTGCAATTTCTTCCAAAACTGCGATGAAAACCTCGGATCACTATCCGAAATAATAGATATAGGCACACCGTGTAATCTCACAATCTGAGAAACATATAGTTTCGCCAGCTTATCAAGAGAGTAATTTGTATGTATCGGAACAAAATGAGCTGACTTAGTCAATCTATCAACAACAACCCAAATTGAATATTTCTTGCTCTGTGTCAATGGTAAACCAGATACAAAATCCATCGTAACTCTATCCCATTTTCACTTAGGTATCATGATAGGCTAAAGTAATACTGAAGGATGTTCAGCTTTGACTTGTTGACAGACTAAACATTTTGCAACAAAGTCAGAAATGTCTCGTTTCATACCATGCTACCTGTAAAGCTATTTCAAATCATTATACATCTTTGTACTACTTGGATGAACGAGCAATCTACTGTTGTGAGCTTCATTCAAAATCATCTGAATCAACTCTGAATTCTTCAGAACACATATTCAGTCTCTGAATCTCAAACAGTCATTAACAACAACTCTGAATTCTGATTTTGCATCCGTGTCACACTGAGCTCGTTTTGCAATCAACTCATTATTAACCTTCTGGGCATCACAAATTTGTTGAACAAATAACGGTCTATCTTTCAATTCAGCTACTATCGAACCATCATTAGATATGGCCATATGTGTATTCATTGCACGCAAAGTAAACAATGATTTTCAGCTTAAAGCATTAGCAACAACGTTAGCCTTTCCCGGCTGATAGTTAATCACAAGCTCCTAGTCTTTTAACAATTCTAACCATCGACATTGTCTCAAATTCAGATCTTTCTGCGGCATCAAGTATTTCAGGCTTTTATGGTCAGAATAAACATGACATTTCTCACCGAACAGATAGTGATACCAACTTTTAAAGGCAAATACAATGGTTGCCAATTCTAAATCATGTGTCAGATAGTTCTTTTCATGTGGCTTCAACTGTCTCAAGGCTTAACCTATCACTCTTGCTTCCTGCATCAGAACACAGCCCAAACCATTTAATAATGCATCACTATAAATAACAAATTCTCTACCCGATTCTAGCTGAGCTAGCACTGGAGCTTCACTCAAAAGAGCTTTCAACTGATCAAAGCTTTTCTGGCACTTCTCTGACCACTCGAACTTAACATCTTTCTGCAATAACTTTGTCATCGTAGCTCCAATCATAAAGAAACCTTTCACGAACCGTCTATAATAACCAACAAGTCCCAGAAAGCTTCGAACTTTAGAAACATTCTTCAGAGGTTTCCAATCAAGTATGGCTGAAATTTTGCTCGGATCAACCTGAATACCTGATGCTGATACTACATGGCCCAGAAAACTAACTTCACTTAACCAGAACTCACATTTACTGAATTTTGCATACAACTGTTTATCTCGCAATGTCTACAACACAAGTCTCAAATGTTTGACATGTTCAGCTTCATCACGAGAGTAGATAAACATAACCACAAACCGGTCCAGATACGGTCTGAAGATCCGATTCATCAAATCCATGAAAATAGCAGGTGCATTAGTGAGTTCGAAAGGCATAACCAAAAACTCATAGTGTCCATGCCTCATTCTGAAAGCAGTCTTTGGCACATCGGAGTCTTTTACTCGTAACTGATAGTAGCCTGATCTCAAATCTATCTTTGAAAATACTGTAGCTCCTTTCAGCTGATCAAACAGATCAAGTCACCTTATTGAGTTGTCTATAATCAATGCACATTCTCATAGTTCCATCTTTCTTTTTCACAACCAACACAGGTGCACCTCACGAAGAGAAACTCGGTCGCGTAAAACCTCTATCGGTCAATTCTTGCAACTGAGCTTTCAATTCTTTTAATTCTGTAGGTGCCATTCTGTATGAAGCTATGGATATCGAAGTCATCCCATGCATTAACTCAATACCAAACTCTACTTCCCGAATAGGTGGCAAACCCAGTAATTCTTCTAGAAACACAACCGAATACTCACATGCAATAGGTATTGATTCAATGTTTCTTTCAGCCGTTTTACTGTCGAACACGTAGGCAAAATAAGCTTCACACCCTTTTCTCACATACTTCTGAGCTAGCATCGAAGAAATCACTGCTGGTAATCCATACAAATCACTATATTCAATCCGAATAACTTCAGCACTCTGACTCTATAAATCAATGGTCTTTCTTTTGCAGTTCACAACAATATTATGTAAAGATAGCCAATCCATACCCAGAATTATATCGAACTCATCAAATGGCAGCAACATCAAATCAGCTAGAAAGTATAGATCTCGAACCATCAAGGGACAATTCTTACACACTTTATCAATCGTAACACACCGACCCAAGGGGTTTGACACTCTAATCACAAACTCAGTAGACTCAATAGGTAGAGTCTTGCTGAATACTACTGTCTCACACAATTAAGAATGAGTAGAACCAGGATCAATCAATGCAATTACATTAGTATCATAAAGAGTGAATATACCAGTAATAACATCTGGGGATGAAGCCTCCTCTCCAGTGCAAATGGCATAGGCTCTGGCAGGTGCACAAGCTCAGATTTGACTGCCGTATCTTTAGTTGCTCTTTGACTGCCACTCGTATTACCAGCATTTCTGGGTGGTCTACCTCGATCTACATTATTACCTGATCTCGTATTCTGCATTAGATTTTTTTCAGCTAACATTCGACAATCTCGAATATAATGATTTGTCGGTCCGCATTTAAAATAGGCCCGATCATGCAATCTGCAACTGTCAGGATGTTGTTTACCATGGTATTTACACTTAGGTTGATTTGATCTGACATTACCTACACTCGCTACTGAGGTAGCTCTCAAGCTCACTGGTGGTCTATTCTAATCCCGTTTGAAGTAACCTGAAGTGGCTTTAGAAATGCTGAAATCCTCTTGGAACTTCTTTGATGCTGACCGGAATGACTTACCGGATGTTCTTTTGTGCGCATCTCTAGCTTCAAAGTCAGTCTTTCTTTTCTCTTTCCCGAGCTCTTCAGCCTTGCAGGCTCGCTCAACAAGTACCACAGACTCTTTTATCTCAAATATGCCAACTAACAATTTAATATCTTCATTTAGCCCATCTTCAAATCTTTTACCCATTATGGCCTCAGTAGAAACACACTCTTGGGCATACAGACTGAGTCTCACGAATTTTGGCTCATACTTTGTCATTGTCATCTGACCCTATTTTAGCTCCAGAAATTCTTTACGCTTCTTATCGATAAATCTCTGACTGATATATTTCTTACGGAACTCAGTCTGAAAGAATTCCCAGGTCACTTACTCTCTCGAAACTACTGATACTAAGGTATTCCACCAGCGATATGTTGTGTCTCGAAGCAAGGATATAGCACATTTCAAACATTCATCAGGAGTACAGGACAGCTCATCAAACACACGGATGGTATTATCAAGCCAAAACTCAGCCCGCTCAACATCATCATCATCAGTGGCTTTGAACTCTTCAGCTCCATGTTTTCTGATTTTATCAACAAGTGGTTTATTCGATCGCAACAGATCATTTATTTGAGGTACAGCAAACATGGAAAATGGATTAATTGGGGGTGGAGGTTGTTGTACAGCCGGGTTAGTCCGGATATATTGAGTGAATCGGTCATTCATCATTTTAAAGAAGGCTTGTTTAGCCTCACTTTCTTGATTACTCGAAGTCTATAACACCCCTCGCCCGTATCCCTCACTGGAACAGGGTTCGAGGTGTTGCCCGACTTAAACTCAGTCAATCACACAAAAACAGTGCCGAAAAATTTCAATCAATTTAAAACTTTCCTTTTCACATGCAATCTGTCCCATATATGGGCTTACGAGGCCCAAAACATCACTAGCCAACACCTTTGGCTACATTATAATATCACATACTCAACATTAAAACCCTATACATGCCATAGACTCGAAATACTAGGATTTACTTACACCAATAGCGTGAGCTTGACAGTGTGATAATATCTCCGGCGAACTCCAACCCAAGCAGGTAACCGAATTCAACAATCTATAAAACAGAGGAACGTAACAACGGAGTAAGCTTTCATAAGCTTAGTAAGTCTTAAGCAATGCAAACAAATAAACGCAATTATACTTCGATTATTCAATTTCTTAAGTGGCCATATTCTAGGTATATTGCCATCTAGCCGAATACACACAAACACATAATGCACGTTCAGCATTCTTATCACACTTAATCTGAATTCGTATAACATAATTAAATCGAATACTTTCACATACTTTCACACCCTGACCCGGTGTATCATGATTATAGATATAGTTATAACATTTATTCACGTATGTATCACAATGCACGCTTATGATTCATTGCAGATCAAACTCACATATGAGTACATAATGCGTGCCTGGCCCACTTAACGTCTTGAATGTATTCATTTGTCAACCTAACACGAGGTACCTTAGTCATGGACTTTTCTCAAATCACGGCATTTACTTTGTTAGGCTCGAGGCTCGATATCGGTTCATCGGCATTATAGCACGCTAAGCTCGAAGGCCGAATAGTATCTCACCGGTATTATAGTTTGCTAAGCTCAAAGGCCGAATAATCAAGTCAACAAGTTCCATATAACATATTCATATCAATTAAGTACTAACATCATTGAACGTATATAATTATACATCTCAAACACTTTTCTTTCATCTCATTTTCACACTTAGCATTTGATAGCTTATGCATAACATTTCACTCACGTTCATTTCAAACTTATCATTCGATTATAAAAGCATATTGCATTTTACCAACATGTTATACTTGCCATTAGGCCATATAAGCATGATACAATACACTATCATTTCATCTTTAACATTCGGCTAAACCCTTATCTTACAAGGAACACCGAATTCACATAACATATCATTTCACCGGCATTACGCCTACTAGGCACGAAGGCCCGAATACACATCACCGGCACGAAGCCTGCTAGGCACGAAGGCCCAAATACACATCACCGGCACGAAGCCTGCTAGGCACGAAGGCCTGAATACACATCACCGGCACTAAGCCTACTAGGCACGAAGGCCCGAATACACATCACCGGCACTAAGCCTGCTAGGCACGAAGGTCCGAATATAATACCAGCACTAGGCCTGTGGGATTTATCCCGGATATAATACCAGCACGAAGCTTGCGGGATTTAACCCGAATACACATCAAATATCATGCATATTTAATCATATATTAATACATCTCATTCAACATATCACATTCTTAGTCATTTGCAACATTTGGGTATAAGCTCCATATGAACACCATCGTTTACATTTCGGTTCAAAAGTCATTCATAAATATCACATATCCATTTCACCATTCAAACTTAACCCATAGTGACCATTCGACTATAAATCATATACATAAATTATTTATCGCACAACTTAATTCAAGTAGAACCAAAAGGTCACGATTCATCTAATATATACATATTGCTCAGCGATTCACACACAACCTTTCAAATTAGCAATTATAAGATGGTTCACATAGCCCATCCTTATCGATAATTTACGATGGTTTTACCCTTACTCACATATATGTCATAGGCATTTTTACCTATGCTTCGCAATTCACATTCATGATTCAATTCCAATCGATTTAACATGCATAAGTACATATCACATACCTTAATAATTTACTTTATGGAACGAATCCACATATCGTATTAGCCCATAGTCTTATAGCACCACACTTTTAATAGTTTACCTCATCGAGGTTCACATTTAATCACTTTAGTGCCAAGCCATATTCGGCTACCACAAAGGACTAATAATAATAATTTTATACACATCATGGTTTCCTTTAGGTATTTAATAATCACAAATCATGATATCTCCACCAGCACATATACAGCACAGTTTATTCATTGTAACACTCATTTAGTGCATCAAATTTCCAAATCCAATTCAAATTAAGCATAATAGCCATAATCAGCTTATAGCCTTAAATCATTACATATTCTGCACATTAACTAAATAAAATTTACATTCCCTTTTCCATATTAATTTAACTCTTGGGCATACAAAAAGGAATCAAGCTTAAACACTTAAGAACTTACCTTGAATGTTGCCGAACGATTACAACGGCTATTCGATTACTTTCTCTTTTCCCTTATTCGAATTTTGCCCCTCTATGCTCTTGAGCTTAAATTCAAAGATTTTAAACTAGTCATTATTCGACTATTCGAGCATCACTTTCAAAATATAATATATACATATATATATATTCGAATTTCACACCTACTGATCATAGTAAGCTTATAAGAAATCAATAAGCAACTCATTAAAAATTTTTGTCAATGTTTACCACATAATCATAATTTCACTGCAAGCTGTCTTCCTGAGCAATAGTCACTAAATCATTTATAACTGGAGCTAAGAAACTCCAAATCAAGTGCCGTTAATTTTCCCTGAAGATAGACTCATATATCTTTCATTCATAAAATTTTTAGAATTTTTGGTTTGGCCAATCAATACCAGATTTTTCTTAAAGTATCCCCTGTTTCACTGTTTGACTAATCTGACCACTCCTCACTACGAATTAAATTTCTCATTATACAGAATTTAAAATATGTTCTCGTTTATTTCATTTGAAACTAGACTCATTAAGGAGTCTAAGAATATAAATTTCATCTTATGAATTTTTTTTTAAAATTTATAATGATTTTATAAAGATAGAACAGAGGATCTAGAAGTCATTTTGACCCTGTCCCACATCACTTCAAATATCTCATTATCGGAAATTCTTTTGCTTACACGGTTTGTTTTATAAGAAACTAGACTCGTTAAGCTTTAATTAAATAATTTATTAAGCTTCTAACTAATCTCCCACAATTTATGGTGATTTTCCAAAATCACGTTACTGCTGCTGTCCCAAACAGATTTATTACCAAATCACTCTTTCACACATACCTTGCATGCATGTTATTTAAACATGCATATCACCAATCAATCATCACATATCTATAATTTTACTTAAGCATAATCTTCATTTCATCATTTTAAAGCACAACATGTTAGCCGATTTTTCCCTTAGCATCTAAGGCACATGCATGCTCATTTGCTTGGCTCAACTTCACCTATCTTCCATTTTTCATCAAAAGGACATGAAACAACAACCATTTCCTTCATTTTAATTCATGACCGAATGCTCACAACACAACCAAAAATCAAAATATGCTTCATGAGTTAGGGTAGAATCAAGAAGAACTCATGAACATCAAGATAGAAGCAAACTACCATGAACTTACGTCGGATTTTTCTTCCCCAAGTGACTGAACATTCAAGAGCTCTTTTCCTCTCCTTTCTCTTCTATTTTGAGCTTTCATGAACAAGAATGAACAAAAACCTTCCTTTTCATCCTTTTTGTTATTCTATTACTAAACATTTTATGACACAAAATAACATATATTATTTGTGCCATACTTATGCCATAACTTCAATAAAAAAATTTGCACATGTTGTCTACAGTTAACACCATGGCCGGCCATTACACATAAAATGGGGAGTTTGACATGCAAATCCTCCTATTTTGCACTACTATTTATTAGGCCACTACATATTAGCCTATAGCACTTTCAAAAATTTTCACATAGGTCCTATTTCATAATTTCACTCACAAATGGCAGAATCAAAGCATGGGATTTTCACACATGCACTTTCACATGAAATAAACACATAATATAACATTTGATTATTTTTGGGACTCGGTTTTGTGATCCCGAAACCACTTTCCGACTAGGGCCAAATTAGGGCTATCACACGCGTAGTCCCTTGCGCGGGACCAGGCGCTACACTCTCGACATCATCAGCTACAGCTCTGTCATGATCCATTTGCTATATGAAAACACATTTCAAATGTCAGAAGTCATCACACTATCACAGTATATAATTATGGCATGTATAGCTAAAGTCGTACATGCTACGTTAGTCCTAGAACTAACTAAACCGTAGCTCTGATACCAATAAAATGTATCACCCCTAACCCTATCCATCGCTGGAGTAGAGCTATGAGGCATTACTGATCATATCACAGTTCATATAATCATGCATTACAATTTACAACTCAAAATTTTAATGACATTATTACTCGTAACTTAATCTAATATCAAACTTAAAATCATATCATTCATAACACAGCATCGTTGAACCATGATTCAACATATGTCAAAACAAACTATATATGTATATGGAATATATATAACTAATCAACAACTTTATTAATTTAACATTGGACCTATTACCTTTTTAATATAAAAGACTTGTGTATGTGCAAATTACATGTCAAACAAAACAAGTTTCAATACATCATTTATGCGGCATGATTACATTAGTTAACATGAGTTTAAATATTTCATACATTAATATAAGTTAATACATCCATTCGAATATATATATATAGCCACTTAATCACATTTGAATAAGGTTTTATCGCAAGTCACATTTATGGATTAATAAGCAATCAAACCTAAGAGATGCAATTATGAGCAATCAAACCTAAGAGATCCAACTATGTTCCACCAAGCCCAAACATATTTCACCCTATTGACTTAAACCAATTTCGAGCACGTATAATAACTCAATCATTTTACTAGCAACTTGTCCCTTATTTACCAAACCACAAACATCATATCATAGCATATGTATATGTTTCCCCCTTCACTAGTCGAATATAAAGGCACATCTTTTACTAATTTCAAGCTAACTTGCGTGATAAAATACACATCCTATAAAGTCGATATGGCAAACAAAATTCACATATGCTTCATAGAATTATGTTCATGCATACTTCAAAACACATTATTTACCCAATGTAATAACTCGAACAAATACCATATCATAGATAAGTTATTCCATTATATACGCAAATAGATACATAAGCATATATCTATTATCAAGTTGGTTAAAACCATCTCATTTATACCTATAAAAATATGGATCTTGCATACTATGTAATAACATATCAAAGCATTTTTATCTCACAGTCGAGTCTCACTATTTAATCTTTAATATGAAACTACTTAATTATACCTTTTTAAAGCACACAAATCGGATGATCACATACTTACACTTAACAAGAATCAAATTTAAAACCTTTAAATATACCTAGGTATACATGTCACGGTCAATATGTTCATACCACATCCAAGCCATTAATCAACTTTAATATACAACCAAGCACATATCACAAATATTAGTTATTAAGGCATAAATTACCATAACTAAAATAAACGCAACCATAAGCAATCATAACCGATTCCAAGCAAGATGGTTAAGCCATTTTCGCATGGCTAATATATACATTCATTTCCAAAATATTTAACCTCAAAACCAGCCTATACATGCCATAATTTAAGTTTAGTTTAAAGGTACCAAAGTAGTAGATAGTGTGATGAACTAGGTTGACAATCCCCAAGCTTGCAGTTAACTTCCAAATCTATAAAACAGAGTAAGATAATACACAGAGTAAGCTACCACAGCTTAGTAAGTCATGAGAAAATAAACAACTCATTATCATAATTGACTCATATTAACTAAACGAATTACACTAACATTATTAACCACCTATTCCGAATACATATATAAACATTTAATGCAATATAAATTAACTTCCAAACCTAATAGTCATAATAACCACACATCCACTTATTCTTTTATGAAACTTAAGAATGAACTAATAACATCTCATGTATACATAATACTTAAGTAACTAAATATACAAATATTATGTGCACATATTAAATAACATTTCAATGTTATGCGGATTATTCTTTCACAAGCTGAATACACATATCAATATCCATGAATTCTTTATTTGCATTGTACATGATTTATAGCACATAACAATAGTACTTTCTTACCTTATCTTAAATAGACATCAAGTTAACTCATACCTGACCATTTAGCTCGTATTATACAATCCGTACACCATTACCTTTGCCTGATAAACCATTCAAAATTGGATAGGACACTCAGATAATCATATAAATAGTACAATGCCAACATCCTAGATGTGGCCTTACATGTAGCCACATATCGATGCCACTATCCCAGACAAAGTGTTACTCATAAACACATATCGGAATCACAAATCGATGCCATGGACTTACTTGCACACATATATCAGAATCCTATGTCATTATATATGTATCCCAGCTATTCTTAAGGTTCATACAGGGCTTTCGGACGTCATATCTCGATCAAATCGAACTCAGAAGTGTCATAGCCAAATTTAAACATATTCGGCCATAGTTTATTTTAATTCTAACAATTCATAACAACATGTAAATATAAATTAAATTACCAATAATCACGCCTATTTGCTTATAAACTTACTTCGGAAGATACAAAACGGAATCGGGCAGCTAGTCGACAACTTTCGTTTTTCCCCGATCCAAATCCGATTTCTTTGGTTCTTGATCTAAACATATTCAAACTAAGCTCATTCAAACATATTTTCATTCAATTTAGTCCAAAAACACATAAATAGGCAAATTACCATTTTACCCTTGACATTTATAATTTTTACAATTTAGTCCCTATTACACAAAACACAAAATACACAAAATTTCCCTATGCTTATGTTGGGCCGAATTTTACCCACTCCCAAAAAGGTCCATGTATTCAATTTATTTCACATTTTAGTATCTCAAATTATTATTTTTGCAATTAAGTCCTAATTACTCAAAATCATCAAAAATTCCAATAGAAAACATGTTAATCTAAAACACATATTCCATTTTTTATCATCAAACAACAAAAATCACAAGTTATCAACAATGGCACAATTCAAAATATTCATCAAAATCGAAAATAAAGCTTGGCTTTTTGGAGTACTCGAAGCAACGATTATAAAAAATCGAGCTAAATTTATTCGTTGATTGAGCTTCAAATTGGCCGAACCCTAACTTGGTTTTTCTTTTCTTTTTCTTTGTTTATATTCGGAAATGGTGGATTAAAAGTATGAGCAGTTTGTTTTATGATATATTTTATAATACACTAAGTTATATTATTAGTTTACTAATTTAACCTTATTAAAATTATAACAAATTCACATAATATATACCCATTTCCATCCATTCAATATGTCAATGGGATATTTACCACTTAAATCCTTCATTTTTAAAAGCCATTAACAATTTGACCCTTTATATATTAAACTACCAAATTTTCAATTTACGCGATTAAGTCCTTTTATTTAATCGGACACCTAAACGACAAAATTAAATCACGAAAATTTCGCAGACATAAATTCACACAAAATAGACATAGAAAATAATTTAAAACTATTTTTCTGACTCGGTTTCGTGGTCCTGAAACCACCATTTTGATTAGGGTCTAAATCGGGCTGTTACAATTTCGGCGAGTGCCGAGGTAAAGAAAGAGGGTGCTTCAAATGTGGGTCATTGGACCACTTTATCCGAGACTATCCCGAGTTAGATGAAAATGAGAAAAAGCATGATGTGAGAGCAAGTAGTGCTCTTTTGAGGGGTAGACCACAAAAGAATCCTGGAAGTGGGGCTACTAGCAGAGGTGCACCAAAAGATGTTGCAGTGAGGTTTGAGGGCAGAGCGCCTACAAGGACTTACGCTATTCTTGCTCGTGAAGAGGCAGAGTCTCTTGAAGTGATCACGGGTACCTTCTCTATCCATAATATGTCTGTTGTTGCTTTAATTGATCCAGGGTCTACCCACTCTTATATTTTCATAGAATTGATATCTCGTATGAACATGCTAGTAGAGTCTATTGAATTTGTGATAAAAGTGTCCAACCCTTTAGGCAGACATGTTCTAGTGGACCAAGTGTGTAGGAATTGTCCTTTGACAATTAGATGTTATTGTTTTCCGGCTAACTTGATTTTATTACCGTTTAATGAATTTGATGTGATCCTTGGGATGGATTGGTTAACTTCTCATGGTGTTGTAGTGGATTGTGGGAGAAAAATTATTGAGTTGAAATGTGAAGACGGGAATATTTTTCGGGTTAGGACAGACGAATCAGATAACTTACCCGTGATAATATCGTCTTTGACTGCTAAGAAGTATTTGAGGAAAAGATATGAAGCTTATCTCGCTTTTGTGCTGAATACTCAAATGTCTAAGTTGAAGATCGAATTTGTATCAGTGGTTTGTGAATTTATAGATGTGTTTCCGGAAAAGTTGCCCGGATTACCTCTAATTATGGAAGTTGAATTTGGTATCTAGTTGGTCCCTAGTACGACATCTATCTAGATCACTTTGTATAGGATGGCTCCGACGGAATTGAAAGAGTTGAAGGTACAGTTGCAAGAGTTAACGGATAAGGGCTTTGTGAGACTGAGCTATTCACTGTAGGGTGCCCGGGTAATTTTTGTGAAAAAGAAAGACGGGTCGATGAGGTTATGTATCGACTATAAACAGCTCAACAAGGTAACTATGAATAACAAGTATCTTTTGCCAAAAATCTATGATTTGTTCGATCACTTGAAGGGAGCCACCGTATTTTCCAAGATTGATTTGAGGTCTGGGTACTATTAGCTAAGGGTTAAAGAGCAAGATGTACCAAAGACTGCGTTTTAGATAAGGTACAGGCATTATGAGTTCCTCGTTATGCCCTTTGGCTTAACTAATGCCTTGGCGGTGTTTATGGATTTGATGAACTGCATCTTTCAACTGTATTTCGATAAGTTCGTAGTGGTCTTTATCAACAATATATTGATTTACTCATGTGATGAGGGTGAACACGTGGAGCATCTAAGGACGGTTTTACAAACTTTGAGAGATAAGCAGTTATACGCCAAGTTCGGCAAGAGTGAATTTTGGCTTAAAGAGGTCGAATTTTTAGGACATATTGTGTCGGGTGACGGGATCAGAGTTGGCCCAAGCAAGATCTCAGCTATTGTTGAGTGGAAACCGCCGAGGAATGTGTCAGAGTTTCGAAGCTTTTTGGGTATGGCCAAATACTATAGACGGTTTACAAACGGATTCTCCATGATAGCTACTCTGATGACAAGGCTGCTACAAAAAGATGTTAAGTTCAAATGGACAGAAAAGTACCAATAGAGTTTCGAGAAATTAAAGGCTTTGTTGACTGAAGTACCAGTGTTAGTGTAATCGGATTCGGGCAAGGAATTTGTGATATATAGCGACGCCTCCTTGAATGGTTTAGGGTGTGTGCTTATGCAAGAAGGTAAGGTGATAGCTTACGCTTCGAGACAGCTGAAGCCTTATTAGAAAAACTACCCGACACACGATTTAGAGTTGGCCGCCATTGTGTTCATGTTGAAAATTTGGAGACACCACCTGTATGGCGAGAAATGCTGAGTATTTATCAATCATAAAAGTCTCAAGTATTTGATGACTCAGAAGGAGTTGTATCTATGGCAATAAAGATGGCTAAAGCTAATAAAGGATTATGAGCTGATAATTGACTATCACCTAGGAAAGGCGAATGTGGTCACTGACGCTTTGAGTAGAAAGTCATTGTTTGCCTTGATGGCCATGATTACTTAGTTGACTGTGTCTAGCGATGGTTCGGTTTTAGCAGAGTTGAGAGCTAGGCTGACATTTCTACAAGAGATCCGTGAAGCTCAGAAAGGTGATAAGGAATTGTAAGCTAAGATGGCTTAGCGTGAGATGAAAAATAAATCTGAATTTTGTATTGATATTGATGGATGTATATTGTTCAAAGATAGAGTTTGTGTACCCAAGGACAATGAGCTTATACAAAAGATTCTACGAGAGGCACATAGTGGTTGTTTGTCCATCCACCCAGGTAGTGTAAAAATGTACAACGACTTGAAGAAAATATACTGGTGGTCGGAAATGAAAAGAGACATTTCTGATTTTGTTTTCAAGTGTCTTGCGTGTCAGCAAGTGAAGGCTGAACACCAAGCACCTTCGAGTCTACTTCAGCTTATCACGGTCTCTGAGTGGAAGTGGGATCGGATTACTATGGATTTCATGACGGGTTTGCCATTAACCCTAAAGAAAAATGATACTATTTGGGTTATTATGGATAGGCTAACGAAGGTGGCACATTTTATACCAATGCGTACTGACTATTCCCTTGAGAGATTCCCTGACTTGTATGTTTCTAAAATTATGAGATTGCACAGGGTACCCTTATCGATTATTTCAGATAGGGACCCAAGATTTACCTCGAGGTTTTGGAAAAAGTTACAAGAGGCTTTGGGTACAAGGTTGAGTTTTAGCACGACATTTCACCTGCAAACCGATGACCATTCAGAAAGAGTGATTTAGATTTTAGAAGACATGTTACGGTGCTGTGTCCTCGAGTTTCAAGGTAGTTGGGAAAGGTACTTACCATTGGTTGAATCCGCCTACAACAATAGTTATCAGTCAAATTTAAAAATGGCGCGGATTTAAAACGTAAAGAGATCAAATTTCAAGTTGGTGATTGAGTGTTTTTGAAAGTATCCCTGTGAAGGAA
The DNA here is from genome assembly GCF_025698485.1 of Gossypium arboreum. Lineage (NCBI taxonomy): Eukaryota > Viridiplantae > Streptophyta > Magnoliopsida > Malvales > Malvaceae > Gossypium > Gossypium arboreum. The sequence continues at coordinate 41,755,307 of NC_069076.1, forward strand.
AGTTCTCAGATTTGGTAGAAGAGGCAAGTTGAGTCCTCGTTTCATATGATCTTATGAGATTACCGAGAGAGTAGGGCCGGTTGCCTATCGAATGGCTTTGCTACAAGAATTGGAAAAGATTCACTATGTGTTTCATCTGTCCATGCTACACTGATATAAATCAAACCTTTCGCATGTGATTGTGCCAACAGAGGTTGAGATTCATCTGGACATGACTTATGGCGAATAGCCGGTCAAGATTTTGGCTCGAGACGTCAAGCAGTTAAGGAATAAGAGTATAACACTAGTGGAAGTTTTATGGCATAGACATGGAATTGAGGAAGCCACATGGGAACCCGAGGAGACTATGAGAGATCAATACCCAAACTTATTCACTAGTAAGATTTTCGGGGACAAAAATCCCTAAAGGGGAGAATTGTAACAACCCGATTTTGGGCCTAGTCGGAACAGTGGTTTTGGGACCACAAATACGAAGTTGAGAAAATTATTTTATTAATTTTTTCAGATTATAGCATGATTATGAGGGTGTATGAAAATTTTGGGGGTAGTAATTTTAGCGTTTGAGGGCTTAATTTAGAAAAAGGACTAAATCGCATAAAGTGCAAAAGTCCTATTTTAATAGCTAAAGATGTCATATAGCTAGAGAACCTAAATTAGAGGTCCTTAAAAGAAAAGTAGACCCCAATATAGTGCATGGCCGGCCATAGGAAGCAATTTGGTTAAAAAGTCCAAGTTTGGTAGGTTTGGTGGCTAAATTGACTAAAATAGAAATAAAATAAGAAAAAGATGAGATCACATTCTCATCTTCTTCACTACCACTGATTTTTCAGCTATTTTTAAAGGTTTTGAACTTCAAAAATTTCAGCAACTTGTTCCTCTTGCAAGTAAGTGATTTACATACTTTTTGTCGATGATTTTTACATTTTTGGACCCCTTGAAGCATAAACTTTCTATTAAGGGGACTATTTTGCAAAATGGTGGAGATTTTAAGGTTTTTCCATGAAAACATATGTGTATTTTTCTAAAATTTTAGGGAAGAATATGGGTATTAGATGCGTAATGAACAGCTTTTGTGAAGGGTTTCCTCATGAAAACCCTAATAGGGACTATTTGGCATAAGTTGGAAATTTGTTGATAAATGGGTGAGATAGTGGAAATTTTGGATTGCTATAAGAGTATTAAGGGTTCGAATAGGCTTTTGATAGGAGGAAATTCGATAAAAATCGATTTTCGGACCTAGGGGTAAAATAGTCATTTTGCAAAAGTCTAGGGGCAAAATAGTCATTTTCCCAAGTATAGATTATTGAGTGCCTAGATTGACAAAGTGATTAAATTTGTGAATTTTTTTTATTATAGATCAATAAATTCAAACTCTGAACTTAGACCGGAGGAAAGCCAAGCAAATTGATTAGACTGACTTGACACCATATTTTGTAACCGAGGTAAATTGTATGTAAATAATACAACTACATTGTTATTATATGTGTTTGAATTGATATAGCATAAATTGCTTGTTTGTGGAAATGATTATGAATGGTGAATTTTAAGATAGTTGAACTCCCGTAAGAACCTTAGGAGCAAATCAGATATTCACGCCATGACCTTTGGGTCATTTGTGCGCTAGTGTAAGACATGTCTGGGACAAGCATCGGGCACATTATGAGAGACATTGTAAGACCATGTCTGGGACATGGCATTGAAATTGAAACGAGAGCTAGTGTAAGACATGTCTGGGACATGCATCAGCCTCGCGACATAAGCCAGCGTAAGACATGTTGGGGACATGCATCGGATATGAAATGTGTCAGTGTAAGACCATGTCTGGGACATGGCATCGGCACAGAGAGATGAGAGCCAATGTAAGACCATGTCTGGGACATGGCGTCGGCCTCGATCTCGATAGTCAGTGTAAAACCATGTTTGGGACTTGGCATCGACTTAATGGATGAACCAATGTAAGACCGTGTCTGGGACAAGGCATCGGTATTATACCTTAAGTTTGAGGCTTAATGAATATCCGATAGCATACTAAATGGTTCAACAATGAGAGTTAAAATTTCAATTAAACGAGAAAAACATAACCAGGTTGTGAGTGGTAAAAGTACCTATTTGAAATGTATGAGAGATGAGCTTAATATATATATGCTATGTGAACTGCATTAGTTATTGATGATTAAGTTGTGCTTATGCCCACTTTAGTACTATGAGTATGATGATGAATGGTAAAGTTGTTATTATATTTATTGCATACAACTTACTAAGCTTTATGCTTACTCCCTCTCTTTTCCATTTTCTTATAGTGTCACCTAAATAGCTGAAGGACCATCGGACATTGGAGGCTACGATCACGCTATCATTAAAAGCACTCAGTATAGTCAGATTATTTGTTTTTAAGTATGCCATGTATAGGGCTTAGAATTTAATATTTTGTGTCATTAAGAAATTATCTAAATGTGTTGGCTTGGGATAAATCCCTTTATTTTTTATTAGGTCATGGATAATGGTCAATACTCACTTTGATTTATAAATATAAGATGATATTTTCATGGATTTGTAAATTGCACGAATGAAATGTTGTCCATTGTGACTATTTTTGCTATGTGATGTGCCCATGTCTTGGTATAGAGTGATTTTGTGCAGGTTATGTAAGTAAGGGTGGCAAAGGGGCTTGGTAAATAGCCTTATTTTGTCCACACGGGTAGGCACACGTGTAACACCCCAAACCCGAGACCATCGCCGGTGTCGGACCCGAGGGTTAACAAACCAAGTTCACATGTTTTTGCCCACCAATTTGACATTTCCAGTCAGGCTGGAAAACTGCGTCACTGTCGCCTTAAAAATCATATCTCGAGTTTCAAAACTCGGAAACTGGTTTCGTAAATTTTCCCTGAATTTAGACTCATATATACATCCATGGATTTATTTCTAGGATTTTTGTCGGGCCAATTGGTACAGTTTATTAGTTAAAGTTACCCAAGTTACAGGGATCGACTGCTCTGACCTTCGCGCGGTATAACTTGAATATCTCTCTGCACAGGGCTTTAATGCTGGTGTCGTTTGTTTCTAATGAAACTAGACTCAAAATGGAATCTGTACATATAAGGTATATCTCCTAATTCTTTTGGATAATTTATAGTGAATTTTTAAAGTTGCGACAGGGAATCCAGAAACCATTCTGGCCCTGTCTCACAATAGCTTTAATATCTCTTAACCTGTAACTCCTATGACCGTTTCGTTTCTTCCATATGAAAATAGACTCATCAAGGTTCATTTACATAGCTTATTCACTATTTGATTCCATTCCTATGAATTATGGTGATTTTTCACATTCACGCCACTGCAGCTGGCAGCATCTGTTTTAAGGTAGGACTTACCTATTTGGTAGTCTCCATGATTCAACTAATCTTGCCATACATAGGTTCATATATGATCATTTTAACCATGCCAATGGCTGATCATATGACCAACATTCCCATTTCCAAACCATAGCCACATCATGACCCCAAATATATATACATACAACCCACAATAAGTCTAAGTTCATGCTCCCTTTTGAGCCATTTTAGCATGGCCATACAAACTTACATTACAACGTATTTAACAAACAAGAGGTAGTCCTATACATGCCATCTCAAGTTCAACCAAAATTTATACCAAAATGGAGGCTTGATAGTGTGGATGACTTCGACTTCAACGATCCCAAATCCGATTGCCTCGGCGAAATCTAGAAAACTAAGAGCCAAAGCAACGGGTAAGCATTTTATGCTTAGTAAGTCTCAAGGAATATAATGAACTATAATTTACAGCAATACATTCACATAGCCAAATGCATCATTTCATTAATACACATTCTTACTTCATACTTCATCATTGTATAAGTTCGCAAAGCATCAATCAATTCAATAACTGAAATTCATTAGTCGATTGAGCGAATGTTGCTCAAACACGTCGACTTTCCAATGCACATATAACGTACCTTATCCTTTGGGCTGTCCGAGTGTACTAATTAAATTCATTTCAGCAACCAACACTCACCTCCAGCCCAAGATTCTTGAATATAACCGGATATAATCACGTGCACAAATGCCTTGGTCTTAGCCGGATAGAATAACTTCATACGAATGCCTTGGGCCTTAGCCGGATATAACCACTAGCACAATTGCCTTGGTCTTAACCGGATATAATTTCAGCATAATTGTCTTGGGCTTAGCCGGATATCATTCAATTTCTCATGCACACATACATCAATAATCATTGGACATACATATTTCATTTTTAGTTACTAAGGCTCAAACACAATTAATATCATTAGCATATTAGCCTTGGGACTTAGCCCGGTGGAATTCAAATACTCATACACACATAATCAACAATCATACACATCCATATTTCATCTCACATAATTCAAGTAAGGTCACTTCTTGAGGACTTACCTCGGATGTTGTCGAGCGGCTTTTTCGGCTATTCGATCACCTTTTCCTTCCCTTGTCCAATTGTGGCCCTCTTAGCTCTTGAGCTTAATTCAAACAAATTCAATTTATTAAAACCTCATTGTGCTTGCTTATGGCGAATATGACAAGGATTTTAAATGGTCATATGGCCACTCTTTAGCTTGAATACACAATGGTCATGCACATTTTATACTACATCAAGCAATTCAATACAATTTATTTGAGCATCAAGGAAATGCTAAGGCCTTCAATAGGCTACCCAAGGCGAATATTCATGTACATGTTGAGGTCAATTTTGCACTTAATACCTCACAAAAACAGCATGCAATCTACTAATTTATGCTTTGCACATTGTGGCCCAAAACTTATAATATAGCATCAAGCACTTATATGTGTGCTAGGCAATTGTGCTTGCAATTTCACAAGCATTCTTCCACATTTTCTTCTTTAAATCAATATATTCATCACTTAGTTCATAACCAAACATAATGTGCAATCATATATATGCATATATGAGCATGGTCGAATTTTCAAGGTGTCCATAGCCATCCAAAACACAAACTTTTAACTAACATGCAAGAAGCATGAATCATGCTCAAGAATGCATCATGGCCAAGTATGACAATCATGCTCCTTTTCAACTTTAATCATGATAAAACAAAGAAAACTCAAAATCTTACTCATGAGTAGAAAATCCATCATTGCATGCATCATCATCAAGCTTCACACTTAGCATGCAATGGCTTTATCACTATAACAACTTTGGCCAAATACCATTTCCATGGCATACCAAAGATTTGAGCCATGGCTAACATGCACATCAAGTTAGCAACCAAAACATGCATGAAACTCCCAACACAACCTCATACATACCTTAATCTTGATGCAAACTTAGCCAAATCTCCTTCTAGATCTCTTCCAAACCAAGCATGAAGCAAAAATCCTCCTTCTTCCTTAGTTTTGGCTCAAAGAAAGGATGAACAAAATTTTTTCTTTCCTTCTCTACAACTCACGGCAATGGGGTATGCCACTCTCTCACACACATTTTTTTTCATTCTTTTCTTACCCATGCTTATTTGTTTACTATTTCTCCCTAATGCCCAACAAAACATGTTTCATGACATGTTTGACCCATATTCTTTGTCATGGCGGCCATTACTTGTAGAAAGGGGAATTTGACATGCAAGTCCATTATTTTGCATGCATGCTTTAATTAGTCATCACCTATTTCCCTATCGTACTTTCAAAGTTCACTACTAAGTCCTTTCTTATAATTTAGCACCTAATTAATAAAAATCGAGACACGAAATATTTACGCATACCAATTCCACATACAATAAGTACGGAATATAACACTTAATTATTCTTGTGACTCGGTTTCGTGGTCCCGAAACCACTCTCCGACTAGGGTCACATTCGGGGTGTCACAACACGCGCATGTGTCTAGGCCGTGTGTGACACATGGCCAGCCCCATGGGTGTGTTGTCCGGCCGTGTCTCCCCTGCACATAAATTTTGTAAGTCAGTATGCATCATAGTAAACACACGAGCATAGAGACGGTCCTGTGTCTCAGCCGTGTGAAGGGCACAGCCTAGCACACGGGCGTGTGCCTTGGCCGTGTGACCCTTAAGGATTGCTGACATCAGAAACAGAATGTCCAGGTTTTTGTACAGGGGCTAGGACACGGGCGTGTGTTAGGCCGTGTGAAAACCCCTGTATTGCTTAGGCCATGTGAGCCACACACGCCAACAGCACGACCATGTCTAATTGGTCACCCAAGCGTGTTGCCCTTCCCATATGGGCATGTGCCCCTATGGCTAGTAACATTTTTCAGGGTTCGTGGTAAGATCTAAATCATTCTCGAATGGTTTAAAATGAACGTTTAGAGCCTAGTAGGCCTTTATTATAGAGTTTTTGTTTTAGAATGGAAAAGTTTTAAATTTGACCAGATTTTGGTGATTCAGAAATGTGTGAATGTGTGCGTTCAAGTTGGGTAATGTCTCATATTTCGTCCTGGCGTGGGGTACGGGTGTGGGGTGTTACATATAGGGTGTCACGACATCAATCCTATGAAGCCCAATTGGCAACCAAGGGTAGCATTTAAAATATTTACAGTTTTACAAATTAGTACTTGGGTTAGCTAGATTAAGCTATAATTATCTCAAAAATATAAAATTCACAAAAAAAAAACATGCTTGATTTTCATACCATGCAATAAGAAAAAGCTTAGCCGAAAACTCCCTGACTCAATAATGGTGATTTCGGGTGAGGAAGAAGAAAAATGAAAGTGGAAAATGTTGTTTTCTTTATTTTAACATATAATAATCTTAACTTAATAACATTTTAACATATAAAACTATTAAAATTTAAGGTACTAACCATCCGTCCCCTTAAAAGTGGTTTAATTACCACTTAAACCCTCAAACAAATATTAATAAAGCATTTTAACTAATAAAAATCAATAATGATTAGTTTTTACAGTTTTTACGATTTAATCCTTGTACCCCAATTAATCATCAAATCCCCAAAATTATATGACCAAAATATAATGTAACGCTATAATAGACTTGTAATTATTAATAGATAATATTTACTAACTTGATCATCGAAAAATGGAACTTCAAAACCACTAAAAGCAGGTTGCTATGTTAATTCCATACTTGTTGTTTTCGTAATTGACTAAGTAACATTCAGAATTTATTCAGATTCTTATCCAAGTTCTATTCAGACATTTCCAAAGTCCTACCAAACATTACATTGCATCTCACTTCTTATTGATGATTGTATTTAGAATTTATGTTCTTATAACATCATTAATAAACCTCGGTGGCTCTTAATTGATATTTCTTATCTGAGCTTAATCTACACATATAAGAATTTATAACTATTTAAGAGCCTCAAGGGAGTATCATCATTCGTTATATCGATTGTGCCACACAATTCACAAAATCTCTATGATTAAATCACTTATTCTCACGATAACTTAATAACGACTGCTTCTTAGTCATCAGTTTTCAATTATTTATCTCTCCCACTAGGAAAGGCGAATAAAAATAGCTTGGAAACTTTCTTTTCTCTCATAAGACCAATAAATTTATCTTTTTTTAAGTAATTCTAAGTGCCAACCTTGCATAATAGCAATTGGACATTATTAGTTGATAGGATTATGGCTAGGAATATTGTTCCATTTTTTTTAATTTTCTACTTGCAAGAGTTACTTTTTCTAGTGACGAAAGTTGGGAAGTGGCTTTTTTTTTAGTGTATGAGCATTATCCTCCAAAAAAAAGTTATTTACAATAATTAGATAAGTTGGTGTAGTTCTATTTATTTCTAGAACTTAAGTAAATAGTTTGATCTAATACTTGTTAGCTTATATACTTTGCTAAGTTGAAGAAATATGTTTTAGCCATTTCATAAAATTTAATAAGGTATTGCATTACACTGAACAAAGTAGAAATGAAAAAGCACTAAGTTTTCCTAATTAAATATAATTTTGAATCAAATGTAAAACAAGCCTAGTTTGATTGAACACTTCTATAATGTTAGCTTTATTTGAACCAAAAGAAATTAAGAGAATGGACTAGTAGCTACCAAAATATAGATTTTCGTTTAGAATATTTAACTTGCCTTGTTGAATATTTTTTAATTCAAAATTTATTCATTAGAAAGGGTGGATGTTATGGCTTGATCTAAAGAACTCATTGGTTTGTAATTGTGTTTATTATTTACAAGTTCAAGTATGTGTTTGTAATTACTATCAGGCATTGGAGCTCAAACAAGGTAGATGATGTGTGCAAAATTAGATATTAGAATTTAAGATTTCTTTACACATATATGAGCTTCCTATATTTCAGCTTACTTTGTTTAAGATTATAAATAATTTACTATGTGTTCCAATTGGTTGTTTAATTTCTCATTGCTTTATTTGGAATTTTTTTGATTGTATTTGGATTATGTTGTGTTCATATGGTTTAACTAAATTTTGTTTGAGATTATGTTTGGACTATCTTTGCTTTAAAATTATCTTTGTAACAGCCAGTCCAACGTAGATTATACCGATATGTTGTTGGCGTATAATTGAGTAAGCTAGTGTAGTATTAGGGTGAATTATCAATTAAAGTGTTGGGTTGGCATGTTGCATGAATTTATCAGTATGCCCTTGTGAGGGACGCCTTATTGGAAATTGCCATTTGGTGAACTCTAGGGTTTGGCAGACTCTTTTATGAGACGATCTGCCAACCCTTGATGGTCTGAGTGATCTTGTTAGTTCGCGAAGTTATAAGATTGTTTTATGTGGAAAAAATAGCTCGTTGAGTATTGTTATAGTTTAGTTGATACCTAATTGGAATTGAACTAAAGTACTGCATATGACAACTTGATATGTTTAGGTAGTCAAATGACCTATTTAGTTCATTGCTTAAGTGTACAAGCAATGTTTTACCACTCTAATTAGTGGTAGTAGTTGCGTTTAGTAAAAAGATTAGACATCAAATCTTATTAGGTAAGTTTACCCTCAGTTTTCAAGGGTGATAGTGGGATGTCTGAGCTTCCTACTATGCTTATTTTCCACTGTCTGTATTGTATAAGGATACCCATAGCTACCCTGTTTTACTTTTGTTTCTCTGTGTTCTTATATACATCTCTAAAACTTTTAGTTATCTTTGCTAGAGGAGACAAGGAAAATTTTCAAAAGCTTGTCAATATGTCATTAATAAGTACCAGCTGACTCGTAATTTTTTGGAAACCCTTAGGATGTTGTCAAGGGAATTTAAGTCTTTGCATTAGTGCATGTATGATCAATTGTTAGTAGATAAATGGTCTGATGATTATGGTTGTTTCTTATTTAGCTCAAGAAGCTAGTGAATGTCTGAGCAATCGAAGCATGAGACCAATAGAGTAGATTCTATCTTGAAGTTCCTAGTGAGTTCTTTCATGCTTCCTTTAGTAATCAAAATTATATGATATGTGAGTTATGAAAGGTAAGTTGCCCTTACTAAATATGGGTCAATATGTCTTGTATTGACGAGTGTGTAATAAGTATGTGTTATATGCACGAGCATGGCTATGGTCGACTTAAAAATAACCACTTTGTGTACGAGCCCAGTGCCAGATTGTTTGTGATATGTTGAAATGTGGAAAGAAACTTTATTTGTGATGTCTTTGGTAGGGCAGCTTTTATTGCAAACTGGACTGGCAAATCACGGCTCAACCTTGTGGGAGAACACGTGTTCAATCTAACAAGGAATATGAAAACAAATATGATTTGGTCGATATGCAATTCTGGATTCTAAAAATGGGCCTGAGGCCGGCACAAGGTTGGGTTATAGGTAAACATATGTAACTATAAGAAATGCATATAAGTTGGCGACATGTGTCCACCAGGGATACTGTGTGTGTTGTTTTGACTAAGTATCATTAGCGAAAAACTATACTGGCAACTTAGCATAATGTGTTTAAGACTGAGTCTTGAAAATGTCTTTATTTTTGGGTCGATTATCAGTAATTTGATAAACAATATGTGTCTACCTGAAACTCACCAAGTTCAATTTGAACTTACTCCGTTACTTTTCTTTCTTAGGCTATTGAGTAGTAGAAGAAGACCAGTAGAAGGGGACTATGTCAAAGTTGCGTCTGGAAATGAGCCACTTATCTATTTCGTATCATGCATAGCTAGTTGGCAAATGACATATATATACGTTTTGTACTTGAATTTTATTTTTTCTCCCACAATTGTATTGTCTTGTCCTAAAATGGAATTGCCACTTTTTATTCAAGTGTACTCTAAACTCCATTGATTAGCAATTTATAAATTTATCCTTTTCTATTAAGTGCATTCTCCATACATGAAAGCACATGTTTTAAATATTACCTTTATTAATTCCTATTATTTTCTTTAAAGATGTTTTGCTAAATTAACCAAGAATAATGATATTTAACTAAAAGGATACAACCGATTTCTCAAGGATTTAAATTGGCTAAAGGATTTGAGTCTATCAGTAACACCCTAATCCGTTGGGCAGTTTATTTGGCTGATTGATATACATCATGTCTTCTTCACAAGTTAAAGGGTGAAAAAATCTTAAATTAAGATCATACATAAATTAATATTATAAAATTGAAATTAAAAAATTTACACTTGGACCTTATATCAACATCTTGTGTTGTCCCCATATATTCAAGGATATAATTGGAATTTCACCCTATACGAATGGAAGAAAGTTTATTAGTAAATTTATATTAATACAACTCTTTATTGATGGTTTATATTGTCACTATATGATTAGGGAGAAGATTAGAACTAGAGTTTATACCTACACCAACCGAAATGCACACCGCTATATGTATGGGCATACTAACATTTGCAAACAATATATGTATCGACATTTGCTACTTTAGCGACACTATAGGCTTTTGCACCTATTTCAATGATCATGTTTTCTATGGGCATGAATGTATATCGATGTTACATTTATCAATGGTAAACTTTTTGTTGGAATAGCCCTTTTGGCCATCAGTATAGGATTTTTATACTTATAGCGGCAAATTCTTTTAGCAACGATTTTTGAGCTGTCAATATATGATAATTTATTAACATATAAAAATAAAAATATCATTATAAAAATATAATATACTTTGTGAAAAAAAAAGCTTAAGTCGTAATTTTAGCCCCTAAATTATACCCATTTCTTAACATTGGATTTTTTTTATCTTACTTAGGCATCTAAACTATCATTTTCGCCTCAATTTTCCCTTAAAATAAAAAAGTTGCTAATAAGAACATGACACATGGTATTTTCTTATTAGATGCCAATAATTTTTGCAATAAAATGGGACAAAAATGATAGCTCAAGTACCAAAATGAGTCAAAAAAATGTTTCATTGCAAAAGTGGGAAAAACAATACAGTTCAGGGGTCCATTTATGAATTAAGCCTAAAAAGCATAATTTTTTAGTCATTTCCCAACTGAGTTGATTTTAGTTGGCTCGTGACACCAACCCGATTGAGTTGGTGTTAAGAGCCAACTTGATAACAACTCAATACAAAAATATTAAAATCAAATTTTAAATTAATTAATAAATATTACTAAAGGGATATTTATGGCTTTAATAGTTTTATATAATATCTTTTAGAAAAAAATATTTATTTTGAAAAAGTTAAAATATGCTCTAAGTTCTTATACACTTCATACATATAAAATTTAGACCCTTTATTTTTAGTTCTAGGAATTTTACACATTTAATTTATCATATTTCAAAATTTATGTTCAATGGTTAACACTATTAAAATTCTTCTATTAGATTCACTAGTGTGACATTTTGAAATAAAAAAATACTCACTTGATAACCATGTAATAAAAAATGTGTTGGAAAAATATGAACATTACATATATAATAAGAATAATTGCTTGTTATTATTTACTATCATAAAAGGTTAACCCAAATTGAAAGTGACCTAATTTGATTAATACTTATTGAGTTTCAGTTAATAAATAAAGTATGGACTAAATATGTGTAGATGCTCTAGTAAGTAATTTCTAATTAATGACTAGTTGATTAGAAATTAATGTTAATGCACAAAATTATATATTAAGGTTATGGTTCCTATTACACATATATAACTTTTTTTACATCCCATCTCTAGAAAAGAGAGGGTCACCTTCTCTAAAATACTTGTATGTTCATTTGGAAGATATAAACCACAAGATTCAAAATCTCAACATATCAATGGATTAAGGTACACTTCCGCACCTATTTTGTTCTTGATGATCTAATATGATAGATTCTGGTTTATGATTCTAAGTTTTATATAAGAGTTTTAAGGTTTTAACAAGTTGAATCCGGATCTAGTCATCTCGAATCATTAAAAATGAATTGATTTTTTATTATCTTTGAATTGATTTGTTGTTAAAATTTTACGAGTTAAATAATTTTTGTAAAATTTTTAATGTGCCATCACCAATTTTTTTAAATACTCATGTGCATAAGGGTTTTATGCGAATTTGCGAAATTAGTAACTATAATATTAGGCTTTGAGATTTATATTAAATTCAATACATAAAGAAAGACTGTTAAATTCAATATATATATATATATGTTCTTTCGTATAGGAAACAATTGCTTTGGTGCAATTTATATTAATCCATAAGAATTACTTTAGTGGTTTGGTGTACATATAATTCAAGTTTAATGCTTTCGTGTTGTTATTTTATGAATATACTATTATATTATTAAATAGAATTGAATAAATTAATTAAATTCAAATTAGTCAAAGACTAAAGTTTCAGTTTTGATTGTGATTTAGATAATTTTATTTTGGGTATTTTAAAAATTGTAGGGTGATAAAAATTTTAGTTTTAACTTTTTACTGTTATGAAAATATTAAATTTGAATATTAGTATATTTATATGTTTTTAAAATAACTTAATTAAAATAATAAGTTGCCAAAATGACCTCTATTGTTGAAATTATTTTGTTTTAAAATATAAAAGGTTGTTTGCATGTAACTTAAGTCGTGTTAATATTGATCAACCCGAAGGAAAGTTACTATTTAACGAAATTACATGTGCAATTGTGGTAATAAACATGTGATGATTATTTGACATATTTATTGTTTGACATGTTCTTATAGTCAATGTTTTATTACTACAACAAGATATCACTTACAAGTTAATAGTTTGTCCAAAGATGAAATATTAATAGAGTGTCTGATATGTTGAGATGGGTTTACCTTTTTTCAAATTTATTATTTTGGTTTATATTTTAAAGTGTAATGTGAGCTTATTTTGCTTGGTTCAGCTACTATTATACTTGCCAACATTATTGCATGAATTGAAACATTTAGGGGCATTATATCCGATAAGACTACCATTGCTAAGAATTCATGGCTGACATTGAAATTACCATTGTCAATAACGAAATAAGATAAAGGAAAATGTGGTACATTCTTAACAAACCTAACTTCAATATGGTATATAAAAGAAAATAAGAAAGTTGTGAATATGACACCGCAAAAGAAACAACAAAAGGATTTAACTAAGGATGATTGTTCTATTATGGTGCGAACACTACTTACTTTTGTTTGTTCTGAGGTTAACTTGACTTCAGTACCTAGATAGACTTGGTGGATTGATTCCGATGCAACGGCTATCATCAATTTTTCTATACAAGGTTGTCAAAACTACCAAAAGCTAGATGATGGTAAAAGATACATCTATATAGGCGACATTATTATTAAGGATTGAATTTTATTTGGATTTGAATGATACTTTTGTTGTACTTTCTTTTAGGCAGAACTTGATTTTCGTTTCAGCATTGAACAAATTTGGTTATTATTTTTCATTCGGAAATGGAAAATTTTATCTATTTTTTAATTCAAATTTGGTTGGTTCTGGTTCTTTATCAGGTTATGATAATCTATATTTACTTGATATTATTGCTTCATTTAATGAATCCTTACATACTACCGTAATAGGTGAGAAACGCAAATTAAGCATTGAGAATTCGACTTTGTTATGGCACAAAAGATTAGATCATATCCCTAAAAGGAGAATTGAAAGACTTGTGTCTAATGGTATTCTTGATCCCTTTGATTTTTCAAATTTTGATGTCTGTGTGTAAATTGTATTAAGGGAAAACAAACAAATATTAAGAGATTTGGTGTCAATAGGAAACTAGACGTCTTAGAAATATTACACAGATATTTGTGGATGATTCTCTATTGTTTCTTATAATGGCCAACAGTATTTCATAATGCTTAGAGAAGATTAATGAGAAATTGAAATCATTGGAGGTGTTCAAAAATTACAAGGTTGAAGTTGAATATCAACTCGACAAAAGAGTTAAAAGTATTTGATCTAATCGTATTAGTAAATATTACGAAAAATATAACAATTCAAGTGAACAACATCCAAGATCATTTGTGAAATTCCTAGAGGAAAGTGGTATCATCCCTTAGTCTACTATGTTAGGTTCACCCACTATAAGTAGTGTTGCTGAAAGATGAAATAGAACACTTAAGGACATGGTAAGGAGAATGATTAGTCGTTCTACCTTAATCGAATTACTCTAGGAAGAAGCATTAAAGGCTACAACTTATATATTCAATAGAGTTCCAACTAAAGCAACTGAAAAAACTCATTATGAGCTTTGAAAAGGTAAAAAGCATAGCTTAAATCATTTGCACATTTAGGGATGTCTAGGTAAGGCTAGGTGTAAACTCTAAATCATATAGATTTTTGTAGTTGTTTATGGCACCTTTTTACTTAAAAAATTATGTTAATCCCAAATATTTGATATTTAATTGGGTGAATTTTGTTTACATTGAGACAATGGGCATGATTTTGTAAAGTATGAAATTTTATGCTTTTATGTATTAATTTTTTGCATAATTTAATTATTTCATGTGACATAATAATTTACTTTATTTAATTGTTGCAATGGGACCATGGAATTAGTAAGTTAAAAACATTATTTCTTAATTATACATGGATATAAGCTCTATTTCACCTTAATTGGACGGTAAGGGCAAGCAAATTGGGTCAAGAGAAAGTCACTTTGGTCCAGTTAAAGTTGATTTAATTGAAGAGCAAGTGTAAAAATTATTTGGGTCACAAAACCATCCAAGTAAAGGGAAAAGAAGCCCAATTCGGAAAGGGCATATGAGTAGCGCAAAATTGACTTTCTAAAGATTTATTCAGAGGTCTTTACACTTGTAAAATAATTAAAAATAAGCTCTCGATAAACACCCAAGAAACCATCCAACCCTTTCTTGATTCATGCATGAAATTAAGCATGAATCAAGCAACCATCAACCTCCCTCTCCATAATTCATGGCCAACCATAGGAATGAGAAAATCAAGGGATTTTCATGCAATCTTCAACAACCTCTAAAGCCTTCATCCACTATAAATACCAACTTTCACTTCACCTATCCATCATTGCTCGTCATTCATTCATTCTTCATTCTTCACATTCTCTCATCTCCTTTCCTTTTCTTTTCATGCATAAAGTTATTCATTCTGTCCATTCCCCTTAGTTAGAAATTCCTTGAAAAATTCACTCTTTGTCGACCACCTTGAGGAGCATTTTACGAATAGGCAATTACGAGGATCGGGGAAACCACCACGATCAATTTTTGAAGGATTGCCAAAATTATTCAGAGTTTCTTCTTCCTTAATATTTATTGTTGTTCTTGTTATTCAACATGTTTGCAATTTGCTTTGTTTTTTTTTTCATTAGCGATAATAGTTAGAATGATTACATTAATTTGATAAACTTTACTTGATTTATGTTCATGATGTTTTATACCTCATTTTTTCATGTTTCCAATTAAAATCACACATGTATTTCATTCATTCAAATGTGATTAAATGCATTAAAATCATGTTCATTATGTTAAATGTATGACTAATACCTGTTAAGTTGCATTTTATTTCCATGTGAACTTAGCAAGCTTTCGTTTCCTTTTCTTATAGCGACGCCAAGCTAGATCGGGGATTGAAAGACATCGGAGACTCGATCACACTATCAACTGGATATTTGGGTACATCTAGTCTTATCATTTTGAGTATGGCATGTATAGGGACTTGGTCTTTTATTATGTGTCATATTGATTAGCCAAATGAGTTGGCTCATGAAATTATTATGATTATTTTGTATAAGGCCATGAGAGTGGCTCATATTGATTATTTGGGTTCTAACCCTAATTATTGGTGCATGCATGCAAATGTGCTTATGCTTTAATGTGGTTATGGTTACTTATGGATAATGAGTGTGATGGATGGCATGTATGTTTGATGTATGAAATATGATTAATAAGTAAGACGATAAATGTGATGCTAGTTGGTAACTTGAATGTAGATTAGTAAAAATGATAGACAAATATAAAATTGGTGTGGAATGCCATATGAAAGCATGATAGTTTGAATAAGTGATATGTTGGTATTAACATGTCATAATTTAACCATGTTGCATGCCATGAAGTGAGCATAAGTATGTGAGTGTTTAAGGGTGGCAATTGGCTTGGAAAATAGCCTAGAAATTATCCATACGATTAGACACACAGGCATGTGTCTAGGTCGTGTGTGACACATTGTCTACCCTATGGGTGTGTGATCTGGCCGTGTGTCCCCTACACCCTAATTATGCAAAACAAAATGCCCAGTAGTAAACAAACGGGCAGAGACACGGCCGTATGTCTCAGCCGTGTGAAGGACACGGCCTTAAGACATGGGTGTGTGCCCAGGCCATGTGAAGTCTGCACTTAATTTTTGGAATTTAATTTGCCACACGGCCTAAGCACACAGGCGTGTGACTTGGCCGTGTGACCTTATTTGATTGATGACATCATAGTCAGAGAGTTACACAGGTTGAGGACACGGGCATGTCCCAAGCCACACGAGCGTGTGTGACCACACAGCCAACTCACATGGGCGTGTGGCTCCCCAAAGTAGGAAATTTTTATAAAGTTTTCTAAATTTTTTGGTTTAGTCTGGAGCCACTTCCAACATATGTTTTGGGCCTCGTGGGCTCGTATAAGAGACGATATGCATGTCATTGGATAAATTTGATTTGGTCCAAATTTTATAGCCTGATTTTGTATGAATGTTTATGTTTAAGTCTGGTAATGCCTCGAACCCTGTCCAAGCGTTGGATACAGGTAAAGGTTATTACATTTAATGGTATCAGAGCTATGGTTTAGTCGGTTCTTGGACTACGTAGCTTGTGTTTGAGTCTAGCTATACATGTCATATATTCTAACAGCCCGATTTTGGGCCTAGTCAGAACAGTGGTTTCGGAACCACTATTTTGAGGCCGTAGAAATTATTTTTAATGTTATTTTATGTGTTATAGCATGATTATAAGAGTACATGAAAATTTTGGGGAAATAACTTTAGCGATTGCTTGCTTAATTTTGAAAAATGACGAAATCGCATAAAGTGCAAAAGTTTCATTCTACTAGCTAAAGGTGTCAAATAGCTCTAGAACATTAAATTAGGTGTCTTTATTGAGTAAATAGACCATAAATATGTTAGTGGCTGATCAAGGAGACAAAAATATTGTAGAGTCAAAGTTAGGTGAAATGTTGGTGACTAATTTGACTAGTAATATAATAAAATAAAGAAAAAAGGTACCATCTTTCATCTTCCTTCTTCCCCATCGAAAATACCAGAAAAGAGGGGATTTTGAATGCTAAAAAAATAGCAACTTATATCCCTTTCAAGTAAGTGATTTTGATGGCCTTTCTTGATAATTTTTGTACTTTTGGGACCCTTGTAGCATAATCTAGCTAATGAGAGGACTATTTTGCAAAATGGTTGAAATTATAGGGTTTTTCCATGAGATTATTCATGTTTTTTGTTGAATTTTTATGGAAGAAAATGAATCTTGGTTGTTAAATAAACAACTTTTGTGAAAGGATTTTCATGAAAACACCTAATATGGACCATTTTGTAAAGTTTGTTAAATGGATTGGAATTGTGTGAAATAATTGGAATTTTGAGTTGCTAGAAGAGTAATAAAGGTTGGGCTAGGCTTGGCTAATAAGGAAATTTGGTAAAAATCGTTTTACGAGCCTAGGGGCAAAATCATAATTTTTGTGAAATGCTAGGGGCAAAATGGTCATTTTTCCAAAGTATGAATTGTTGAACGCTTAATTTAATGTGATTAAATGAGTAAATTTTATTATTTTAGATCAAGAAAATCGAGATTCGTGCTTAAATCAAGAAAGTACATGGTTTAGGACAAAAAGGGAATAACTAGCCGTTTTTCCATTCAAAGTAAGTCCATGTGATTAAATAAGCATATTATCCATGTTATTGTTAATATGCTTGAAATCTATCTTGCTATGATTGTATTGAATTATATGTTGATGATATTGAGTATGAGAAAGTGATGCCAAATGTTAATAACATTTATGTGATGATTGGATACATTGGAAATTTGATGGAACATGATATTCCACTGAAACGAGTAAGATGTGCATAAATATTACAACTTTATCATTATTATGCATTTAATGATTGATTTTGCATAAAATTTTTGAATGTGGGTATGAGTAATGTATGATAAGATTAATACAGGAAACTCTCAGTTGAACTATGGGAATAGATTGGATATTCATGCCATGATGAAGGAGATATGAGACCTAGTGTAAGACCTGTCTGGGACATGGCATCGGCCTCGAGATATGAGAGCTAGTGTAAGACCATGTCTGGGACATGGCATCGGCTTAATATGTGTTAGTGTAAGACCATGGCTGGGACATGGAATTGGCACTAATAGATAAGAGCTAGTGTAAAACCATGGCTAGGAAATGGCATCAGATGAGAGCTAGTGTAAGACCATGTCTGGGACATGGCATCATCCTCGATATACGAGAGTCAGTGTAAGACCATGTCTGGGACATGGCATCGACTTTGATGTGTGAGCCAGTGTAAGACCATGTCCGGGACATGGCATCGGCACCTTACCCTATGCTTGAGGCTTATTGAATATCCTGTAGTATTCCAAATGGTTCAACAGGAAATTTATGGTTTATGTCAGAATAAGAGAGGTTATGACCATGATGTGAGTGATACAGATACTTACATGAAATTCATGGAATGCGTGCTTGATGTATGGTGTATGATTAG
This sequence comes from Gossypium arboreum, assembly GCF_025698485.1. NCBI lineage: Eukaryota > Viridiplantae > Streptophyta > Magnoliopsida > Malvales > Malvaceae > Gossypium > Gossypium arboreum. The sequence goes on from NC_069076.1 coordinate 41,774,390, forward strand.
TAAGGAATGAAAATGAGTAAGCTATGTTTATAATCATGTTGAAAAGGTACAGGTATGTACTAAAAATTAATGAGTGATGAGCTCGAAGTATATTGGGCTTTCGGTAAGAATGTAAATGGGTAAGTCATACTTATGAGAAAGAATTTGTGACAACCTTGTAAATATTAGGTCGATACCTATGGTGTATAATTATGTGGTAAATTTGATGGATGATTATGTGTGAGGCTTTTAGGTCGAATTAAATTGAGACATGATATGTTTATCCCTTCACCTTGTGGCCTGATGAATATGAAATGAGAAATTGATTGGCATGAAAGCCTATTTAAAGATAATTATGAAAGGGTAAAATTAGCATTGAAATAGTTTTGGACAGCAGTAGCAGTTCTACTTTGAAAATCCACCAAAAATTGTAAAATTTGAATTAGAGGCTGAATAAAATACGAAATTAAATATTATTGAGTTAGTTTCATATATAAGAAACGGTGTAAGCAAAAGAAGTTCATATTATGAGATATTGTAATTGTTGTGAGACAAAGTTAGAATGATTTCGAAATCCCCTATTCTGATTTGGGAAAATCATTAAAATTTTTAAAAAAATAATTATGGGCTATAATTTATATTCTTAGAATTCTTAATAATTATATTTTCAAAATAAAGAAAAGGAAACATCATTTGAATCCCGTATAAGGAGATAATTAATTTTTAGTGAAGAGGGGTCGAAACTGTCGAACAGCGAAATAGGGGTGACTTTAAAGAAAAAACTGTATGTATTGGCTGGACCAAAAATTCTGAAAATTTTATGGTAAGAAGATATGCTAGTCTAGTTTTTGGAAAATTAGCGGATCTTAGTTTGGAGTTCTGTAGCTCTAAATATAAATAATTTAGTGACTGTAACTTGAGAAATAACTTGACTTGAACATAAGCAAAAGCATAAATATTGTGGTATTACCTTGAGAAGCAAGTTGATAAATTGCTTATTAATTTCATACGATCTTACTAAGCTATAAAGCTTACTCCCTTCCTTTCCTTTTCTTTAGTGTTGATAGGTTAGCTCAAGTTTAGAGGTTGTTGGAGGCAGCACCACACTATCAAACCATCACCTTTAGAGTATTGATATATATATATGCTAAGCGCCTTCAAGTGAGTGGCATATATAGGGACCTATTTTTTTTTATGATATGTGTTAAAATGAATAGCCAAATGTATTGACCTATGTTGAGTTAGTTGTATATGGCCATGATGGGTGGCTCATATTAATTATGGTTTGTGAACCTATCTATCTATGTTATGTTTTAATGCATGTGATGTGATTATGATTGTTGGCCATATATGGTTGGTGTTATGAAATATGTTCATGATGAATGTTTTATGACCAATCTAAATGGTCATGGCCATGAATTAAATGTGTAATATGGAAATAAAGATGTTAAGGATTAAGGGTAACTTAAAGGCTTGGAAAGTAGCCTAAGTGTTGGCCACACAGGCTGAGACACGGTTGTGTGTCTCAACCGTGTGGGGGACACGGCCTTAGAACACAGGCGTGTCGCTTGGCTGTGTGGTCCAAATTATTCGTTGTTTTCATAGTCAAAGAGTTACGCGGCCTGAGGACACGGGCGTGTCGAGGGCACACGGGCATGTGACCTTGTGTCATGGAAAAATTTTCTAACTTTTCCCAAAACTTTCTAAGGTTCTCTTACTACTTTTAATGCATGTTTAGGGCTTTGTAGGCCCGTGTATAGGACATTATGCATGTGTATGAAAAGTTTTGATACGAATGAAGTTTTGTAGCTCGATTTTCACATGTTTGTGAACAATTAAGTCCGATAATGCCTCGTACCCTGTTCTGGCATCGGACACGGGTAAGGGATGTTACATATATAAATTGTAATAGTGTGATGACTCCTGATGATTTTAAACTGTGTTTTTCATATAGTAACAGATCCTGACAGAGCAGTGGCGGATGATGTTGAAAGTAACATGCCTGCTCCCACTGAAGGAGCAATGCCATCTGATAGTAGACCCACAATTGTTAGTAGAGGAGAAGGTGGAAGAGAAGCCTTTCTCCATATGATGGATGCCTGGTGCGCGGAGTTCGTTCAAATGAACTCGAACCCTTAACCTCCTCCACCCCCTCTAAATTCCCAACCCGTACCCCAAGTACCTCAAGGTAGGGAATTTATGAGATTTCCTAGAACCCCCGCAGATAAAATTTGAAAGCAAAGAGCTGAGGAATTTAGGGCCAATGCTGATGATGACCTCGAGAAAGTGGAATTTTGGCTTGAGAATTCTATTTGAGTATTCGATGAGCTATCATGCACACCCAAAGAGTGTTTGAAGTGTGTTATTTCCTTGTTAAGAGACGCGGCATATTATTGGTGGAAGACGCTAGCTTCAGTGGTTCCGAAGGAAAGGGTCACATGGGAATTCACTCAAGAGGAGTTCTGAAAGAAATACATCAGTGAGCGATTCATCGATCAAAAGAGTAAGGAATTTCTTGATTTGAAGAAAGGCCGAACGTTAGTTACTGAGTATGAAAGAGAGTTTGTTCAGCTCAGTAAGTATGCTCGAGAGTGTGTATCCTCCAAGGCTAAAATGTGCAGAAGGTTTGAAGACGGACTTAATGAGGAAATTAGAGTGTTAGTGGGTATTCTTGAGCTGAAAGAATTTGTTGTCCTCGTTGATCGAGCTTGTAAAGCTGAGGAACTAACTAAGGAAAATTGAAAACCTATTGCTGAGGCTAGAGATATGAGGAAGAGGCCGTGAGCAAGTCACTTCCATCCCAGTCTAAGAAATCCATGGATATGTATTCCTATTTTTATGTTTCGGCTGGGCAGTCGTATAGAAACCGTAAGAAGCAAAATTTGGGTTTTAAATCTCAGGCTACATCTGTTGCTAGTTTGGGTAATGATAGAGCTTCTAGACCCGAGTGCCAACAATATGGTAGAGGCTATTTCAGTAAGTGTAGGGTGAGCGATGGATCTTATTTTCGATGTGGTTCTCAAGACCACTATATCAAGGACTGTCCTGAGATGATCGAGAAAGAAAAATTTCATAATACAAGGCCGGGTAGTACAACTACAAAGAGGAGACCCACGATAAATACCGGTAATGGGGCTAGTAGTAAAAATGTAACAAGGGATACAGTAGTGAGATCTAAAGCTAAAGATCCGACTAACGCCTATACCATACGTGCTCGTGAGGACGCATCTTCTCCTAAAGTGATTACGGGTACTTTTTCTCTCTATGACACTTTTGTTATTGCCTTGATTGACCCTCGTTCTACTCATTCATATATGTGCATGAAATTGGTATCTAGTATGAAAATGCTTGTTGAGTCTACGGAATTGATGATTAAAGTGTCAAACCCGTTAGGCAAGCATGTTTTAGTTGATAAGGTATGTAAGAAATGTCCTTTGATGATTTGACATTATTGTTTTCTGACTTACTTGATGTTATTTTCGTTCGATGAATTTGATGTTATATTGGGCATGGATTGGTTGACATTCAATGATGCTATAATAAATTGTAGACAAAATTTTATTGAATTAAAATGTGAAAATGGTGACATTCTCCGGGTTGAATCAAATGAGTCAGATAGGTTGCCAATTATGATTTCTTTGATGTTTGCTCAAAAATGTATTAGAAAAGGATGTGAAGCTTATTTGGCTTATGTGCTAAATACAAAAGAGTCTAAGTTGAAGATTGAATTAGTGCCTATTGTATGTGAGTATTCGGATGTGTTCCCAGAAGAGCTGCCTAGATTACCTTCTATTAGGAAAGTTGAGTTTCGTATTGAGTTAGTCCCTGGTACAGCACCTATCTCTATTGCTCCTTATAGAATGGCCCTGACTGAATTGAAAGAACTGAAGTCACAGTTACAAGAATTGACTGACAAGGGTTTTGTGAGACTGAGCTTTTCGTCGTTGGGTGTTCCGATGCTATTTATGAAAAAGAAAGATGGATCTATAAGGTTATGTATAGATTACCGACAGCTCAATAAGGTAACGATTAAGAATAAGTATCCTTTGCAAAGGATTGATGACTTGTTTGATCAGTTGAAAGGAGTGACATGGTTTTTTAAAATAGACTTGAGGTCTAGTTACTACCAGTTGAGAGTGAAAGACTTGGATGTACCGAAAACTTCCTTCCAACTGAGGTATGGTCACTATGAATTTCTTGTCATGCCTTTTGGGTTAATGAATGCTCATGTCACATTTATAGACTTGAGGAATCGTATTTTCCAACCGTACTTAGATAAATTTGTTGTTGTTTTTATTGATGACATATTGATTTATTCGTGTGATGAATCTGAGTATGCTGAACACTTGAGAACTGTTTTGCAAACCTTGAGAGACAAGCAGTTGTATGCTAAGTTTAGTAAAAGCGAGTTTTGGCTTCGAGAATGTAATAGGCCGATTTTGGGCCTAGTTAGAATAGTGGTTTTGAGACCACAAATCTGAAGTCGGAGAAATTATTTTGAAATTATTTTACGTGCTGTGGCATGATTATACGAGTGCATGAAAATTTTGGTGGATTAATTTTAACGATTGCATGCTTAATTGTGAAAAAGGACTAAATTACATATAGTGCAAAAGTCCTATTTTGATAGCTAAGCGTGTCAAATAGCTAGAGAACCAAAATTGAGGGTCTTTAAAGGGCAAGTAGACCCTTAAAATAGAGGTGTCCAGCCATAAGGACAAAAGGGATGAGAAATTCAAAGTTAGGTGGCCTAAATTGAATCTAATATAACATAAGGAAATGGCTATCATCTCTTTTTTTTGTTTTGCTCCTTCTTCTCCACCGATTTTCCTCCAATAAAATGGCCATAGAAGCTTGAAAAATTTCAGCAACTTAAAGCCTTTGCAAGTAAGTGATTTTGAAGGCTTTTCTTGAATATTTTTGTACTTTTGAGATCCTTGTAGCATGAGCTTTCTAACAAAGGGACTATTTTGCAAAATGGTTGAAATTATAGGGTTATGCCATGATAGTAGACATGTTGATTTCTGAACCTTTATGGAAGAATATGATTTGTGGTTGTGAAATAAACAACTTTTGTGAAGTAGTTTTCATGGAAACCCTAATAGGGACCATTTTGCATAAGTTGTGAAATAGATGTTAGATGTGTGTAATAATGAGTATTGTAGGCTGCTTCTAGTATAAAAAGTATTCAGGTAGGCTTGGTTAGTGAGAAAATGTGATAAAAATCAATTTTCAGACCTAGGGGTAAAATGGTCATCTTGTGAAAGTCTAGGGGAAAAATGGTCATTTTGCCCAATTATGAATTTTCGATTGTCTAGATTAATATGCTGATGAAATGAATGAATTTATATCATTTTAGATCAAGAATTACAAAATCCGGGCCTAGACCGAGAAAAAACAAGGCCAGTGGACTAAGCCGAACTAGTCGCCAACATTTTGTATATCGAGGTAAGTTGTATGTAAATAATAAAACTACATTGTATTATATGTGTTTGAATTGATATAACATGAGTTGCTTCATTATGGAAATGATGATGTATGATGATAATTGAGATAGTAGAACTCCGTAATAATTGAGATAGTAGAACTCCGTTTGAACTTTAGAAAATAAATCGGATATTCACACCATGACATTCGGGTCATTTGTGTGCTAGTGTAAGACATGTCTGGCACATGCATTGACCACATTATGAGAGCTAGTGTAAGACATGTCTGGGACATGTATCGGCTACAAGATATGTCAGTGTAAGACCATGTCTGGGACATGGCATCGGCACGTATAGAGGTGCCAGTGTAACACAATGTCTGGGACATGGCATCTGCATGAATATGTGAGAGGTAGTGTAATACCATGTCTGGGACATGGCGTCGGCCTCGATTTTGATAGTTAGTGTAAGATCATGTTTGGGACATCGCATCGGCTTGATGGATGAGCCAGTGTAAGACTATGTTTGGGACATGGCATTGGCATTATACCCTATGTTTGAGGCTTAGTGAATATTCAATAGCATTCCAAATGGTTCAACAGTGAGAATTATAGTTTAAGTGAAATGAGAAAAGTATAACCATGTTCTGAGTGGTACAGGTACCTATTTTTGAAATGTATGAGATGTGAGCTCAATATATGCTATGTGAATTGTATTGGATTGTGATGAGTAAGTTGTGCTTATGCCTACTTTTGTATTACGATAATGATGATGAATGGTAAAGTTGTTGTTATATTTATTTGCATGCAACTTACTAAGCTTTATGCTTACTCCCTCTCCTTTCCGTTTTCTTATAGTGCCGCCTAATTAGCTCGAGGATCATCAGACGTTGGAGGCATGGATCACACTATCAACCGAATAGTTGGTTTCATTATTTGAGTATGGCATGTATAGGGCTTAGACTTTTGAGTTTTGTGTTAATGTTAATTTAGCCAAAGTGTTAGCTTGGGATGAATCCCTTAGTTTTGTATAAAGCCTTGGATAATGGCTAATGGCTAATATTCATTATTGATATATGCAAATGATGATATTTTCATGAATGAGTTAATTCCTTTTGTGGCTAATTAGACTTTGTCCTGTTGTGTGGATTTGTCATGTTAGATGTAATGTAGGTTGATGCAAATAAGGGTGGAAAAAAGGCTTGGTAAATAACCTTATTTTTTCCACACGGGTAGACACAAGGACGTGTGTCTAGGCTGTGTGTGACACACGGTCAGCCCCATGGGCTTGTTGTTCTACCGTGTGTCCCCTGCACATTAAATTTGCAAGTCAGTATGCAAGGTGGTAAACACACAGGGAGAGACACGGCCGTGTGTCTCAACTGTGTGAAGGGCACAGCCTAGCACACGGGCGTGTTCCTTGGTCGTGTGACCTTTAAGGATTGCAGACATCAGAAATAGAATGTCAAGGTTTTTGAACATGGGCTGAGACATGGGCGTGTCGAGGCCGTGTAAGGGACATGGGCCATGGACACGGGCGTGCGCGGGCCATGGACACGAGTGTGTTGCCCATCCACACGGGTGTGCACCTTATTTCAAAGGTCATTTTCCTATTGTTGGTTAAAGGACTCGAGTTGGTCCTGAGTGGTTTCCAATAGATGTTTTGGGCCTTGTAGACCCATGATAAGAAGTTTTAGACAAAGTTTGAAAAATTTTTAATTTTTAATAGGCTCGTATGATCCAACTTGTACGTGTGTGTGTGATTTGTGAATGGTAATACCTCGTACCTGATATCGGCATCGAACTTGGGTTAGGGGTGTTATAGAGAAGTTGGATTCTTGGGCCACATTGTTTCGGGTGATGGTTTTAGAGTTGACCCGAGAAAGATCTCAGCTATTATTGAATGGAAACCGCCAAAGAATGTAACTGAGGTTAGAAGCCTTCTAGGCTTGGCCGATTATTGCAGATAGTTTGTTAAAGGATTTTCCATGATTGTTACTCCGATAACGAAGCTGTTACAAAAAGATGTCAACCTTGAATGGACAGAAAAGTGCCCACAGAGTTTTGAGAAATTAACAGCATTATTAACTGAGGCTCCGATTTTGGTACAACCCGAGTCGGGTAAAGAATTTGTGATTTATAGTGATGCTTCCTTAAATGGTTTGGATGTGTACTTATGCAAGAGGGTAAAGTCGTAGCTTAAGCTTCGAGACAGTTGAAGCCTCACAAGAAGAACTACCCAACACATAACTTAGAGTTGGCCGCCATAGTGTTTGCTTTGAAGATTTGGCGACATTATTTATTAGGTGAAAAATGCCATGTCTTTACTGATCACAAAAGTCTTAAGTACTTGATGACTCAAAAGGATTTGAACTTATGACAATGAAGATGGTTGGAACTATTAAAAGATTATGAACTTGTGATTGATTACCATCCGGGAAAGGCAAATGTGGTTGCCGACGCTTTGAGTAGGAAGTCATTGTTTGCCTTAAGGGCTATGAATACATGCTGACTTGGTCCAATGATTGTTCGATTCTAGCCAAGTTGAGAGCTAGACCGACTTTCTCCAACAAATTTGTGATGTTCAGAAAGTTGATAAAGAGTTGCAAGCTAAGAGAATCCAGTGTGAGTCCAGCAGTGAACCGAATTTTCTGAGTGACTCCGATGGTTGTTTGAGATTCTGTGGTAGGATTTGTGTTCCAAAGGACACTGAATTGATTCGGAATATTTTACATTAAGCATACAACGGTTGTTTGTCAGTTCACCCGGGGAGTACAAAAATGTATAATGACTTGAAGAAAATGTATTGGTGGAATGGTATGAAAAGAGATATCTCAGAGTTTGTAGCAAAATGTTTAGTTTGTCAGCAAGTAAAGGCTGAACACCAAGTACCTTCAAGTTTACTTCAGCCATCATGGTTCCCGAGTCGAAATGAGACCATATTACTATGGATTTTGTGACAAGTTTACCTTTAACTCCGAGAAAGAAAGATGCCATATGGGTTACTGTCGATAGACTGACTAAATCGACTCATTTTATTCTAGTGCGTATCGGTTACTCACTCGATAAGTTAGCTGAATTGTACATTGGTGAAATTGTTAGACTTCATGGAATACCTATATCGATTTTATCGGATAGAGATCCAAGGTTCACTTCACAATTTTGGAAAAGTTACAATAAGCTTTGGGTACAAAGCTGAATTTTAGTACTACTTTTCATCCACAGACTGATGGTTAGCCTGAGCGAGTAATTCAGATCTTGGAAGACATTCTTCGATGTTGTATATTGGAATTCCAAGGTAGTTGGCAAAAGTACTTACTGCTAGTGGAGTTTGCCTACAACAACAGTTATCAGTCGAGTTTCAAAATGGCGCCTTATGAGGCATTATATGGACGTAAGTGCCGAACACCTTTGTATTGGACCGAGCTCAGAGAAAATCATATTACGAAGTTTATCTAGTCAAAGAAATTAAAAAGGAAGTGAAGGTAATTTGTGATTGTCTAAAAGTCGCTTTGGATAGACAGAAATCCTACATAGATTTGAAACGGAAAGAAATTGAGTATCAAGTCGGTGATAAGGTATTTTTGAAAGTATCTCTATGGAAAAAGGTTTTGAGATTTGGAAAGAAGGGAAAGTTGAGTCCTCGTTTTATAGGGCCATATGAGATCACCGAGAGAATAGGGTCGGTTGCGTATTGGTTGGCTTTACCATCAGGGTTGGAAAAGACTCATGGCGTATTTCATGTGTCTATGTTGCGCAGATATAGATCAGATCCTTCACATGTGATTTCACCAACAGAAGTTGAGATTCGACCGGATATGACTTATGGTGAGGAACCGGTTAAGATATTTGCATGACAAGTTAAACAATTGAGAAACAAAAGCATTGCCTTGGTGAAAGTGTTATGGGAAAGACATGGGGTTGAAGAGGCTACATGGGAGCCTGAGGAGGTCATGAGGAAACAATACCCAAATCTTTTTACCGGTAAGATTTCGGGGACAAAAATCCCTAAAGAAGGGAAAGTTGTAACATCTCGAATTAGGGTTTAGTTAGAATAGTGGTTTCGAGACCACAAATCCAAAATAAAAATAATTATTTTATGATTATTTAATGATCCATGATATGATTGCATGTTTGTGTGAAATTTTCATAAAGAAATTCTATGCCCAAAGTGTCAAATTTGACTTTAGTGACTAAATTGAATAAGTTGTAAAACTTGTGTTCTAGAAGCTTCAAGCATGAAATTACATTAGTTATTAATTAGAGATATTTAAATAGCAATTTGACCAAGTTTTAAAATTTTTGACAAAATGGCCATGAATAGGAAAATTTTGAAAAAAAGGCCATAAGGGCATTTTGATCATTTGGTAAATAAAAGAATAAAAATGGAAAAATCAAGCAAAAATGATGTCCATCTTCTCTAAGGGTGCCAAAATTTGGGGAGTCTCCATAGCTAGGGTTTTAAACATTTTCAAGCTTGATTGTAAGTGCTCCCAAGTCCCCTTTCTAATGTTCTTTACATTTCTGAAGTTGTCATCAACCGATCTAGCCATTTCTACCATTATTTTGAGCTAGGTTTCATGTATGAAATTTGACCCGTGTATAACGTGGTTTTATTTTGATGTTTAATGGAAGAATATGAATGTTTGATGTGTTATAAACATCTTTTGTTAAGTGATTTTTAGTGAAAACACCTAAAAAGGACTTATTTGTAAAAAGTGTAAAAATGAGTAGTAGAAATGTGAAATAAAGTAAAATGTGGGCTGATATGAGTTAGAATATGAATGGCTAGGCTTGGGTAACCAAGGAATTGCATGCATTTCATTTTACGAACCTAGGCACTAAAGTGTAAATAAGTGAAAAGTTAGGGGTAAAAAGTTAATTTTACCAAAGTATGTGTTATGGGTCGATATGAGAAATGTAAGTATTGAACAAGTTGAATTTGGGATTATAGATAAAAAAAAATGTGATTCGGGTCTTGATCAAGGGAAAAACAAGGTTTATGAGGATTAGGCTCGTTTCTATCATTTTGTACCGAGGTAAGTTCATTTGAAAATTATGCAACATGTATCATACTTTAAATGCTTTAATATTGCATGTATGGTAAGTATATATAATATTAATTTGATGTTGTACCATGTGTCAATGCTTAAATTTTATTATGTATTATTCTTTGATTATTCCATGAGTATTTGACTAGTGCTATGAGCATTGAAATCGATGTTACGAGCAAGTTTGAAAAAAAAGTGGTATCAAAGAATTCTGTTTGAACCTTAGGAATACTTTAGGATACAAGTGACATCTCACTAGGAACTATGTGATCTGAACTCATTGAGTTGTGGTATGAGTTCATGATATATGTGCCATTTGAACTCATTGAGTTTATGGTCTAAGTTCATGATGTATATGACACATGTTTTGGCATCCGGGTACTGGTCTCGTATGTCCTATTGGTGGCTGGGTAGTCTGACATGTGTTGCGGATGCCTAACAACCTATGAGAGCATACTCGTGAGTAGCTCGAAAGTGAGCAACATGTGATATGTGATATGAGGTAGCATTGGCTACATATGAGGCACTTAGGTGCGAGATTATGATGTATCCGATAGTATTCTGAGTGTTCAACAGGTAGTTCTAAATGAAGTTCAATGAGTAATCTTGACGAATACGTCAAAGACAAGAAAGTAAGTTATTATGTGCAAGTGGCATAGGTATGTACATCGAACTCATGAGAATGAAATGACATATGATAAACTTGTGGTAATAATATATATATGAAGAATGAGTTAAGAATGTGATAAAAATGCAAGATCATGTTCATTATGTTAAATGTATGATTAATACTTGTTAAATTACATTTTATTTGCATGTGAACTTACAAGCTTTTTAGCTTACCCCCTTTCCTTCCATTTCCTTTCCTTCTCTTATAGGGTCACCAAGGTAGCTCGAGGATCGGAAGACGTTAGAGACTTGATCACACTATAAACTGAATATTTGGTTATAGCTAGTCTTATCATTTTGAGTATGGCATGTATAGGGACTTGGTATTTTGTTCTGTGTCATATTTGTGACAGCCCTAAATTGACCCTAGTCGGAAAGTGGTTTCGGGACCATTAAATCGAGTCATAAAAATAATTGACCGTCATATTTGATGCTTATTATATGTATATATGCATGTGTGAAAAATTCATGTTTGAATTTTGTTAATTGTAAGTGAATTTTATTAAATAGGACTTATGTGAGAAAATTTAGAAATGTGCTAGGCAAATGTAAAGTGGCCTATTTATGCATGTTGCAAATAATTGTACTTGCTTGTCAAATTAACCAAAAACCAAGATGGTGGCCGGCCATGCTATGGGTTAAAGCCTATTATAAACATTTTGTGTTAGTGTTTTATGTTTGAAATAATAAAATAAAAGGTTAGTAATAAAGTAATGAAAAGGAAATTGGTGATGAAAACAAAGTTCTCTCTTTGTTGTTCAACTTGGCGAATAGAAGAAAAAAAGGAGGGAAGAATTTGGTCACTTGAATCCTTAGGGAGGTTAGTATATTGTGTTAAATTTGTGAAATGTTTACTTGTTTTAGGTAAATTATCATGGTTCTTGCTTAGCCCATGCTAAAATTTTCACTAATGATGGGTGAATGGAGCCTTGACTATGGTTATAAAGGAAGGAATTTTGATTGTTTTACTTGAATTTTGATGATGAATGTATTGAGGAAAGAACTTGGTCTTTCTAAAAATATGAATGGTTAAAGCTTATACTAGTAATAGCCAAATTAAAGAATGCTTGATGTCATGAGTAAATGTTGTTCATGTTATTTGGATGAGAAATGGTAGTTAGGTGAAGTAGAGTCTAGCAAATGAGCACATATGTGCATTAGTTGCTAAATGGAGAAAATCGGCTAACAAGTGTGTACTAAGGCCGAATATGATTTTGAATATTATTGAGTAATGTATGTGTTTTGAATTGATGGAATGGAGAGGATGCTTTAATTGTGTTATGAACAATTATATGTTAAATTAAGGTTTGCTAAGCTAGCTATTAAGGTGAAGTGCAAATGTTAGTATTTGATTACTACTGTATATATGTGTATTAGCCGAGTTTTGAACTTGAAACAAAATGGTATTTGGTCAATACAAGTAACCATATTTGTAGAATGTATTAAGTATATAATCGGCCTCAACATAGACATGCATATTCGGCCACATGAATGAATACATAGATTGATGTTGTACGTTCAGCTATAGGTAAGCATATTGATGGCTTTATCTTGACTTAGAAAATCGGTTAAAGGAGAATATTGGCTAATATGTTGAATTTGATTCATGATTTCATACATATATGACTCTAATGCCTAATATATATGGGCTAAGTACCTTGAATTTCTCTTTGATGTTCAAAATGATTAAATCAATTTATTTGTTAAATTAAGCTCAAGAGCAAAGGGGAACTAAATCAGATAAAGGAAAGGAAAAGGTGATCGAATAGCCGTTGAAATCGTTCGACAACATCCGAGATAACTTTTTGAGTAATGGAACTTAGATTATGATTCGATTAGATCATGTTATATAGCGAATCAAAACCATGCTCTTTGTATGTGGTTATTGAGTCGAAAATGGTAATGGTAGATAAGTGCCTTGTGTCTGAGTTCTAGTAATGAAAACGAAATAAAGATGTGTTATGATTTGTTGACATATGTGCATGATTATTCGGATGATAACCGGACTAAGATCCGAAGGCATTTGTGCGAGTTGCTATATCCGGGCTCAGACCCGAAGGCATTTGTGTGAGTTGTTATATCCGGCTAAATCCCGAAGATACTTGGGTTTGGAAGTGAGCGATCTTGCTGTAATAATTTCAATTAATACGCTCATAAAATCCAAACGATAAGATATGTTTCGTGTATGCATCGGAAAAGTCGATTCGTTTTAAATAGTATTCGTGCAATTGATTAACGAACTTTCGGCCTTTAGTTAGGTTTGATACCTTGTGTATGAATATGTTGATTGAAGCGTGAAGTAAGTATGATTATGAGAATGTGCATATATGAAGTTATTCATTTAGCCATATGAATGTTATACTTTAGTCAAAACTAATTTCATTACTCAAACTTACTAAGCATTAAATGCTTATTCCGTTGCTTTGATTCTCTGTTTTATAGATTTTGCTCGTCAGCTATCAGACTCGGGATTGTCAAAGTCGAAGTCTTCCACACTATCGAAGCCCTTTTGGTACTCTTTAAGTTGAACTCTGATAATGGCATGTATAGGACTGCCCTTTGTTGTTAGTCAAGTACCTTTGGTAATGTATATATTTGGATAGCCATGCGAAAATGGCTTATATATATATTGAGCATAGCATTATAATCATTTTGTATGTTGTTCATTGAGTGGTATGAAAATGTTTGGTAACGATTAGCCATTAGAATGGTTAATCACGATCATTTTGGTGCTATGTATGACAAAATTCTAGTTGATCCATGGAAAACCATGAAATAGGTAAAGTTTACCTTAAAAAAACAAAAGATGCTGACAGCACCAGTGATGTGGATTTGAAAAATCGCTAAAAATAGTAGGAATGGAATTAAATAGTGAATAAATTATGTAATCGAACCTTGATGAATCTACTTTCATATGAAAGTAACGAAACAATCATATGAGCCGTATTTTATGAGATGTTTAAGTTTTCGTGAAACAGGGCTAGAGCAATTTCTGAATCCCCTGTTCTGACTTTGGAAATTCACTATAAATTAATCAGAGATAATTAGAAGTCATGCCCTATATTTACAGATTCCTTTTCAAGTCTAGTTTCTTTAAAAACAAATGGGATAAGTATTGAAGCCCTGTACAGGGAGATATCTAAGTCGTAATGCATGAAGGTCAGAGTAGTCAAACCCTGAAACAGGAGAGATTTTAACTAATAAACTGTACTAATTGGCCTGACCAAAAATTCTAGAAAAACAATTTGAAGATAGATGTATGAGTCTAGTTTCAGGAAAAAATTACAGAATCGGTTTTCAAGCTTCGGAACTCGAGATATGATTTTTAAAGTTCTTGTGATGCGATTAACCGACTTGTCGGAAATTTAAAATGAATGTAAGTAAATGAATTAAGTCCGTTAACACCTCGTGTTCGACTCCGGCAACGGTCTCGGGTACGGGGCGTTACAATATTGATTAGCCAAATGAGTTTTCTCATGAAAGTATTATGATTATTTTGTATATGGCCATGAGAGGTGGCTCATATTGATTATTTGGGTTGTAACCCTAATTATTGTTGCATGCATGCAAATGTGCTTATGCTTTAATATGGTTATGGTTACTTATGGATAATAAGTGTGATGGATGGCATGTATGTTTGGTGTATGAAATATGATTAATGAGTAAGACGATAAATGTGATGCAAGTGGGTAACTTGAACGTAGATCAGTAAAAATGATAGACAAATATGAAATTGGTGTGGAATGCCATATGAAAGCATAATAGTTTGAATAAGTGATATGTTGGTATTACCAAGTCATAATTTAACCAAGTTCATTTGGTTTATTCACACTTTTATTTTGGTAAAGTTTGATCTCACTAAGGTTAAGGAGGACCAGTTGGAAATAGACATGTTTAGATCACATTGCATGTAATTTCCATGTTATGCATCCATACTTGATATAGTCATTTGGTTGTGTTAATATACGTGCTAAAGGATGGATTTAGTTGCAATGTGTGTAATAAGTCACCTCAGTTCTATATTAACCTAATTAATGGATGAGATTGTAACACCCCTCCCCCATATCCAACTCCGGGACAGGGTTCGAGGTGTTACCAGACTTAAACATTCACAAACATACAAAATCGGGTCACCAAATTTCGCCCAAAATTAAAACTTTTCAAACACATACATATCGTCCCTTATACAGGCCTTCGAGGCCTAAAACATACATCGAGACGGTTCGGGACAAAATAGAAAATATTTGATAAACTTAAGGCAACTTAATAAATTTTCTTTCTTTGGAGAGTCATACGCCCGTGTGGGTGGGGCCTATGGTCACACACGCCCGTGTGGCTTGGGACACGCGCGTGTCCTCAGCCCGTGTAACTGTCTGTTTATGACGTCAGCAAAATAATTTATACAACACGGCTAGACCACACGCCCGTGTACTAGGCCGTGTCCTCCACACAGTTGAGACACATGGCCATGTCTCTACCCGTGTAGCTAACACTTAGGCTATTTTCCAAGCCTTATATTGACCTTATTTTCCCCCATACTTTTACACATCATAGGCACAAATTATATCATCAATTTAATGTTTAATCAACCTATGGTGAAATTCAATTAAATAATTTGCATGTTGTCATACATGTGTTTATTACCCAACACTTAATCTCTACACATTCAACAATTGTCCATGTTCAATCATTATCATCTTACTACCATGCCAGACATTCACTCCATGGCAACAACCATCTCGAATGGTCCTGGGGCATTCATTATGTACATGTGCCATATACTTCTCATACATAGTGAACAGGCATAATCAGATAACCACATCACAAGACATTAACACATACCATGGACAAATAGGCTTACAAGCCAAAATCATTATAAGCCACATCTCATGGCTATATACAATGAATTAATATAAGCCAACATCTTGGCCAAAACATAAAAACACATATCAATAATTAAGTTCCTATACATGCCACTCACTTGAAGAAATTAAGTTTTACAATACTTCAAAGTTGGTAGCTTGATAGTGTGAGGTTGCCTCCGAAGATCTCCAACCTCGAGCCGACTTAAGGACACTAGAAGAAATGAAAGGGGGAGTAAGATTTACGCTTAGTAAGTCCATATGAAAATAATAAACGTTAAAACAACATGTTTCCTTAGGTAAAACAACTATAATTACACTTTTATTCATATTCTGGTCAAGCTGTCTACTCGAGTCATAGTCGATAAATTATTTATATCTCGAGCTACAGAACTCTAAATTAAGATCTGGTAATTTTTCCTAAAACTAGACTCATATATCTTATTACCATAAAATTTCCAGAATCTTTGGTCTAGTCAATTAGTACAGTTTATTCTGTAAACTCTCACCTATTTTGCTATCCGACAACTTCGACCTCTATCTACTAAAAATAAAATATCTCGTAGTACAAGACTCAGATAATGTTCCCGTTTATTTCTATTGAAAATAAAATCATTGATAATTTCATTCATATGAATTTTAACTCATAATTATTTTTGTACAATTTCTAGTGATTTTCCAAAATTTAAGACTGGGGAGTCTGGAATCACTCCAACTCTATCTCTCAAGAATTCAAATATCTCATAATACATAATTCTTTTACTTACATCGTTTCCTCTATGTGAAACTAGACTCATATGTTATTAAGCCTCTAATTCAACTTTCAACATTTATGGTGATTTTTCAAAGTCGGGCTACTACTACTGTTCAACACTGTTTCTGTGCAAAATCATAATAGCTATCATAATTTCATTGTCACATTGATCATGGACTCATTATTTCATAAATCCCTTATTCAATTACACAATGTAAGTTAACATGATATTGCAACGCAATTCATAATCATAAGCGTAAGGATGGTTTGTCTTTCAAATCTTTTCACTTGTTCGTCATGTATACACATACATATGCATGAATTCGCTTACTCATCATTTATCACCACGCCCATCTCGGGACTTTCATCGCGTTATTCATTATAATACCCATTGAATTTCTCAAAAATCTCGATGGATAGTCCATTTATCGTCAACTCATACAAGTGATCATCTCAAGTACGCACTCCCGCGAACCTCACATCTTACAGCGGGATTATCAGTCCAGGCTAAATCCCCCATAATATAAACTCATAGAGTATTATCGGGATTACCAGTCCAGGCTAAATCCCCTACAACGACATATACTCAACTGAGATCGGATCTGAATTACCAGTCCAGGCTAAATTCAGATCCTAATTGGATTACCCGTCCGGGCTAAATCCCTAATGCACACATATTCTTCGGGAGGCTTGATCACTCAAGGAACACCCGTCTGGGCTAGATGCTTTCCCATATTTGAGATCAACGGATTACCCGTCTGGGTTAAATCCTTTTCTGTAACACATGCAGGATCTCATGTCATGTAAGCCATGGTTTATCCATCGGATTTCCCTTTTTATTCAATCGGGATTTTTCTCTTTTCATCAAGTATCTCATTATGCATAGCTGATCATGCAATGTACATCCAATTCAACACATTTTCATGTTTATTTAGACATTAGTCCATGAAATAAACATGGTATTGCATACAATTATATTTAGGCATTTGTTACAATATATAATCTTTATATCAACTACATAAATATCCATCACACAATGCTAACACATCAATTTAAGTTCAAGTAGGAATAATAATATCATTGCATTATCATTGGCATATGAACTTACCTCAGTTTCGAGTACAACTATTTATTTCGAGTTTGTGCTTAACCTTGTTCAACCTCGTTCTAAGCTCGAATCTTATTTTCCTTCATCTATAATATCACATTTAGCCTACTAATTAGTCACATTATTCATATGGGTCCAAAAATTATATTTTTAAAATTTTTCATTTTGACCCCTAAACTTTCACATATTTACACTTTTTACCCAATGCTTATAAAATGATTTTTATTCAATTTCCTTGCATTTCAAGCCTAGATGAATCATTTTTATAACTATGGTAGCCCCTAATTTCCACTAAATCACCCTTTTATGCCTAATTTTATAATTTTTACAAAACGGTCCTTCCGGACGTTTTTATCAAAAATCGCTTAGTAAAAGTCGTTTATTACACACCAAGCCTTCATATTCTACCATTAAACATCAAAATATTTTCATATAATTAATGGGTAAATTTTTAAACACAAACCCTAGCTCAAATAAATGGTAGAAATAGCTAGAACATGTTACTTGGACTTTAAAAATGCATAGAACGTTAGAAACGAAGCTCGGAATCACTTACTATTGAGCTTGGAAGCTTGGCCAAACCCTAAACATCATTGCTTTTGGTACATTCGGCTGAAGCAAGAAGAAATGGACATATTTGGATTTTAAAATTTGTCTTTTACTTCATTTTACCCCTAAATGACCAAAATGCCCTTCTTACTATTCCTTCAAATTTTACCCAACCAAGGCCATTTTTGTTCAACAAGTTATACAATGGTCTAATTACCATTTAAGGACCTCCCATTTAAAATTTCATAACAATTAGACACCTCTAACATGTAGAAATCAACTTTTGCATTTTTTTATAATTTAGTCCTTTTGACCAAATTGAGTGCCCAAACGTCGAAATTTTTGAATGAAATTTTAATGAAATCATAGACCATAAAAATATAATAAAAATTAATTTTCTTATGTCGGATTTGTAGTCCCAAAACCATTGTTCCGTCTAGGCCTTAATTCGGGATGTTACAAAGATTCTTTGGAATACCTTTTGGATATTATAGTAAGGTTTTGAGCCCATGAGGTTATATAATGAGATGTAATTATAAGGTAATTAGTATATAAATATGGTCTAACTAGTGGATTGGTTGAAAAATGTAGACATCACATATATAATAAGGATAATTACATGTTATTATTTACTATCATAAAAGGTTAGCCCAAATTAAAGTGATCTAATTTGGTTCAAGACTTATTGGGTTTCAGTTATTAAATAAAGTATAGATCAAATATGTGTAGACATTTAGTAACTAATTCCTAATTGATAATGGGTTGATTAGAAATTAATGTTAATGTGCAAAAGTTATATATTAGGTTTATGGTCCCCAAATTACACATATGTAACTCTTCTGACATCCCATCTTTTGAAAAGAGAGACCCACATTCTCTAAAATACTTGTTTGTTAATTTGGAATATAAAAACCCTAAGATTCAAGATCTCAATATACCAATGTATTAAGGTACGGTTTCACATCTAGTTTTCTTCTTGATGATCTAAAATGACAGATCTAGGTTTATGATTTTAAGTTTAATATCATAGTTTTATGGTTCTAACAAGATGTTGTAATGGAATTGCATTTAAGATAAGAGTTTTAATAATGTTAGCAATTAGACTCGTTTTCTTAATCTAAAAAGTAGAGAGATTAAATTCTTTGAAATAAAAGTAGCAACTAAATTGATTTTCGGGTCTAGGGGCAAAATGGTCATTTTGCCCAATTATAAATTGTTGAGTACCTAGATCGATAAAATGATTAAATTTGTGAATTTTTATTATTTTAGATCAAGAAATACAAAATCCAAACCTAGACCAGGGGAAAGCCAAACAAGTAGATTAAATTGTCTAGTCGCCTACATTTTGTAATCCGAGGTAAGTTGTATGTCAATAATGCAACTATAATGTTTTAATGTATGATTATATTAATTTTGAAAAAAATTGTTATGATTGTGAATATAAGAATGCATGTTTGTGAAATTAATGTAGTAAAGATTCCTGGTTGAACATTTAGAATAGACTTGGATATTCATACCATGACATTGGGTGGTATCTGAGCCAGTGTAAGACATGTTTGGGACATGCATCTGCCTCGTGATATACAAGCTAGTGTAAGACCTGTCTGGGACATGGCATCAACTTGTTGTGTGTCAGTGTAAGACCTGTCTGGGATATGGCATCAGCGTCGATATTTGAAAGTCAGTGTAAGACCTGTTTAGGACACGGCATCGACTTTAATGTGCTAGCCAATGTAAGACCTGTCTAGGATATAGCATCAGCCTCGATATTTGAAAGTCAGTGTAAGACCTATCTGGGACACGGCATCGACTTTAATGTGCTAGCTAGTGTAAGACCATGTCTGGGACATGGCGTCAGTATTTTATCCCATGTTCGGGGCTATTGAGTATTCAGTAGTATTCCAAATGGTTCAACAAAAGATTTATGATTTATATCGAAATAAGAAAAGTTATGACCATGTGGTGAGTGGTACAGGTACCTATTTAAAATGTATGAGATATGGGATCGATATATGCCATATGAATTGTATTGGATGGTAATGAGTAAGTTGTGCTTATATCTACTTATGGTTTTCATGAACAAGTTATGCAAGGTTATGAGCATATTGTTCTATGATAATTAGTTGATGTTTATTTTCATGCAACTTACTAAGCTTTATGCTTACCCCATTTCCTTTTCATTTTCTTATAGTGCCGCCAAAGTAGCTCGTGGATCATCGCCTACGTTGGAGAAGCCAGTCACACTATCATTTTGAAGCACTTGGTATAGTTAGTTCCTTTATTTTGATTATGACATGTATAGGATCCTTTGATTTTGTTAAAGTGTCACATTGTTTTGGGGCCAAATTTGTTGGCTTAATTTAGTACTTGACTCATTTTGTATAAGGCCATGGATAATGGCTAATATTGAAAGTTTTTTTATGAATGCAAGAAAGTCTTTCATGAATATGAAAATTGTTGGCATGGTCGTATATGTATAAAATGTGTATAGACCTTAGTTATGGTTACTTGGTTGAGAAATCATGTTGTGATAGACTTGGGTATGATAGATTGTGTTTCAGGGTGGAAAGGGGCTTGGTAGATAGCCCTATATCATCCACACGGGTAGACACACGGGAGTGTGTCTAGGCTGTGTATGACACACGGTCAGCCCCATAGGCGTGTTGTTCGACCGTGTGTCCACTGCACCTCGAAATTGCAAGCCAGTATACATGGTAGTAAGTACACGGGCAGGGACACGACCGTGTGTCTCAGCCATGTAGAGGACATGGCTTCTGGCCACGGGTGTGTGCCTTGGCCGTGTGCCCCTAAATTGTTGCTGACGTCAGAAAGAGAATGTCAAGGTTTTTAGACACGGGCTAGGACATGGGCGTGTTATGGCGGTGTGAGGGACATGCGCCATGAACACGGGTGTGTGTTAGGCCGTGTGAAAACCCCTATAGGTTCGAATTTGGAATTTAATTCACACAAGACCGAGCTCGGGCGTGTCCCTTTGTGCTTAGGCCATGTGAAGCACACGGGCCTTTAGCACGGCCATCTCATAATGGCCACACGGGCGTGTGCCCTACTTCAAGTCGCATTTTTCAAAGTTTTCAAAGTTATTGGGATTAATCCCAGGTTATTTCCAAAGCGTGATTTGGGCCTCATAGGTCTATATTAAGAACTTTTAGATTAAAAGAGAAAAGTTTTAAGTTTGACCTAGTTTTCATAACTCGGAAATGATTGTGTGCATGCGGTTAAGTCAAGTAATGCTTCGTGCCTAGTCTCAGCCTCAGACTCGGGTAAGGGATGTAAACATTTAAACTAGTTATACGAAAAGCTTCAGGTGATAGTGTGATCGATGCCTCTGATGTCCCTTAATTTTTTATGCTAGCTTGGTGGCACTATAAGAAAATGGAAAAGAGAGGGTGTAAGCATAAAGCTTAGTAAGTTACAAGCAAATAATTAACATTGCTTTACCAAGTAACATCATACTCATAACATATCATACACTAGCACAAGTTTCTTGAATGACTATAAACATAACTTACTCATTTCATCCTCACCATTCATATACAAAACCCAAACTCATTCTCATGAGTTCTGTGTAGGTACCTGTACCACTTGCAACATAATCATAACTTTTCCCAATCATGATATAATTTTTAAATTACCTGTTGAACCAGTTGAAATAGTAAATGGATACCCGATAAGCTTCATACAAAAAGGTAAGATGCCAATGCCATGTCCCAAACATGGTTTTACACTGGCCCTCATAAATTGATGCCGATGCCCTATTCCAAACATGGCCTTACACTAGCCCACATGTCGAGGCCGATGCCATGTCCCAGACATGGTCTTACACTAACTCTCATATCAATATCGATGCCGTGTTCCAAACATGGTCTTACACTAGCTCACATATCGAGGCTGATGCCATGTCCCATACATGGTCTTACACTAGCTCTCCAATCAATGTTGATGCCATGTTCCAAACATGGTCTTACACTAGCTAACATAACCCTAGTATCACAGTATGGATATCCGATCTATTCCTACGGTTCAACAGGGAGTCTCACCACATCAAATTTCATCATGCATATTCGTAACGAAATATAGTATTTCATGCAGTATCAATAATTTGATGCATAGTAACAATAGAGTTGTAATATTTACATGCAACTTACCTCGGTATACAAAAGGCAGACGACTAGTTGGATTTATTCTACTAGCTTGGCCTTCCCCCGGTCTAGGCCCGGATTTCATATTTCTTGATCTAAAATGATAAAAATTCACTGATTTAATCATCATTTTAATCAATGCATTTTGTAATTCATATTTTGGAAAAATGACCATTTTGCCCCTAAACTTTCACAAACTTACGATTTTACCCCTAAGCTCATAAATTGATTTTTATCAAATTTCCTATTTAACCAAACCTAGCCGAACCTTTATTGCACTTATGGCATCTCCCAATTTTGATTATTTCACACAATTACTACCTATTTTATAAGCTTTACAAAAAGGTCCATTTTAAGTGTTTTTCATGAACATCACTTCACAAGACTTATTTATTTCACAGCTATAACTCATTTTCTTCCATAAAGTTTCAGCTCATAACAAAAATTATTTCATGCCAAAACCCTAAACTCTCAACCATATTGCAAAATAGTCCCTCTATTAGCTAAATTAAGCTACAAGGGTCCCAAAAGTACAAAAATTATCAAGAAAAATCATCAAAATCACTTACTTTTGAGAGAACTTAATGACTGAAACTTTCAAGCTTCAAAAACCCCTTTCTTGCTAATATTTTCAGTGGAGAAGTTGAATGGTAAAAAGATGAAGCCCTTTCATTTTATTTTATCTTATTTCTAATTAAAATAAGCTACCAACTTCACCTAATTTTGACTTTTCTATTCTTCTTTGTCTCTGTGGCCAGCCAACCCCATTGAAATGGGTCTATTTTCCCTTTAAAGACCCCTAATTATGATTCTCTAGTTATTAACACCATTTGTTAGAAAAAAAACTTTTTCCCTTTATGCAATTTAGTCCCTTTTCGCAATTAAGCTCACAATCGCTAAAATTAATTCATCAAAATTTTCATGCATCCATGTAAACATACTATAACACATAAAATACTATTAAAAATAATTTCTATGACTTCAGATTAGTGGTTTCAAAACTACTGTTCTGACTAGGCCCAAAATCGGGCTGTTACATCTGAAATACAAGTAAATAATGATACATGACAAATGATATACGAAAACACGAGATGATGATATTTGTACATGGACTTTATTTGATGAATATATTTTCATTCTTGATTATATACTTGTACACCTTGAGTGTGCTAATCGTGGCCTTGATATTCCGAGTAATATGAGTAAAATTCTAATGTGAAATGATTTAAACTCGAAATGAACTATTATGAAATTATACTTGAAATAATGAGATGTATTATGCATGTTGAATGAATACATGTTGTGGAAAGCATATCTGCTTAGAAACTTGATTGTTGTTGAGCCCGTAAATGATTTGATGTTATTATGAAATATATGACTAACAAGGGCAATGAGAATGTGTGTAGGGCTTGAGCTCAAAATGATTGATTATGCCTTACATAGTTACCTCAAAATAGAATAAAGGGTAAGTTAAGTACCATGCTATACGAACTTACTAAGCATTTTATGCTTACTTAGTTTTATTTCCTTATTTTAGAGTAAATCGGAAGCTCATTGGATTGGAAGCTTAGCGAAGATCACTCACACTATCCATCGGCCTATATCGGTGTATATGGTAAATCAATTATGGTTGTAATGGCATGTATAGGTTATATTTGTTGTATTGGCATAAATGTAACTGATGCTTGTAATTTAGCCATTGGAATGGCTAGTAATGGTTTGTTTCGATATATTTGTAATGTCATAATATGGTAGCTACATATGTGTTAAGTAGTTTGTGAAATTATGCCTATCATATGGACTAAACCAAGGCACGAATTTGAACATGTATCCATGTAATGGTATGCCATGTTGAATGATAGAGTTTGCTTAACTTGAATGCTTGAAATGGTTAGTATTGGATGTGTGTTTCAAGTGCAGGTCATGAGTGTGATTTTGGGTTATAAATGAAGCTATAAATGGCTTTATTTTGTCCACACGGGCGTGTGACTAGACCGTGTGTGACATACGGCCGGGTACATGGGCGTATAGTTAGGTCGTGTGTCCCCTGCCCTTAAAATTTGAGAAACAGAATGCTCAAAATTGAGCACACGGACGGAGAAACGGGCATGTGTCTCAACCGTGTGTGCTACACGGCCTAGAACACAGGCATGTGTATTGGTCATGTGAAAATTGCACCTAATTTCGAAATGAATTAATTGACCAAATGACTTAGCACACGGGTGTGTGTCATGGACGTGTGCACAAGTTAGAGAGTTATACGGGGTCGAACATGGCTTGCAACATGAGTGTGTTCTAGGGTCACACAAGAGTGTCCCTTGGACCACACGGGCGTGTGAACCCTGCACCTTGGTAGATTTTTGAAATGTCACGAAAAATTCTTAGAGTTCCCGATTTAGTCCCGACTCGATTCTAATGCTTGTATTGGGCGTCGAGGGTCCAATTAGGAGACGTTTGAAATGATCTCGGTTAATGAAAAGTAATTTACATAAATTATTCGTAAAATATTTTGAAAGTTTCGGTAATGCTCTGAAGCCCTATTTCGACGACGGATACGGGTTAGGGGTGCTACATTTATTGGTATCAGAGCTACAACTCGAACTGAACTTAGCGTTTGTGGACTCTAGAAATACATGCCATTATGTAACTTGTGATAGTGTGACATCTCCCAACTCTGATGATAATTGTTTTACAAATAGACAGAGATGCTTTCCAACCGAGCTAATTCTGATACTGCTGAAAGTGATACACATATGTTTGAGTAAAAATATTGCTTATGATAAAAGGGGACTTGTAAAGGTATGAAATAAATGTTTTATAGTGAACATGTTAATGATACACGTTAAGTGATATGTGTGTATTTATGAAAGTTAAATTTTGAGGCTTACGATCTCCTCCCCCTCACCAGTACAATTTTATACAATGAAATTTGCAAGATTTATATTGATTAAGTTCATAAGTGCGAAAGAAGAGTTCGAAGGTTGAATGATTAATGATGTAGTCAAAATTGAGAATGGGTTAGTAAGTAAAGACGGTATTAAAAGAGATGTTAGATTTTTCTAAAGATTATTCTGAATATATGATGTCATTGTTAAGGAAGAAGATTATTCATGAGTTATTGACTTATATAGATATGATATTTACAAAATGGATTAGCCAAAAAAAAAATTCTGAATTGACTCTTTCAGTGAATTGAATAATGTAAGATTATTGATGACTTTATTAGTCAGTGGAATGACGATGAAATTGTAAAGATATTTGAATACAGCTATTATAATTGAGTATTTTACAACAATGTTTTCTGGGTACTCTATAAGTTCTGTTATTCTCAGAGGCATATGAAATTGTGCATGTTCAAATGCAATATTTATCATATTGAAAGGCTGACTAATTATAATAGATGGGATTACTAAAAGTTTGGTTGCTTCATAAGTGATATTGCTCTATTTTTCTTAGGTTTTATCGTGATTGATATAAGATTTGGTGATAAGGTTCATATGATATCATTTCCTATTTCTACAGATTGAAAGCCTGAATTGTGAATATGCAAGTATATTGTCTTTATCACTGTTGTTTCTACTAAGTATGAGTGATATTACTCTTCTGAATTTTCTCAAAGATATCATCAATCTCTTTGTTATGTAAACATGGGCTACTTGTGAAAGATATTCTTTGATCAAAGGTAATTACATTTATTATCGTTATAAATATTGACTCGATCATGAGGTATCATGATAGAGATCACATATTATAGAAATTGTGTTACTGCATTGGTTATTATTAGGGGCACTTTCGGTATTCCCTCTTTTAAGTTGAGGTGCACTATTGATATTGAAGTGTTGCGTTATCTATACATTGAAATGTCGGTCATATTAATGCACTATGGTTTTAAATCTATCTGATGGTTGTGGCTTTGAAAAAACTCAAATCTTCAATGCTAATAATTGAAATAGCTACATTGATGACCCAGTTATTACAGAAAATAGGTAAGATTTGAATGGACCGATAAATATCAGTAAAGTTTTGACCAGTTAGAAGCTCTGTTGACCGAAGTATTAATTCTGGTTCAGCATGAATCGGGTAAGGAATTTGTTATTACTTTGATATACTATTGAATGGGATTAGACTGGTACTTGATGCAGTAAGGCAAAGTAATAGCCTGTACTTTTAGACAGTTAAAAAAAACCACATGGAAAGAATTACTCAATACATGATCTAGAATTGCCTACTATTGTTTTTGTATTGAAATCTGACAGCATTACTTATTTGGTAAAAAATGTCATTTATTCACTGATCATAACAGTTTGAAGTATCTGATGTTACTAAAAGACTTGAATCTGAGATAGAGTTTATGGTTTGAAATGTTGAAAGATTATGACTTGATAGATGAATATCTGTAACACCCCAAACCCGTGACCGTCACCGGATTCGACCACGAGGTGTTACCGGGCTTACTTCCCTTATTTCCCTCTTGGAAATTATGAAATTTTTGTTTCAGGCAGGCTAGCTAACTGCGTCACTGTTATCTTAAAAATCATATCTCGAGTTCCAGAACTCGAAAACCAATTCTGTAAATTTTCCCTGAAACTATACTCATATATCCATCCATGGATTTATTTCTAGAATTTTTGGTCTGGCCAATTGGTACAGTTTATTAGTTAAAGTCACCCATGCTACAGGGGTCGACTACACTGACCTTCGCGCGTTACAACTTGAATATCTCTCTGTACAGGGCTTTAATACTGGTGCCGTTTGTTTCTAATGAAACTAGACTCAAAATGGAATCTGCAAATATAGGGAATGACTTCTAATTCTTTCTGGATAATTTATAGTAAATTTTCAAAGTCGAGACAGGGGATCCAGAAACCATTCTGGCCCTGTCTCACGAGAACTTTAATATCTCTCAGTATACTGCTCATATGGTCGTTTTGTTTTGTCCATATGAAAATAGATTCATCAGGGTTCAATTTCATAATTTATTCACTATTTAATTCTACTTATACTATTTTTTAGTGATTTTTCAATCTCATATCACTGCTGCTGTCCGCAACAGTTACTACAGTAGACTATGCCAATTTCATGAATCTTTCCTTGACCTTACTAATCATCCATCATACATGACACAAATTATGGCCACCTTATCAAAATTAAAGTTTCTAAGACTTGTGGCTATAGGTTCTAGCATCCCACTCAACGACCACATAGGCCATTTTCACATGGCTTAAAGTTTACAACCCATAATTCAACAAAACATAATAGCCTATACATGCCAAATGTTCTCCTAGTTCAACTACGAAGACAATACCAAAAGATTTCCAGCCGGTGTGATGACTTCAACGACGGTTCCGAGCACGCAAACAATACGAGTCCAAGAGACCTAAAAGGGGTGACAAGAAAACACCGAGTGAGTTTATAACTCAGTAAGTCATAAAGCATTCAACCACCATCCATTAATAAAGTTATCACAACATGAAACAATAAACGAGGCTAGTTACTCATCCATACCGAAACTATACCATAATTCCTCGGACCTTTTGGTTCAATCTCATACCAAGTCATACATCCACATTTCATATTCTACACAATAAGATATTTGAGGCATTTTCACACACTAACTCATTTTCACCACAATCACACAATTGCAATCATCACATAGATTTAAAGCTTACCAAGCTCAACCCCGAGCATGAACGTATTTCCTATTCGTCATGAGCTCAAGGTACTTACCCGATCCGCTGTCCATACTCAACTCGATAGAGACACACCCTCCATATAATTGTTCGATCGGAGATATATATATATATATATATATATATATATATATAGAGTACGCACACACAGTGCTTAATACTCGATTTCGCACACTTAGTGCCATGCGATTTAAGCCCGCACACATAGTGCCATACCCTTCGAGCTCGCACACCCAGTGCCGTATATTTCCAGCATGCACACTTAGTGCCATATATTTCCAGCATGCACACTTAGTGCCCATCTCGTCACCGTACACACGTATTGCCCGAACACTTAGTGCCGAAAGCAAACTTTCTACACATTTCACTATTTCTTTTACATTCAACAAATGTCATCACTCCATACACATACATTTTCATTTATATATATATATATCATCCCATTAAACACAATTGCATAGATTTTACAATCATTTAAGCAATATCAAACATATGTGCTTAATGACTTACCTCGGATGTTGTCGAATGTCTTCAACGGCTATTCAATTACTTTTTCTTTCCCCTTGTCCAACTTCGATCCTCTAAGCTCTTGGGCTAATTCAAACAATTTATCTTATTAAAGTCCCATCATGATAGCTTATGGCCGAATACCCATATCAAATAAGCAATTTATGTAACACCCCGAACCTGAGACCATCGCCGGTGTCGGACACGAGGGGTTAACGAGCCAAATCCACATATTTCACCCACCATTTTGACATTTCCAGACAGGCTGGAAATCTGCGTCACTGTCACCTTAAAAATCATATCTCGAGTTTCAAAACTCGGAAACTGATTCCGTAAATTTTCCCTGAATTTAGACTCATATATCCATACATGGATTTATTTCTAGAATTTTTGGTCGGGCCAATTGTTACAGTTTATTAGTTAAAGTCACCCATGTTACAGGGATTGACTGCTCTGACCTTCGCACGTTACAACTTGAATATCTCTCTGTACAGGGCTTTAATACTGGTGCCGTTTATTTCTAATGAAACTAGACTCAAAATGGAATCTGTACATATAAGGCATGACTCCTAATTCTTTCTGGATAATTTATAATAAATTTTTAAAGTTGCGACAGGGGACCCAGAAACCGTTCTGGCCCTATCTCACAATAGCTTTAATATCTCTTAACATGTAACTCCTATGACCGTTTCGTTTATTCCACATGAAAGTAGACTCATTAAGGTTCATTTAAATAATTTATTCACTATTTAATACCATTCCTACAAATTTTGGTGATTTTTCAAAACCACACCACTGCTGCTGCCAGCATCTGTTTTCAAAGTAACCATTACCTATTTCATGATTTCCACGATTCAAATGGCCCTTTTTGCACACATAGCACAAAGTGTGATTATGATTAACCATTCCAATGGCTAATCGTTTCAAACAATTTCATACCCCATAATGATTATCATACAAACTATTATAGAATCATACTAAAAACGTATATAAGCCATTTTCGCATGGCTATCCAAGCTTACACAAAATCGAAAGGTACATGACCTTCAACATTAGGGTAGTCCTATACATGCCATTTCAAAGTTCAACCAAAATTATACCAAAATG
The DNA here is from genome assembly GCF_025698485.1 of Gossypium arboreum. NCBI lineage: Eukaryota > Viridiplantae > Streptophyta > Magnoliopsida > Malvales > Malvaceae > Gossypium > Gossypium arboreum. The sequence continues at coordinate 41,804,251 of NC_069076.1, forward strand.
GAGCCTTTGATAGTGTAGATGACTTCGACTTTAATGATCCCGAATCCGATTGCTACCGAGCAAAATCTATAAAACAGAGAGCCAAAGCAACGGAGTAAGCATTTTTATGCTTAGTAAGTCTCAAGCAATAAAATCAGCTTTAACCAAAGCATTACATTCACATAGCCAAATGAATCATTTCATTAATACACATTCACATAATCATACTTACTTCACCATCCCAACTCTTATGTTCATACACAAATAACGGCTTCGTTAAGGCCGATAACTCGTTCCATCATAGGAGCGAATATTCATACGCTCTTACTCCTAGCGCAAAGCACACACAACACATACCTTGTTATTGGGAAGTTTCACAAGTGCATTAGCTGAAAATTTTCCAGCAAGCTTATAATTTTCAAATCACATACCTTCGAGTTTAACCGGATATAGCTACTCGTTCAAACGCCTTGGGACATAGCCCGTTATGGTAACCCGCACAAAGGCCTTGGGACTTAACCCGGATTTCACAATTTGCACAAATGCCTTGGTCTTAGCCGGATGTAGTCACTAGCACAATTGCCTTTGGTCTTAACCCGGACGTAATTACCAGCATAAATGTCTTGGGACTTAGCCCGGATATCATTCAATTGCTCATGCACACATATACATCAATAATCATTTCCCATTCATATTTCATTTTCGTTACTAAGGCTCAAACACAAACATATCACTAGCGTAATCGCCTTCGGAACTTAGTCCGGGTATCATTCAATTACTCATACACACATAAATCAATAGTCATTACACATCAATTTTTCATTTCACATAATTCGAGTAGGGTCATTTCTTGAGGAGTTACCTCGGATGTTGTCGAACGGCTTTGACGGCTATTCGATCACTTTTTCCTTCCCCTTATCCAATTGTGGCCCTCTAAGCTCTTGAGCTAATTCAAACAAATTCAATTTATTAAAGTCTCACTTGCTAGCCTTGGCCGAATGCACATATCATTGATTCAACATCACATAACTAAGCACTTTAGTCAATTTTCTTTAATTACGCACACATTCGGCCTTAGCTCACAACAAGGTAGCCGATTACCTAAGTCAAGAATAGGCATCATTAAGCTTGCCTCTAACCGAATGCATGCACAATAATTCCCCTCATGTGGCCGATTATGCTTAGTCATTCTTGCATAAAATCAAAAATAAATTGCAAGATTTTCACATCATATGTGTACTAGGCCAAATGTACATGCAAATTTCACAACATTATTCAACAAACTTCTTCTTTAAACAACATATTCATCACTTTCTTCATAATCAAAATATCATGTGCAATCATATATACACATATAAGTGCAAGGCAATTTCAAGGTGTCCATAGCCATCCAAAACACAAATTTTAACTAACATGCAAGAAGCATGAACCATGCTCATGAATGCATCATGGCCGAATACATCACAATCATGCCCTTTCAACTTCAATCATGGTTAAACAAAAAAACTCAATGTCTTACTTAAAATTGGTACAAAGAAGTTTCAAGAGTAGTCAATCCATCATTGCATGCATCATTAGCAAGCTTCACATTTAGCATGCAATGGCTTTAACACAATAACAACTTTGGCCAAATGCCATTTCCATGGCATAACAAGGATTTGAACCATGGCTAACATGCACATCAAGTTAGCAACCAAAACATGCATGAAACTCCTAACACAACCTCATACATACCTTAATCTTGATGCAAATTTAGCCAAATCTCCTTCTAGATCTCTTCTAAACCAAGCATGAAGCAAAAATCCTATCTCCTCCTTAGTATTTTCGGCCAAAAGGAAAGAACAAGGATGAACAATTTTTTCTTGTTTTTCTTTCACTTGCACGGCAATGGGGAAAGGATGAGCTATTTTTTGATTTTTTTTGTTTCTCATCCAACATCATTAATTATTTTATCATTTAATTCATCATGCATTAACAAAACATGTTTCAACATGTTTTCTTTGCCCATAAACCATGTCATGGCGGCCACTAGCTTGTTTTGGGGAAATTTGACATGCAAGTCCATAATTTTGCATGCATGCTTTAATTAGTCATCACACATTTCCTATCGTACTTTCAAAGTTCACTACTAAGTCCCTTCTAGTGAAATTCACCTTTATAACACTAAATCAATCATCAAAAATGTCACACATGAGCACACATATTATAGGCATCAAAATAAATTTTAAATTATTTTTATGCCTCGGTTTTGTGGTCCGAAACCACATCCCGACTAGGGTCAATTTTGGGTGTCACAACTCTCCCCACTTAAGAAATTTTCGTCCCGAAAATCTTACCGTAAATAGGGTTGGGTATCGCTCTTTCATAGAGTTCTCGGTTTCCCAAGTAGCTTCTTCTATCCGTGTTTGAGCCATAACACTTTCACTAGCGGAACCCGCTTGTTTCGCAACTCTTTCACTTCACGTGCGGGATACGAATCGATTCTTCCTCATAACTCATATTGGCTTGAATTTCAACCGATGGATCAATCACGTGCGATGGATCAGATCTATAGCGTCGAAGCATTGAAACATGGAAGACGTTGTGAATCTTTTCGAGTTCAGGGGGCAAAATCAAACGATACGCAACTGGGCCAACTCGATCGGAGATTTCGTACGGCCCAATGAATCTCGGGCTCAACTTGGCCTTACGGCCGAATCTGAGTATCTTTTTCCACGGCGAAACTTTAAGAAACACTTTATCTCCCACCTGATACTCAATGTCCTTTCGTTTCAAATCCGCGTACGACTTCTGACGATCGAAGGCTATTTTCGGACTTTCACGGATTACTTTTACTTTCATTCAGCATCTTTAATCAAATCCACTCAAAATTTTGTTTTCACCGAGCTCGGTCCAAAACAATGGTGTACGGCATTTACGCCGTACAAAGCCTCGTCAGCGCCATCTTAATACTTGATTGAAAACTATTGTTGTGGCGAATTCAATCAAAGGTAGGTACCGTTCCCATGAACCATCGAACTCGAGGATGCAACATCTCAACATATCCTCAAGTATCCGAATTATCCGCTAGGATTGACCATCGGTTTGGGGTGAAAGGCGGTCTTTGAAATGCAACTTGGTACCCAAAGCTTCTTGCAATTTCTTCCAAAATCGCGAGGTGAACCTCGGATCTCTATCCGACGTAAGTAAATCATTACCCGTGTAGTCTCACAATCTGAGAAACGTAAAATTCAGCTAGTTTATCCAAGGAAAAATCCGTACGCACAGGGATAAAGTGAGCCGACTTAGTCAATCTATCAACAACAACCTAAATCGCATCCTTCTTACTTGCTGACAATGGCAGTCCGGACACAAAGTCCATTGTGACTCGATCCCATTTCCACTCGGGTATCGTGATCGGCTGAAGTAATCCTGAAGGCACTTGATGTTCCGCTTTCACTTGTTGACATATTAAACATCTCGAAACAAAGTCGGAGATGTCTTGTTTCATACCATGCCACCAAAATCGACGTTTCAAATCGTTGTACATCTTCGTACTCCCCGGGTGGATTGCCATTCGGCTACAATGGGCTTCGTTTAGAATTATCGAAATAAGTTCTGAATTCCTTGGAACACACAGACGACTTCTGAACCTCAAACAATCGTCATCATCGATCTGAAACTCCGATTCCTTGTTCGAAACACACTCGACCCGTTTTGCAACCAACTCATCGTCGACCTTCTGAGCTTCACAAATTTGATGTATCAATAATGGTTTGGCTTTCAATTCAGCTACTAACACGTTGTCGGATCGAACGGACAAGTGCACATTCATCGCTCGTAAAGCGAATAATGATTTACGACTCAAGGCATCCGCAACCACATTTGCCTTTCCCGGGTGATAGTCAATGACCAGCTCATAATCCTTTAACAGCTCGAGCCAACGTCTTTGTTGCAGATTTAAGTCTCTTTGGGTCATCAAATATTTGAGACTTTTGTGATCCGAGTACACATGGCACCTCTCACCAAATAAGTAATGTCGCCAAATCTTCAAGGCGAATACGATGGTAGCCAATTCGAGATCATGGGTCGGATAATTTTTCTCGTGTGACTTTAATTGCCTCGACGCATAGGCCACAACTCGACCTTCTTGCATCAATACGCAACCTAACCCAAGTAGGGAGGCGTCACTATAGATGACAAACTCTTTGCCAGATTCGGGTTGCACTAGAATTGGGGCTTCAGTCAAATAAGTTTTCAGTTGATTGAAACTTTTCTGACATTTCTCCGTCCATTCGAACTTAACATCCTTTTGGAGTAGCTTCGTCATCGGCGTGGCTATCATTGAGAAACCTTTACAAATCGTCGGTAATAACCAAGAAGCCCCAAAAGCTCCGAACCTCGTAATATTTCTGAGGCTTCCAATTAAGTATGGCTGAAATTTTATTCGGTCGACTCGAATACCCGATCTGAATACCACATGACCCAAGAAGCTAACCTCTCTTAACTAGAACTCACACTTGCTTGAACTTAGCATATAATTGCTTATCCGTAAAATTTGCAGCACTAACCTCGGTGTTCAGCATGTTCGGACTCATTTCTTGAATAGACCAAGATGTCATCAATGAACACGACTACGAATCGATCTAAATATGGTCGAAGATCCGATTCATTAAATCCATAAATACCGCGAGGGCATTAGTAAGCCCAAACGGCATCACTAGGAACTCATAGTGACCATATCTCATTTCAAGGCGTCTTGGTACGTCCGAATCTCGAATTCGCAATTGATAATAGCTCGATCTCAAATCTATTTTCGAGAACACCGAGGCTCCTTGATTGATCGAACAAGTCATCGATACGTGGTAACGGATATTTGTTCTTTATCGTCGCTTTATTAAGTCGACGATAGTCGATCTACGACCTCATGGTTCCATCCTTCTTTTCACAAACAAGACCGGCGCACCCAAGGCGAAAAACTCGGGCGAGCAAAACCTCTATCCACCAATTCTTGCAAGCGAGCTTTCAACTCCTTTAATTCGTTGGTGCCATACGATCACGGAGCTATCGAAATTGGAGTGGTACCGGTACCAATTCGATGCCAAATTCTATTTCCGAACAGTGGTAAACCGGCAATTCTTCAAGGAAAACATCCGGTATTCACAAACCAGCGCATCGATTCGGGTTTCTTTTCGATTCCTTGTCATCGAGCACATACGCAAGGTACGCCGCACCCTTTTCTTACACATTTCCGGGCCAACATTGCGATATTACATTTGGTAACCCCTTTAAGTCCGTAGACTCAACCCGAATTATCTCGTTATTCGCGCACCTCAAATCAATAGTCTTGCTTTTGCAATTTATAACCGCATCGTGCATGGTCAACCAATCCAAACCAAGAATAACGTCGAATTCATCGAACGGCAAAAGCATCAAGTTCGCCGGAAAACAAGAACCTCGGAACACTAGGGACTTTTCTTGCACACTTTGTTGACAAGCACATAATGACCCAAGGGGTTTGATACCGAATTACAAACTCGAGAGACTCAATAGGCAAAGTCTTCTTTGGATGCTAACGTTTCACATATATAAGAATGAGTAGAACCGGGGTCAATCAAAGCAATCACATTAGTATTGAAAAGAGTGAAAGTACCGGTAATGACATCTGGTGAGGCAAGCATCCTCGCGTCTTGGCGTATGGCATAAGTCCTAGCAGAGCACGAGCCTCGGATCGATGGTAGCATCTCTAGATCCTCTCGACCGCCACTAACATTGCCCACATTTCTAGGTGGCCTACCTCGGCGATGGTAGCACCCGAGTTTCCACTCGACTTACATTTTGTTCAAGCAACCTCGGGCAATCCTTCATAAGGTGGTCCGCCGATCCACACTTATAGCGGAGCGATCACGGAACCAACAGCTCCCGAATGCCATTTTCCACAATGCGAGACACTCGCCCTCTCTCGGCGATCATTTCCACCATGGCGATCAAGTGACTCGTGTGGTCACAGGGGTCGATCGCGTCCTCGTCTAGAAAAGCCCGAAGCGCCTCTAGACCGGCTCACATCATCTCAAAATCTCTTCGATGCCTGTTGAAGAGACTTTCCCGGGGACCTTTTTCGGAATTCTCCAGTTCTCACATCAACTTTTTGTTTCTCCTTTCTAAGCTCTTCGGCTTTACAAGCTCGCTCAACAAGTACTACTGAACTCTCGTATTTTGAGAATGCCAACGAACATCCTTATATCATCATTCAGCCCATCCTCGAAGCGTTTACATAATAGCTTGGACGAAATGCATTCTCGCAGATACTGGCTAAGCCTCACAAATTTTCGTTCGTAGTCGATGGCGACATAGAACCTTGCTTAAGATCAAGAAATTCCTTCGCTTTTGGTCGATGAATCTCGATCGATATACTTTTTTGAACTCGGTTTGAAAGAATTCCCAAGTCACTTGCTCTCTAGGTACCACAGAAGTCAGAGTAGTCCACCAATAATAGGCGGAATCGCGTAGCAAGGAGATGATACACTTTAAGCACTCATCGGGTGTACAAGATAGCTCATCGAGCACCGGATAGTGTTATCCAACCAAAATTCAGCTTGCTCGGCATCGTCGCTATCCGTAGCCTTGAATTCGGTGGCCCCATGTTTACGAATTCGTCATTTGGGGCTTACTTGACCTTATTTGGTCGATTCTCGGAGGTATTGTAGGTGTGGGGTTTGCATTAGTCGGGAATGGAGGTTGTGGAGCAGTAGTGTTAGTTCGAATGTATTGGTTGAACCAATCATTCATCACACTATAAAAGGCTTGCCTAGCCTCATCATTCGGATTCTTGGCCATAGGTTGAGAGTCCGCCGGCTGTCCCTTGCGCGGGAGCAGCGCCACACTCTCCACATCATCAGCTATTGCTCGATTGGGATCGGGATCCATTGCTATAAACAAACACAAATTCAAATTGTCAGAAATCTCCACACTATCAATTTATCACTTAATGGCATGTATGGCTAGACCCCAAACATATTACGGTAGTCCTAGAATCGACTAAACCTGGCTCTGATACCAATAAAATTGTAACACCCCAAACCCGAGACCATCGCCGGTGTCGGACACGAGGGGTTAACGAGCCAAATCCACATATTTCACCCACCATTTTGACATTTCCAGACAGGCTGGAAATCTGCGTCACTGTCACCTTAAAAATCATATCTCGAGTTTCAAAACTCGGAAACTGATTCTGTAAATTTTCCCTGAATTTAGACTCATATATCCATCCATGGATTTATTTCTAGAATTTTTGGTCAGGGCAATTGGTACTGTTTATTAGTTAAAGTCACCCATGTTACAGGGATCGACTGCTCTGACCTTCGCGCGTTACAACCTGAATATCTCTCTGTACAGGGCTTTAATACTGGTGCCGTTTGTTTCTAATGAAACTAGACTCAAAATGGAATCTGTACATATAAGTCATAACTCCTAATTCTTTCTGGATAATTTATAATAAATTTTTAAAGTTGTGACAGGGGACCCAGAAACCGTTCTGGCCCTATCTCACAATAGCTTTAATATCTCTTAACATGTAACTCCTATGACCGTTTCATTTATTCCACATGAAAGTAGACTCATTAAGGTTCATTTTCATAATTTATTCACTATTTAATACCATTCCTACAAATTTTGGTGATTTTTTAAAACCACACCACTGCTGCTGCCAGCATCTGTTTTCAAAGTAACCATTACCTATTTCATGATTTCCACGATTCAAATGGCCCTTTTTGCACACATAGCACAAAGTGTGATTATGATTAACCATTCCAATGGATAATCCTTTCAAACAATTTCATACCCCATAATGATTATCATACAAACTATTATAGAATCATACTAAAAACGTATATAAGCCATTTTCGCATGGCTATCCAAGCTTACACAAAACCGAAAGGTACATGACCTTCAACATTAGGGTAGTCCTATACATGCCATTTCAAAGTTCAACCAAAATTATACCAAAATGGAGGCTTTGATAGTGTAGATGACTTCGACTTTAATGATCCCGAGTCCGATTGCTACCGAACAAAATCTATAAAACAGAGAGCCAAAGCAACGGAGTAAGCATTTTTATGCTTAGTAAGTCTCAAGCAATAAAATCAGCTTTAACCAAAGCATTACATTCACATAGCCAAATGAATCATTTCATTAATACACATTCACATAATCATACTTACTTCACCATCCCAACTCTTATGTTCATACACAAATAACGGCTTCGTTAAGGCCGATAACTCGTTCCATCATAGGAGCGAATATTCATACGCTCTTACTCCTAGCGCAAAGCACACACAACACATACCTTGTTATTGGGAAGTTTCACAAGTGCATTAGCTGAAAAGTTTCCAGCAAGCTTATAATTTTCAAATCACATACCTTGAGTTTAACCGGATATAACTACTGTTCAAACGCCGGGACATAGCCCGATTATGGTAACCCGCACAAAGGCCTTGGGACTTAACCCGGATTTCACAATTTGCACAAATGCCTTGGTCTTAGCCGGATGTAGTCACTAGCACAATTGCCTTGGTCTTAACCGGATGTAATTACCAGCATAAATGTCTTGGGACTTAGCCGGATATCATTCAATTGCTCATGCACACATATACATCAATAATCATTTCCCATTCATATTTCATTTTCGTTACTAAGGCTCAAACACAAACATATCACTAGCGTAATCGCCTTGAACTTAGTCCGGTATCATTCAATTACTCATACTCACATAAATCAATAGTCATTACACATCAATTTTTCATTTCACATAATTTGAGTAGGGTCATTTCTTGAGGACTTACCTCGGATGTTGTCGAACGCTTTGACGGCTATTCGATCACTTTTTCCTTCCCTTATCCAATTGTGGCCCTCTAAGCTCTTGAGCTAATTCAAACAAATTCAATTTATTAAAGTCTCGCCATAGCCTTGGCCAAATGCACATATCATTGATTCAACATCACATAACTAAGCACTTTAGTCAATTTTCTTTAATTACGCACACATTCGGCCTTAGCTCACAACAAGGTAGCCGATTACCTAAGTCAAGAATAGGCATCATTAAGCTTGCCTCTAACCGAATGCATGCACAATAATTCCCCTCATGTGGCCAATTATGCTTAGTCATTCTTGCATAAAATCAAAAATAAATTGCAAGATTTTCACATCATATGTGTACTAGGCGAATGTACATGCAAATTTCACAACATTCTTCAACAAACTTCTTCTTTAAACAACATATTCATCACTTTCTTCATAATCAAAATATCATGTGCAATCATATATACACATATAAGTGCAAGGTCAATTTCAAGGTGTCCATAGCCATCCAAAACACAAATTTTAACTAACATGCAAGAAGCATGAACCATGCTCATGAATGCATCATGGCCGAATACATCACAATCATGCCCCTTTCAACTTCAATCATGGTTAAACAAAAAAACTCAATGTCTTACTTAAAATTGGTACAAAGAAGTTTCAAGAGTAGTCAATCCATCATTGCATGCATCATTAGCAAGCTTCACATTTAGCATGCAATGGCTTTAACACAATATCAACTTTGGCCAAATGCCATTTCCATGGCATAACAAGGATTTGAACCATGGCTAACATGCACATCAAGTTCGCAACCAAAACATGCATGAAACTCCTAACACAACCTCATACATACCTTAATCTTGATGCAAATTTAGCCAAATCTCCTTCTAGATCTCTTCTAAACCAAGCATGAAGCAAAAATCCTATCTCCTCCTTAGTATTTTCGGCCAAAAGGAAAGAACAAGGATGAACAATTTTTTCTTGTTTTTCTTTCACTTGCACGGCAATGGGGAAAGGATGAGCTATTTTTTGATTTTTTTTGTTTCTCATCCAACATCATTAATTATTTTATCATTTAATTCATCATGCATTAACAAAACATGTTTCAACATGTTTTCTTTGCCCATAAACCATGTCATGGCGGCCACTAGCTTGTTTTGGGGAAATTTGACATGCAAGTCCATAATTTTGCATGCATGCTTTAATTAGTCATCACACATTTCCCTATCGTACTTTCAAAGTTCACTACTAAGTCCCTTCTAGTGAAATTAACCTTTATAACACTAAATCAATCATCAAAAAATGTCACACATGAGCACACACATATTATAGGCATCAAAATAAATTTTAAATTATTTTTATGCCTCGGTTTTGTGGTCCCGAAACCACATCCCGACTAGGGTCAATTTTGGGCTGTCACAATTTACCTTAACTCGTAACCCACATAGCCAAGTTACACATATAACCCTTATGACCGAATATGAATATCACCAAAATCTCTATGACTTAACCTTCAGCCTTCATAGCCGAATATATATATAGCTAATCAAATAGACATTTATTCACCTTCCCTTAACACATATTAATCAATTAGTCCATGCATTATCCCTTGACACACCCGGTCATTAAAGCAATAACCTATTAACATCCAAGCTTATTATACTAAAATTTCTTCTAAGGCCGAATTCATGTACCATCCTTAATACTCATACAATTATTTTATTTTAAATAATTTACACACACCATTTACCTAACATCAATTAACTAGACACTTTAAGGATTTCTTCTTTGACTATACACACATTCGGCAACTATCCATACACACACAAGCCGATTTTTTTCCTATCACCCAAACCATCTACATGAACACTTAACTAACTCAAACTTCACCCGTCCACAAATACTCATTACAACACAAAGACAACAATCCTTTTCCTCAATTTCTTCCATGGCCGATTACCCAATATTACCACACAACCAAGATTTTGACATGGCTAAGTAGGAAATTTTAGTAGCTAGCTTAAAGTATGCTAACCTTTCAAGAACCAACATGAACTCACTTACCTTAATTCAAGCTCAAGGGTGACCAAACCTTCTCTTGCTTTCTTCTTCAATTCGGCCAAGCATGTTCAAAGATGAACACTTTTTTTTCTTTTTCTTTGTTCACTTCACGGCAAAATGGGGGAGGCATCCACACACTTTTTTGCTATCATCATTTTCCTTTTTTTTTCCTTTCTTTATTACTAGCTTTTATTCTATTGTTTTCTACATACCCCACTAACATAACATGTTGGAAACATGTTTCCTTGCCCATAATTTTGTCATGGCGGCCACTATCCTTGTCAAATGGATTATTTGACATGCAACTCCATTTATTTTACTTCATTCCTTTATTAACCTCTTAAAATTAGCCACATATAATTGAATCCTTTCACATGAGTCCCTTTTCTTTCAATTCACATTCAAATTAACTAAATCAAAGAATTAAAATTCACACATGCATTTTCACATATTTAGACAAGAACTATCATACTCAAATGATTTAGTGATTCGGTTTAGCGGTCCCAAACCGCTTTCCGACCGAGGTCACTTTAGGGATGTCACAACTCTCCCCACTTAAGAAATTTTCGTCCCGAAAATCTTACCGTAAATAGGTTTGGGTATCGCTCTTTCATAGAGTTCTCGGGTTCCCAAGTGGCTTCTTCAATTCGTGTTTATGCCACACCACCTTCACTAATGGGATTTTCTTATTTCGCAACTCTTTTACTTCACGCATCGAATGCTAACCGGCTCTTCTTCATAACTCAAATTAGGTGAATCTCAATCTCGGATGGAGTGATTACGTGCGACGAATTCGGATCTATATCGTCAAGCATCGAGACATGGAAAACATTGTAAATCTTTTCGAGCTCGGGGTAAAATTAATCGACGCCATCGCCCAACTCGTTCAGATACTTCATACGGACCGATGAATCTCGGACTCAATTTGCCCTTATGGCCAAATCTAAGCACCTTCTTCCAGGGTGAGACTTTGAGAAATACCTTGTCTCCAACCTGATATTCCATGTCTTTTCTTTTCAAATCTGCATACGACTTTTGGCGATCCGAAGCAGCTTTCAAACCTTCACGAATTACTCGAACTTTCTGCTCGGCATCCTTAATCAAATCAACCCCGAAGACTTTACTTTCACTAAGTAAATAGTGCCTTGCGACTTAAAGCATCGGCCACCACGTTGGCCTTTCTCGGGTGATAATCAATGATGAGTTCATAGTCTTTCAACAACTCAAGCCAACGTCTTTGTCGCAGGTTTAAATCTCTTTGAGTCATCAAATATTTTAGACTCTTGTGGTCCGAATAAATGTGACACCTTTCTCCAAACAAGTAATGCCGCCATATCTTCAAGGCGAACACTATGGCTGCTAGTTCAAGGTCATGGGTCGGGTAATTTCTCTCATGCGGCTTTAGTTGTCTCGACGCGTAAGCCACAACTCGACCTTCTTGCATCAACACACAACCTAACCCAAGCAAGGATGCGTCATCAGATATGACAAACTCTTTACCGGACTCGGTTGTACTAGTCTGGGGCCTCGGTTAAGCAGTTTTAGTCGATCGAAACTTTCTTGACAAGTGTTCACCACTCGAACTTAACATCTTTTTGAAGCGCTTTTGTCATCGGTGCAACTATCATCGAAAAACCTTTCACAAATCGTCGATAGTATCCGCAAGCCCCAAAAGCTCCTAACCTCGGTAACATTCCTTGGAGGTTTCCAATCGACTATGGCCGAAATTTTGTTCGGGTCCACCCTGACACCCAATGCGGACACCACGTGCCCCAAAAAGCTAACCTCTTTCAACCAAAATTCACATTTACTGAACTTTGCGTATAACTGCTTATCTCGTAAAATTTGCAACATTAGCCTCAGGTGCTCAGCATGTTCGGTTTCATCTCGAATAGATCAAAATGTCATCGATAAATACAACTACGAACCGATCCAAGTATGGCCTGAAAATTCTATTCATTAAATCCATAAATACCGTGAGGGCATTAGTAAGCCCAAACGGCATCACCAAGAATTCGTAGTGACCGTACCTCGTTCTAAAAGCGGTTTGGGGTATGTCCGATTCTCGGACCCTCAACCGATAGTACCCGACCTCAAATCTATCTTTGAAAACACCGAGGCTCCCTTTAATTGATCAAACAAATCGTCAATTCGTGGCAATGGATATTTATTCTTTATCGTCACTTTATTGAGTTGACGATAGTCGATGCACAACCTCATGGTTCCGTCCTTCTTTTCACAAACAATACAAAAGCGCCCCATGGAGAAAAACTCGGTCGGCGAAACCTCTATCCGTCAATTCTTGCAATTGAACCTTCAATTCCTTTAATTCCGTTAATGCCATACGATACGGGGCTATTGAAATCGGCATAGTACCGGTACAACCGATGCGAATTCCACTTCTCGAACCGGTGGCAATCCCAGTAACTCCTCGGAAAAACTTCGAATACTCACAAACCATGGTACCGATTCGAGTTTCCTTTCCATCTCTTTACTTTCAAACACATATGCAAGGTATGTTTCACACCCTTTTTCACATACCTCCGAGCGGTCATAGAAGATATTATCATTGGCGCTCCTTTTAAATCAAGAGACTCGACTCGGACTACCTCATTATTTGCACTCCTCAAATCAATGGTTTTCCTTTGCAGACCACCTTGCATCATGTACGGTCACCAATCCATACCAAGAATAACATCGAATTCATTAAATGGTAGAAGCATCGATCGGTAAAAACAGATTCTTGAATTATTAGGGGCATCTCTTGCACACTTTATCAACGAGCACGTATTGACCCAAAGGGTTTGACACTCGAATTACGAACTCAGTAGACTCAACAGGTAGAGTCTTACTGGATGCTAAGGTTTCACATACATATGAGTGCGTAGAGCCGGGGTCAACCAATGCAATCACACTAGTATCAAAGAGAGTAAAAGTACCAGTGATAACGTCAGGGGAGGATGCCTCCTCTCGTGCGCGGATGGCATATGCTCTAGCAGGAGCATGGGTCTCGGATCGGACAGCCGTATTAGAGGCTCCTCTCGATTACCACCCCTACCTCCAGAGATTCTCGGGGCCTACCTCCACCGTCGTTCCACTAGGTCTTGCACCTTGCGTCTTATTCCTCTCATCTAGCTCCGTGCAATCTCTAATGAAGTGGTCCTTGAACCGCATCCATAACAGCCCTATTAATGAGACTTACCCCAACATTCACCTAGGTGTCGTCTTCCACATTGGGGGCATTCAGGTCTCTCTTGACGATTATTGCCCACACTAACTACCAAGTAGCTCGGAGTCCGTCAATGGTCGGGCTCTAATGGAAATTCCCGCATCGTCCTCGACTTCTGGTGTCCTCCACGAACCTCTTCTGGTACCGAGAACGGAGCTTTACTCGTCGATCTTTTACGGTAATCTCTTGCTTCAAATTCAGCCTTCTTCTTCTCCTTCCCAAGTTCTTCCGCCTTTGCAGGCTCGTTCGACTAGTGTCACGAACTCCTTTATCTCTAAAATTCCCACTAGTAACTTTAACTCTTCATTCAATCCTTCTTCAAATCTTTTGCACATTGCAACCTCATCAGCCACACACTCCCGAGCATACCGACTAAGTTTTACGAACTCATGTTCGTATTCAGATACGGTCATCCGGCCTTGCTTGAGTTCCAAGAATTCCTTACGCTTTTGATCGATGAACCGTTGACTAATGTATTTCTTTCGAAATTTGGATTGAAAGAAATCCCAAGTAACTCGTTCATTTGGGACTATGGAAATTAAAGTCCTCCACCAATAGTAAGCTGAGTCTCGGAACAAGGATATAGCACACTTAAGACATTCATCGGGTGTGCATGACAGTTCATCTAACACTCTAATGGTGTTATCGAGCGTAACTCGGCCTTTTCGGCATCATCAAGAACTATGGCCTTGAACTCCTCGGCCCCACGCTTCCTAATCAAGTCCACGGTGGTTTACTCGACCTCACAGGATCGAGAATCGGAGGCATTGCGGGCTCTTGGGGTGGAGTATTTAAATTCGTGAATGGTTGGACAGCGAATTGGTTCGAGCATATTGCGCGACCCACTCATTCATCATGGTGAAGAAGGCTTGTTTCGCCCCTTCATTTTGATTATTCGCGGATGATCGAGGCTCAGCGGGCGGTGTCCCTTTGCGCGGAGCAGCCGCTACACTTTCAACGTCATCCGCAAGGGTCTCTACCGGGTTCCATTACTAATCAAAACAAAAATTTCAACCGTCGAAGTCATCACATTATTAAGCACTAACAATTTGGCATGTATAGCTAGACTCACACGCGCTATGGTAGTCCTAGAACCGACTAAATCATAGCTCTGATACCAATTAAATGTAACACCCCAAACCCGTGACCGTCACCAGATTCGACCACGAGGTGTTACCGCTTACTTCCTTATTTCCTCTTGGAAATTATGAAATTTTTGTTTCAGCGGGCTAGCTAACTGCGTCACTGTTACCTTAAAAATCATATCTCGAGTTCTAGAACTCGAAAACCAATTCAGTAAATTTTCCCTAAAACTATACTCATATATCCATCCATGGATTTATTTCTAGAATTTTTTTCCAGGCCAATTGGTACATTTTATAAGTTAAAGTCACCCATGCTACAGGGGTCGACTACACTGACCTTCGCGCGTTACAACTTGAATATCTCTCTGTACAGGGCTTTAATACTGGTGCCGTTTGTTTCTAATGAAATTAGACTCAAAATGGAATCTGCACATATAAGGAATGACTTCTAATTCTTTCTGGATAATTTATAGTAAATTTTCAAAGTTGAGACAGGGGATCCAGAAACCGTTCTGGCCCTGTCTCACGAGAACTTTAATATCTCTCAGTATACTGCTCATATGGTCGTTTCGTTTTGTCCATATGAAAATAGATTCATCAGGGTTCAATTTCATAATTTATTCACTATTTAATTCTACTTCTACTATTTTTTAGTGATTTTTCAATCTCATATCACTGCTGCTGTCCGCAACAGTTACTGCGATGAACTATGCCAATTTCATGAATCTTTCCTTAACCTTACTAATCATCCATCATACATGACACAAATTATGGCCACCTTATCAAAATTAAAGTTTCTAAGACTCGTGGCTATAGGTTCTAGCATCCCACTCAACGACCACATAGGCCATTTTCACATGGCTTAAAGTTTACAACCCATAATTCAACAAAACATAATAGCCTATACATGCCAAATGTTCTCCTAGTTCAACTACGAAGACAATACCAAAAGATTTCCAGCGGTGTGATGACTTCAACGACGGTTCCGAGCACGCAAAAAATACGAGTCCAAGAGACCTAAAAGGGTGACAAGAAAACACCGAGTGAGTTTATAACTCAAGAAGTCATAAGCATTCAACCACCATCCATTAATAAAGTTATCACAACATGAAACAATAAACGAGGCTAGTTACTCATCCATACCGAAACTATACCATAATTCCTCGGACCTTTCGGTTCAATCTCATACCAAGTCATACATCCACATTTCATATTCTACACAATAAGATATTTGAGGCATTTTCACACACTAACTCATTTTCACCACAATCACACAATTGCAATCATCACATAGATTTAAAGCTTACCAAGCTCAACCCCGAGCATGAACGTATTTCCTATTCGTCATGAGCTCAAGGTACTTACCCGATCCGCTGTCCATACTCAACTCGATGGAGACACACCCTCCATATAATTGTTCGATCGGAGATATATATATATAGAGAGAGAGAGTACACATACGATTGCTTAATACTCGATTTCGCACACTTAGTGCCATGCGATTTAAGCCCGCACACATAGTGCCATACCCTTGAGCTCGCACACCCAAGGTCAGTATATTTCCAGCATGCACACTTAGTGCCATATATTTCCAGCATGCACACTTAGTGCCCATCTCGTCACCGTACACACGTATTGCCCGAACACTTAGTGCCGAAAGCAAACTTTCTACACATTTCACTATTTCTTTTACATTCAACAAATGTCATCACTCCATACACATACATTTTCATTTATATATATATATATCATCCCATTAAACACAATTGCATAGATTTTACAATCATTTAAGCAATATCAAACATATGTGCTTAATGACTTACCTCGGATGTTGTCGAATGTCTTCAACGGCTATTCAATTACTTTTTCTTTCCCCTTGTCCAACTTCGATCCTCTAAGCTCTTGGGCTAATTCAAACAAATTTATCTTATTAAAGTCCCATCATGCTAGCTTATGGCGAATACCCATATCAAATAAGCAATTTACCTTAACTCGTAACCCACATAGCCAAGTTACACATATAACCCTTATGACCGAATATGAATATCACCAAAATCTCTATGACTTAACCTTCACCTTCATAGCCGAATATATATATATAGCTAATCAAATAGACATTTATTCACCTTCCCTTAACACATATTAATCAATTAGTCCATGCATTATCCCTTGACACACCGGTCATTAAAGCAATAACCTATTAACATCCAAGCTTATTATACTAAAATTTCTTCTAAGGCCAATTCATGTACCATCCTTAATACTCATACAATTATTTTATTTTAAATAATTTACGCACACCATTTACCTAACATCAATTAACTAGACACTTTAAGGATTTCTTCTTTGACTATACACACATTCGGCAACTATCCATACACACACAAGCCGATTTTTTCCTATCACCCAAACCATCTACATGAACACTTAACTAACTCAAACTTCACCCATCCACAAATACTCATTACAACACAAAGACAACAATCCTTTTCCTCAATTTCTTCCATGGCCGATTACCCAATATTACCACACAACCAAGATTTTGACATGGCTAAGTAGGAAATTTTAGTAGCTAGCTTAAAGTATGCTAACCTTTCAAGAACCAACATGAACTCACTTACCTTAATTCAAGCTCAAGGGTGACCAAACCTTCTCTTGCTTTCTTCTTCAATTCGCCAAGCATGTTCAAAGATGAACACTTTTTTTCTTTTTCTTTGTTCACTTCACGGCAAAATGGGGAGGGAGGCATCCACACACTTTTTTGCTATCATCATTTTCCTTTTTTTTTTTCCTTTCTTTATTACTAGCTTTTATTCTATTGTTTTCTACATACCCCACTAACATAACATGTTGGAAACATGTTTCCTTGCCCATAATTTTGTCATGGCCGGCCACTATCCTTGTCAAATGGATTATTTGACATGCAACTCCATTTATTTTACTTCATTCCTTTATTAACCTCTTAAAATTAGCCACATATAATTGAATCCTTTCACATGAGTCCCTTTTCTTTCAATTCACATTCAAATTAACTAAATCAAAGAATTAAAAATTCACACATGCATTTTCACATATTTAGACAGTAACTATCATACTCAAATGATTTAGTGACTCGGTTTAGCGGTCCCGAAATCACTTTCCGACCAGGGTCACTTTAGGGATGTCACAATATCACTTGGAAAGAGTGAATATGATTACAGAGATTCTGAGTAGAAAATCTCAGTATACTTTGTAAGCCATGGATGTCGATTATGATTTTATGATAATAGCTAAATTTTAACTGAGCATAGAGCTAAACCGATGAATTTACAACAGATCAATAAAACTCAGAAAAGTAATAATGATTTGTAATTTAACTGAATACAATGTGAAATAATTTCTAATTCAAAATTTCAGAATAGATTTGATAAATGTCTATTATTCAGAGACAGAGTCTGTGTAATAAAGAATTTAGAGTTTATACAGAAAATTTTACATGAATGATCATAGTGATATGATGTGATCGTCTCGTGATAAGTTTTATATTTATGATTGATCGTGCTTGAAAACTAACTATTATCACGATGAAGGCAAGCGCACCTATCGAACAGTAGTATAGTTTATAGCAAGACCGAAATGTCGAACCCACAGGAACTAAAAGTACTAGTATTAACTTTCTTTTTATTATATAGCCTAAAAATAAAGGGACTTGTTTTATCTAAACTAATTAACTAAACAAAGAATGCACAGGAAGAAAATTGGGGAAATACTTTTGGGAAAACTGATTAATTTGGACAATACCAAAGGAAAAATCCATCTAGACTTCACTTGTTATTTGACTCTGAATCTGATGATTTATTCACTTGACTTGATCCGTAGAAATCCATAAGTTATATTATTATCTCTCTCGAGACTAACAATGTCTAACCCTAAGTTGATTAATTGAAATCTCTTTCTAATTAAAACCCTTAGTGTTGCTTTAACTCGATCTATGGATTCCCTTATTAGGTTTCACCCTAATCCGGAAAAATTATGTCGCCCTATGTCTAGGCATGCAATCAACCCTGTTTAACTATGCTAGATCTACTCTTACACAGGGACTTTTGCTCCTCTGAATAAGCACATCAATACTTGAATCAATATCCTAGAATATTAAGGCAAGAATTAAGAACTCATAATTAAGAACAAGTCAAATATTTATCATATAATTCAGAAAAATAATAGCAAGATCCGTCTTAGGTTTCATTTCTCTTAGGTATTTGGGGGATTTAGTTCATAAGTTTAAAATAAAACATCTCAGAAGAATAATGATAACAAAACATAAAGAAACCCAAAAATCTAGAAGGAAAGTGAAAGGAGATCTTCAGTCTTGAAGGAGAATTCGGCTTCTGAGGTGGATCAATCGGCTTTCTTCGAGTAATTACTTACCTCCTACCCCGTGTGTCTTCTCTAGGTACGTCCTGGGTGTTTATATAGGCATTAGAATGCTTCAAAACCCTCAAGAGTGGCCTTTTTCAAATAAGACTAGACTTAGACTCGATAGGGACACCCCCGTGTGACACGCCCATGTGAGGTGGCTTAGGCCGTGTTGCAATCTGTTAAATAGACACGGGCATTTGAACTACCCGTGTGAGGGAGTTCGGGCCGTGTTGATTTTCCACGTTAACCCATCTTCTCCATTTTTAGCCCATTTCTCGCTCTTTTTACTCTCCTATGCTCACCTAAGTATAAAACATGAAATTAAAGGATTAGGAGCATCAAATTCCACAAATCTGATGATAATTCATCCAAAAATATGTTAAGCATAGGATAAAAATATGTATAAATTACGACTTATCAAATACCCCCACACTTAAGTGTTTGCTTGTCCTCAAGCAAAATCCTCAACTCACAATCAAAATAAATTCTTCTCAACTTATAATTCTCATCAATAGTATCTCAAACTAATCTATAAGTAATCATACATTGAAAATTCAACTTGAAGAACATCAAAGTTTCAAACATTCCAAGCTGAGCATTTTATCACGAAAACATAGGTGCCTCCCCTCATCTAAGTAATCACCTTTGATTCAAAATATCACAGAATTCAACATCCTCACTAAAGATTCACTCAAATCACTCGAAATGTTTAAGAACAACAAATGAAGCACTCATTAGTCAATATGAAAAGTTATTACCATAGGCTTGCGTGAAAATCAATTCTCCATCACTATATATTGAGATGATACATCAATCAAAAGGTATTTAGAGGGTTGTAACGTAGCTTTGGTTAGGGGGTGTGGTCATAAGCTAAAAAAGAAGGCTAGAATCGAGATTGAATTGAAAAATTACCTAACTAGAAAAATACTACAATTTACAATTTACATTCCTAATTGAGCTTTTCTTCATGGATGACATCGTTTTAATCTAAGCATTACATAATTTCATAATAATAATTTTTTTAATAACAAATCAAATATTATAGAACTTTGTTGAAAAAAACATAGCTAAGCAATTTATTCAAATCGAATCTCGACAAAAATAGGGATCAAATTAATTGAGGGGACTTCAACAATAATGGGTTATGGGTTAATATTGAGGGTAAATCAATGAATAGCTTGTTAAGCTCAAGGGGGTTCACTAAGGGTTAATTATGGAGGTAGGCTTTTATGGAGTGAGTGTGTTAAAGCTAGGTGCCTTTATCATCTCAACATATCAAATCAAAGGTGTGGTCTTGACATGCATAATCAAGCAAGTTTTAGAATAACAATTCGATATTGACGCACTCAAAACAAAAATAAAAGTGAGCATGAAAGAAATAATATATGCTTTAAAGGCTCAAGATCTCACAAAAATTATGGCTTTTTGCTGTTTAACCTGTGAATTTCAACTTAAGATAATACCTAAACTAGGGGAAACAACCTAAAAAATTTTAATTCTCAAAAATCAACTTTATCATGCTTGATTCTCTAATTCCTTAAAGTCTAACAATCAATGCATAAATGCCTATGTTTTAGTTCAAGACATATCAATAAAAATCATAAATTAATTAAAATTCATTCTAATAATGATATGAGAAGATTATTTAAGAACAAGACAAAATTCAGGGATTTTTCTGATAATGATATAAATATCCCCCCACACTTAAGATGTACATTGTCCTCAATGTACAAAGTTATATTTAATGAAAAATATAGATATAAGATCATATGATAGGGAGAGAAGTGAAACTTACTGAATGTTAAATGGATTCCTTGAATTGGAATTATGGAAAGTAATCGGCCAAGGCAAGGATGAGATTGGAGGAGGATCCTCCGGTGGTGGTAGAGGTTGGGTTCCACAAGTGTTGCTCCAAAAGAATATTATAACTAGTGGTACCTATGATCGTGGTCGAGCAAGGCATGGCAATCGTGGAGGACCTTTTCCAGTGGAGTTACAAATTCCTAAGTAATAGTGAGCTTTGGAGCTCTTTATAACTGCGATAGAATCAATAACTCTTTAGGAAATATAAAGTAGCATGATTACTCGTAAAGAAATGGCCGAAAATATAAATTGTTTAATATAAATTATAAAACCTAACGATGAAGTAAAAATAAAATTAAAGAAAAATAAAACAAAATGTAGTTTTAAAAAGATAAAAGTAAAAACATAAAAATAATAAATAAAAGTCTTTAAACATCTTCATTGCTAGATGCTTCGCGAGGTGGGGGCGGTGATGAGATGTGAAGGTGCTGACAAATCTGATGTAGAGTTGCATCAATGTGATCAAATCACTGAAAATATTATTGCTCGAATCGAGTGAGGTGCTCAAAGATGTCAGAGAGTGAAGCCGCTGCATGAACTGGACGATGACAAAGTGGTGGCTGAGAGTCTGGATCATCGTGAGGTAGAAGGACATCATCGGCAATGTCCTCTAGGTCCTCTTGCTCGGCTAACTGGATGAGGCGGTATTGAGGAGGATCAAATCCACGTCGTCGCTCGATCATCCTCATATGCAGCATACTCGAGATGCCCTGTAGGGACATCTAACCAATGAGAGAGAGGGAGGATGCTTGCACCACCGTCTTGAGGAGACCAAAGTACCATGCCAGGTGAGTCACATAAGGGCCTATGGAAATGACTCCCTTTCTGTGCCACTCCGTCTGATGGCGAATGCGAGGACAATGAAATAGGCGAGGTCGAATACGTGCCCATCTACCATGCTCCATAAAACGTAGGCGTCGTGGGTGTTGACGATGCTGGTGCTCTCTCTCCGGCCTGTCAAGGTGTGGGCTAGGATGGCCTGTAAATATCTTAGGGATGGGGCGAGAGCCGATGCCTTTGAGCTGCTGGGGTCATAAGTGGCCGAAGCAGGAACGAGGGCCTTCCAGCAGTTTGAAGGAGAGTAGTGTATGTGGCGATGGAGGTTGTCAAAGTCGTCGCCGTCCACGAACTCCTCTGTATATAGTCCCAGTGCGACTCTGAACTCAGGCACACTCAGCTGGTGAACTAAACCGCCGAGACGGAACTGGACCATTCCAGGATCATTGAACTCTGTCACAATAACTTGAAGGTAGAAGGTCAAGTAGAGTTCGAGTGTGAGCTCAAGGTAGGTCGGCTCGATGATCTCAAAGAAGAACCCCCAGGGGTCAGTAGTCAGAAGGCCCAGACAGCGTCTGTGAGTTGGATCTGCTCGAGTGCGGCCCAATCAATGCAACGACCCAGACCTAGGGGTTAGGCCCGTAGTATTTGAAAGGGTTCCTCCTGAGGTCCCAGGGGAAACTGTAGGAATGGATACCGGATTTCGGTGGTAGGACCCAAGGAGGATGATGCTCCTTTACACTTCTTCGAAGAGGGGACCACAATCTTCTTACCTCGTGGATTTGACATGATATACTTGTAAGAAGAACTACTATTATATCCTAATGAATAGAAAAAAATAACATATACTAACAAATTTGACAAGAAATTTACCACTAACAAATTCAACCAAAAACTACTAACACTAACAAGACTCCACCAAAAGCAATCAAACTTGATGGCAGAGATGTTATGGCAAATGGCATAGAGATAGCATGACTAGATTCAACACGAAAAAGACTAAAGTAGCTAATAATGGTAAGAAAATGGTATAAAAAACATGAAATAAATCCTAAGAATGAGGATGATATGATAAGAATTAGTAGCAAAATGTAAATGATAGGGTAAAAATTAAGATTATCATGATAGTAAGCATCAAAAGAAAGGAAAAGAGATGAGAAAAATGTTAGTGGAGGACCGGTGCTGGAGGAGCGGCAGCGTGATTGTGGGGTGAGGTTGGGGTTAGCCACGGGCGTGGGTATTGAGGCCGTGTGATTCTTGCAAGGGTAAGAAGAGGGGAAAAGGGAAAGAGAGGGGAGAAAATGAAAGAAGAGTGGAGAGTTTAGGGGTAGCCGGTCGGTGGGAGGGGAGAGATTTCGGCAGCTAGGGTTAGGGTTTTGGGGAAGGGATGATGAATAGTGGGAGGTTTATATAGATATTGGGGCACACGTCCATTAAGCATGCCTATGTGCCCTTATTTCAGCCCGTGTGTTTCATGATTTTCAAATTTGGGCACGTCTAAAATTCAGCCAATGCCCATGTTCTTTGGGCTTGTTGGTTCACACAGTCGTGTCGCACGGTCGTGTCCTGCTTCGTTCTCTTCTCCCACGCCCATATATATATGTGCACACCCGTGTTATTTTAACAGTGTTGACCACGGCTGGTGGGCACGGGCGTGTTGCACGCCCATGTTAATTTGGCAGTTTTGACCATGGTTTATAGACACGGGCGTGGCTCACACCAGTATTGATTTGACAGAATTGCCCACGGCCACATCACACGGCCTAAGGCACACCCATGTGCCTAGTCGTGTGGATGTGGAAAACCTGAGTTCAATGACTCAGTTAGTGATTTAGATGTTAAAAACTACAATTTAAAAAAAATCAACACCGTTAATGCTCGGGTTGCCTCCCGAGAAGCGCTTATTTAGAGTCTAAGCTCAACTTACCTCTCTTGTTGCGTGGTCATGGTGGTGTGAGGAGTTTACACTCTTCCTTCCTGCTATCAATTTTATCAAAATAAGGTCTAAGTCGAGTATTATTTACCTTAAAAGCTCTGAATACAGTATGTGTTACCTCGACTGTACCATGCAGAAAGATGTTCATTACCATGAAGGGAGTCGCTCTGTCCTTATCGTGCTCTAGAGTAGCAATTCGGAGGTTATTTTCTTCTAGCAATACTTTGTCTCCAACTTTAATTTCCTTCGTTTCAACCCCATGTTCATTATTGTGTCGCTTCGATTTTTCGTGTGCTTTTGGTTTTTCCTTGACAGGTGTTCGCCATTCATCTAGTTCTTTAATCTGTAGCCTTCGTTTTTCATAGATGTGTCCTTTGTTGTTACTTGAACAAGGCTCATTTATACTCATCGAACATGTTTCCTACAAAGAAGGTTGCACCACATGATCAGTATTAGTAACACAATTTATACAACCACCCTCATTATTTGATTTGTTACTCTAATTACGAGCTTGAAGAGTGATCGTTTCATCACCCACACAAAGTGTGAGTTCACCTATACCAACATCAATAATGGTTCTAGCAGTTTCTAAAAAGGGTCGTCCTAAAATCAAAGGTATGTTACTATCCTCTTCCATATCTAAAACAACAAAGTCTACTGGGTAAATAAATTTATCGATTTTAACAAGAACATCTTCAATGATACCCCTAGGAAATCTAATGGTTTTATCAGCCAATTGAACGTTCATCCTAGATTGTTTGAGTTTCCCAAGACCTAGCTGTTTAAACATTTTATAAGGCATTATATTAATGCTAGCCCCTAGATCAGCTAATGCACTATTCACGTTCAAACTACCAATCAAATAAGGAATCATAAAACTTCCTAGATCTTTCAACTTGTTGGGTAGCTTATTCTATAGAACGGCTAAGCAAACTGCATTCAATTCTACATGCGACGCCTTATCCAACTTTCGTTTATTTGCTAAAAGCTCCTTTAAAAATTTAACTGCGTTTGGCATCTGCAAAAGAGCTTCAATAAACGGTAAGTTAATGTGTAATTTCTTTAATAGTTTAAGGAATTTTCCAAATTGTTCATCCGTATGGTCTTTCTTAATCGCAATAGGGTATGGCACATGAGGTTTGTACTCTCTACTTACTGGTTTTTGCTCATCGTGGTCCACCTCACCTTTACCTTTACTCGCCTCAATTCCTTGCCTTGGTTCTGGTTCAGGTTCGACTAACCCTTTCTTATCTCAAACAATAATCACATTGAGTTGTTCCCTTGGGTTAGATTCAGTATTACTCGGCAAGCTACTCTGTGGTTATTTAGAAATTAGTTTGGCAAGTTGGCCTATCTGGGTTTCGACCCCTTGGATCGACACTTGTTAATTCTTAAGTGTTGTTTCGGTATTCTAAAACTGAGTTTCTGACACCGAGATAAACTTTGTGAGCATCTCCTCAAGGTCCAACTTCTTTTCCTGCTAGTAAGGTGGTTTTTGGAAACTTGGGGATGTTGTGGCCTTTGATTTCCTTGGCCACCCCACGAGAAGTTGGGATGGTTCCTCCAACCTGCGTTATAAGTGTTACTGTATGGGTTATTTTGAGGTCTAGAATTATTATTACCCATATATTAAACTTGTTCCTCCTCGGTGCTAGGGTTGAAGGATTGATATTTTGTGTGTGCTCCTCCTCCATTTGAATCGTACCACATCACTGGATGTATCTGAGTAGAACCATAAAAATCATCAATCTTTTTATTTAAAAGTTCTACCTGGTTAGATAGCATAGTAACCGCGTCGAGGTTGAAAACACCAGCTACTTTTGTTGGCTTTGTTCTCATGACTTGCCACTGATGGTTATTCAGTGACACCTCTTCGTTAAATTCATAAGTCTCTTCAGGTGTTTTGTTGTTTAAAGTTCCACCGGAGGCTGCGTCGATTAGTTGTCTTGTTGAGGGGTTTACACCATTGTAAAAAGTCTGAACCTGTAACCATAAAGGTAACCCATGGTGAGGACACCTTCTTAATAGAGTCTTGTATCTCTCTCATGCAGCATAGAGTGTTTCTAGATCCATCTGCACAAAATAAGAGATATCATTCCTCAACTTAACCATTTTAGCCGGCGAAAAATATTTAAGTAAGAATTTTTTAGTCATTTGTTCCCAAGTAGTGATTGACCCTCGTGGTAACGAGTTCAACCACTGTTTAGCCTTATTCCTCAAAACCAAAGGTGAATAGCATCATTAAAAATGCCATTGATCTTAAAGGTGTCACAGAATTCCAGAAAATTTGCCAAATGAGTGTTTGGATCCTCGTCCTGCAAACCATCAAACTGAACAAACTGTTGTATCATTTGAATTGTGTTAGGTTTCAATTATAAATTATTTTCAGCAATAGCAGGTCTAACTATACTCGATTTGGCTCCTGTTAAAGTAGGTTTAGCATAATCATACAAAGTACGAGGAGCAGGATTCTGATTTATTGGATTTGTAGCAACCATAGGAGGAAGCTGATTATTCTGATTTTTAGCCATCTCCTCGGTTGTATTGTGGATTTCTACCTCTTGTCCTTCCTCTATGTTTCTTAGGTTTCACTTTATTTCTCTTAATTTTCTACGAACTGTGCTTTCAATCTCACTGTCAAAAAGTAATGGTCCTGACGGGTTTCTTCTAGTCATAAATTATAAAAACATGTCAAAAGAAAATTTAGTAAAATTAAAAAAACTAAAATAAAATTTAAATTACAATAAAATAAATGGCTAAAGTAATAAAAATTAAGCGTTCCTAATATTTTAGTTCCCCGGCAATGGCGCCAAAAACTTGATGTGATCGTCTCATGATAAGTTTTATATTTATGATTGATCGTACTTGAAAAATAACTATTATCACGATGAAGGCAAGTGCACCTATTGAACAGTAGTATACTTTATAGCAAGACCGAGATGTCAAACCCAGAGGAACTAAAAGTACTAGTATTAACTTTCTTTTTATTATCTAGCCTAAAAATAAGGGGACTTGTTTTATCCAAACTAATTAATTAAACTAAGAATGCGCAGGAAGAAAATTGGGGAAATACTTTTGGGAAAACTGATTGATTTGGACAATACCCAAGGAAAAATCCACCTAGATTTCACTTGTTATTTGACTCTGAATCAGGCGATTTATTCACTTGACTTGATTCGTAGAAATCCCTAAGTTATATTATAATCTCTTTCGAGACTAACAACGTCTAACCCTAGGTTGATTAACTAAAATCTCTTTCTAATTAAAACCCCTAGTGTTGCTTTAACTCGATCTATTGATTCCCTTATTAGCTTTCACCCTAATCTGGCAAAATTATGCTAGATCTACTCTTAGACAGGGACTTTTGCTCCTCTGAATAAGCACATCAATACTTGAATCAATATCTTGGAATATTAAAGCAAGAATTAAGAACTCATAATTAAGAACAAGTCAAATATTTATCATATAATTCAGAAAAATAATAGCAAGATCCGTCTTAGGTTTCATTTCCCTTAGGTATTTAGAGGATTTAGTTCATAAATTTAAAAGAAAACATCTCAGAAGAATAATGATAACAAAACATAAAGAAACCCAAAAATCCCGAAGGAAAGTGTGTAACACCCCAAACCCGGCCCGGACATTATGGCTGAATCTGGCACGTCACATTGAAGTGTTTTAGCGAAAACCTTATTTTCATTGAAAACCCTTCTTAGAATGAGAAACCTTAATTAACTTATAAAAACTCTCTTTCAATTACGAAAGCTTGTTTAAAACATCTGATTTATGAAAGGTTGTCATTTTAAAATTAAGTTGCGAAAACATAGAAAAACAATCTGTGATTTAGGAAACCCATGTTCACCTTCTCATAATTACAACAAATAAAAATAACAATCCAAATAATAATAAAAGGGAAGGGCTTATTTCATTCCATTCTGAAATTACTTAATAAGCTAGAAACTATATGCTTTCTTTTAAAAAAAACAAGTCCAAGTCGTCTTGCTAGCCGGCCACCTTCGAGTCCCTCCAAACATCGAACCTTCTACTGTGCATCACCTGAGAAAAATAAAAGAAGGAGTGATTTTTCGAAAACTCAATGTGTACAACCCTCGACGAATAATAAGCATTTATCAATCCATAAAATCATACATGCAATGTAATGCAGTGCAATCCACCCCAATAATCCAACTGTTACACATCAACTCTGTCCCCCGATACACATCATGTGGGGATATAAATATTGACCTACCCACCGATACACATCAATGATAGCCCGATTGCCAAACTACCTTCATTGCAGCAAGCTACCAATCACATATTGAGCTTAAAAGCCGTCGGTGGACCCACGATTGTCAAGCAACCATGCGATCCTCATATACTTCCTCCGTTCCATAATTCCCAGCCCATATACAACCTAAACAGAATATCGTATGTATACAGCAGATATACATGTAACATCCATAAATCTTACATTCAACACATAGGGGTAATTTGGTCATATAGGGGCATTTCAGTAATTTCTCTTTATTAGGTTTATTACTTGCCTTGGCCCGTTAACAAGTCTTCGCTGGCTAAAGTGAACAGATACTATGCACCAGGTAGGATTCCAGAGAAGAGGCGGTGAATCATTAAGACCACTTAAGTACCAAGCTCTCCTTAGATCCAATCCTAGACATGTATATACCCATTACTACACCTTAACCTTATGACTCATCCATGGTCACAATTAATTAATCAAGTTTTATGTCAATTAAACAGTATTCAGACACTAGGCCCAAAACCCCTTACAGAGCCTAAACAAGTCTACATACATGCATATGGCCCACTAGGCCCAATCTCATTCATATGGCCCATTAGGCCCAAATCACATTTGTATTGCCCATTAGGCCCAAATCACATTCATATGGCCCATTAAGCCCAAATCACATTCATATACATGCTTTCATATAATTTCCATCACTTAACACCAAGTGGTCAATTTTGCCTATTATTAGCCCAACAGGCCATCAGGCCCACTTAGCCCATCCTGGCCCGATTGGCTAAACCACGGCCCAAGTTCATGGAATTGCCGATGAGGCCTCAAATAACCTATCAGTTTTCCCCGTACGAGTGTTCGCGCACTCGCAAGACTACCGTAGCCAAACTTTCAACTTTTGTCGATCTACTGTGTGTGTAATGTATGTACACACCTGGTAATAAACCGTGCTGCAATCCCCCTTAACACGAACCTACAATCGATATCACACAATGATTACTCACATATACTTATCGAATACTTTACCAAAGCCGAAGTCTCACCTTAACCTTACCTGAAACCCCAATCTTAATAACTTTTCCTTGATCACTAATCACGAGTGCTACCTAGATCTGCATTAACCTTTATCGTTAAAAACATATTGGGTGACTTGTATCCAGCATATGTCACCCTTTTCTACTAAAGCCTATTCGGCCAACCTTTACCGAAGTAAAAAACACTAACCAAAGTTTCAACACCTAGGGAGCAAATCGGCAGAGATCCAAAAGACTGGGATTCAATACTAATCCTACCAAAACCGATTAGAAGAAGTGAGGGACAGAGTGATCTATACTAGCAAAATCAATTGAGAGAACAAAGCACTTACACTAGAATTGACCGAGTGGAAAGGGTAGTGGCGGCACAAAGGATATTCAGCTCTTGAAACTTGTTTGGCAAAAGAGGTTATTTAGAACAAAAAGAAGTAGAAATCGTTTAAAACCAGAGGTGAATCAAAAAGAAACCTTTGAGTAAGGAAGAATGGAGAATCGGCACAAAGAAAAAGAAGGAAGAACAAGGGATTTCTGGCTTTTAGATCTTTGGAGAAAAAAGGTGCTTTCTGGGAACAAGGTGAGGGAGAATTCGGCATTAGCCTAGCAACCTCACATTCGAAACCTATATATAGCCTCTATGGCTGAATTTCCTATGCCCAAATTCCCAATTCGGGTCCACTCTTCTTCACTCCTCATCTCCTAATTTTTCTCCTTGATAACTCCCTAATCCCCTCCTCAAATTTCTCCTCTTATCACTCCCTACAGTGTTCATATCCAAAGCCACCACTGTTCATCCCTTAAGCAAAAATAAATCCTTCTTTTGAGCAAGGACAGATTCGAGCCTTGGACCTCCTTGTCATGCATGTGACGCCACTTGCCACTCCACCACAAGGCTTTCTTTTGTCCAATTCTTCCTTTATTTATTTAAAAGCCAACGTACTTCCAACAAGGTTCTTTTAATAATTAAACCATAATTTTCATCACCCCTAAGTTCGAACTCAAACCTTAACCAAGACCTACTATCACATAATTAACATTTGACTAGGAATGTTAAGCACAATTTTTATCGAAACTGAAAAAAAAAAGAAAGTTTGGGATTTCAAGATTTTTGGGGCGTTACAAAGTGAATGGAGAACTTCAATCTTGAAGGAGAATCCGGCTTTTGAGGTGGATCAATCAGCTTTTTTCGAGTAATTCCTTGCCTCCTACTCCGTTTGTCTTCTCTAGGTACCTCCTAGGGTGTTTATATATGCTTTAGGATGCTTCAAAACCCTCAAGAGTGGCCTGTGTGACAAGCTTGGGTGACACGCCCATGTGACACGCCCGTGTGAGGTGGCTTAGGCCGTGTTGCAATATATTAAATAGACACGAGTGTGTGAACTACCCGTGTGAGGAAGTCCTAGCCGGGTTGATTTTCCATGTTGACCCATTTTCTCCGTTTTTGGCCCGTTTCTCACTCTTTTTACTCTCCTATGCTCACCTAAGTATAAAACATGAAATTAAAGGATTAGGAGCATCGAATTCCACAAATCTGATGATAATTCATCCAAAAATATTCTAAGCAAGGCATAAAATGTGAATAAATTACAACATATCATGATACTATGTGATACGTGATATTCGTGACAGGTTTTAAATATTTATAATGAATCGTTCTTGAAACTAACAATTATCACGATGAAGGCAAGTGTACCTATTGAACAGTAGTATAGCTTTAGCAAGATCGGATTATCGAACCCAAAGGAACTAAAAGTACTAGTATCAACTTTCTTTTCATTATCTAGCCTAAAAAATAAAAGGGTTTTGTTTATCTAACTAATTAATTAAACTAAGAAATCACAAAAAAGAAATTTGGGGAATATACTTTTTGTAAAACTCTATTGATTAAGACAATACCTAAGGAAAAATCCACCTAGACTTCACTTCTTATATGACTCAAAATCAGACAATTTATTTATTCAACTTGTTCTGTAGAGATCCCTAAGTTATATTATTCTCTCTCTCGAGACTAACAACATCTAACCCTAGATTAAATAATTGAAATCTCTTTCTAATTAACGCCCTAAGGTTGTATTAACTCGATCTATGGATCCTCTTATTAGGTTTCACCCTAATCTGGCAAAACCTTGTCTCCCTATCTTTAGGTGCGCAATCAACTCCGCTTAATTATGACAAATTTACACTTAGACAAGGTCTATTCCTCCTCTAAATTGGAGCTTAACTTGAATCAATATCATGGAATATCAAAACAAGAATTAAGAACACATAATTAAGAACAAGTCAAATATTTATCATACAATTCAGATAATAATAACAAGATCCGTCTTAGGTTTCATTCTCCTTAGGTATTTAGGGTGTTTAGTTCATACTAATGAAAGAAAACATCTTAAAATAATAAAAATAACAAAACATAAGAAAACCCAAAACTCCTGAGGGAATTTGAAGGGAGATCTTCAGTTTTGATGCTGAATCCGGCTTTTGAGATGGATCGATTGGCTTTCCTTGAGCAATTCCTTGCTTTCTCCTGTATGTCCCCCCTCTTCTCCTCTTCTAGGGTGTATTTATAAGCTTTGGAATGCCTAAGAGCCCTCAATAGTGGCCTTTTCTGAATAGGACTCTGCTTGGGCTCGACAGGGACACGCCTGTGTGACACGTCCGTGTGCAATTACTTTAGGCCGTGGTCAAGTCTGTTAAATAGACACGGGCGTGTGGTCTACCCATGTGAGTCGTGCTTTGATTCTACCAAATTGATAGGGTCGTGTGGTCTACCTGTGTGAGGAAGTCCAGGCCGTGTTGATTTCGTACGTTGGCCCATTTTCTCTATTTTTGGCCCATTTCTCATTCCTTTCACTCTCCTATGCTCACCTACGTATAAAACATGAAATTAAGGCATTAGAAGCATCAAATTCACCAAATTTAAGGATAAATCATCCATAAAATATGCTAAGCATAGGATAGAAATATTCTTCAAGCAAAATCCTCAACTCATAATCAAAATAAATTCTTCTCAACTTATAATTATTATTAATAATATCTCAAACTAATCCATAGGTAATCATACATTGAAAATTCAACTAAAAGAACATTAAAGTTTAATACATTCCAAGTTGAGCATTTTATCATGAAAAGATAGGTGTCTCCCCTTATCTAAGTAATTACCTTTGATTCAAAATATCACAGGGTTTCACATCCTCACTAAAGATTCACTCAAATCACTCGAGGTGTTTAAGGACAATAAATGAAGCACTCAATAGTCAATAATGAAAAGTCATTACCATAGGCTTGCATGAAAATCAAATCTCCACCACTATAAATTGAGATGAAACATCAATCAAAAGGTCTTTAGAGGGTTGTAACGTGGCTTTGGTTAGAGGGTGTGGTCACAAACTGAACGAAAGGGTTAGAATCGAGATTGAATTGAAAAATTGCCTAACTAGAAAAATGACTAGTCATCAATTGCGTACAATAGAGCTTTTTCTCAGAATATGGAATCTAACTTCTTTAGCTCAGAAGATCACTACTACTCATATGTATACATGTATTTTTTTCAAGAACAAGTCAGATTACAAAATAGAATAAAACATAGCTAAGCAACTATCACAACTCAAATCTCGACAATAATAGGGATCAAATTAACTTAGGGGATTTCAACAATAATGAGTTATGGGTTAATATTGAGGGTAAATCAATAAATAGGTTGTTAGGGTCAAGGGGGTTCACTAAGGGTTAATTCTGAAGGTAGCTTTTATAGAGTGAGTGGTTTAAACCTAAGTGTCTTTATCATTTTGACATATCAAATCAAATGGTGTGGTCTTGACATGCATAATCAAGCAAGTTCTATAATAACAATTCAATACTGACACACTCATAATGAAAGTGAGCATGAAAGAAATAATAGATGCTCCAAAGGCTCAAGATCTCACAAAAATTATGGCTTTTTGATGTTTAAACTTGTGAATTCCAACTCAAAATAATACCTAAACTTGGAAGAACAACCTAAAAGTTTTTAATTCTTCAAAAATCAACTTATCATGCTTGATTCCCTAATGTCTTAAAGTTTAAACAATCAATTCATAAAATGCCTATGTTTTAATTCAAGATATATCAATAAACATTACAGTCTAATTGGAATTCGTTCTAATAATGATATGAGAAGATCGCATGAGAGTAAAACAAAATTCAGGGATTTTTCTGATATAAAAGACCCCACACACTTAAGATGTACATTGCCCTCAATGTACAAAGGTAGATATATTGAAAAAGATAGATTTATAATCAAAAGATAGGGAGAGAAGTGAAACTTCCTGAATGATGAATGAATTCCTTAAACTAGAGTTTTGGAGAATAATCAGCTTGAGAGTGGAGGAGGATACTCTGGTGGTGTTAGAGGTTAATTAGTCCATAAGTGCTATGCCAAAAGAATATTATATCTAGTGGTAGCTATGGTTGCGGTCGAGCAGGACGTGGCAGTCGTGGAGAAAGTTTTCCGGTGTAGTTTTTAGTTCCTATGTAATGATGAGCTTGAGGAGCTCCTTATAACATTGACAAAATCAGGAACTTTTTAGGAAGTATAAGGAAGCATAATTACTCGTAATGGAATAATCGAAGTTGAGAATTCTAAAATAAAATTGTAAAATCTAATAGAAATAGGCTTAAAGAAAAAATAAAAAGTAGTATTAAAATAGAATAAAAATAAAAACATAAAATAATAAATAAAAGTTTTTAAACATCTTCATCGCTAGGTGGTTCGCAAGGTGGGGGTGGCGATGAGATGTGGAAGTGCCGACAAATCTGCTGTAAAATAGCATCAATGTTATTGAATCGCTGAAAACACTGTTGCTGGAATCGGGTAAGGCGCTCAGTGATGTCAGCGTATGAAGTCACCGCATGAACTAGACGAGAGGGTGGTGGTGGCTGAGACGGTGGGTCCTCATGACATGTAGGGACATCATTAGTAATGTCCTCAGGGTCTCCTTCCTCGGCTGATTGGGCTGCTGTGTTGAAGAGGCCGAAGTGTCGTGCCAGTCAAGTCACGTAGGGGCCAATGGAGATGACCCCCCACTGATGTCGCTCCATCTAGTGGCGAATGGCGAGGGCAACAAACTAGGCGAGGTCGAGTACATGCCTATTTTCTATGACCATAGAAAGTAGGCGTCGTCAGTGTTGACGACGCCGGTGCTCTCTCGACGTCCTGTCAAAGTGTGTGCCAAGATGGCGTGTAGGTACCTCAATGAGGGAGAGAGAGTCGATGCCTTGGAGCGGCTCGGGTCGTAGGTGGCTGAATCGAGGACCAAAGTGTACCAACACTTAGAGGGAGAGTAGTGGATGTGGCGACGGAGAGTGTCGAGGTCATTGCCATCCATGAACTCCTCTGTGTACAGGCCCAAAGCTATACCAAACTCAAGCACACTCAACTGGCAGACTAAACCGCCTAGACGGAACTGGACTGTTCCACGATCATCAAAGTTGGTCATGACGTCTTGAACATGGTATGTCTAGAAAATTTAAAGGGTGAGCTCAAGGTACGCCGGCTCGATGATCGCAAAAAAGAGGTCCCATTGATTGGTTGGCAGGAGTGCTCATACATCGTCAGCCAACTGAACTTGTTCAAGCGCTGTCCACTCAATGCGGCAGCCCACACCTAAAGGTCGGGCCAGTAGGATTTGGAATAGTTCCTCCTGATTGCCAGGTGGAAATTGGAGGTATGGGTGGCGAATTTTCGCTGTAGGGCCCAAGAAAGATGCCCCTTTTCACTTTTTTCGAAGCGGGGATGGCAATTTTCTTGCCACGTCTTGATATGGTATGCCTGTAAGAAGAACAAAGAATATAACGTAACTAACTAACTAAAGAAGTAGTCATGAATATAGTTAAACTAACCAGTCCAAGCAACAATACTCAGCAGTTTAATCTAAATGATAGAATTTTATATAGCAATTGGCATCATAAAAAAGCATGATTATTTTCAACATGAAATGACTGAAATAGACTCTATGGGAACACACAAAAAGAATGAATGTATCAGAAAGCATTGACTAAAATGGCAAAGAATAAACGTATAAGCATGACTATAGTGAGAACTATGAATATAAATAAAAAATCTACCAAATAAAACCATAAGAATCATAAAATTAGTAAAAGAGATGAAGAAAATAGAGAGAACAGAGTAAACAAACGTTAAAAAGATGAGAATGAGTGTCGAAAATGAAGTTGGAGGCAGCATACGGGCGTGGCAGGGAGGCCGTGTGGATTTACAACGACTAGGGTTAGGGATTTTGGGTGAAGAAGATGATGAATAGTGAAGAGTATTTATAGATTGTGGGACACACGGCCAGGGGACACACCCGTGTTCCCTAATTTTTGCCCGTGTGATTCGCGAATTTTGAATTTGAGCGTATCTGACATTTTCCTCACGCCCGTGTTCCTTGAGCGTGTAGGTGCACACGGCCGTGTTGCGCGGCCATGTATATCTTCTTTCACTTCTCCCACGCCCGTGTATGTGGGCCCACGTTTGTGTTAATCTGACAGGTTCGACCACGGGTTCTAGACATGGGCGTGGCGAATGCCCATGCTATTTTCTCATGTTCAACCATGCTTTTAAGACACGGGCGTGTCACACGCCCGTGTTGTTTTGGCAGGTTCACCCACGATCTTAACGTACGGCCATGGTGACTTATCGCATCCTATGTTAGGGAAAGTTTTGCCCTATTTTTACATGGCCTAAGGCACCCCCGTGTGCCTAGCCATGTGTGCTTTAGAGAGCCTACGTTCCATGAGTCAGTTAGTATGTTAGATGTTAAAACTAAAATTTAAAGAAATTAATATTGTTAGTGCTCGGGTTACCTCCTGAGAAGCACTTATTTATAGTCTAAGCTCGACTTACCTCTCTAGTGTGTGATCATGGTGGTTCGAGGAGTTTATACTCCTCATTCCTGCTATGAATCCCATCAAAATAAGGTTTTAGGTTGGTATTGTTTACCTTAAAGGTGCCGAATTTAGGATGACTTACCTATCTTGTACCAAATGGGAAAATGCTAAGTACCGTAAGAGGAATTTCTTCATTCAGTTTGGCAGTGTCAATGTGAGAATCTACGGCATCTAATGAAATTTTATCTCCAACCTTAAGTTGATTTGGTGGGGCATTGAGCTCGTTCTGGCGTAGTTTTGGTTTATCGTGTTTTCTCGGTTTAAATGTCAGCCATTCATCTAACTTCTTGATTCATAACCTTCGTTCTTCATGGGTAGATTCTTTGTTGTGGATTGAACATGGCTCATGTGTGTCCTTTGAACTTATTTCCTGCAAATAGGTTACACTGTATGATAAATCTTAGTAGAACAATTTGTACAATCACCTTCAATTTTCGATGTGTTGTTCGGGTTGCGAGCTTGAAGGTTGATTGTTTCGTCTCTTGCACGAAATGTGAGTTCACCTATGCCAACATCAATAATTGTTCTAGCCGTTTCTAAAAAGGGCCTTCCCAAAATTAAAGGAACATTACTGTCCTCTTCTATGTCTAAAACAACAAAATCAACTAGGAATATAAATTTTTCAATTTTAACGAGTACGTCTTCAATGATACCCCTAGGAAATCTGACAGTTTTATCTGCCAATTGAATGCTCATCCTAGTTTGTTTGGGTTTCCCTAGACCTAGTTGCTTAAATAATTTGTAAGGCAAAACATTGATACTAGCCCCTAAATCAGCCAACGTATTACTAACATCTAAACTACCAATTAAACAAGGAATCGTAAAACTCCTTGGATCTTTTAGTTTGTTGGTAGCTTATTCTGAAGAATGGTTGAGCAAACCGCATTCAGCTCCACATGCAACCTTTCATGTAACTTTCATTTATTTGCTAGAAGCTCCTTTATAAATTTGATTGGGTTCAGCATCAGCGAAAGTGCTTTAATAAACGGTAGGTTAATATGTAGTTTCTTTAAAAGTTTAAGGAATTTACCAAATTGTTCATCTGAGCGGTCTTTCCTTGTCGCATTGGGGTATGGCACACAAGGTTTATATTCTGTACTTACCGATTTTTTTTCGTTTTGGCCTACCTCATTCTTACCTTTGCTTACCACCGGTTCTAGCCTTGGTTTTTCACTAACCTTTCCTCATCATGAATGGCAATTGCGTTGAGTTGCTTCCTTGGGTTAGATTCAGTGTTGCTTGGCAGGCTACCTTGTGGTTGTTCAGAAATCAACTTGGCGAGCTGTCCAATCTGAGTTTCGAGCCCTCGGATTGATGCTTGTTGATTTTTGAGTACCGTCTCGATATTCTAAGAATGAGTCTCTGACACCGAGATAAATTTAGTTAGAATCTCCTCAAGGTTCAACTTTTTCTCCTACTGGTATGGTTATTGCTAAAAGCCTGGAGGGGTGGGGGTTTCTGATTTCCTTAGCCTCCCCATGAAAAATTTGGATGATTCCTCCAACCTGCGTTGTAAGTATTGCTATAAGGATTATTTTGAGATTAAGGATTATTACCCATGTATTTTAACTGCTCGGTCTCCATGTTGTGGCCATAAGGTGGGTATTCTGAACTATTCGATCCACCTCCACATGCTTCGCATTGCATTACTGGGTGAACCTGTGAAGAACTAAGAAAACAATCAATTTTCTTATTCAAGAGTTCTACCTGATTAGAGAGCATGGTGACCAAATCGACGTTATAAACACCAGCTGTTTTCGTTGGCTTTCTCCTCAGGACTTGCCACTGATAGTTATTCAGTGACATCTCCTCTATAAACTCATAAGTATCTTCAGGTGTTTTATTATTGATGGTTCCGCCAACAGCTGCGTCAACTATTTGTCGAGTCGAAGGATTCAGGCCATTATGAAAGGTTTGAACCTGTAGCCAAAGTGGTAACCTATGGTGAGGGCATCTTCGCAAAAGGTCTTTGTATCTCTTCCATGCATAGTAGAGTGTCTCTAAATCCATCTACACAAAAGAAGAGATATCATTACGTAATTTAGCCGTTTTAGTCGGCAGAAAATATTTTAGTAAAAATTTTTCGATCATTTGTTTCCAAGTAGTGATTGACCCCGGCGGTAACGAATTGAACCACTATTTAGCTTTGTTTCTCAATTAAAAAGGGAATAACCAAAGGCGAATGGCGTCATCAGAAACGCCATAAATTTTAAATGTATCACATAGGTCTAAAAAGTTTGCTAAGTGAGCGTTGGGATCTTCGTCCTGCAAACCATCAAACTAAACAAATTTTTGTATCATTTGAATTGTGTTAGGTTTCAGTTCAAAAGTATTTGCAGCTACAGAAGGTCTAACTATGCTCGATTCAGTTCCTGTTAAAGAAGGTTTAGCATAATCATGCATAGTGCGCGGAGCAGGATTTTGATTAACAGCAATTGCAAGAGGTAGCAGATTTTCTTGGTTTTTAGTCATTTCCTCGGTGGTGGTTGAAGTATCGTCCTCTCGCTCGTCTACTGTGTATCTTAAGCATCGCCTTATTTCTCTTTGGTTTCTACGAACTGTGTAGTCGATGTCACTGTCATAGAGTAATGGTCTTGACGGGTTTCTTCTAGTCATAAACTATAAGAACCTACCAGAAAAAGGGGAAAAGAAGAATTAGTAATAAAAATTAGAAATAAATTTAAATTGCATTAAAAGTAAATGGCTAAAGTAATAAAAATCGAGTGTTCCTAATATCTTAGCTCCCCGGCAATGGCGCCAAAAACTTGATACGTGATATCGTGACAGATTTTAAATATTTATAATGAATCATTCTTGAAACTAACTATTATCACGATGAAAGCAAGTGTACCTATTGAACAGTAGTATAGCTTTAGCAAGACCAGATTATCGAACCCAAAGGAACTAAAAGTACTAGTATCAACTTTCTTTTTATTATCTAGCCTAAAAAATAAAAGGGTTTTGTTTATCTAACTAATTAATTAAACTAAGAAATCACAGAAAAGAAATTTAGGGAAAATACTTTTTGGAAAACTCAATTGATTAAGACAATACCTAAGGAAAAATCCACCTAGACTTCACTTGTTATTTGACTCTGAATCGGATGATTTATTCATTCAACTTCTTCTATAGAGATCCCTAAGTTATATTATTATCTCTCTCGAGACTAACAACGTCTAACCTTAGATTGGATAACTGAAATCTCTTTCTAATTAACGCCCTAGGGTTGCATTAACTCGATCTATGGATCCCCTTATTAGGTATCACCCTAATCTGGCAAAATCTTGTCACCCTATCTCTAGGCGTGCAATCAACTCCACTTAATTATGAAAAATTTACTCTTAGACAAGGTCTATTCCTCCTCTGAATAAGAGCTTAACTTAAATCAATATCCTGGAATATCAAAACAAGAATTAAGAACACATAATTAAGAACAAGTCAAATATTTATCATACAATTAAGATAATAATAACAAGATCCGTCTTAGGTTTCATTCCCCTTAGGTATTTAGGGGTTTTAGTTCATACTCATGAAAGAAAAGATCTTAAAAGAATAAAAATAACAAAACATAAGAAAACCCAAAACTCCTGAGGGAATTTGAAGGGAGATCTTCAGACTTGATGGTGAATTCGGCTTTTGAGATGGATCGATCGGCTTTCCTTGAGCAATTCCTTGCTTCCTCCTGTGCGTCCCCCCTCTTCTCCTCTTCTAGGGTGTATTTATAGGCTTTGGAATGCCTAAGAGCCCTAAAAAGTGGCCTTTTCCGAATAGGACTCTGCTTGGGCTCGACAAGGACATGCCCGTGTGACACGTCCATCTGCGATTACTTCAAGCCGTGGTCAAGCCTATTAAATAAGCACGGGCGTGTGGTCTACCCATGTGAGTCGTGCTTCGATTCTACCAAATTGACTGGCTACCCGTGTGAAGAAGTCCAGGCTGTGTTGATTTTGTACGTTGGCCCATTTTCTCTGTTTTGGCCCGTTTCTCGTTCCTTTCACTCTCCTATGCTCACCTAAGTATAAAACATGAAATTAAGGCATTAGGAGCATCAAATTCACAAAATTTAAGGATAAATCATCCATAAAATGTGCTAAGCATGGGATAGAAATATGTATGAATTACGGTTTAGCACTATGTCTGTTTATTTGGGGTATGATAAAATGTATAATGATTTGAAGAAAATGTATTAGTAGCTCGGAATGAAATGTGGTATTTCTGAATCTGTGTTTAAATGTTGGATGTATCAGCAAGATAAGGATGAAACTTTCAAGATGATTATAGCAAGCGAAGATACCGAAACGGAACAGAGACAAAGTTACTATGAACTTTATATTGGGATTATCCTTGTCTATGTAAAAGAGAGATACTATTTGAGTAATTTTCGATTATTTGACGAAGCCTGCACATTCCATCCTGGTATGAGTGGACTTCCCACTTGATAGATTGCTTGAATGATTTGCTTTTGAGATTGTCAGATTATATGATGTGTCAGATTATATGATGTGTAAGCTTCTGTTATTTTTTATAGAGATTTACAGTTCATATTCCTATTCTGAAACAAGTTACAAGAAACTCTGGGTATACGGTTACATTTTAGTACCATATTTCATTTTCAAATGGATGATCTATCTAAACATATGATTCAGATCTTGGAAGATATGCTTCGATATTGTGTACTTGAATTTGAAGGTAACTGAGAAAAGTATTTGCCTTGGGTTGAATTTGCTTATTATAACAGTTAACAATCAAGTACAAAATTATACTGTACGAGGCTTTATATGGTCACAAATGTAAAACTCCGATGTTTTGGTCGATGTTCAGTGAGAAAACATACATGGAGTTTCAAATTGGTGACAAAATATTTTTTAAAGTTTCGCCATGGAAGAAAGTTCCCGTAAAGGCAAATTAAGTCAAAGGTTTATCAAGTCATAAAGATTATTGAAAAGAATTGGACCTATTTCGTATTGATTGTTATTATTATCAGAGTTCTATAGAATTCACAATGTTTTTATCAGAATATGTGTTATGACAGTATCGATCAGACCCATCATCTGTTCTTGCTTTGATAAATGTTAAATTGAGGCTGGCATGACTTACAGTGAGAGATTGATTGAAATTCTGGCATTTGATGAGAAAAACTGAGAACTAAAAAGGTAGCTTTAGTAAAATTTTTCTCACCATGACATGATATAGAGGGAGCTACCTAGGAACTGGAGCAAACTATGAGAAAGTAATGTCTGAATCTCTTTACTGGTAAAATTTTTGAGGACGAAAATTCCTTAAGGGCCGAGAGTTGTAAAGCCCAATTTCGGTGAAATTGGAACTATGGTTCGGGACCACAAATTCGAGCTGAAAATAAAATTTTATTTTTTATTAATTATATGATCCGTATTATATTAGAAATGTCATGTGAAAATTTTGATAAGAAAATTTTACCGATTATGTGTTTAATTACGGGAATGACCAAATCGCCTAAAATGTAAAAGTTGAATTCTAGTAGCTAGAAGGATCAAATAGCTATGGAATTCAAAACTTAAAATCCTTATATGGTAATTAGACCATTAATAAAAAGTTAGTAGATATTTTTGGAGGATTCATCCATGGAAAATTTGAAAAAGGCTAAGGACTAAATTGGAAACCAAAATTATTAAAGATGATAAATTAATTAAATAGAAATAAAAATCATTTTTATCATCTTCTTCAGCAAAATCATACATGGAAATCCTAGGAGAGAGAGAATAAACTTTCTTGGCCAAATTGGATAAGTTTTCTTGTCTCTTTTTTCGAATTTTGATATTTTTGAAACCAGGATAGTTTAATCTATCTATTTGAGAGGATCAATTTGAGAAGTTATCAAAGTATGCAAAATGGGTCATGGATGAATCTACTGAGAATTAGAAATTTATGGTAGAAAATGAAAGGTTGTTGATAGATAAACAACTTTTACAAAGTGATTTTTGATGAAAACATGTGCTGTAAATTTTGTAATGGGATTATGGTTAGGCTTGGAATAAGGAGTAAATTGCACAAATTTTATTTTCCAAGCCCAGGGACAAAATGGGAATTTATGAAAAAGTTAGGGGCAAAATGGTAATTTTTCCTAGGATGAAAATTAAATCCACTTGAATCTAAAATATGGTAAATTGATGTTAAATTTACTCATATAGATCCGGATAGACCAAATTTGGAGCTAGAATGAGGAAAGAGGAAAATGTCGGATTCGTAGATTTTACGTACACAAACATTGTCGAGGTAAGTTAATGTAACTAAATTGTATATGTTTTTATGTTGAATTTAATGTTGTGTTTGTGAATTATATAAATGCTATAAATATGTGAAATGATCACATACTCGTTATAGCCCGATAAATGAAAATGCCCGATCAATAATAATGCCCGATAAATGGTAAATGATAAAAATGTTACTTATATGCTTGAAATGAATGTGGAATGTATCTCTTTGAATCACATGCTTGTTAATGCTTGAGAAATGTTAAATCCCATTTGAATAAAGGAAGAATCGATGGATAAATGTAATTTTCTTAAATGAATGAGGTCTTGCATTTGTTGTTGACTGGATTTGGCTCGGACGAGTAATCCTATTGACTTCATTTATGAAAGGATTTAGCCCGGATGAATAATCCTGATATATAAATCCTCTCAAGCATATGTTATGGATTGGATTTAGCCCGGACAGGCAATCCAAATCAAGCTCATCAGAACATATGTCATAAAAAGGATTTAGCCTGGACTGGTAATCCTGTTGTATACATGTGTGGTTCAAGAGTGTACTCTCTGATATAGTACCTTATGGGTACCATTGGACATGAATTGATAGATCTTGATTCGTACACCTCGAGAGTACTACCTGCGTATCCATTGATATTTTGAATAAATTCAATGGGTGACAGTTCCAGACATAAGAAGTTATGAATTGTAAAATGAGTTATTACATGTATCAACCTAAAATACAAGTAAATGATGACACATGACAAATGATATATAAAAACAAGAGATGGTGATATTTGTACATGGACTTTATTTGAGGAATATATTTTCATTCTTGATTATAGACTTGTACACTTTGAGTGTGCTAATCGTGGCCTTGATATTCCGAGTAATATGATTAAAGTTCTTATATGAAATGATCTAAACTCAAAATGAACTATTATGAAATTATACTTGAAATAATAAGATGAATTATGCATGTTGAATGAATACATGTTGTGGAAAGTATATTTGCTTAGAAACTTGATTGTTGTTGAGCCTATATATGATTTGATGTTATTATGGAATATATGACTAACAAGGGCAATGAGAATGTGTGTAGGGCTTGAGCTCAATATGATTGATTATGCCTTACATAGTTACCTCAAAATAGAATGAATGGTAAGTTAAGTACCATGTTATACGAACTTACTAAGCATTTTATGCTTACCTAGTTTTATTTCCCTGTTTTAGAGTAAATCGAAAGCTCATTAGATTGGAAGCTTGGCGGAGATCATTCATACTATCCATCGGCCTATATCGATATATATAGTAAATCAATTATGGTTTTAATGGCATGTATAGGTTATATTGGTTGTATTGGTATATAAATGTAAATGATGCTTGTAATTTAGCCATTGGAATGGCTAGTAATGGTTTGTTTTGATATATTTGTAATGTCATAATACGGTAGCTACGTATGTGTTAAGTAGTTGATGAAATTATGCCTCTCATCTAGACTAAACTAAGGCAAGAATTTGAACATGTATGCATGTAATGGTATGCCATGTTGAATGATAGAGTTTGCTTGACTTGAATGATTGAAATGGTTGCTATTGGATGTGTGTTTCAAGTGCAGGTCATGAGTGTGATTTTGGGTGAGAAATGAAGCTATAAATGGCTTTACTTTTTCCACATGGGGAAATACACGGGGGTGTGTCTAAACCGTGTGTGACACACGGCCGGGTACATGGGCGTGTAGTTAGGCCGTCTGTCCCCTGCATTTAAAATTTGAGAAACAAAATTCTCAGAATTGAGAACACCGGTAGAGACACTGGCGTATGTCTCAGCCGTGTGTGCTACACGGCCTAGAACACGGACGTGTGTCTTGGCCGTGTGAAAACTGTACCTAATTTCGAAATGAATTAATTGACCACACGACTGAGCACACGGGTGTGTGGCATGGCC
This sequence comes from Gossypium arboreum, assembly GCF_025698485.1. Classification (NCBI taxonomy): domain Eukaryota; kingdom Viridiplantae; phylum Streptophyta; class Magnoliopsida; order Malvales; family Malvaceae; genus Gossypium; species Gossypium arboreum. The sequence continues at coordinate 41,848,795 of NC_069076.1, forward strand.
GTGTGCACAAGTTAGAGAGTTACACGGGGTCAAACATGGCCTGTAGCACTGGTGTGTTCCAGTGTCACATGGGCATGTCCCTTAGACCACACGGGCGTCTGACCCCTGCACCTTGAAAATTTTTTGAAATGTCACGAAAAATTCTTATGCTTCCCAATTAAGTTCCGTCTGATTCTAATGCTCATATTAGGCCACGATGGTCCAATTAAGGGATGTTTGAAATGATCTCGGTTAATGAAAAATAATTTACATAAATAATTTAGAAAATGTTCTGAAAGTTTTGGTAATGCTCTGAAACCCTATTCCGACGACAGATACGGGTTAGGGGTGTTATAGGATAAACAGGGTTGAAACTAATAAGAATTGTTTTCTAGTAAAGCACAATTATGGCCAGAGCAGTAGTTATGTCCGCCAACAGTTAGCTTAAAGGAAACAAGGTGTTGGCTACGCCAATGAAATAGCAAATTCTTCTAGAAAACAGAGGGAGTCCTAATTTTTGTGCCTTTATTCTTTCTCCTTGAAAATATAGATTTTTGCAATGCATAGTCATATGGGATCTCACTAAGTTTCTTGAACTTATAAAATTTGCTGCTGTATCTAAAGTAGATGAAGACTCGAGGATCAAGAGAAGGGACCAAGCCAGACATCGCCAATATTGCACAAAGGTTGCGACAGTTGTAACATGTAAGATATGTAAAAATCAATAGGTTTAATAAGGTATTGAAATTCTCAAGAGTTTATTTCCCGTATTATTTGAGTTATAATGGGAATTAAATTTTGGGATTTGACATTGTTTAAGTACACGTAATAATCATTTTAGAAAATTTGTTAAATTAATTAGGTTAGTTGTGACATACAGTACCTAGACCCGACGATCAGGTTGGGTTATAGGGTGTTACATTTACTCAACCAAGAGACCAATTGAGCAATTAGATCTTTTCTAGTTGGACAAAAGGTGCTGAATGACAATTGTATTCCACCAATTTTTCTAATCATGTTTAAGTTTAGTAATTAAAGGTTAATTATGATTTATTATGTATTAAACTAAATATAACAGCTAAAAATAAAAGAAAAACAAAACATTTACTTGTCATATTCTACCTCTCACGAAGCAAAGAAAGAAAAAGTTAAGGTTGAGCTTTCAATCTTTGGTTCTAAATAGGTATGTTCAAATTAGTCATTTTCTTATAATTTTTATGTTTTTTAGGTCCCGGGAGCTTGATTTAGCTAGCCCGTGTACAAATTTGCAAAACTGTTAAATTTTTTAAAAGTTTTCATTTATGAATGTTTGATGAAATTGGTACTAAATTGTTAGATTTTAAGTTTATAAGTGAAAGGACTAGTTTGTAAAGTATAATTGCTAGTTTTTAAACATAGGGACTAATGTGCATAAATTTCAAATTTGGTGTAATATTTCTATGATTTTTTATAATAGAGGGTTATAGAAGGATGCAATTGACATCGGTTTCGAAATCAAAGCTCAAATTTGAAAGTTATGACAATTTTGGTTTTAGGGATTAAATTAAATAAAATGAAAAATGTTAGAGGGCCTTTGAATGATGAAATTGAACTGATACATGCATAAAGTAGGATGATATATGATATGTGGAATTGATAAATTTATTTGAATTATTATATAGATTGAGATTTGAACCAAACCGAGGATAACTAAGGAAAAGGCAAAATTACCGATTAGTCTTTGCAATTCAACTTTCTGTTGATTTAATTCGGTAACTTCATATGGTGTGTTGTCTTTAAATTTTTTTTGTACTTAAAATTATGAATATATGTATAGTTAATTGAAATTTGGATTGTTTACTATTTGGTACAAAAGATGAGATTTGGACTAAATTGTAAAGAAGTGAATATGAATTTTCTATGTTGTGATTACCCTGATGAACTTAGTACAAGTCTTGTACAAATGGATATGAATTTATTACCGATGATTATTGAGATCCAACATTTGTTGTGGACTCACATATATATGTGACAAGTTTAGCTCGGACGAGTAACCTAATGTCGTTTTAAAGGTTTAGCCTAAATAGGTAACTGGACATGTATATTTACAACTTTGGTCAAGCTATTTGATGTGTCGATATAAAGTTTTAGCCCGGATCGGTAACCTAACATGAATAAATGTTCAACTAGGACAAGAAATAGATGTGGTTAGTACCTATAACACCCCAAACCCGGCCTAGACGTTATGACCGGATCCGACGTGCCATATCAAAACGTTAAAACATTTTTTCATTCTAAGTCTAGGAAATCGTACTTGATGTTCAAAAGATTAATTTATTGAGGGTTAAAGTGAATGGAAGCTGCGCACCAGGTAGGAAACCAAAAAAAGGAGGTGAGTCCATCGGACTGCTTAAGTACCAAGCTCTTTCAGATCCAATCCTAGACATGCACACCGCCATTGCCACACTCTAACATCGCGTATATTTTTAGGTTACCATTGAAATTATGTCTATTTTAGAATAAAACATATTTAAGTTTGTAAAACGTTATCATAGCAGAAGCCTTGTTTGTAATCGTGTTACTTCGGAATCAGATTATGTTTTTGGAAAACGAACCCTAGATCTAGCCCATTTTGATAGTTAATATAATTTAAGGTCATCATGATAAGTTATAAGTCGAAACCCAATTAAAAATAATCATAAGCGGCCTTATTACATAACAAAACCCAAATCATCAAAGTAAAGAAAATTGAAGTCCAAATCACCAGAAGAAATCCATATTGCGAGCAGTGGCCACTCCGAATCCCTCGCAGCTCCAAGCCCACTATGGCTGGGGATTACCTGCATGGATGAAAATAAGGGATGAGTTTGGGGAAACTCATTGTGTAAAATTGACCCAACCATAGCCCATATCAGCTTAAACCATAGAAACAGAATAAATTGGCCTTAGCCTGAATGAATCTGAAATTAAGCCCATAGGCCCATAACATATCAGATCAGATATTTCATGTATATGCAAAACCCAACACATAACCAACCACATACACCCCTTACCAACCTTTCACCATGTGGGAGACTACTCGACCCACCCAACGCTACGCATACGTAATTATGCAAAGCATGGTCGCGAGCGAATAATGTGACAGAGTCACCAGATCACAGAATAATCGTGGCGAGCCACCGAGCGTAAATATGTGGCAGAGCCACCAGATCAGATGATTGTGGCATAGCCACCAGGACGCTTCCTCCAAAATATAACCCATGTCCCCACGCAACAAATATTCATTCATGGCATTCATCATACAGATTTAAATTAACATGTTTTTCAGACAATATTAACCCTAGGGGCATATTGGTCATTTACACCTAGGGGTATCATGGTAATTTTCCATACATAAGGGTATTGTAGTGATTTAGCTACTTCTAGGGTTTTCATGCATATCCTGTCCATTTACGTACTATCAGAATACTTACCGCGCATACTTACCAAATTGAGCCCGTTGGCCCATGAACCCGATTTTTGGCCCATTAAGCCCACATTATCAAAATGCACAAAATCGCAAGTACTGTAGTTTATTACCTTTAGAATACCAAACATACAAACCCAACTATCTTACGAGCATTCGCACACTCGCAACTTCCCAAAATACCAACTTTTCGGCATTTCGGCTTTTCGCTTTTGCCGATCTAGTCTATGAGAGGGTGTCGATTGCACACTGTTTTATGACGATTCACGACGAGATCCACGCATCTAACTGCCTACAATTATAATACTACCATGTTAATCTTACTACCGAAACGAACTACATATTAACTTCTTACCATATTCGGCCAACAACACCTTAGGCCTTAGCGTTCCTACCTTTGCCGAAAATAGTGTCTCGATCCAGATCCGTTCGCTCCACTTGTCCAATCCCTTGATCAACAGCCTCTTAATCACACTATTACCAAAATAATACTATTATCACAACCCCTTAGGGCTACAAGTCCAAAAAAACGACAACCTCCCTAACCTTTTAGGGATTCCGGCTTTTCTTAAAATATGCAAGATAGACTAAGTTGGAAAGACTTACCACCGATTCTTCCATCAACGTTCCCCTTAGTTCCTACTTGATTACGATGCGATTCTAAGCCCTCAAACGATAACAAAAGTCGAGCCCTCGGTGATCTCGAGATTCGGCTATGTCCTTAGGATAGTGTGGGAGTTTGGCGTTTTGCAAAAGTGTAGAGAAAGATAAAATATGAGGGTTTTACTTGTGGTATTGTCGAAAGAAACCGGGGTTTAGAGGTTGAGGAATTGGCCAAAGATGATGAGAAAATAAGAGATTTGGCTAGGGAAAAATCGGTACAAAAGGAGTCAAGTTTTTGGATTTTGGATTTGAGGCAATCGGCTATAGTTTTAAAAATAATGGAAGGAAGGTGGTATAGAGTAGGGTGGCTGAAGGATTCGGCTATGGGGAAAAGAAGAAGAAAAGAATAAGTGGATGGAGAGAAGAGAAGAGAAACGGCACCACTTACCACTAATGCCGAATTTATACTGGCACTAACCCTAGCCAAAATTCCCATGCTAAAGTCCCTTGGCTGGCCACTTCTTGTTCCTTGATCAGCTCCTAGATTTCCTCCCTTATCTGCTCCTAAATCCTATCCCTAATCAACTCCTAAATCCTCTCCTGACAGACTTTCACTTCAGTTCCACTGCTTACCTTTTCTGAACATAAAAATAATAATTCCCTTAATATGTTGTCATTGTGACTTGAACCTCAGCTCTCCCTAGCATCCACACGCCACTTTTATAGCCTTGCTAGTGGCGTCACTTAGCCACTTTACCACATGCTTCCTTGTGATTTATTTTACGCAATTAATACCTAAAAGCCCAATTAACCAGAACCCCTTTTTCTTATGGAATTAAAATTAATTAAAACTACCGGGTTTTACCTTAAGCTTGGGCCTTCTAGAGGACCACTACCATACTTAATCCTACGACAAACAAACAGGACAGAATTTTTAAATTTTTCCAACATTTTTAAAATTCTCGAAAATTGGGGCGTTACAACTCTACCCTCCTTAAAGAAATTTCGTCCTTGAAATTTACCTGGTCCGAACAGATGAGGGTATTGTTGCTGCATCGCCTCCTCTGGCTCCCAAGTAGCTTCCTCTCTGCCATGATTATGCCAAAGCACCTTTACTAATGGGACAAATTTCCTTCCTCTCTGCCATGATTATGCCAAAGCACCTTTACTAAGGTCAGAATAATTACGGACCATTTGAAAGAAGCATCTGATAGGCAAATTCATGTCATTGCTGCAGCAATATTCTGTTTTAAGGCAAGTTTCATCTTTCCATGAATTTTTATGAACTAGATAACGTGTTAAACTTCCATGATATCAAACATGATCTAAATTAGCCATCACCATGACTTATCAATATCAAACATTTTCTCAACCAAACATGGCCATATCATAAAATTATTTACACAAAATAGGTATATTGCTATACATGCCATATTTAAGTAGTTGTACAAGCCATTTACCAAGATAAAAGTCCTTTGGATAGTGTGATCGAACCTTCGACCCGTCCCGATTCTCGAGCTGGCTTGTTCAAAACTACAGTGAATGAAAAGGAAGGAGTAATCATAAATGCTTAGTAAGTTCATATGTAAATAACAAGTAACATAACAATACAAATATACCAAACAACTTTAGCATGGTACCACCAAAACATATATCACATCTTTAAACATCATTCATCATCTTACCACCTTATCATTGTTGTATCTATTTTCAACCCGAGGGTTAAGAACATACTTGTCCAAAGTGTCCATTTCACAACACTTTCCCAAAACGTCACTTATATCTTAAGTGCTCTTCCATTAAACTAGAAATTTCACCCGTTGAACACATCGGAATACAACTCGGATACATGGATAATTTGCACATAAGTGCCACATATGTAATCAAGAAATCATGTAACCCGCCCCTAAGTGAACTCGGACTCAACTCAACGAGCTCGGGCTTTCGCATCCATAAATGAACTCAGACTCAACTCAACGAGTTCGGGCATTCGCATCCATAAGTGAACTCAGACTCAACTCAACGAGTTCAGATGCTCAACCATCCTAGTGACATGTCACTTGTATCCTAATCTATTCCTAAGGTTCAAACGGGCTTTTTCCCTCGATCTCACATTTGCCGTCTTCCATGGAATATCGGAACCGATACTCGGTAGCAATTCATATTTATCAAGTAGTAAACATGATTTGCATAATACTCAACATTAAACACAAAGCATAATATTTCACGATTAAAAATTAGCGTATCATATAATTAACATCAATAACTTAAAAATAACAATTATGCTACATTATTTACACATGAACTTACCTTGGTACCAAAATATAAAGATTTTGCAATTTAGTCCACAATCTTTTCTTTTCCTCGATCACGACTTGAATCTCATTTTTTTTATCTATAACACCAAATTAATCTTATTGAATACATACATTCATCAGAACAGCATTTAATACGAACTTTAAAAAAATTACACTTTTGCTCCTAAACTTTTGCATAATTACACTTTTGCCCCTAGGCTCGGGAATTAAACTTTATTCCTTATTCTTATGTTTTATAACATGCTGATCACTTTTCCTTCTATGGCAACATCAAATCTCTCTCTAACATATACTTGTGACTATTAGGTATTTTTACCGATTAAGCCCTTTACTCGTTTTCACTAAAACCGAGTAGCACAAGTTGTCTAACATAATTTAAAACCCCATATTCTATCATAAAACATCAAAATACACAAATTTCACCTATGGGTATTTTTCCAAATATAAACCCTAGGTTGAATTATTGCTAGCATAAGCTTAATCAAGCTTCCGGGATTCCAAAAACGTAAAGAACATTAAAAGCGGGGCTTGGAATCACTTACTATGGAGCTTGGAAGCTTGAAACAAACCCTAGCTATGGAGAACCCTTGAAATTTCGGCCTAATGAAGAAGATGGACAAAAATTGGCTTTTAATTTTGTTTTTAATTCATTTTAATAACTAAATGACCAAAATACCCTTATTACTAAACTTTCCAAAAATTCCTTCCATGTCCTAATTTTGTCCATGAACTTAAAATTGGTCAAATTGCTATTTAAGACCTCATCATTAATATTCCAAAACAATTTCATACTAAAAACTTCTAGAATGCAAGTTTTGCAACTTATTCGATTTAGTCCCTACTTTCAATTTAAGCACTTTAGGCATAGAATTTCATCACGAAATTTTCACACAATCATGCAATCATATCATAAACATCAAAATCATTGTAAAATAATTATTTCTATGTAACATCCTGAATTTGGGGCCTAGAAGAGTTGGGTTTTGAGTGCAGGATTGAATAGAAGAAAACCGAATAATTAGGAAGTTTTAAATATTATCGTTTAGAAAAAATTTATTTTATTAAATTACCACTAGAAAATTTTTACTGTATTTATTATTATGGATATTTTAAATTTTTATGAAATTTTAATTAGTATTATGAGATAAAATTATTATTATTAGAAAAATATTCTTGTATGTATGTTTGAAAATTTTTATGAAAATTATTATTATTTCTTGTATTATTGATATTTGAAATTTTTATTATTAGATATATTTATAAAATTATTATTATTAATGGAAAAAAATATTAGTTGTAATGCCTTGACTTTCGGGATTTTTTGGGTTTTGTGATTTTAGTAAATCTTGAAATTTTCATGTTCTAAATATTGGAATTATGTTTAAATGTGTTAGTAGACCTTTAGAAGGCCCAAGACTAAGCTAAACACGGTAAAATATCAAGGTGGGATTTTTAAGTGAATAGGAGATTTGGTTAAGTGGGCTTTTAAGAAGAAGCTGCGTAAGTTATGACACAAATAAGGCCTTGGTAAAGTGGCAAGGTGACGCCACTAAGTTCCTAAAAAGTGGCGCTGGGAAGGAATTGGAGGTCCAGGTTCAAGTTGTAAGGTAGGCATATTGTTTTTCTTTTAATTTTTAGGCATGTACTAGGCATGTGATCACACAAGTAAATTTCGACAAGGGCCTTAGAGAGATGGGCGATTGCTCTAATTTAATATTAGGGTTAGGTTCTTTTCTTTTCTATCTTGGAGAATTAGGGTTAGCCACAAAGCTTTCTTTCATCTTTTTCGAATTCTCACAAAAGCCAAAAACACAAGTCTATTTCTCATTGTGCGAATTTTCTTCTTCTCTTTCCTCCATGTTTTCTCTTCCTTTATGCTTCTCCTTCTAGCCGAAACCTTCGACCATCCTATTCACCTTCTTTGTCGATCCCATCTTCCATTAAACCTTCATCACCAATCACCATTAAAAGGCCGAAATCTCGAAAACTCACTACTTGTGCCGATTTCTCCAAAGCCAAATCCTTGGTATTTTTGTTCCTTGTGATCAACATTCATCTTCTCTAAACCCTTAATATCCGTAAACAACGTTACTCCAAGGTTATAGCCTCAAACCATCATCTTCTTCATCACCTAAAAAGCCGAAATACCATAGATTTAGGGACTTATAGCCGTAACTTTAGATCTTCTAGATTCGAGTTCTACCATCGTTTAGAGGATAAATCGCATCAGATCTACGTAGAAATCAAAGAGGAACAAGTGGTAAGTGCTCATCACTTGAGATCTAGTCTTATTTTACAACTTGAAAAGTCGAAATCCCTAAAATCTAGGGAGGTCATCGATTTGGGCATATGGATTTAAGGGATTGTGGCGATGTTTTCTTTCGGTGATTAGAGTCTTCCTAAGTGTTGGATCAAAGTGTGAATCATTGGAGCAATCGGATTCGAGCTAGCTATCGATTTTGGCAAAAGGTAAGGTTTTGAAGGCTTTTAGGGATATGGTTCGATCATGGATAAGTAAGTTTTGGGGTTTAGTGATTATGGTTTGTAAATAAGAACTGTCTTGATAAATTGTAGGACATCGAAGGGATCTCAAAAGCGTTAAATCGCAAATCAGGTGTGTACCGAACACCCTTTCTTAGTTCAATTCGGCAAAAGCCGAAATGCCGAAATTCTGGCATTTCATGGTCATGTGAGTATGCGAATGCTCTCAAGGCATAGAGTAATTGTTAGATCTGGCACCGCAAGGTGGTAAGCACGTTTGCGTGATGTTTTGGCGTATTTCGGAAAAAGGGGCTCGATGGGCCAAAAACTAGGCCCAATGGGCTTACGGACCAATATGGGTAAGAGATGGGCAAATTAGCCGGTTAGGTAGATGGTGGAATCAAATTGTGTAAAACTGTGAAAAATTACTGAATTAGCTTGTGTAGTTACGTAGATCACGAAATTACCCTTAAAGTGCAAAATTACCAATATACCCCTAGGGTTTAAATTGGCTGAATTGCATGATTGATCAATGTTGTATTTTACATGATATGCTTTTATTAATATCTATTGCATGGGGTTGGGGTATTAATGGAGGAAGTATTGAAAGTGGTTCATCCACGTCTTGGAGGCTTTGCCTCAATCGATTGAATTTGAGTGCGTTCTTTGCAACTGTGTGTGTAGGGCTAGGTGGGTTGAGATATTCCCACATGGTGTGTAGGGTTGGTGCAGGCGAGTAGTAGCAGTTGGTGGGTTGAGTAGTCTCCCAGATGGGCTTGCATTCATTATTCTTGTTGTTACTCATGTTCTTGAAGCGGGACTATGGGCCACACCGTTATGTAAAAAGAGGCTAAGGCCTTGCTCTTGTATTCTAAAAGGGCTTGACCTCTTGTGTCTTGTTATCTGAATAGGGCTTAGGCCCAATGGGCTCGAGTGAATTGGGCTTTGGATGGGTTTCTGATATACCGAGTTTTCCCAAACTCACCCCTTCCTCTTCCATCCTTGCGGGTGAGCCCTAGAATTGGTGGACTTGGAGTCGGGATTCAGAGTGGCCATGAAGATTAATTGCCGATTTTAAAGAAGTTTAGCCTTTAATTTGGATTATTTTATTTTATTATGCTTAAAGTTGTAATAAGGCCGCTATTTTTAATTACTTTTATAGTGGGGATTATTAAACTGGCTAGCACTTTGTTCGTTTTATAAAATCTACTTGTTTTTAAAAGATCACGATTATACGAGATGTTAGAGTGTGGCAATGGCGGTGTGCATGTCAAGGATTGGATCCAAGAGAGCTTGGTACTTAAGCGATCTGACGGACTCACCTCCTCTTCTTCTGGTTTCCTACACAGTGCGACTTCCATTCACTTTAACTTACTTTTAAAAGTGTCTTTTACAACACCAACTCAGTTTTTCCAAACTAAGTGTTTTGAACGCATCAATGTGGCGCATCAGATCCGGTCATAACATCCAGGCCGGGTTTGGGGTGTTACATTCTATCTCAGATTTGTGGTCACGAAACCACTATTCCGATTAAGCCCTAATTCAAGATATTACAACTCTCCCCCCCTTTTAAGGATTTTTGTCCTCGAAAATCTTACCGGTAAACAGGTGTGGGTATTGGTTTCTCATAGTTTCTTCAGGTTCCCATGTAGTCTCTTCTACCCCATGCTTTTGCCACAACACTTTCACAAGTGCAACACTTTTATTTCTTAGTTGTTTGACTTCTCGAGCTAAAATCTTAATCGGTTCTTCTTCATAAGTCATATCCGGTCACAATTCAATTTCTGTCTGTGAAATTATATGTGAAGGATCCGAACGATACCGACGTAACATTGATACGTGAAACACATCATGAATCTTTTCTAATTCGGGTGGTAACGCTAGCCGATATGCTACCAGTCCAACTCTTTCAATTATTTCATATGGTCCAATAAAACGCGAACTTAACTTGCCCTTTTGTCCAAATCTAAGGACTTTCTTCCATGGAGACACTTTCAAAAATACCTTATCACCAACTTGAAACTCCATTTCCTTCGTTTCAAATCCGCATAAGATTTCATCTATCTCAAGCGACTTTCAAACAATCTCGAATCACTTTCACCTTTTCTTCGGTTTCTTTTATTAAATCAACTCCATAAATCTGATTTTCCTTGAGTTCAGTCCAATACAATGGCGTCCGACATTTACGACCATATAATGCTTCATAAGGTGCCATTTTCAAACTTGTCTGATAACTATTACTATAAGCAAATTCTACCAACGGTAAATACTTTTCCCAACTACCTTGAAATTCCAATACACAACATCTGAGCATGTCTTCAAGAATTTGAATTACTCTCTCTGATTGTCCATCAGTTTGTGGATGAAAGGCAGTGCTGAAATTTAACTTTGTACCTAATGCTTCTTGCAACTTTTGCCAAAACCGTGAGGTAAACCTCGGATCTCTATCCGAAATGATTGACAAAGGTATCTCATGAAGTCTAACAATCTCTGGATATACAATTCAGCCAACTTATTAAGAGAATAATATATACGCGTCTAGGAATAAAATGAGCCGATTTAGTCGATCATCAACTATTGCCCAGATGGCATTTTTCTTCCCCGAGTTAACGGCAACCCCGATATAAAATCCATAGTAATCCGATCCCATTTCCATTCAGAACCATAATAGATCGGAGTAATCCCGAAGGTACTTGGTGTTCACTTTCACTTGTTGACAAACTAAGCACTTTGATACAAACTCGAAAATATCTCTTTTCATTCCACTCCACCAAGACATTTTCTTCAAGTCATTATACATCTTCGTCTTGTCCGGATGAACCGCTAAACAACCATTATGTGCTTCATGCAAAATCTTTTGAATCAACTCATCATTTTTAAGACACAAATCTGATTTTAAACATCAAACAACCATCGAATCGATTCGAAATCGATCCGTGTCGACTTCACCTTTATTTTCTTTTGGCTAGCAAGTCTTGATCATTTTTTTAGCTTCGAAATCTCTTGTAAAAACATCGGTCTTGCTCTTAACTCGCTAGAATCGAACCGTCATCTGAAATTTTCAACCGAGTGTTCATAACTCTCAAAGCAAACAACAACTTTTCGCTTAAAGCATCGGCAACCACATTCGCTTTTCCGGATGATAATCGATAACAAGCTCGTAATCTTTCAATAACTCCAACCATCTTCATTGTCTCAAATTCAAGTCTTTTTGTGACATCAAGTATTTAAGACTTTTGTGATCAGTATATACTCGGCACTTTTCACCATACAAATAATATCGCCAAATCTTCAAAGCAAATACCACCGCAGCCAATTCCAAATCGTGAGTAGGATAATTCTTCTCATGAGGTTTTAACTGTCTCGAAGCATAAGCCACCACTTTTTCTTCTTGCATGAGTACACACCACAAACCATTTAGAGAAGCATCACTACACACCACAAATTCTTTACCTGATTCGGGTTGTATCAACACTGGTGCTTCAGTTAATAACTTTTTCAATTCTTTGAAACTCTGTTGACATTCTTCCGTCCATTCAAATTTAACATCTTTTCGGAGTAGTCTAGTCATAGAAGCAGCAATTATAGAAAATCCATTTACGAACCGCCGATAATACCCAGCTAGCCCCAAGAAACTTCTAACTTCAGTTACGTTTTTCAGTGGTTTCCTATCAACAATGGCTGAAATTTTACTAGGATCAACCCGTATACCATCACCTGAAACAATATGACCCAAAAATCCAACTTCCCGGAGCCAAAATTCACTTTTACTAAACTTAGCATACAAAGACTTATCTCTCAAAGTTTGCAAAACTATCCTCAAATGCTCAAAGATGCTCGTCTCATCTTTTGAATAAATTAAAATATCATCTATAAACACCACAACAAATCTGTCCAAGTATGGCGAAATATGCGATTCATTAAATCCATAAACACATTTGGAGCATTTGTCAACCCGAATGGCATAACTAAAATTCATAATGACCGTACCTTGTTCTAAAAGCGCTTTAGGCACATCGACTCTTTTACTCGCGGTGATAATACCCGGATCTCAAGTCAATCTTTGAAAACCATGTCGCTCCTTTTAGTGATCAAACAAATCATCAATTCTAAGAACGGATACTTGTTTTTGATTGTCACCTTGTTTAACCGCCGATAATCAACACATAATCTCATAGAACCATCCTTCTTTTTCACAAATAACACGGGAGCACCCCAAGGTGAAAAACTCAGTCTCACAAAGCCCTTATCAGTCAACTCTTGCAACTGTGACTTTAATTCTTTCAACTCTGTTGGTGCCATTCTATATGGAGCAATCAAGATTGGAGCTGTTCCCAGTATTAAATCAATACCAAATTCTACTTCCCTGACTAGAGGCAAACCCGGCAATTCTTCTGGAAATGCGTCCGCAAATTCACATACAACCGGCACTGATTCAACTTTCTTTTCAACTTCTTTTGTATTAATTACATACGCCAAATAAGCTTCATATCCCTTTCTCAAATATCTCTGAGCCGACATCAAAGAAATCATACTAGATAATGCCTCTGATTTATCTGGCTCAACCCGCAGAATTTCACCACTTTCACACTTTAATTCTATAACCTTTTCTTTGCAATTTATTATAGCATCATGCAATGTCAACCAATCCATACCCAAAATAACATCAAATTCATCAAATGGCAACAACATCAAGTCGGCCGGAAAGTAATGACCCCGAATCATTAAAGGGCATTTCTTGCTTACTTTATCAACTATCACGCATTTGCCTAACGGGTTCGACACTCTAATCATAAATTCGTGTTCTCAACGGTATATTCATACTAGACACCGATTTAATGCATACGTATGAATGAGTAGAACCAGGATCAATCAAAGCAATAACATTAATATCATAAAGAGAAAATGTACCGATAATAACATCGGGTGAGGAAGCATCTTCACGCTTTAATAGCATAAGTTCTAGCCAAGCTCTTCCTCGATCTAATGTTGCATCTCTCGCTACATTCTTACCGCTTGTTTCACTTCCACTTTTCTCAAATACCTTCCCTCGAGTTTGCACCACTAGCTTTTACACTCAAATTTTTCTTTCTCACTCTCTGCAGGGCGCCTCTAATAAAATGATCCGGAGAACCACATCGAAAACATTCCTTTGCTCGCACGGAACAAAATGATTTCTACCACATCACGGCACTCGGGTTTAACAAATCTCGAGTTCCCTACACTTTGGCTGTAGTATTCGAGATTTAGGACCCACATTTCGCTTCTTAAAATTTCCATATGATTGCCCAAATTGAAACTTGGGAACGAGGATTCATATTTCTTGACTTTTCGGGTTGTTGTGAATGTGCCTTACTCATTGGCCTTTTCTTCCAATTTCGTGTCTCACCTCTACCTTCCTCTTCTCTTTAAGTAGTTCTTCAAGATTACAAGCTCGATCAACTAGAACTACCATTTCTTTCGATTCAAGGATCCCGACAAATACTTTAATGTCTTCGTTGAGCCCGTCTTCAAATCGTCGACACATCTTGGCTTCAGAGGAACATATTCCACGCATACTTACTCAATCGAACAAACTCTCTTTCATATTCTAAGATCGTCATATTACCTTGCTTCACTCAAGAAACTCTTTACATTTCGATCAATAAATCTTTCACTAATATATTTCTTCCGAAACTCATCTTGAAAGAATTCCCAGGTTACCCTCTCTTTCGGTACCACCAAAATCAAAGTTTTCCACCAATTATAGGCTGAATCTCTCAACAAAGATGTAGCACATTTCAAACATTCTTCAGGTGTACAAGATAATTCATCAAATACCCGGACAGAATTTTCAAGCCAGAACTCTGCTTTCTCCGTATCATCATCAATAATTGCTCTAAATTCTTCAGCCCCTTGTTTACGAATTCTATCAACGAGGGTTCTGTGAAATTTTATCATATCCACTCCTTGAGGCATTGGAGGCATAGGTTGAGGAATTGGGGGTGGGGAGGTCGTACATTTTGGTTCGCATCTGAACGAACTCGATGTACCATGCACTCATCATTTGGAGAAAGGCTTCCGATCCCTTTCTCCTCCTCCCGACCAACAAGAGGAGGTTGGTTTTCGATCGGTATTGCCCTTCAAATAAGCGGCACATTACTCTCTACTTCATCTCGCCATGCCTAGATCGGGATCCTTTTACTATATAAAATCATTTAAAAGGTCAAGTCGTCACACTATCACAATTCATACATATGGCATGTATAGCAAAATCCGAACATACAACACGAGGCAAAACCGACTAAACCTACTCGATACCACTAAATGTAACGCCTCCACGCCCGAGACCATCACCGGAGTTGAGCTTGAGGGGTTACCGAACATAATTTATCAATTTAAGAACTTCAAATCATTTTTTTCTACATTCACAGCTTTCTAGCTACTCGCATCATAGTTACAAGAAAAATCATATCTCGAGTTACGAAACTCGAAATGAAGATCCGTAAATTTTCCCTGAATCTAGACTCATATATCTATTTACTAATTTTTTTCTATAATTTTTTATTAAGCCAATTAGTACAGTTTATTAATTAAAATATCCCCTGTTTTAGGGTTCGACTGCTCTGACCTCTGTGTATTACGAATCAGATATATCTCTATACAAAATTTCAATGACTATGAGGTTTGTTTCTATTAAAATTAGACACAATAAGGAATCTGTCTTCTAATTATTTTAGTAAAATTTATTATAAATTTTTAAAGTCAGAACAGGGGATCCAGAAATCACTCTGGACCTGTTTCGCTAAAGTTTACATATCTCATAAAATATAATTTATATTCCTGTTTTGTTCAATCCATATGAAAATAGACTCATTAAGCTTCAATTTCATAACTTACTCATCCTTTAGTTCCATTTATACTATTTTTAGTGATTTTTCAAATTCATGTCATTGCTTTGACAATATTACTTTTAAGGCAAGTTTCATCTTTCCATGAATTTTTATGAACTAGATAACCGTTAAACTTCCATGATATCAAACATGATCTAAATTAGCCATCACCATGACTTATCAATATCAAACATTTTCACAACCAAACATGGCCATATCATAAAATTATTTGCACAAAATAGGTATATTGCTATACATGCCATACTTAAGTAGTTGTACAAGCCATTTACCAAGATAAAAGTCCTTTGGATAGTGTGATCGAACCTTCGACCAGTCCCGATTCTCGAGCTTGCTTGTTCAAAACAACAGTGAATGAAAAGGAAGGAGTAAGCATAAATGCTTAGTAAGTTCATATGTAAATAACAAGTAACATAACAATACAAATATACCAAACAACTTTAGCATGGAACCACCAAAACATATATCACATCTTTAAACATCATTCATCATCTTACCACCTTATCGTTGTCGTATCTATTTTCAACCCGAGGGTTAAGAACATACCTGTCCAAAGTGTCCATTTCACAACACTTACCCAAAACGTCACTTATATCTTAAGTGCTCTTCCATTAAACTAGAAATTTCACCCGTTGAACACATCGGAATACAACTCGGATACATGGATAATTTGCACATAAGTGCCACATATGTAATCAAGAAATCATGTAACCCGCCCCTAAGTGAACTCGGACTCAACTCAACGAGCTCGGGCGTTCGCATCCATAAATGAACTCGGACTCAACTCAACGAGTTCGGGCATTCGCATCCATAAGTGAACTAGGACTCAACTCAACGAGTTCGGATGCTCAACCATCCTAGTGACATGTCACTTGTATCCTAATCTATTCCTAAGGTTCAAACGGGCTTTTTCCCTCGATCTCACATTTGCCGTCTTCCATGGAATATCGAAACCGATACTCGGTAGCAATTCATATTTATCAAATAGTAAACATGATTTGCATATTACTCAACATTAAACACAAAGCATAATATTTCACGATTAAAAATTAGCGTATCATATAATTAACATCAATAACTTAAAAATAACAATTATGCTACATTATTTACACATGAACTTACCTTGGTACCAAAATATAAAGATTTTGCAATTTAGTCCACATCTTTTCTTTTCCTCGATCACGACTTGAATCTCGTTTTTTTATCTATAATACCAAATTAATCTTATTTAATACATACATTCATCAAAACAGCATTTAATACGAACTTTAAAAAATTACACTTTTGCCCCTAAACTTTTGCATAATTACACTTTTGCCCCTAGGCTCGGGAATTAAACTTTATTCCTTATTCTTATGTTTTATAACATGCTGATCACTTTTCCCTTCTATGGCAACATCAAATTCTCTCTCTAACATATACTTGTGACTATTAGGTATTTTTGTCAATTAAGCCCTTTTACTCGTTTTCACTAAAAACTGAGTAGCACAAGTTGTCTAACATAATTTAAAACCCCATATACTATCATAAAACATCAAAATACACAAATTTCACCTATGGGTATTTTTCCAAATATAAACCCTAGGTTGAATTATTGCTAGCATAAGCTTAATCTAGCTTCCGGGATTCCAAAAACGTAAAGAACATTAAAAACAGGGCTTGGAATCACTTACTATGGAGCTTGGAAGCTTGAAACAAACCCTAGCTATGGAGAACCCTTGAAATTTCGGCCTAATGAAGAAGATGGACAAAAATTGGCTTTTAATTTTGTTTTTAATTCATTTTAATAACTAAATGACCGAAATACCCTTACTACTAAACTTTCCAAAAATTCCTTCCATGTCCTAATTTTGTCCATGAACTTAAAATTGGTCAAATTGCTATTTAAGACCTCCTCATTAATATTTCAAAACAATTTCATACTAAAAACTTCTAGAATGCAAGTTTTGCAACTTATTCGATTTAGTCCCTACTTTCAATTTAAGCACTTTAGGCATAGAATTTCATCACGAAATTTTCACACAATCATGCAATCATATCATAAACATCAAAATCATTGTAAAATAATTATTTCTATCTCGGATTTGTGGTCACAAAACCACTATTCCGATTAAGCCCTAATTCAGGATATTACATCTGTCTCCTTGACCCTTAACTGATGATATCCAGATCTAAGGTTGATCTTAGAAAATACAAAAGCCCCCTTAAGCTGGTCAAACAGATCGTCAATCCTTGGCAGTGGATACTTATTCTTAATGGTCAGTTTGTTCAACCGGCGATAGTCAATGCACATCCGCATTATACCATCCTTCTTCTTCACCAATAACACCGGTGCTCCCCATGGAGACACGTTTGGCCTAATAAAGCCCCTATCCAACAACTCTTGAATTTGTGCCTTTAGCTCCACCAACTCCTTCGGTGCCATCCTATACGGTGCGATAGACACTGGCAATCAAAGAGCATTTATTTTGCTAACAGGGGGCGGCAAGAGTTGGTGTTGAATTTAAACTCTGATGATGGAGGGATCCCACATCGAGAAGCTAACATAAAAGTGGATGCGAAGCTGAATTTAAATAGAGAGAACCATGAGGAGAGTAAATGTACCTTTCTGAGCTAATCCCTTTCGCTTTATGGCGTGCTCGTTTGGGTTGGGCGTCGGCTAAGAGTGCTCGGAGCGGATTAACTCCAGTCTCCTATCGTGTGTATTTCTCACTACTCTAGGCTGAGGATGGCTACTTGGAACGCGATGGTAGAAAGGGCCATATGGGCCCAATGGGCCTCTGAGCCCAATTGGATAAGTTGTTTGATTATCTAGTAAATATTGGACAAGGCTAGGTGAATCTCATATCTGTGGCTAGATTTGGGCTAAAAGGGCCACACGAGCGTGTGGGCCTATTTGGGCTGAGAAAGGGCTTTAGGCCCATTCGTATTGTTATCCCTCTTTAGAATACTTTAATTTACCGAATTACCAAAATACCCCTGGTTTGTAAAATTACTAAAATACCCTTGGTTTATAAAATCACCAAAATACCCCTGGTTTGTAAAATTACCAAATACCCTTGGTTTACAAAATTACCAAAATACCCCTGGTTTGTAAAATTACCAAAATACCCTTGGTTTACCAAATTACCAAAATACCCCTAGTTTGTAAAATTACTAAAATACCCTAGTTTGTAAAATTACCAAAATACCCTAGTTTGTAAAATTACCAAAATACCCCTGGTTTGTAAAATTATCAAAATACCCCTGGTTTGTAAAATTACCAAAATACCCCTAATTTGTGAAATTACTAAAATACCTTCAACCTGTAAAATTATTGAAATACCCTCGACTTGTAAAATTACCAAAGTACCCTTGATTTAATAAATTATCGTTTTACCCTCGATTTACAAAATTACCAAAATACCCCTGTAGGGTAGAAATACCGAAATACCCCTGTAGGGTAGAAATACTAAAATACCCCTGTAGGGTATAATTACCGAAATACCCTTGTAGGGTAGAAATACCGAAATACCCTTGTAGGGTAGAATTATTGAAATACTCCTGTAAGGTAGAATTACCGAGATACCCTTGTAGGATAAAATTACCATTTTACCCCTAGGGTAGAAATATCGAAATATCCCTGTAGGGTAGAATTACTAAAATACCCCTGTAGGGTATAATTACCGAAATACCCTTGTAGGGTAGAAATACCGAAATAACCCTGTAGGGTAGAATTACTGAAATACTCCTGTAAGGTAGAATTACCGAGATACCCTTGTAGGGTAAAATTACCATTTTACCCCTAGGGTGTTAAATGACTGTTTTGCCCTTGTGGGCAAGTGGTGACTTCATTGTGTGGTTGTGATTTGATTGTGAATATATATTGGTGATATCAATGACTTGACTGTGATTGTTTGATTCAAATATGGACATGATATTTCGATTACGTATGTTGTATGCCATGACATGTATATCGATGCATGGGATATGGGTTATATTGATGGAGGAAGCGTTACGGCGACCTCGCTGACAATCTGGTGGCCTCGCCACATATATCTGTTCTGGTGACTTCGTCACAATATCTCGCAACCTCGGTACAATCTGGTGGCTTCGCCACATATATATATCTATTCTGGTGGCCTAGCCACAATATCTATATCTGGTGACTTCGTCACAATATCTGGCAGCCTCGCTGCAAATTCTGTGGTGTGTAGCGGATGGGTGGGTCGAGTTGTCTCCCTACATGGTGTAAGGTTGGTACGGGGGTGTATACGGATGGATTGGGTTGGGTTTGTATTGACATTCTGATTCTATTACCTGATATTGATTACGATTACATTACCTAATTTCGATTCTAGTTGATTCGATTACATACGATCTCGATTTCGATTCATTACCTAATTTTGATTTTGATTCTGTCACCTGATTCTGATTCTGATTCTAATTCTCATTTTGATTCTAGTTCTGATAATGTTTTTTATTCTGTAATGGGGTAAGGCCCATCTAGTACTGTCTGTTATAATGGGCTAAGGCCTAATTGATACTAAAATTGTAAGTAGGGCTGGGGCCAACTTTTAATTCTTTTATATGACTGACTGTTCCTTTTATATAGTAGGGGATTTCACACTGAGTTTTCGTAAACTCACCCCGTTTATTAACCTTTTAGGTAATTTCTAGCCTTAGATGGATTGGAGCTGCGAGGGGCTCGGAGGAAGCCACCCACATTGTTTATGTTACAGTTTTGATTATTACTTTTAAATGTTTTTATGTGGCTTGTAGTAAAGCCGTTGTAATTTTCTAGATTTCAAATTTGGAATTTTATTTATTGTTCTTATAATTGCTAGTATTAGAACACGGTTTTCCAAAGTAACTACTGTTGTTCAAAACATCACGTATCCGCAATTATTTTTAAATTAAGCTTCCGCAACTACCAAAATTTTTACAAAGTTGTTAAGAATGTTATTCAGCTGAGGTTTTCTAACAAGGTTTAAAAAGGGTATAAGTTTTTAATTATTAAGAAGGGTTTTTAATGGAAACATGGTTTTCGAAAAACACTTCAATGTGACACGCCAGATTCGAGCCAAACTTCCAGGCCGGGTTTGAGGTGTTACATTTAGTGGTATCAGAGCTTGGGTTGCAACAACTCGGCTGTGGATTTGGTTTTCAAAGGTTGAAGTTCAGAAAATTATTTTCAACCACGTGCTCAATTTGAAGTATTTCTCTTAAAAAGTGTGGCACACCGAGTCTCCGGCACCGAATCCGTAAGTCTTCTGGATACTTTTGTCTGTTTAGAAATTGAAATACTGTAGATTCTTTAGATATTGGTCTGAATTTAAATTTGGTATTTATTTTATGTGGATGTGATGTTTGGATATAGAAATTGTATATATGTGTGATAAATATGTGTCCGCTTCAGTGAATAAGTGTTGTATGTATGAGATGTTTCAAGTTCTAGTTGAAGTGTGATAGTGATAGTAGGATCAGAGTGCGTAGCGGTAGCGTAATGGGATATATGTTATACGACCACCCTGTTAGATGGAAATTTCGGGGACAAAATTTCTTTAAGGGAGGTAGAGTTGTAACACCCTGAATTTGGGCCTAGAAGTTTTGGGCCTTGAGCATGGGAGCGGTTGAAGGCAGCTTATAATATTTTGTTGTGCGTGTAAATTTCATTAATGAAGGCTTGTTTTAGTGGTTAAGTGTCTTTGAGAAGTGTTGGAGAAGTCCCGGTTCAAATCGGACTCTAGCAAAAATTTTGGTTTAAGGTGAATCAAACCCTGGGTGTAGTAGGTAGGCCTTAAGAATATTGTTGGGGAAATTGTGCCACAAAAAGCCTTGTGGTCTAGTGGCAAAGTAGCGCCACATAAGAGGCAGAAAGGTTGCGTCATAGAGGTGGCAAGGAGGTCCAGGGTTCGAAACTCATGGCAATCAAAGAGCATTTATTTTGCTAACAGGGGGCGGCAAGAGTTGGTGTTGAATTTAAACTCTGATGATGGAGGGATCCCACATCGAGAAGCTAACATAAGAGTGGATGCGAAGCTGGCTTTAAATAGAGGGAACCATGAGGAGAGTAAATGTACCTTTCTTGGTTGATCCCTTTCGCTTTATGGCGTGTTCGTTTGGGTTGGGCGTCGGCTAAGAGTGCTCAGAGCGCGGATTAACTCCAGTCTCCTATCAGGTGTGCATTTCTCACTACTCTAGCTGTAGGATGGCTACTTCGGGCCGCGATGGGCCGAAAGGGCCATGTGGGCCCAATGGGCTTACGGGCCCAATTGGATAAGTTGTTTGATTATCTAGTAAATATTGGACTAGGCTAGGTGAATCTCATATCTGTGGCTAGATTTGGGCTAAAAGGGCCACACGAGCGTGTGGGCCCATTTGGGCTGAGAAAGGGCTTTAGGCCCATTCGTATTGTTATCCCTGTTTAGAATACTTTAGTTTACCAAATTACCAAAATACCCCTGGTTTGTAAAATTACTAAAATACCCTTGGTTTACAAAATTACAAAAATACCCCTAGTTTGTAAAATTACCAAAATACCCTTGGTTTACAAAATTACCAAAATACCCCTGGTTTGTAAAATTACCAAAATGCCCTTGGTTTATAAAATCACCAAAATACCCCTGGTTTGTAAAATTATCAAAATACCCTTGGTTTACCAAATTACCAAAATACCCCAAGTTTGTAAAATTACTAAAATACCCTTGGTTTATAAATTTACCAAAATACCCCTAGTTTGTAAAATTACCAAAATACCCCTAGTTTGTAAAATTATCAAAATACCCCTAGTTTCGAAAATTACCAAAATACCTCTGATTTGTGAAATTATTGAAATACCCTCAACCTGTAAAATTATTGAAATACCCTCGACTTGTAAAATTACCAAAATACCCTTGATTTACAAAATTATTATTTTACCCTCGATTTACAAAATTACCAAAATACCCCTGTAGGGTAGAAATACCGAAATACCCCTGTAGGGTAGAAATACCAAAATACCCCTGTATGGTAGAATTACTAAAATACCCCTGTAGGGTATAATTACCGAAATACCCTTGTAGGGTAGAAATACCGAAATACCCCTGTAGGGTAGAATTACTGAAATACTCCTGTAAGGTAGAATTACCGAGATACCCTTGTAGGGTAAAATTACCATTTTACCCCTAGGGTGTTAAATGACTGTTTTGCCCTTGTGGGCAAGTGACTGACTTCGACTGTGTGGTTGACAGATTTGATTGTGAATATATATTGGTGATATCAATGACTTGACTGTGATTGTTTGATTCAAATATGGACATGATATTCTGATTCTGTATGTTGTATGCCATGACATGTATATCTGATGCATGGGATATGGGTTATATTGATGGAGGAAGCGTTCTGGCAGCCTCGCAGCAATCTGGTGGCCTCGCCACATATATCTGTTCTGGTGACTTCGTCACAATATCTGGCAACCTCGGTACAATCTGGTGGCTTCGCCACATATATATATCTATTCTGGTGGCCTAGCCACAATATCTGTATCTGGTGACTTCGTCACAATATCTGGCAGCCTCGCTGCAAATTCTGTGGTGTGTAGCGGATGGGTGGGTCGAGTTGTCTCCCTACATGGTGTAAGGTTGGTACGGGGGTGTATACGGATGGATTGGGTTGGGTTTGTATTGACATTCTGATTCTATTACCTGATATTGATTACGATTACATTACCTAATTACGATTCTAGTTGATTCGATTACATTACGATCTCGATTACGATTACATTACCTAATTTTGATTTTGATTACGTCACACCGATTACGATTACGATTCTAATTCTCATTTTGATTCTAGTTCGATAATGTTTTTTATTACAGAATGGGGTAAGGCCCATCTAGTCTTGTCTGTTATAATGGGCTAAGGCCTAATTGATACTAAAATTGTAAGTAGAGTGGGGCCAACTTTTAATTCTTTTATATGACCGATTGTTCCTTTTATATAGTAGGGATTTCACTGAGTTTTCGTAAACTCACCCGTTTATTAACCTTTTAGGTAATTTCTAGCCTTAGATGGATTGGAGTGCGAGGGGCTCGGAGGAAGCCACCCACATTGTTTATGTTACAGTTTTGATTATTACTTTTAAATGTTTTTATGTGGCTTGTAGTAAAGCCGTTGTAATTTTCTAGATTTCAAATTTGGAATTTTATTTATTGTTCTTATAATTGCTAGTATTAGAACACGGTTTTCCAAAGTAACTACTGTTGTTCAAAACATCACGTATCCGCAATTATTTTTAAATTAAGCTTCCGCAACTACCAAAATTTTTACAAAGTTGTTAAGAATGTTATTCAGTTGAGGTTTTCTAACAAGGTTTAAAAAGGGTATAAGTTTTTAATTATTAAGAAGGGTTTTTAATGGAAACATGGTTTTGAAAAACACTTCAATGTGACACGCTTGATTCGAGCCAAACTTCCGTGCGGGTTTGAGGTGTTACATTTAGTGGTATCGAGCTTGGGTTGCAACAACTCTATTTGTGGATTTGGTTTTCAAAGGTTGAAGTTCGAAAATTATTTTCAACCACGTGCTCAATTTGAAGTATTTCTCTTAAAAAGTGTGGCACACCGAGTCTCCGGCACCGAATCCGTAAGTCTTCTGGATACTTTTGTCTGTTTAGAAATTGAAATACTGTAGATTCTTTAGATATTGGTCTGAATTTAAATTTGGTATTTATTTTATGTGGATGTGATGTTTGGATATAGAAATTGTATATATGTGTGATAAATATGTGTCCGCTTCAGTGAATAAGTGTTGTATGTATGAGATGTTTCAAGTTCTAGTTGAAGTGTGATAGTGATAGTAGGATCAGAGTGCGTAGCGGTAGCGTAATGGGATATATGTTATACGACCACCCTGTTAGATGGAAATTTCGGGGACAAAATTTCTTTAAGGGAGGTAGAGTTGTAACACCCTGAATTTGGGCCTAGAAGTTTTGGGCCTTGAGCATGGGAGCGGTTGAAGGCAGCTTATAATATTTTGTTGTGCGTGTAAATTTCATTAATGAAGGCTTGTTTTAGTGGTTAAGTGTGCTGAGAAGTGTTGGAGAAGTCCTGGGTTCAAATCTGGACTCTAGCAAAAATTTTGGTTTAAGGTGAATCAAACCACAGGTGTAGTAGGTAGGCCTTAAGAATATTGTTGGGGAAATTGTGCCACAAAAGCCTTGTGGTCTAGTGGCAAAATAGCGCCACATAAGAGGCGAAAGGTTGCGTCATAGAGGTGGCAAGGAGGTCGAGGTTGAAACTCATGGCAATCAAAGAGCATTTATTTTGCTAACAGGGGGCGGCAAGAGTTGGTGTTGAATTTAAACTCTGATGATGGAGGGATCCCACATCGAGAAGCTAACATAAGAGTGGATCTGGTCGGCTTTAAATAGAGGAACCATGAGGAGAGTAAATGTACCTTTCTTGGTTGATCCTTTCGCTTTATGGCGTGTTCGTTTGGGTTGGGCGTCGGCTAAGAGTGCTCGAGCGGATTAACTCCGATCTCCTATCGGTGTGCATTTCTCACTACTCTAGGCTGTAGGATGGCTACTTGGCGCGATGGTAGAAAGGGCCATGTGGGCCCAATGGGCTTACAGCCCAATTGGATAAGTTGTTTGATTATCTAGTAAATATTGGACTAGGCTAGGTGAATCTCATATCGTGGCTAGATTTGGGCTAAAAGGGCCACACGAGCGTGTGGGCCCATTTAATGAGAAAGGGCTTTAGGCCCATTCGTATTGTTATCCTGTTTAGAATACTTTAGTTTACCAAATTACCAAAATACCCCTGGTTTGTAAAATTACTAAAATACCCTTGGTTTACAAAATTACAAAATACCCTAGTTTGTAAAATTACCAAAATACCCTTGGTTTACAAAATTACCAAAATACCTCGGTTTGTAAAATTACCAAAATGCCCTTGGTTTATAAAATCACCAAAATACCCCTGGTTTGTAAAATTATCAAAATACCCTTGGTTTACCAAATTACCAAAATACCCCAAGTTTGTAAAATTACTAAAATACCCTTGGTTTATAAATTTACCAAAATACCCCTAGTTTGTAAAATTACCAAAATACCCCTAGTTTGTAAAATTATCAAAATACCCCTAGTTTCGAAAATTACCAAAATACCTCTGATTTGTGAAATTATTGAAATACCCTCAACCTGTAAAATTATTGAAATACCCTCGACTTGTAAAATTACCAAAATACCCTTGATTTACAAAATTATTATTTTACCCTCGATTTACAAAATTACCAAAATACCCCTGTAGGGTAGAAATACCGAAATACCCCTGTAGGGTAGAAATACCAAAATACCCCTGTATGGTAGAATTACTAAAATACCCCGTAGGTATAATTCTAGAAATACCCTTGTAGGGTAGAAATCTAGAAATACCCCGTAGGGTAGAATTCTTGAAATACTCTGTAAGGTAGAATTACCGAGATACCCTTGTAGGGTAAAATTACCATTTTACCCCTAGGGTGTTAAATGACTGTTTTGCCCTTGTGGGCAAGTGACTGACTTGGACTGTGTGGTTGACAGATTTGATTGTGAATATATATTGGTGATATCAATGACTTGACTGTGATTGTTTGATTCAAATATGGACATGATATTCTGATTCTGTATGTTGTATGCCATGACATGTATATCTGATGCATGGGATATGGGTTATATTGATGGAGGAAGTGTTCGGCAACCTCATTTGCAATCCGTGGCCTCGCCACATATATCTGATACGGTGACTTCGTCACAATATCCGGCACCTCGGTATAATCTGGTGGCGCCACATATATATATCTATTCTGGTGGCCTAGCCACAATATCTATATCTGGTGACTTCGTCACAATATCTCGCAGCCTCGCTGCAAATTCTGTGGTGTGTAGCGGATGGGTGGGTCGAGTTGTCTCCCTACATGGTGTAAGGTTGGTACGGGGGTGTATACGGATGGATTGGGTTGGGTTTGTATTGACATTCTGATTCTATTACCTGATATTGATTACGATTACATTACCTAATTCGATTCTAGTTGATTCGATTACATTACGATATTGATTACGATTACATTACCTAATTTTGATTTTGATTCTGTCACCTGATTCTGATTCTGATTCTAATTCTCATTTTGATTCTAGTTCTGATAATGTTTTTTATTCTGTAATGGGGTAAGGCCCATCTAGTACTGTCTGTTATAATGGGCTAAGGCCTAATTGATACTAAAATTGTAAGTAGGGCTGGGGCCAACTTTTAATTCTTTTATATGACTGACTGTTCCTTTTATATAGTAGGGGATTTCACACTGAGTTTTCGTAAACTCACCCCGTTTATTAACCTTTTAGGTAATTTCTAGCCTTAGATGGATCGGAGCTGTGAGGGACTCGGAGGAAGCCACACACATTGTTTATGTTACAGTTTTGATTATTACTTTTAAATGTTTTTATGTGGCTTGTAGTAAAGCCGTTGTAATTTTCTGGATTTCAAATTTGGAATTTTATTTATTGTTCTTATAATTGCTAGTGTTAGAACACGGTTTTCCAAAGCAACTACTGTTGTTCAAAACATCACGTATCCGCAATTGTTTTTAAATTAAGCTTCCGCAACTACCAAAATTTTTACAAAGTTGTTAAGAATGTTATTCAGCTGAGGTTTTCTAACAAGGTTTAAAAAGGGTATAAGTTTTTAATTATTAAGAAGGGTTTTTAATGGAAACATGGTTTTCGAAAAACACTTCAATGTGACATGCCAGATTTGAGCCAAACTTCTAGGCCGGGTTTGGGGTGTTACACTCTAGGTGTCGGATATAT
This sequence comes from Gossypium arboreum, assembly GCF_025698485.1. Classification (NCBI taxonomy): domain Eukaryota; kingdom Viridiplantae; phylum Streptophyta; class Magnoliopsida; order Malvales; family Malvaceae; genus Gossypium; species Gossypium arboreum. The sequence goes on from NC_069076.1 coordinate 41,876,317, forward strand.
TGGTGTGATGGTTAGATGATCCATGTATCCATCTTGAGTCCATGTCTGGTTAATAGGGATTATAAAAACATGCATCTTGCCTATTGACATTGGTTATTGAATTGCATAAATGTATCTTGATGTTTAAGCAATAAATGATGGTATGTGAAATAACACATGATCTAATTATTATGAGCCCTGGGGGTCGATTAGGTTATATAACAAATCAATAGATTTGAGAATGGAAAGAAAAGGTACCATAACCCTTTTGATATGCAATGGCATTCATGTAAATTAAATTTAATAGTAAAAAGATTGAATGGTGGAATAGGGAATGTTAAATAGTTTTAAAGATTGATGTTTTGTAAACATAAGACAATAAATGAATTTGTAATTTAGATAGAATTGGATTTTGTATTGTTTGTATTCATAGTTTGCTTATATGAGATTAATGATTTAAATCTTGTTAGCACCATTGAGTCCCTTTGCTCAGTGTACAACTTTTTTATTCTATGCACAGGTATCATAGATTCAAAGCCTCCAAGTGATTAGTAGCATCTAGATTTAACTCTAGACTCAGCAAGTTTGTACAGTCCCAATATGTTAATAGCAAGTGGAATGTACCTAATGTTGAGTCGGTCTTTAGTTTTGAGTTGGCATTTTGGTAATTATGATTAGAAAAGTTATATTTGAATATGATAATATAAGTTGATAGTAAATATAAGTGTTAAACTGAGTTGTGTGATACTAAGATTTGATTTTAGAATGTTATTTGTATTCCAAGTAAATGCTAGTGATGCTAGAATCTAAAATGTATAGGTATGTACTTGAGATCAAGAAATAATAGGTGATTGATATGTTGATAATGATGAATTGGCATTTGAATTAATGCTTAAAAATGTTATGTGATGAGGTTTTGGGTCACTTTGAACATTTGGTATTGGTGCTTGGCAGGTTGAGGAAAATGATGTAAAATTTAGGGAGTTGCCTTTATGGTCGTGACACTCCCTTGTTAGTGTTGCAATATCGAGCCTTTATTCCTATAGTCTCGACTCTCCCCTACTAAGATTGCGACATTGAGTGTTGGAAAAAATTTTGTTCGAAAACGATTTTCATGTACAGCAGAAAAATAAAAATTTGAAAACCGAGCCGATTTGTAATATTTATAGCAATAAATTTTCCCAAAAAGTATTTGTGCGAGATGGATCCTTGATGTTCTCAGCTTTCAACGAAATGACCTTCTTTATTATCGTACAATGAATTGTTTCGAGTGTGGGCCCAAACAATTACGAATCAAATACAGTACCCAAAAATAATTTTCTTATTTTTACTAGGAAAGTGAATGTCTCTCTCTTATAGAAACTAGTAGAATTGTTATTACCGAAAAAAGAATTTATACTTAGAAATAAATTTTGGCTTAAAAATAAATTTTGACTATTTTCAAGTAGAATAATAATATCTCAAAGCTGTGTATTTAGCCTTACTAGTGCCATTTATTTATAGGGAGAGGAAGTGAAACCCTATTTGAATTACTAGAATGTAATTCATGCCTATTTAATAGAAAAACAATCCCCTAATTGAACTACGAGAGAGAGAGGGGCGGCTAACCCTAATGATTTTAATAGGGTTGTCGCCCCATATGTTTAATATAAGGGGCTTTGGGCCTTTCCTGTACCAGGTCCAATTATACATTTTTCTTGGACTTTTAACCCAACATTTTATAATTTAATCCAACCCATTATATGTTTTTTATTTCCCAAAATAGACATTATTTATTAATTTAATTTAAATTAATTATTTTTCCATTAAATAATTATCAAAATCTAACTCTAATTCTATTAAAGTCATGACAACTTTACCGTAAAAGAATCTATGAGAAAATATGTCTAATTTCTACATTCAATAGATTTCATAATGAACAATTAATGTAATTTAATTTTCAAACTTCGATTATTTAATTAAATAATAATTCAAAAATTAAATTAATTCTTAGGTCATTTCCATACTTGGTGAGAAACCTCATTCATTTCTAAATGAAACTCATTTCAATAACTTTATCATTTCCATCCATTTATGTTCATTTGATTCAACATGCAATTCATTTTCGGTTTCAACGAGCTAGCCAAGGGACCAATTGGACATATGTAATTAGGGCTCAAATGATTTATAATTAAGTTCAAGGTTTTTGCCTATTAATTATAAACTCATTAGTCACGAAGCCATTCCACTATCGTATCGTGACTAAGCTCTCCCCAATTGCATACCATTACGAAATCTACTCGATCAGTGCTCGTCTAAAAACCTCGTCATAAATGTGTTACCTTCATAGGATATCCTTAATCTCTTTGGGATAAATTTTTTCTCCCAATAAGATCCTATTTTGTCTCATGGTAACCATTACATCTTCCTTCATGAAAAGTCAATTACTATAAAATAGTAATTAAGTTATTAATCACAAAGACAAACGACTTGTGGCCATGTTTATTTTTCATCTATCATGTAATGCCAATGAGATGATATCATTTACCTATGTCTTGGGCTACGGATTCAACTATTGTGAAAGATGCTACATACTACAAAAATTGTATACCTAATGCACCAACTTTCGATTCCTTATCTATTCGAATTCAAGTTTTTACTTACACCAAAGTATACGAGTCACACATACTGATCGCGTGATTCGTAGCAAGTAATAAATATTTATAATGAAGATCAAATCTAGACTAACTATCATCACGATGAAAAGGCGAGCGCACCTATCGAAAAATAGTATAGTAATGGCAAGACTGGGATATCATACCCAAGGGAACCAAAAGTACTAGTAATAACTATCTTTTTATTATCTAACCTAAGAATAAAAGGGTTTGTTTATTAAACTAATTATCTAAACTAATTAACTAATTCAATTAAAGAAAAGAGAAAATTTGGAAAAAGACTTGAAGAAAAGCAATTGAAAAAGACGACACCCAAGGAGGAATCCACCTAGATTTCACTTGTTATCTGACTCTGAACCAGACGATTTATTCACTTGACTTGATCCGTGAGATTCCCTAACCTATGTTATTATCCCTTTCGAGACTAATAACGTCTAACCCTCAGTTGAATTAATCAAAATTTCTTTCTTAATTAAAACCCCTAGGGAAGCAGTAAATCACTCTATGGACTCCCATATTAGGTTTCACCCTAATCTGGTAAAATCTCGTAACCCTATTTTTAGGCGTTCGATCAACTCCGCTTAATTATGCCATATCTACTCTTAGGCAGAGTCTATTCCTCCTCTGCATAAGCACATCAAATCATGAATTAATACCCGGAATATTAACTCAAGCATTAAGAACACATAATTAAGAACAAATCAAGTATTTATCATACAGTTCAGATAATAATAACAAGATCCATCATAGGTTTTATCCCCCTTAGGTATTTAAAGGGTTTAGTTCATAATCAAATAAGAGTACATCTCAAAAGTATAAAAATAACAAAACATGAAGAAAACTCTAAAACCCCTGAAGGAATTCTGAGAGAGATATTTAGTCTTGGAGTAGCTCCGGCTTTTGGGATGGATTGTCTGGCTTCCTTCAAGTAATTCCTGGCATGTGGTTCTGTACTCCAGAAAAGTTCTGGAAGAGGCCCCCCTTTCTAGGTCATACTTAGGTGTTTATATAGGCTTTGGGCTAGCTTTCTTCCTCCCTAAGTACCCTTTTCCGTGTAAAATACAACTCTTTGAAAAAGGGACACGCCCATATGCCATAGCCGTATGACGTGTTTGTCAGGCCGTGTTCGATCTGTTAAATTGCACACGGTCGTGTGGGTTAATGGCCAGGCCGTATGAATCGTGAGAGCCTTGGTCGACACCCTCGAAGGACACGGGCGTGTGAGCAACCCGTGTGGCAAGGCTTAGGCTGTGTGAACTTCTCGATTTGGTCTGTTTTGTCCCTTTTTAGCTCATTTTTGGTTCCTTTTGACTCTTGGTGCTCTCCTGAGTACAAAACATGAAATAACCGGATTAAGAGCACCAAAATCCACAAATCTAGTAGTAAACATCCATAAATATGCTAAGTATTTGGGGTAAAACTATGTATAATTTGGCATTTATCAAATACCCCCACACTTAAGCATTTGCTTGTTCTCAAGCAAAACTCTCATTTACTGCTAGAGTTCATTCCTCTCAACCACATAATCATTACTAATAATGTTACAAGTTATTCCACAGAAAATCATACAGTGAGAATTCAACTATAGGGGCATTAAAAGCCTCAAACAATCTAAATCAAATATTTTGATAATAAAATCATAGCTAATCTCCTTCCTCTAAGTAATTAACTTTAGTCCTAAATATACAAGAGATGACATCCTCACTAAAGATTCACTCAAATCACTCAAAGTGTTTAAGGTTCAAGATTAATCACTTGATTGTCTAACATGAAAAGTTATTACCATAGGCTTGCATGAAAATCAAATCTCCACCATGTGTAAATGATATGATACACTAATCAAAATGTCTTTGCATGGTTGTAACAGGGTTTAGGTTACAAGTATGGATACAAGCTGAAGAGACAAAGGTTAGAATCGAGATAATTTTAATATATTACCCCACTATGAAAAACTTAATTACTGAACCACAAACAAATACCTAGAACTATTTTACATGAGTTCATGACAACTTTAGCTTGCTAAGAATTACAATAATAATACTGAGTTTTTTTTTAGAACAAATTAAGTCAATACAATATAGAAATCATACTTCATGATTCAGTAACAAAAAATGGTGAACATAGTGAGGTAACAGTATTAAATTTAATCTCTATAAAAAAAAGTAAATTAAATAATAGGATTTCAACAATAATAGGTTAATGGGTTAGTGATGAAGGTTAATCAATAAAAAAAAGTTAGTAGGCTCAAAAGGGGTTCACTAAGGGTTTAATTATGTGGGAAGGCTTTTTACGGAATAAATGGGTTGAATCCTAAGTGCCTTTATCATCTCATTGTATCAAATCATATGTGTGATCTCGACATGTATAATCGAAGCAAGTTCTAGAATAACAGTTCAATGTTGACACACTCAAACCACAAAAGCATTAAGCAAGAAAGAAAGCTATATGCTCAAAACGCTCAAAAATCTCACCAAAAATTTGGGTATTTGATGTCATTCCCGTATACTTAAGATTTCAAGATAATACCTCAATTTAGGAAAAATAGTCTAAAAAATTTTATTTCTCAAAATATCAACTTATCATGCTCGATTCTTTAAGGTCCTATAATCAAATAATCATGCATAATTCCCTTGGTTTAATTCATGACATATCAACAATAATTATAGATCAATCAGAATTCATTCTATCAATATTATGAGAAAATCACTTAAGCACAAGACCAAATTCAGGGATTTGAGAATAATGCAAAAAGTTAGGTTTCATGTTCACCCCCCTACAATTAAGATGTACATTGCCTTCAATGTACAAAGATAGATTATTCAAAATAAAAAAAATCATAAGAGGAAAGGAGGTGAAACTCCCTGTTATATGGATGCGGAGCTTGATTTTAAAGCTGGAGTGTTTGGGGAAAGTAGTAGCTACCATTGTTCTTTGCTAGATGAAGAAATTAGGTCATTGAACATGGCACTCGTGAGGTATTGTTTCCCATTTGTTTCCTCATTCCATAAAATATTCCTAGCAGCTTTGCTTGGAAGTCTGTAGAATCATGAAGAGCTTATTAAGAGTTGGTGTGGAAGAGAGCGTAGTGGGATTACTTGTTAGAAATACCAGAAAATGAAAAAAGTAAAATCTACTAATATAGATATGTCTTTCAAAATAATAAAATTGAAATGAAAATAAAAAAAATTAAAAATAAAATAAATAAAATAAAATAAGAATAAAAAGATAGGAGGATTCAATGATCCTCGTCAGTGGGGCCCTCAGGTGGTGGCGCTGGGGTGTTGATGTGAAAGTGTTCGCACAGCTGCTGCATCATGGCCTGCATATCGTCCATCTGTCGGTCCCATCGCCGATCTCGCTCATCAATCATCTCGAACTGTGTAGTGCAATACTGCTCGAAGTGGGTGAGTCAGTCGGAAAGGTGTGGCAATGAAGCAGCCGCATGAACTGGTCGTTCCCTAGGTGGCGCGGTGGAAGGCTCCTCATGCTATGGGGGAACATCATCAGGAATGTCCTCAAGATCCTCCTCATCAATGGCATGAGAGAGGCAGTACTGAGGAGGATCAGTCCAACATCGACGCTCGATCATCCTCATGTGTAACATAGTCGTGATGCCCTGTGGGGACATCTGACCTATCAGTGTAAGCGCTGATGAGTGGGCCACGGTGTTGAGGAGGCCGAAGTGTCTCACAAGGCTCGTCACATAGGGGCCGATGGAGATCACTCCCTTCCTATGCCGCTCGGTCTGATGGCGAATGGTGAAAGCAATGAAGTATGCCAAGTCAGTCACGTGTGTATTCGCCATGCACCATAAATAGTAGGCGTCATGGGTGTTGACAATGCCGGTGCTCTCTCTCCTCCAGGTCAATGTGTGTGCCAATATGGCATGGAGATAGCGTAGGGAAGGAGCGAGAGCTGAGGCTTTCGAGCGGCTCGGGTCGTAGGTGGAAGAGAGTGGTGCCAAAGCTTTCCAGCACAAGGAGGGAGAAATATGGATATTTCGTGGTAGTGCATTCATATCTTTCTCCTCCATAAACTCATCGGTGTAAAGTCCCACAACGACTCCAAACTCTGGGACACTCATTGCGCGAACTAGACCACCTAATCAGAAGTGAATGGTACCTGGGTCGTCATTGTTCGTCATCGCCACCTGTAAATGAAAAGTAGAGCATAATTCTAAAGTTAGCTCTAAATAAGTGGGCTCGGTAATAGTGAAGAACCGTTCCCATAGGTCTGTGGACAGGAGGGCGCGGATGGCATCAACTAGCTGAACTTGCTCGACGGCAGCCTGGTTAATGCAGTAACCTGTAGTGAGGGGCCATGCGCGTAGTATCTGAAATAGCTTCTCCTACGAAGCTTGAAGAAATTCAAGGAACGGGTGCCAAACTTTGGCTGTAGCACGTACCGAGGAAGAACCCGGTCCCCTACGTCTCTTTGAGGATGGGACCGCAGCCGTCTTACCTCTTGATGACAACATAATTTTCCTGAAAACACATGAGCATTGATAGAATCCAAGATACATTAGTAGTTAAGCAAGAGGCCTAAAACTAGTATATGTTATTTAGTAGCTTAAACAATTCAAATATAGACAATTCTAAAGCAAATTCCTAACTTGTCTAAAACATATTTGTACTAGTAACAATATCTATGTAAAGCATGTAGAATAGCAACACAAATTGGAAAAATAAGGTTGAGAAAGTGAACCAAAGGCTGTTGTAGGGCGGTGCACGGGCATGTTGGTGGCGAGCACGGGCATGTGACGCGGGGATATAGTCGTGTGGAGGAAAAATAGAGGGTATAGAGAGGGGAAAGTGGGGATTAATTCAATGGGAGTTGATTTGAGGGTGGTTTAGGGGTTGGGAAAGTGAGAATCTGGGGAATGGTGGCTAGAATAGGGATTAGGGAATAGGGAAGGGTAGATTTCGGCTAGGGTTTTGAAAAGGGAAAGAAGATGAATAGTGGTTTGCTTATATAGGGGAGATTTACACGGCCTAGGGCCACGCCCATGTACTTTGAGGGTGAGCCCGTGTTTTTCGAAAGTTGCGAGTTAGGTCGTGCCCAGCTACTATCCCACGCCTGTGTGTCTTAGACGTGTGTCGAAAATGGCCATGTCGCACGGCCGTGCCTAGCTTTGTTTGCTTCTCCCACACCCGTGTGTTATGGTAGCATGCCCGTGTATTGTTGTACACGACTGAACGACACGAGCGTGTCTCACACTCGTGTCGAAGAAACAAAATCGAGCCTTGTCCCTGGCACGCCCGTTGGTTTCCATTCCCACGCCCGTGGACTCCTATCAAGTTCACCCACGGCCCTGTCGCACGGCCGTGGGGATTTATCGCACCCCTTGTTTTGGGGAAATCATGTCTCACTTTAACACGACGGTATCGCACGGCCGTGTCTCTTCCCCTATTTGGTCACTACTTTAGGCACGCCCTGTGCCTGGCCGTGTGTGCTGAAAAACTTTGCAATTCAAAAATTAAGTTAATGATTCAAAGTGTTACAAATTAAAAATAAAGAAATCAAAATATGTTAGTGCTCGGTTGCCTCCTGAGAAGTGCTTATTTATAGTCTAAGCTCGACTTACCTCTCTGTTGAATGATCATGGTGGTTTGAGGAGTTCATACTCCTTATTCATGCTATTAGCCTTGACAAAATAAGGTTTGAGACGGGTATTGTTTACCTTAAAAGTGCCTAACTTGGGGTGACTTACCTCAACCGTACCGAATGGGAAAATACTGAGTACCGTACGAGAGATTTCCTCATTTGGTGTGGTAGTGACAATGTGTGGATCTGCGGCATCTAGTAAGACTTTATCGCTAACCTTAAGTTGATTAGGAGAGGTATCGGGCTTGTATTGGCGTAGTTTCAGTTTATCATGTGTTCTCAGTTTGTGTGCTCGCCATTCATCTAGCTCCTCTATTTGAAGCCTTCGTTCCTCATGGATGTCTTTGTTCGCTACTTGATAATAGTGCACTGTATCCATTGTCTTGGTTCGAGGAGGTTCCTGCAAGGACGATTGAATATTAGTTTTATCATCGACAAGTTTCATAGCGTTATCTTGAGTCTTAGAAGTTTTGACTGAATCGCGTGCTTGGAGTGTTACTGAGTCGTCTCCTGCACGAAGTGTTAGCTCTCTTATGCCTACATTAATAATGGTTCTGGCAGTTGCTAAAAAGGGTCTTCCTAAAATTAAAGGTACCTCGTTATCCTCATCCATATCTAAGATGACAAAGTCTACTAGGTAAATAAATTTATCAATTTTAACGAGAACATCTTCAATAATACCTTTAGGAAATCTAACTGTTTTGTCAGCCAATTGTATGCTCATCTTGGTCTGTTTGGGTTTACCGAGACCTAGTCATTTAAACATTTTATACGGCATAACATTTATACTTGCCCCTAGATCAGCTAAAGCATTATTCACAGATAAACTACCAATTAAGCAAGGAATTGTAAAACTCCCTGGATCTTTCAATTTGTTAGGTAGCTTACTCTTTAGAATAGCTAAGCAGACTGCATTGAGTTCCACATGCGATGTAGTGTCTAATTTTCTTTTATTGCTCAGAAGTTCCTTTAAGAATTTTGCTAAGTTGGGCATCTACGACAGAACTTCAATAAAGGGTAAGTTAATATGTAATTTCTTTAAGAGTTTGACAAACTTATCGAATTGTTCTTCTGTCCTGTCTTTCATCATCGCTTTAGGATATGGCACACGAGGTTTATGATTCGTACTTACCTGTTTAGGATCATTATCGTTTACCTCTTCTCGACATTTGTTCATCGCGTTGTCTTGCTATAATTCTGGCTCCGGTGCAATGAATCCTTCTTTATTTTGAGTACTAATTGCATTGAGGTGTTCCCTGGGATTAGGTTCAGTATAACTTGGTAAGCTACCTTGTGGTCATTTGGAGATTAGTTTGGATAGCTGGCCTATATGAGTTTCAAGTCCTTGGATCGATGCTTGTTGATTCTTAAGTGCTGCCTCGGTATTTTGGAAACTGGTTTCTGACACTGAGATGAATTTTAAAAGCATCTCTTCAAGGTTTGGTTTCTACTCTTGTTGATAAGGTGGCTGTTGAAAACCTTGAGGATTTTGTGGCTTTTGATTCCCTTGACCACCCCAGGAGAAATTTGGGTGGTTACTCCAACCTGCATTATAAGTATTACTGTAGGGGTTATTTTGAGATCTGAAGTTATTGTTACCCATATAGTTAACTTGTTCTTCTTCAGTTGTAGGATTGAAGGATTGAAGGATTGGTATTCTGTATGCACACCTCTGCTACTTGAGTCACACCTTATTACTGGATGTACCTGCGTAGAACCAAGTAAATCGTCAATCTTTTTATTGAGAAGTTCTACCTGATTAGAGAGCATGGTGACTGAATCGATGTTATAAACGCCGATTGTTTTCGTTGGCTTTGTCCTTATAACTTGCCACTGATAGTTATTCAGTGACATCTCTTCTATAAATTCATAGGCATCTTTCAGTGTTTTATTGTTGATGGTTCCGCCAGCAGCTGCATCAACCATTTGCCGAGTCGAGGCATTCAGGCCATTGTGGAATGTTTGTACTTGAAGCCAAAGCGGTAACCCATGGTAATGACACCTTCTCAGTAAGTCCTTGTATCTCTCCCATGCATCGTAAAGTGTTTCTAAATCCATCTGCACAAAAGAAGAGATATCATTACATAATTTAGCTGTTTTAGTCGGCGTAAAATATTTTAGTAAAAATTTCTCGGTCATTTATTCCCAAGTAGTGATAGACCCTCATGGTAACGAGTTCAACCACTGTTTAGCTTTGTTTCTCCATGAAAAGGGAAACAACCAAAGACGTATGGCATCATCAGAAACGCCATTGATTTTAAATGTATTGCAAAATTCCAAAAAGTTCGCTAAGTGAGTGTTGGGATCTTCATCCTACAAACCATCAAACTGAACAAACTGCTGTATCATCTGAATAGTGTTAGGTTTTAATTCAAAAGCATTTGCAGCTACAGCAGGTCTGACTATGCTAGATTCAGTTTCTGTTAAAGAAGGTTTAGCATAATCATACATAGTACGTGGAACAGGATTTTGATTAGCCGCAATTGCAGGAGATAGCTGATTGCCTTGGTTTTCAGCCATCTCGTGTGTATCGTAAGCTACGCCTTATTTCTCTTTGATTTCTACGAACTGTGCAATCGATTTCTTCGTCAAAAAGTAATGGTCCTAACGGGTTTCTTCTAGTCATAAACTATAAAAACCTGCCAAGAGAAAAAAATAAGTAAATTAATAAATAATAATAATAATAAACTAAAATTGAATTGCAAGAAAAAACAAATGTCTAAAGTAATAAAAATTTAGCGTTCCTAAAATTTTAATTCCCTGGCAACGGCGCCAAAAACTTGATCGCGTGATTCGTAGCGAGTCATAAATATTTATAATGAAGACCAAACCTAGACTAACTATTATCACGATGAAAAGGCAAGCGCACCTATCAAACAATAGTATAGTAATGGCAAGACCAGGATATCATACCCAAGGGAACCAAAAGTACTAGTAATAACTATGTTTTTATTATCTAGCCTAAGAATAAAAGGGTTTGTTTATTAAACTAATTATCTAAACTAATTAACTAATTTAATTAATGCAAAAAGAAAATTTGGAAAAAGACTTGAAGAAAAGCAGTTGAAAAAGACGACACCCAAGGAGGAATCCACCTAGATTTCACTTGTTATCTGACTCTGAACCAGACGATTTATTCACTTGACTTGATCCGTGAGATTCCCTAACCTATGTTATTATCCCTTTCGAGACTAATAACGTCTAACCCTCAGTTGAATTAATCAAAATTTCTTTCTTAATTAAAACCCCTAGGGAAGCAGTAAATCACTCTATGGACTCCCATATTAGGTTTCACCCTAATCTGGAAAAATCTCGTAACCCTATTTCTAGGCGTTCAATCAACTCCGCTTAATTATGTCAAATCTACTCTTAGGCAGGGTTTCTTCCTCCTCTGCGTAAGCACATCAAATCATGAATTAATACTCAGAATATTAACTCAAGCATTTAGAACACATAATTAAGAACAAATCAAGTATTTATCATACAGTTCAGATAATAATAACAAGATCCATCATAAGTTTTATCCCCCTTAAGTATCTAAGGGGTTTAGTTCATAATAAAATAAGAGTACATCTTAAAAGTATAAAAATAACAAAACATGAAGAAAACTATAAAACCCCTGAAAGAATTCTGAGAGAGATATTCAGTCTTGGAGTAGCTCCGGCTTTTGGGATGGATCATCTGGCTTCCTTCAAGTAATGCTTAATGTGTGGTTCTGTACTCCAGAAAAGTTCTGGAAGAGGCCCCCCTTTCTAGGTTATACTTAGGGTGTTTATATAGGCTTTGGGTTGGCTTTCTTCCACCCTAAGTACCATTTTTCCGTGTAAAATACAACTCTTTGAAAAAGGGACACGCCCGTGTGCCACGACCGTGTGACGTGTTTGCCAGGCCATGTTCGATCCGTTAAATTGCACACGACTGTGTGAGTCAATGGTCAGGCCGTGTGAATCGTGAGAGCCTTGGTCGACACCCTCGAAGGACACGGGTATGTGAGTAGCCCGTATGGCAAGGCTTAGGCCGTGTGAACTTCTCGATTTGGTCTATTTTGTCTCTTTTCAGCTCGTTTTTGGCTCCTTTTGACTCTTGGTGCTCTCCTGATTATAAAACATGAAATAACCAGGTTAAGAGCACCAAAATCCACAAATCTAGTAGTAAACATCCATAAATATGCTAAGTATTTGGGGTAAAACTATGTATAATTTGGCGTTTATCACGTACATAGCCCACCATCCACTTAGGATTAAGGTATGCTACATTATGAACGTCATAAGAGTATAAATCCATAAACAGATCCAAGATCTATTCTACTTAGGTCATTTCTGATGTACTATCAATCTAGCACATCTATGTTTCTATGTTTTGGGAGTCATCCGCTCAGATGTTCAAGACAAAACATCTCTCCAATCAGACTTGATAGATGACATATTAGTCTTTCATTTGGTTTTCTTACTTCTGATTAGACTAAGAACATGTTGAGGTTCATCTACTAGTATAAGTTGCCTTTCTAATTTACGATTTGACCACGTAATATCACTTAATATTAATTAAACATCGGACAACCAGTAAGCTAATATTTTCTTTCATTTTGTTGTGCATACAAAAACCATTGATGACAATATACAAAGGGTATTAATGTAATTCATGAATGATTTTATTAAACCAACCTGTTTGAAAAATTACAAAAATACAAACAAATATACTTTACTTAGGGCACCAAATCAAACATTAAACCCCCTACCTTCAAGGTTGCGACTTCGCCATCAAGATCCTATTTTTATGGTCGTGTCTCACTTTACTTGATGTCGCGACATTATGCTACTACATTTAGAGTCGTGACATTCATCCTTTGATGTCATGACAATACCCCCTATTTTGATTATTTTTATGTTTTAATCCCTCATTTGTCATCAGATTTGTATGAGAGCTTTTGTAAGCTCTCTTATGGCGTGAATTTGAATAAAAAGCTTTAACATTTAATTGTTTGTATAATTTGTCTTGTTGAATTTGAAATGACACATAGTTGCTTTAGTAACGAATGTGGCAGCATCTCATATCTTGAAATTCGATGATCGGGTTCAAAGTAGAGTGATACAGAACTTGATTTGGTAGATTTTGTATGTGTTTAGCTAGTTTCTTACTTGCCAAGTAATTTAGTTTGTTGATTAAGCCAAATATTTTATGTTCATTATTATGTCTATTTTGTTAACATTATTAATGTGAGTGAAAATGGTGTTTTGAACATAATTTATACATACTACAACTTATGACTTTATTAAGGTATAGTTTTCAGTCAAAATATGTAAGTTTGGGGTGAGATTTTTGGGCCCTAGCAAGCTTGTTCCGATACAAGTAGTCAAATGTATCGAAAATAATAATTCAGTAGCCAAAATGAATAATAGCAACTAGTTGTATCAATAAAAGTACCCACTTGAGTTGATACAACTAGGCAAGGCAAAGGTTTCTCCCATGTTTTGAGCTATTTTGATCCTCTGAGACTCGAACTTGGTCCCGACTACCCTCGAACACCTAGAACTCATTTTGAAATTGTTAGGCTCAAAAATATTGAGAGGGATGAATTGGTATTTTAAGAATTTCTACAAACTTTTCTAAATGATAATGAAATGAGAGATTAGCTTTGGCAATTTGATTTATAGTGGTTCAACCCAATTGCCTACCTCCACTATCTTAGTATACTTCAACCAAGGATTTTCCAATTCACTACAGTTGAATTATTACCTTTCAAGGAAATGTATAACCTTTAGAATCCCTATCTTTTTTACAAGGCTATGATAGAACATTACCCTTAGTTTCTGTGGCTAAACTAGAACCCCTGGCTTTTACAAATCTCAACTAGAACCCTTAACAAATTATGTAAGCTCAAAAATATTAACTATCTTTTAGCAAGTAAAAAAGAAAAATGTTAAAAATGAAGACCTTTCAAAGGACCCGTAATCGACCCCGGAATAAGGTACAAGGCATTACCAGACTTACACACAAGTAATCATGTAGAACCGAGACATAAATTTCCATCCAAATTAAAAAAATTCATATACATTCATATTGTCCCTATTACAAGCCTACGAGGCCCATAACATACATTGGGAGTGGTTCGAGACTAAATCGAGAACTTCTATAACGCCCCGATTTTGGGCCTAGAAGTATTGGGCCTTGAGTGTGGGTCTGTAAGGAGGTTGTATATAAGCATTTAATTGTGCAAGGAAATGGCACAATTAAATGTCTTCTTTGGTGGTTTATAGCCCTGAGAAGTGTTAGAGAAATCTTGGGTTCAAACCTAAGCTTAAGCAAAAATTTTGGTTTTAAGTGAATAAAACCCTAGGTGCTTGGATGAAGGCCTTATAAATTATTGTGGTAAATAAATGACACAAGGAAGCATGTGGTCTAGTGGTGGTGGCGTCATTAAGGTTGCAAGAGAGCTTGGGTTCAAGTCTTGGCTCTTACAATTTATTTTGGTTTTTTCTTTTAAAGGAATTTGGACATTAGCACATATGCCTTATAATTAATTGAGGATAAAATATGACACAATGAACCTTGGTGTAGTGGCAAGATGGCGTGTTGTGTAACTGTGAGGTCTAAGGTTCAAGTCTTGAGATGCGCAATGGGGTATTTATTTTTCCATTTGAGTTGTGTAGGAGGTGGAGTTGGACTGGAACTCTGTGGTTGACGTGGTCATAAAAAAATAAGGAATTTTCCTAATGGTTGAAATTAATCCCACATCGGGAAGCTAACATGAGAATTTACAAGAAGCTGGCTTTAAATAGAGCGAACCAGATGAGTTGGAGGGGGAAAAGGGATTAAGACTGAATGCAGGATGTGCTAAGGTTGGCGATTGTGGACTTCGGTGCGTTCTCATAAACAGGTGTGTATTTGGCACTACTCTAGCTGTAGAACGGTAAATGCCGGTCACACAAGAATGACAGCCACACGAGCGTGCGAGCGCACATGTGGGAGCTCTTTTCATGATGGGTGGGGCCATTATGAGTGCTCTCGTGGGGTTAGGTTGTAATAGCCCTAATTTGACCCTAGTCGAAAAGTGGTTTCGGGACCACAAAACCGAGTCGTAAAAATAATTAACCATCATATTTGATGCTTATTATATGTGAACGTGCATGTGTGAAAGTTTCATACTGTAATTTTGCCAATTGTATGTGAAATTATTAAATAGGACTTATGTGAGAAAATTTTGAAATGTGATAGATAAATTTATAAGTGGTTTATTAATGCATGTTTTAAAGAGTTTGGACTTGCATGTCAAATGTCCCTTTTTGTTTATAGTGGCCGACCATGTTGATGTTTATGACAATATATATGTATTATTTATTAGTTTTGAGGCAACTAAATGGCTTTATAATTTTTATAATATTGATGAATAAAAAAAATAAAAAAAGAAAGGTGAAGAAAACAAAGTTTCATCTTTGTTCTTCTTGGCAGATTGAAAAGAGAAAAAAAAAAGGGGCAAAACCTTCGATCATCTTAAGCTTGAAACAAGGTTAGTAAATTATGATAAATTTTGAAATGGTAGCTTATTTTAAGTTAATCACTAAGTTCTTTACTTAGCCCATGTTAAAATTTTGGAATTTAGTAATGATATGAGTATACGGCTACAAATGAATTTTGTAGAGAATGAATGTTGTTTTCAAGTTTTAATGAAAAATTTGCAAATGGGTGATGTTTGATATAGTTTAATGTTCATATTAGTAGTTGAGATGATAGAAAAATTCGACTTGTGTAGTTGTGAAACTTGCTGAATGTGAACTAGTGTAATCTTTGAGTAATGTTTGTGTGTTAAAGTAGTTGATGGCTTAGGTAGTATCTATAAGTGATTCGGTCATGAAATGGAATTGAATATGAAGGTTAAGTTTGCATAGTTAGGGCTGACTAGGTTATATATTAATCATAAATGGATCATATGCATATGAGCATGTATGTATTTGTGTGCGGCATTGTTGATAAATGGCAATAAGTAATGTGGTAAATGATTAATTTGTGATAGTCATATATAGGTATGAATATATGTATATGTGTCTTATGCATGTACCATGTACTTATAGTGACAATCGGATGTATGGTTGAATTCATGCATACGAAAACATGATAAGTTATATGAATCCTTGTTTGTGGATATGAATATATATTGATTGAATAAGTATGAAATCGATTCATGACATATTTTATAAAATATATTATGTATTGGAGTTTTATATGATTGTCAAATGTGACTACTAAGAAGTAAAATTGAGTAAGTAATTTAAATAAATCTATTTTGTTTTAATTAAGCTCAAGAGCAAAGGGGGTCTAAATCAGATAAGGGAATGGAGAAAGCAGTCGAGTAGATTATCCGTAACTATTCAAAACATCCGAGGTAAGTCTTTGAGTAATGAAACTTAGCTTATGATTTGATAAAATCATGGTATATAAGCATAATAAATAAATTCTAACCTATTGGTTCTACTTGAATTATGTAGTGGAATAAATAATTTGTACATATGACTGTAGCCGAATGGTTATAGAAATCATGTTGGATAGTGAAACGAAATCATGTTCTTTGTATGTGGCTATTGAGCCGAAAGTGGAATGGTTGATAAGCATGTTGTGCTTGTGTTCAAGTAATGTAAATGAAATGTTAATGTTTTATGATATATATATATGCATGATAATGGAGAATTATATCCGGGTTAAGTCCCGAAGGCATTTCTGCTAGTGTTATATCCGGGCTAAGTCCCGAAGGAATTCGTGCTGGTATTATATCCAGGCTACCTGAAGAAATTCGTACTGGTATTATATCCGGGCTAAGTTCCGAAGGCATTTGTGCTGGTGTTATATCCGGGCTAAGTCCCGAAGGCATTCATGCTGGTATTATATCCGGGCTAAAGCCCCGCAGGCTTTGTGCTGGTATTATATCTGGGCTTAAAGTCCCGCAAGCTTTGTAGTGGTGATTGGATTTGGGTTTTAAACCTAGCAGACTTAATTTTGATGATTAGAGTAAGATTATGATTTTGAATGTTCGTAGTAAACTACCATTGAATATGTTCAATACATTAAGTTGGTCAGGTATGTATTATATACTTTTAAATGTTAGATTGATCGGAATTGAATCATGAATGCGAAATGAGAAGTATATGTGAAAATCTCATATGTGTATGTGTGTATTCGGTTATGGTGAAAGGTTATATGAGATTGATTTGGTGATATACATGTTAAATAATATGAATGCAAAGAATAGGTAATAAATCTGCTTGGGACAACAGCAGTAACGTGATTTCGGAAAATCACCATAAATTGTGGGAGTTGATTTAGAGGCTGAATAAATTATTCCATGAAATCTTAATGAGTCTAGTTTCTTATAAAAGAAACCTTGTAAGCAAAATAATTTCCAATAATGAGGAAATTGATTCGTAGTGAAGAGTGGTCAGAATAGTCAAACAGCAAAACAGGGGGAACTTCAATAAAAATCTGGTATTGATTGGTCAAACCAAAAATTCTGAAAATTTGATAGATGGAAGATATATGAGTCTATTTTCAGGGAAAATTAACGTTACTCAATTTGGAATTTCTTAGCTGCAGTTATAAATAATTTAGTGACTGTTGCTCAGGAAGACAGCTTATAGTGAATTTGTGATTATGTTGTAAACATTGATAAAACTGTTTGAGTTGCTTATAAGATATTGATTAAAACCATATGTGAATTTTGAATTTTGATGTTAGGAAATGATATATAAGTGGTTTTGATATGATGAAATTGATGTACAAGATATGTATATGTGGTGAGGCCGAAATGGCTAATATTAAATGTGTGCAAGTTATCTGAAGGGCCTTTATGAAAATGTGTGCTATCTTATTTGTATAGTGAGGCCGAATGGTTACTTAGAAATGTAATATGGCTAAGTGGTTATTTAAATGAAAGCAAAGTATATGATGTATTAGCAAGTAATGATAAAAGCATTATCTTATATATGTGCTTGTGTATGTGGTGTGACCGAATGGGCAAGTGTGAAATGTACATATGTTTATGTGTATGTAATGTGGCCGAATGACCAATTATGAAAAGTGGATATTATTAGATATTTGATGAGGCCAAAGTTAGTAAAAAAGTATATAAAATAAATTGTGCTGAGATTGTATCCGGGTTTAAAGTCCTGTAGGCTTTGTCTTTGGTGTTATGTTCGGTTTTATACCTCGCAGCCAAATGCTAGTGAATTCGATAAAGCATATGGCTACGAGATCCTATGCTAAGATGATAAATTGAACTCAGATTACACATTAAGTGATTCGGTATGTGATATATATATTATTTATGTGAGATTGATCTGACGAGAATAAAGAATGTGTAATGAGAAGCATATAAAAAGATGTGGTAAATTCATATGTATATTTGTATATGTGTGCATTCAGTTATTATGCAAAGTTACAAGATAGTTTTCGATATGCCATTTAACTATGAATGTTGAAAGTAAGTGTGGGTAAGAAATGATACACTAGTGAAATTTGAAAGAATTAAAGTTAATCCGGAAGCTTGTAAATACTATGTTTATATGAATTTGAGTATAAACGGAGTCAAATGATATGTGTTTGTGCATAATCGGCCAAATAGTATTGTACTCAGAAAGTGTTATGTGATTTCGAACATTTGGTTTGTTTTCAACTATTTAAATTGCTTAAGACTTACTAAGCTTATGAAAGCTTACTTTGAATGTTATGTTTCTCTGTTTATTTTTGTAGATCGTTGACTCTTACTACTAGCACGGGGATCGTCAGCACTTCGTCACACTATCTACTATTGTGGTTATCATGTGTTTTGGACTTAGCTTATGGCATGTATAGGTAAGACTATAAGTAGAATGATATTTTGACTATTGTATATAAGCCTTGCGAATATGGCATCTTATAGGAGTTTACGTTTATAAGTTTTAAATTCGATCTTTGTTTGTATCTATTAGTTACATATATAAATGATCTTTTATTTAAGAAAAGGCTCAAAATTTTACTGTTCTGATCCGATTCCTAATTTCTGGTAACGTCTCGTCCTATTCCGGCGACGGCTACGGGATAGGGTGTTACATAGGTTGCTTTGGGCCATGTGGGCCTATGGGCCCAAGTGGATAAATTGTATGATTGTGTAGTAAATATTGGATTGGACTATGTGAACTCATATTTGTAGGCTATTATTACTGAAACACCCCTGTAGGGTAGAATTACTGAAATGCTCCTGTAGGATAGAATTACTGAAATGCCCCTGTATGGTAGAATTACTAAAATACCCTTGGTTTACAAAATTACTGAATACCCTTGGTTTACAAAATTACCAAAATACCCTCGATTAGCAAAATTGCCAAAATACCCCTGGTTTGTAAAAATTACCAAAATACCCCTAATTTGTAAAATTATCATAATACCCTTGACTTGTAAAATTACTCAAATACCCTCAACTTGTAAAATTACCAAAATACCCTTAATTTGAAAAATTACAAAAATACCCCTGATTTACAAAATTATAGAATACCCTTG
The DNA here is from genome assembly GCF_025698485.1 of Gossypium arboreum. NCBI lineage: Eukaryota > Viridiplantae > Streptophyta > Magnoliopsida > Malvales > Malvaceae > Gossypium > Gossypium arboreum. The sequence goes on from NC_069076.1 coordinate 41,896,077, forward strand.
ACTTTCAAAAATTTTAGAAATACCATTAGTTTGTAAAATTACAGAAATACCCTTAGTTTGTAGATTTACCAAAACACCCTTGTAGGGCGAAATGAGTAAAATACCCCTAATAGGTAAAAAGACCGTTCTGCCCATCTAGGGTATATGACTCACTAATAATACAATTTGATTAATTTGACTATATTTTGACTGAGAATGTATGACTGTGATTGGACTGTTGTGACTGTGATTTGTATCATTTTGTATGCCGTGTGTATATTTGCTGCATTCATATAATATTATGTTACACATGGGTGGGGGTTATGAAACGGAGAAAGAAATTGAGGATCGCATGGTTCCTTGACAATCGTGGATCCACCGATTGAGGATTGCATGGTTGGTTGACGACCGTGGATCCACCGATTAAGGATCGCATGGTTGCTTGACGATCGTGGATCCACCGGTGGGTTTTAAGCCCAATATATGATTATTGACGACTCTGTGTCGATTATATTTACCTGAGGCTGTGTGCCAACTATATTACCATCGTTGATGGCTACGTGCCTAACATGATACAGCTACTGATGGCTTAAAGCCAATTATTTTGATTATGGCTTTGCGCCAACCATTATATGGCTCTGTGCCAACCTGATTATGGTTATGTGCCAAACGAATTTGCCTAAGGCTATGTGCCAATATATGATTATTGACAACTCTGTGTCGATCACATTTACCTAGGGTTGTGTGCCGATTATGTTACTCTAGTTGAGGGCTATGTACTTAGCATAATACAGTTATCGATGGCTTTGTGCCATTGTGCCATTCTGCTTATAGCTTCCAACCTTCCTATTATCTGGTAGCATTGCTACGATGTTTACGGCTATGTGCTGTCCTGTTTACGGCTATGTGTTGTCTTGTCTACGGTATTGAGTCGTCTTGTTGACTTAGTGCTGCAACTGGTGCTAAGCTTGGTGTGTTGGCTGGGTGCGTCGATTTTATCCCCACATGGTGAGTTGGTTGGTACGGGTGGTGTGTTGGTTGGACTGGGCTGGGAATCTATCTGCATATCTGCATCTGATACTGATTCTGTACTAGGTTTAGGCCCACCTAATTCTGTTAATGGGTTAGGCCCAACTGTTACTAATTTTGAGACTGGGCTAGGCCCAATTGATTCTGATGAGGGCTGAGACCCAAGTGAAATTGTACTGGGCTTTGGCCCACACACATTGTTCCATTACAATAATGGGCTCCGGCCCAGATTGATTCTGAATTTTGTCTGTTTACTAACTGTTTTAGTTTAGGAGGGGATTACACACTGAGTTTTCATAAACTCACCCCGTTTATTAACTGTGGAGGTAATCCCTAGCATTAGGAGGATAGGTGCTGCAAGGGACTCGGAGGTGGCCACACAACTGCTATTTTTTCCAATTTTCTTTTAAGTTATCTATTTACAAGTACTTATATTTGATCTGGGTTGTAACAAGGCCTCTTTTAATTTCTGGTTTTAAATTTAGAATTTTATTTACTGTTTTATAACTGCTGGAGTAGAATACGATTTTCTTTTCCAAAACAATAACTGTTTTTTCAAAATATCACGTTTCCGTAAAACTTTATGTAACACCCTGATTTTGGGCCCAGAAGAAATGGGCCTTGAGTTTGGGATCGGTTAGAAGGCCACTTAAATAAAAGAAAGGTGTTTAAATATTTTATAATTGTGTGTTTAGTTTAATTGTTAAACTATTTAGGAAGGGTTGGTATTGTGGAAAAAGTCCTAGGTTCGATCCAAGGCTTTAGTAAAATTTTACATTTTTTTTTCTAAAGAACCCTGAGCATTAGGTGGAAGGCTTATTAATAAGGCCTGGTAAAATTTGACACAATGGAGCATGTCGCCTAGTGGCAAAAGGTGTGGGTAGTAAGCAAGAGGTCCAGGGTTCAAGTCCTAGCCTTGGCAAAAATTTTTTATTGTGCATAAGATTAGTAAGGAAGCTAGCGTTAGGCTTTATAAATATGTTCGGTGCGAATTTGACACAAGGATGCACTTGGCCCAGTGGCATGATGGCGTCAGGATTAAGGAGAGGTGTTGGGTTCAAGTCGCAGCATGACCAGAAGTTGTGGGTTTTTTTTTTAGACAACCTGGAGGTCTGTAACACCCCGTTCCCGATACCGCCGCCGGAGTCGGACACGAGGGGTTCTCAGACCAACTCTCATGTGTCACACAGACTATTTTTCACATTTCCAGTCCAGCTGGCAACTGCGTCCCTGTCACCTTAAAAGTCATATCTCGAGTTCTAGAACTCGAAAACCAGTTCCATAAATTTTTCCCAAATTTAGACTCATATATCCATCTATGGATTTATTTCTAGAATTTTTTGTCATGCCAATTGGAACAGTTTATTAGTTAAATTCACCCCTGTTTCAGGGTTTGGCTACACTGACCTTTGCACATTACGACCTAGATATCATCTCTTACAGAGCTCCAATGCTCATACCGTTTGTTTCTAATGAAACTAGACTCAAAGAGGAATCTATGAATATAAGGCATGACTTTTAATTGTTTCTGGATAATTTATGGTAAATTTTCAAAGTCGAAACAGAGGATCCAGAAACCGTTCTGGCCCTGTCTCACGAAATCTTGAATATCTCTTAAAATACAGCTCATATGGTCGTTTCGTTTCATCCATATGAAAATAGACCCATCAAGCTTCGAGTACATAATTTTTTTACAATTAATTCCACTCCTACTATTTTTAGTGATTTTTCGATCTCATATCACTGCTGCTATCCGCACAGCGATTCTGCGATGAACTATGCCAATTTCATGAATCTTTCCTTGGCCTTACTAATCATCCATCATACATGACACAAATTATGGCCACCTTATCAAAATTAAGGTCTCTAAGACTCGTGGCTATAGGTTCTAGCATCCCACTCAACCGACCACATATGCCATTTTCACATGGCTTAAGGTTTACAGCCCAAAATTTAACAAAACAAAATAGCCCATACATGCCAAATGTTCTCCTAGTTCAACTAAGAAGGCAATACCAAAAGTTTGCTCGCCGGTGTGATGACTTCGTTGACGGTTCCGAGCACCCAAAAGGAGACGAGTCCAAGAGACCTAAAATGGGTGACAAGAAAACACCGAGTGAGTTTATAACTCAGTAAGTCGTAAGCATTCTACAACCATCCATTAATAAAATTATCACAACATTAAACAATGCACGAGGCTAGGTACCCCATCCATATCGAACTATACCATAGTTCCTTGGACCTTTCAGTTCAATCTCATACCAACTCACCCAATGACATTTTATATACTTATTCAATAGAGTAATTGAGGCATTTCCATACATCATCTTATTTCCGCAATAATCATGCAATCAAATGACTTTCATCTATTCCACGTTACCTTATTTACGGGAATGCAATTGAAATCATCACATAGATTTAAACTTACCAACTCAACCCCGAGCATGAACATAGCATCTATTAGCCATGAACTCAAGGTGCTTACTCTTTCCGCTGTCCATACTCAACTCGATAAAATCACACCTCCATATAAATATTCAATCGATAGAACATACATATTAAATTCGCACACGTAGTGCTTAATAAACGATCTCGCACACTTAGTGCCATGCGATTTAAGCTCGCACACATAGTGCCATATAATTTAAGTTTGCACACTTAGTGCCATATAATTTAAGTTCGCACACTTAGTGTAACACCCCGAACCCGAGACCGTCGCCGGTGTCGGACACGAGTGGTTAACGAGCCAAAACCACTTATAACACCGACCAATTTGACATTTCCAGACAGGCTGGAGAACTGCGTCACTGTCGCCTTAAAAAGCATATCTCGAGTTTCAAAACTCGGAAACTGATTCCGTAAATTTTCCCTGAATTTAGACTCATATATCCATCCATGGATTTATTTCTAAAATTTTTGGTCGGGCAAATTAGTACAGTTTATTAGTTAAAGTCACCCATGTTACAGGGGTCGACTACACTGCTTTCGCGCATTACGACCTGGATATCTTCTCGTACAGAGCTTCAATGCTCATGCCGTTTATTTCTAATGAAACTAGACTCAAAAGGGAATCTGCACATATAAGGCATGACTTCTAATTCCTTCTGGATAATTTATGGTAAATTTTCAAAGTCGAGACAGGGGATCCAGAAACCGTTCTGGCCCTGTCTCACGAGAACTTTAATATCTCTCAGTATAATGTTCATATGATCGTTTCGTTACTTTCATATGCAAATAGATTCATCAGTGTTCGATCGTATAATTTATTCACTATTTAATACCCTTCCTACAAATTTTGGTGATTTTTCACATCCACATCACTGCAACTGGCAGCATCTGTTTTTAAGGTAGGCCTTACCTATTTTGTAGTTTCCATGGACCAACTATAGTCTAGTCATACATAGGTCCACCTATGATCATGTTTAGCCATTCCAATGGCTGATCATGTGACCAACACTCCCATTCCAATCCATAATAACATCATGAAACCATATAAAATTACAAACCACAAATGGTCTAATTCCGTACTCCACTTTTACGAACCATTTTCGCATGGCCGTACACATATACATCACAAAAGCACTTGAAAACAACCGAGGGTAGTCCTATACATGCCATACCCAAAGTTTAACCAAAAGAGTACCAAAAAGGGGGTTTGATAGTGTGGATGACTTCACTTCAATGATCCCGAATCCGATCGCTAACGAGCAAAATCTATAAAACAGAGAAACAAAGGAACGGAGTAAGCAATTTATGCTTAGTAAGTTTCGAGCCATAATTTACACACAACCAAAGCATAGCATTCAAGTAGCTAAACAATAATTCATATGCACAATTTCTCAATGACATGCTTACTTCACAATCCCAACTCTTATATTCATACACAAATAACGGCTTAGTTAAGGCCGATAGCTCGTTTATCATTGGAGCAAATATTCATACGCACTTACTCCTAGTGTGCAAAGCACACACAACACATACCTTGTTGTTGGGAATTTCACAAGTCGTTAACTGAAAATTTTCCAGCAAGCTTATAATTTTCAAATCACGTACCTTCGAGTTTAACCGGATATAGCTACTGCGTTCAAACGCCTTGGGACATAGCCGGTTATGGTAACCCGCACAAATGCCTTGGGACTTAACCCGGATATCACAACTCGCACAATTGCCTTGGGCTTAGCCTGAGATATCATAGCTCGCACCATTGCCTTGGGCTTAGCCGGATATCACAACTCGTACAATTACCTTGGGCTTAGCTTGATATCACAACTCGCACAATTGCCTTGGGCTTAGCCCGGATATCTGGTCGCACATTCATACACATCTTTGTTTCAATTTCATAACAAACTTTTATGCACAATTTACTTAATCAAGAATATCATTTCGGCTCAATGGCCACATACAAGGGCACAATTTCGATTGCTTATTACTTCGTTCAATCGAATCAAAATCTAAGTTTCGATACTCGAAAACTTACCTTGGAGGTTGTCGAGCGCTTCCAACGACTATTCAATCACCTTTTCTTTTCCTTTATTGGAGCTAGTTCCCCTTTGCTCTTGAGCTTTATGTTAACAAATAAATTGATTTAATCGTTTGAATATCAAAGGGAATCCAAGGTACTTAGCCCTTATAAGGCCGCACACACTTACATCCACATACTTAAGCTCAATAATTATAACATAGCATCAAGCACTCATATGGCCGATTATACTTAGTCATACTTGCACAAAATCAACAATAAATTTCGAGATTTTCACACCATATAAGTACTAGGCCGAATATACATGCAAATTTCACAAACATTCTTCAACCATTTCTTCTTTAAACAAACATATTTATCATTTACTTCATAACCAAATCATCATGTGCAAACACATATACACATATAGGTGCAAGGTCAATTTCAAGGTGTTCATAACCATCCAAAACACAAATTTTAACTAACATGCAAGAAGCATAAACCATGCTCATGAGCATGCCATGGCGAATACATCACACACCATACTCCTTTTAATTTTTGGTCATGGTTAAACAAAGGACTCAATGCCCTACTCAAGAATACTAAAAGAAATTTCAAGGGTAGTCAATCCATCATTACATGCATCATTAGCAAGCTTCACATTTAGCATGCAATGGCTTCAACACAATATCAACCTTGGCCAAATACCATTTCTATGGCATAACAAGGATTTGAACCATGGCTAACATGAACATCAAGTTAGCAACTAAAACATGCATGAATCTCATGACACAACCTCATACATACCTTAATCTTGATGCAAGTATAGCCAAATCTCCTTCTAGATCTCTTCTAAACCAAAAATGGAGCAAAAATCCTCCCTTTTCCTTAGTATTTTCGGCCAAAGAAGTGAAAAATGGATGAACAAAATTTTTTCTTTCTTTCTCTACAACTCACGGCAAGGGGGGCATCCATGCTCATCTTTTTTTTGTTCATTTCTTTAATGCTAATTCTTATTTTATTTCTTCATACATAACTCACTAACCAAACATGTTGGAAACATGTTTCCTTGCCCATCAACACCTACCTTGGCCGCCACTATGCTTCTTTTGGGGAAATTTGACATGCAAATCCCTTATTTTTGCATGCATGATCAACTAGTCATCCCACATCTTCCCATCATACTTTCAAAGTTTACTACTAGGCCCTTTCTAGTGAAATTCACATTTATAACACTAAATCAAATCATCAAAAATGTCACACACAATTTAACACATATCATAGGCCAAAATAAATTTTAAATTATTTTTATGCCTCGGTTTTGTGGTCCCGAAACCACATCTCAACTAGGGTCAATTTTGGGTTGTCACACTTAGTGCCATATAATTTAAGTTCGCACACTTAGTGCCATACCTTCCAAGCCCGCACAGTTAGTGCCAATCTTGTCACCATGCCCATTTATTGCCCGCACACCTAGTGCCGAGACCAAACGCTCTACGCAAGTTACTGCTTTTATACATTCAGCAATGTCATCATTCCATACACATACATTTTATATACACACCATCTCATTAAACACAATTTGCATGGATATTATGACCATTTAAATCAATACCAAATACATGCTTAATGACTTACCTCGGATGTTGTCATGCGTCTTCAACGGCTATTCAATTACTTTTCTTTTCCTTGTCCAACTTCGATCCTTTGAGCTCTTGAGCTAAATCAAACAAATTTACTTCCCAATCAAACACACACATACGGCAACCATATATTGTTTTTAACACATTCGGTCACTTGGGTGACCCATTTAACTTTAAGCATTCATTTCAAATTTTAGTTAAACAATGCCGAATGCCATTAGCTACTAATGCCACACACACATATGCATAAAAATTTAATCATACATGACCCATAGCTCATTTGGTCATTCATCTCTCAAACTTATCGAAGCTTCATACCACACTTCCTTGGCCGAATACATATATAAACACAATTTAGCATTTTCATTTACTTAATATTTCATACCTATCATGCTAGCCGAATATTGTTTAATCAAGTTCAACATCCTCATATACGGCATTAGCATCCAAACAACCTATATGAACATTTAACTAATTCAAGCTTCACCCATCCACACTTATTCATTTAACATAAAGAAAAAATATCAACCTCTTCACTATCGACCATGGCCGAATGCTTCATGGGTTTAAGCTAGATTCAAGAAAGAACCTCATAATTATTAAGATGTAAGCAACTACCCTTGTTCATCTAGATTTAGTATGAACAACAACTATCACCATTATTAATCACCATAGCCGAAAACCTCACCCTCATGGCCGAATGTACCAAACATTTCCTAACTAAACTTTCACAAATTTTTAACCTCATATCAATCTCAACTTGTTCAATACAACATGAAACAATCCCTTCTCCTAACCTCTTGATACACGGCTTGATGTTCAAACCCCCATGAAAGTTTGATTTTCATGACATTACCAAAATGCATTATGACAATTAGCTCAACAAACTTAAGAAGTTAAAGACAACATCTCAAAGCTTACCTCCAACTAGAAGTAGGGTAGCCGAATTTGCTAAATGAAAAGCTCTCCAATTCTTTCCTTTGGTTCACGGCAAGAAGAACAAAGCATAACCAAATTCCCTTTTTTTTCTTTCTTTGCTTAGTCACGGCAATGGGGCATCCACACACTTTTTTTTTCTTTTTTTTTTGTCAACATTTTCTTTAATGCTAGCACATTATTTTATTCTTCATACATCACTCACTAACCAAACATGTTGGGAGCATGTTTCCTTTGCCAATCAACACCCACCTTGGCCGGCCACTATAGCAATAATTGGGCAATTTGACATGCAAGGACAACATTTCCTAGTATGCATCAATAGGCCACTTCAAAATTTGCCTATCACATTTCTAAGTTTTCTCACACAAGTCCTATTTAGCAAAATTCACTTAAAATTTTTAAAATTCAAACACGAAATTTCCACACATGCCTATATACACATATAATAAACACAGAATCCAATATTTAATTGTTTTTATGACAAGGTTTGTGGTCCCGAAACCACTTCCCGACTAGGGTCAATTTAGGGCTGTCACAAGGTCGGCAGAAAGAGTTTATAATTAATTGGGGAGAAGAAACGACACAAAAGAGCTTGTGGCTTGGTGGCAAGGGACGAATAGCATAGCCAAGAGATCAGGGGTTGGAATCTGAATGGTAGCAAATAGTTTTAGGATAGACAGGTTACGGGTTAATAGGCCTTAAAAATACTTAGGGATGGAATACGGTACAAGGGCGCCTGCAGTGCAGTGGCGTGAAGCATGCTATGGTTAGAGAGGGAGCAGGTTTGAATCCCAGGCCTGGAAAAGTTTAAATTTTTATTCATTAAGAAAACTGAGGCTTAGGCATATAAGCCTTATAATTAATTGTGACCGAATGGTAGCGTAAGAAAGGATGTGGTGCAGTGACCAGCAGCTTGTGGGGAGGTAGAGTAACCTTGAGGTCTGGAGTTTGAGTGGAGACGTGCACAAAGGGAGAATTTAATTTTGCTACTGAAGTGTTGTACGGTGGAAGCAATTTGAATGCAATTCAAATTGGAATTTTTGGCTAAAATTAAGGGGATTAGGATGAGGATTAAGGGTAGATATTGTAACACCCCAAACCCGAGACCATCGCCGGTGTCGGACGCGAGGGGTTAACGATCCAAGTCCTCTTAAAGCACCGACCAATTTGGCATTTCCAGTCAGGCTGGAAATCTGCGTCACTGTCGCCTTAAAAATCATATCTCGAGTTTCAAAACTCGGAAACTGATTCCGTAAATTTTCCCTGAATTTAGACTAATTTATCCTTCCATGGATTTATTTCTAGAATTTTTGGTCGGGCCAATTGGTACAGTTTATTAGTTAAAGTCACCCATATTACAGGGATCGACTGCTCTGACCTTTGCGCGTTACAACTTGAATATATCTCTGTACAGGGCTTTAATACTAGTGCCGTTTGTTTCTAATGAAACTAGACTCAAAATGGAATCTTCACATATAAGGAATGACTCCTAATTCTTTCTGGATAATTTATAGTAAATTTTTAAAGTCGCAACAGGGGACCCAGAAACCGTTCGGGCCCTGTCTCACGATAACTTTAATATCTCTTAACAAGTAACTCCTATGACCGTTTCGTTTCTTCCATATGAAAGTAGACTCATCAATGTTCATTCACATAACTTATTCACCATTTAATACCATTCCTACAATTTTTGGTGATTTTTCAAAACCACACCACTGCTGCTGCCAGCATCTGTTTTCAAGGTAACCTTTACCTATTTCATGATTTCCACGATTCAATTGCCCCTCTTTGCATACATAGCACAAAGTGTGATCATGATTAACCATTCCAATGGCTAATCTTCTCAAAACAATTCCTTACCCCATAATGATCAACATACAACGATTATAGTATCATACCAAAAACGTATATAAGCCATTTTCGCATGGCTATCCAAGTTTACACAAAACCGAAAGGTACATGACCTTCAACAATAGGGTAGTCCTATACATGCCATTTCAAAGTTCAACCAAAATTATACCAAAATGGAGGCTTTGATAGTGTAGATGACTTGACTTTATTGATCCCGGATCCGATCGCTAACGAGCAAAATCTATAAAACAGAGAGCCAAAGCAGCGAGTAAGCATTTTTATGCTTAGTAAGTCTCAAGAAATAAAATCAGCTTTAACTAAAGCATTACATTCACATAGCCAAATGAATCATTTCATTAATACACATTCACATAATCATACTTACTTCACACTTCATCATTATATACTTTCACAAGATATCAACCAATTCAATAGCTGAAAACTCATTAGTCGATTGAGCGAATGTTACTCAAACATATCGACTTTTCCAATGCACATATAAACATACCTTATCCTTTGGGCTTTTCGAGCGTACTAATTAAATTTATTACAGCAACCAATGCTCACCTCCAGCCCAAGCTTCTTGAATACAACCGGATATAACCACATGCACGAATGCCTTGGTCTTAGCCGGATAGAACGACTTGCACAAATGCCTTGGTATTAGCCGGATTTAACAACTTGCACGAATGCCTTGGTCTTAGCCGGATGTAGCCACTAGCACAATTGCCTTGGTCTTAACCGGATATAATTACTAGCATAAATGTCTTGGGACTTAGCCGGATATCATTCAATTGCTCATGCACACACATACATCAATAATCATTACACATCCATGTTTCATTTTCGTTACTAAGGCTCAAACACAAACATATCACTAGCATAATCGCCTTGGGACTTAGCCGGGTATCATTCAAATACTCATACACACATAAATCAATAATCATTACACATCCATATTTCATTTCACATAATTCGAGTAGGGTCATTTCTTGAGGACTTACCTCGGATGTTGTCGAACGGCTTCAACGGCTATTCGATCACTTTTTCCTTCCCTTTATCGGATTTAGCTCCCTTTTGCTCTTGAGCTTAACGAATACAAGTAGAAGTATTCAATATTTCTATCAATAATGTTTACTAGTAAATCACATTCGCATCTCATATCATCTCACTTTATTATAATTTATCATTCAACCTTTGAACCAAAACGCCATTATATGGCCACATATACATGCATCCATATATTTAAGCTCAAGAATTTTAACATAACATCAAGTGCTCAAATTACTCATGTGGCCGATTATACATGGTCATAAATACACAAAATCAAAAATAATTTCAAGGTTTTTCACACTATACATGTACTAGGCTGAATGTACATGCAAATTTCACAACATTCTTCAACAAATTTCTTCTTTAAGCAAACATATTTATCACTTTCTTCATAATCAAAATATCATGTGCAAACATATATACACATATAGGTGCAAGGCCGAATCTCAAGGGGTTCATACCCATCCAAACACAAATTTTTACCAATCAAGTAACAAGCATAAATCATGCTCATGAATGCACCATGGCCGAATACATCACAACCATACCCCTTCAACTTCGGTCATGGTTAAACAAAGAATTCAATGTCCTACTCAAGAATACTAAAAAGAAATTTCAAGAGTAGTCAATCCATCATTACATGCATCATCAACAAGCTTCACATTTAGCATGCAATGGCTTTAACACAATATCAACCTTGGCCAAATACCATTTTTCATGGCGTAGCAAGGATTTGAACCATGGCTAACATGCACATCAAGTTAGCAACCAAAACAAGCATGAATCTCATGACACAACCTCAACATACCTTAATCTTGATGCAAGTATAGCCAAATCTCCTTCTAGATCTCTTCTAAACTAAAAATGGAGCAAAATTTCCTTCCTTCTTAGAATTTTCAGCCCAAAGAAAATGAGAATAGATGAACCAAATTTTTTCTTTTCCTTTCTCTCAACTCACGGCCAAGGGGGAAGCATGGATGAGACCATTTTTTTCTTTCTTTGCCCATGCTCTTTATTTTATTATTTCACCCTAATGCACCAACAAAACATGTTTCATGACATGTTTTGCCCATCCTCTTGCCATGGCGGCCACTAGCTATTGGGGGTGGGAAATTTGACATGCAAGTCCATTGTTTTGCATGCATGCTTTAATTAGTCATCACACATTTCCCCATCATACTTTCAAAGTTTACTACTAGGTCCTTTCTAGTGAAATTCACATTTATAACTCTAAATCAAAGCATCAAAATGTCACACATGAGTTAACACACATTATAGGCAATAAAATAAATATTAAATTATTTTTATGCCTCGGTTTTGTGGTCCCGAAACCACATTCCGACTAGGGTCGTTTTAAGGCTGTCACAACTCTCCCCCACTTAAGAAATTTTCGTCCCCGAAAATCTTACCGGTAAATAGGGTTGGGTATCGCTCTTTCATAGAGTTCTCGGTTTCCCAAGTAGCTTCTTCTATCCCGTGTTTGAGCCATAACACTTTCACCAGTGAACCCGCTTGTTTCGCAACTCTTTCACTTCACGTGCGAGATACGAATCGGTTCTTCCTCATAACTCATATTGGCTTGAATTTCAACCTCGATGGACTAATCACGTGCGATGGATCGGATCTATAGGGTGAAGCATCGAAACATGAAAGACATCGTGAAACTTTTCGAGTTCGGGGCAAAATCGGACGATATGCCCTGGACCGACTTCGCTCGGATATCTCATATGGCCCAATGAACCTCGGGCTCAACTTGCCCTTACGGTAGAATCGAGTATCTTTTTCCAAGGTGAAACCTTGAGAAACACTTTATCTCCCACGATGCTCGATGTCTTTACGCTTCGGATCCGCGTCGACTTCTGATGATCGGAGGCTATCTTTAGACTTTCACGGATTACTTTCACTTTCTGTTCAGCATCTCTAATCAAATCCACCCCGAAAATTTTGCTTTCACCGAGCTCAGTCCAAAACAATGGTGTACGGCATTTACGACCATACAAAGCCTCGTAGGGTGCCATCTTAATACTTGATTGAAAGCTGTTGTTGTAAGCGAATTCAATCAACGGAAAATACCGTTCCCATGAACCACTGAACTCGAGGATGCAACATCTCAACATATCCTCAAGTATCTGAATTATCCGCTCGGATTGACCATCGGTTTGGGGGTGAAAGGTGGTGCTGAAATGCAACTTGGTACCCAAAGCTTCTTGCAACTTTTTCCAAAATCGCGAGGTAAATCTCGGATCTCTATCCAACACGATGGAAATAGGCACCCCGTGCAATCTCACAATCTGAGAAACGTACAATTCGGCTAGTTTGTCCATTGAAAAATCCGTACGTACGGGGACAAAGTGAGCCGACTTAGTCAATCTATCTACCACGACCCAAACCGCATCCTTCTTACTCGCTGACAATGGCAGTCCGGATACAAAGTCCATGGTGACTCGATCCCATTTCCACTCGGGTATCGTGATCGGCTGAAGTAATCCTGAAGGCACTTGATGTTCCGCTTTCACTTGTTGACATATTAAACATCTCGAAACAAAGTCGGAGATGTCTCGTTTCATACCATGCCACCAAAACCGACATTTCAAATTGTTGTACATCTTCGTACTCCCCGGGTGGATTGCCATTCGGCTACAATGGGCTTCGTTTAGAATTATCGAAATAAGTTCCAAACTCTTTGGAACACACAGATGACTTTTGAACCTCAAACAATCGTCATCATCGATTTGAAACTCCGAGTCCTTGTTCGGAACACACTCAGCCCGTTTTGCAGCCAACTCGTCGTCGACTTTCTGAGCTTCACGAATATGATGTATCAATATTGGTTTGGCTTTCAATTCAGCTACTAACACATTGTCGGATCGAGCAGACAAGTGCACATTCATCGCTCGTAAAAGCGAATAATGATTTCTGACTTAAGGCATCGCAACCACATTAGCCTTTCCGGGTGATAATCAGCAGCGAGCTCATAATCTTTTAACAACTCGAGCCAACGTCTTTGTCGCAGATTTAAGTCTCTTTGGGTCATCAAATATTTGAGACTTTTGTGATCCGAATACACATGGCACTTCTCACCAAATAAGTAATGTCGCCATATCTTTAAAGGCGAATCGATGGCGACCAATTCGAGATCATGGGTCGGATAATTTTTCTCATGTGGCTTTAATTGTCTCGACGCGCATAGGCCACAACTCGCCCTTCTTGCATCAATCGCAACCCAACCCAAGTAGGGATGCGTCACTATAAATGACAAACACCTTGCCCGATTCGGGTTGCACTAAAATTGGGGCTTCATCAAATAAGTTTTCATTGATCGAAACTTTTCGACATTTCTCCGTCCATTCGAACTTAACATCCTTTTGGAGTAAGCCGTCATTGGCGTGGCTATCGTTGAGAAACCTTTTACAAATCGTCGGTAATAAGCGCCAGCCCAAAAAGCTCGAACCTCGGTAATATTTCTCGGAGGCTTCGATTAAGTATGATGAAATTTTGTTGGTCGACTCGAATACCCGATCTGAGATATCACATGCCCCAAGAAGCTAACCTCTCTTAACCAGAACTCACACTTGCTGAACTTAGCATATAATTGCTTATTCCGTAAAATTTGCAGCACTAACCTCAGGTGTTCAGCATGTTCGGTCTCGTTTCTTGAATAGACCAAGATGTCATCAATGAACACGACTACGAACCGATCCAAATATGGTCTGAAGATCCGATTCATTAAATTCATAAATACCACAGGGGCATTAGTAAGCCCAAACGGCATCACTAGGAACTCGTAGTGACCATATCTCGTTCTGAAGGCAGTCTTGGGTACGTCCGAATCTCAAATTCGTAATTGATAATAGCCCGATCTCAAATCTATTTTCGAGAACACTGAAGCTCCCTTCAGTTGATCGAACAAATCGTCGATACGTGGTAACGGATATTTTTCTTTATCGTCGCTTTATTAAGTCGACGATAGTCGATCTATGACCTCATGGTTCCATCCTTCTTTTCACAAACAACACTGGCGCACCCAAGGCGAGAAACTCAGGCGAGCAAAACCTCTATCCACCAATTCTTGCAACCGAGCTTTCAACTCCTTTAATTCCGTTGGTGCCATACGATCACGGACTATCGAAATTGAGTGGTACCGG
Source organism: Gossypium arboreum (assembly GCF_025698485.1). NCBI lineage: Eukaryota > Viridiplantae > Streptophyta > Magnoliopsida > Malvales > Malvaceae > Gossypium > Gossypium arboreum. Next base: position 41,911,175 of record NC_069076.1, read on the forward strand.
TACCAATTCGATGCCAAATTCTATTTCCGAACAAGTGGTAAACCCGCAATTCTTGAGGAAAACATCCGGTATTCACAAACCAGCGCACAGATTCGGGTTTCTTTTCGACTCCTTGTCATCGAGCACATACGCAAGGTACGCCGCACCCTTTTCTTACATATTTACGGGCCAACATTGCGATATTACAGCTGGCAACCCCTTTAAGTCTGTAGACTCAACCCGAATATCTCGTTATTCGCGCACCTCAGATCGATAGTCTTGCTTTTGCAATTTACAACCACATCGTGCATGGTCAACCAATCCAAACCAAGAATAACGTCGAATTCATCGAACGGCAAAAGCATCAAGTTCGCCGGAAAACAAGAACCTCGGAACACTAGGGGACTTTTCTTACACACTTTGTTGACAAGCACGTAATGACCCAAGGGTTTGACACCGAATTACAAACTCGATGAGACTCAATAGGCAAAGTCTTCTTTGGATGCTAAGGTTTCGCATATATAAGAATGAGTAGAACCAGGTCAATCAAAGCAATCACATTTGTATCGAAAAGAGTGAATGTACCGGTAATGAAATCTGGTGAGACAACATCCTCCCGTGTGCGTATGGCATAAGTCCTAGCAGGAGCACGAGCCTCGGTCTTGTTGTAGCATCTCTCGGCCCTCTCGACCGCCACTAGCATTGCCGCATTTTGGATGGCCTACCTCGGCGATGGTAGCTTTCGGGTTTCCACTTTGACTTACATTTTGTTCAAGCAACCTCGGGCGGTCCTTGATAAAGTGGTCACCGATCCACACTTATAACAGAGTGATCACGGAACCTCTGACTCCCGAATGCCATTTGCCACAATGCGACACGCCGTTCTCTCTCGGTGATCATTTCCACCACTGGCGATCGAAGTGACTCGTGTGGTCACAGGGGGTCGACCGTGATCTCGTCTAGAAAAGCCCAAAGCGCCTCTAGACCAGCTCACATCATCTCGAAATCTCTTCGATGCCTGTTGAAGAGACTTTCTCGAGGACCTTTTTCAGAATTCTCCAGTTCCCACATCAACTTTTTGTTTCTCCTTTCTAAGCTCTTGACTTTACAAGCTCGCTCAACAAGTACTACAAACTCTCGTATTTCGAGAATGCCAACGAACATCCTTATATCATCATTCAGCCCATCCTCGGCGTTTACACATAATAGCCGGACGAAATGCATTCTCGCGCGTCTGGCTAAGCCTCACAAATTTTCGTTAGTAGTCGGTAACTAACATAGAGCCTTGCTTAAGATCAAGAAATTCCTTCGCTTTTGGTCGATGAATCTCGGTGATATACTTTTTTGAACTCGTTTGAAAGAATTCCCAAGTCACTTGCTCCCTAGGCACCACGAAGTCGAGTACTCCACCAATAGTAGGCGGAATCGCGTAGCAAGGAGATGGTACACTTTAAGCACTCATCGGTGTACAAGATAGCTCATCAAGCACCGGATAGTGTTGTCCAACCAAAATTCAGCTTGCTCGGCATCGTCGCTATCCGTAGCCTTGAATTCAAGTGGCCCCATGTTTACGAATTCATCGATTGGGGCTTACTTGACCTTATTTGGTTAGTTCGGAGATATTGTAGGTGCGGGGTTCCATTAGTCGGAAATGGAGGTTGTGGAGCAGACCATGTTAGTTCGAATGTATTGGTTGAACCAATCATTCATCACGCTATAAAAGGCTTGCCTAGCCTCATCATTCGGATTGCTGGCCATAGGTTGAGAGTCCGCCGGAGCTGTCCCTTGCGCGGGAGCAGGCGCCACACTCTCCACATCATCAGCTATTGCTCGGTTGGGATCGGGATCCATTGCTATAAACAAACACAAATTCAGATTGTCAGAAATCACCACACTATCAATTTATCACTATATGCATGTATAGCTAGACCCCAAACATATCACGGTAGTCCTAGAATCGACTAAACCGTAGCTCTGATACCAATAAAATTGTAACACCCCAAACCCGAGACCATCGCCGGTGTCGGACGCGAGGGGTTAACGAGCCAAGTCCTCTTAAAGCACCGACCAATTTGGCATTTCCAGTCAGGCTGGAAATCTGCGTCACTTTCGCCTTAAAAATCATATCTCGAGTTTCAAAACTCGGAAACTGATTCCGTAAATTTTCCCTGAATTTAAACTCATTTATCCTTCCATGGATTTATTTCTAGAATTTTTGGTCGGGCCAATTGGTACAGTTTATTAGTTAAAGTCACCCATATTACAGGGATCGACTGCTCTGACCTTCGCGCGTTACAACTTGAATATCTCTCTGTACAGGGCTTTAATACTGGTGCCGTTTGTTTCTAATGAAACTAGACTCAAAATATAATCTTCACATATAATGCATGACTCCTAATTCTTTCTGGATAATTTATAGTAAATTTTTAAAGTCGCAACAGGGGACCCAGAAACCGTTCGGGCCCTGTCTCACGATAACTTTAATATCTCTTAACAAGTAACTCCTATGACCGTTTCGTTTCTTCCATATGAAAGTAGACTCATCAATGTTCATTAACATAACTTATTCACCATTTAATACCATTCCTACAATTTTTGGTGATTTTTCAAAACCACACCACTGCTGCTGCCAGCATCTGTTTTCAAGGTAACCTTTACCTATTTCATGATTTCCACGATTCAATTGCCCTCTTTGCATACATAGCACAAAGTGTGATCATGATTAACCATTCCAATGGCTAATCTTCTCAAAACAATTCCATACCCCATAATGATCAACATACAACGATTATAGTATCATACCAAAAGCGTATATAAGCCATTTTCGCATGGCTATCCAAGTTTACACAAACCGAAAGGTACATGACCTTCAACAATAGGGTAGTCCTATACATGCCATTTCAAAGTTCAACCAAAATTATACCAAAATGGAGGCTTTGATAGTGTAGATGACTTGACTTTAATGATCCCGGATCCGATCGCTAACTAGCAAAATCTATAAAATAGAGAGCCAAAGCAACAGAGTAAGCATTTTATGCTTAGTAAGTCTCAAGAAATAAAATCAGCTTTAACTAAAGCATTACATTCACATAGCCAAATGAATCATTTCATTAATACACATTCACATAATCATACTTACTTCACACTTCATCATTATATACTTTCACAAGATATCAACCAATTCAATAGCTGAAAACTCGTTAGTCGATTGAACGAATGTTACTCAAACATATCGACTTTTCCAATGCACATATAAACATACCTTATCCTTTGGGCTTTTCGGCGTACTAATTAAATTTATTACAGCAACCAATGCTCACCTCCAGCCCAAGCTTCTTGAATACAACCGGATATAACCATATGCACGAATGCCTTGGTCTTAGCCGGATAGAACGACTTGCACAAAGGCCTTGGGTATTAGCCGGATTTAACAACTTGCACGAATGCCTTGGTCTTAGCCGGATGTAGCCACTAGCACAATTGCCTTGGTCTTAACCGGATATAATTACTAGCATAAATGTCTTGGGACTTAGCCCGAATATCATTCAATTGCTCATGCACACACATACATCAATAATCATTACACATCCATGTTTCATTTTCGTTACTAAGGCTCAAACACAAACATATCACTAGCATAATCGCCTTGGGACTTAGCCCGGTATCATTCAAATACTCATACACACATAAATCAATAATCATTACACATCCATATTTCATTTCACATAATTCGAGTAGGGTCATTTCTTGAGGACTTACCTCGGATGTTGTCAAACGGCTTCAACGGCTATTCGATCACTTTTCCTTCCCTTTATCGGATTTAGCTCCCTTTTGCTCTTGAGCTTAACGAATACAAGTAGAAGTATTCAATATTTCTATCAATAATGTTTACTAGTAAATCACATTCGGCATCTCATATCATCTCACTTTATTATAATTTATCATTCAACCTTTGAACCAAAACGCCATTATATGGCCACATATACATGCATCCATATATTTAAGCTCAAGAATTTTAACATAACATCAAGTGCTCAAATTACTCATGTGGCCGATTATACATGGTCATAAATACACAAAATCAAAAATAATTTCAAGGTTTTTCACACTATACATGTACTAGGCCGAATGTACATGCAAATTTCACAACATTCTTCAACAAATTTCTTCTTTAAACAAACATATTTATCACTTTCTTCATAATCAAAATATCATGTGCAAACATATATACACATATAGGTGCAAGGCCGAATCTCAAGGGTTTCATACCCATCCAAACACAAATTTTTACCAATCAAGTAACAAGCATAAATCATGCTCATGAATGCACCATGGCGAATACATCACAACCATACCCCTTCAACTTGGTCATGGTTAAACAAAGAATTCAATGTCCTACTCAAGAATACTAAAAGAAATTTCAAGAGTAGTCAATCCATCATTACATGCATCATCAACAAGCTTCACATTTAGCATGCAATGGCTTTAACACAATATCAACCTTGGCCAAATACCATTTTTCATGGCATAGCAAGGATTTGAACCATGGCTAACATGCACATCAAGTTAGCAACCAAAACAAGCATGAATCTCATGACACAACCTCAACATACCTTAATCTTGATGCAAGTATAGCCAAATCTCCTTCTAGATCTCTTCTAAACTAAAAATGGAGCAAAATTTCCTTCCTTCTTAGAATTTTCAGCCCAAAGAAAATGAGAATAGATGAACCAAATTTTTTCTTTTCCTTTCTCTCAACTCACGGCCAAGGGGGAAAGCATGGATGAGACCATTTTTTTTCTTTCTTTGCCCATGCTCTTTATTTTATTATTTCACCCTAATGCACCAACAAAACATGTTTCATGACATGTTTTGCCCATCCTCTTGCCATGGCGGCCACTAGCTATTGGGGAAATTTGACATGCAAGTCCATTGTTTTGCATGCATGCTTTAATTAGTCATCACACATTTCCCCATCATACTTTCAAAGTTTACTACTAGGTCCTTTCTAGTGAAATTCACATTTATAACTCTAAATCAAAGCATCAAAAATGTCACACATGAGTTAACACACATTATAGGCAATAAAATAAATATTAAATTATTTTTATGCCTCGGTTTTGTGGTCCCGAAACCACATTCCGACTAGGGTCTTTTTAAGGCTGTCACAGATATAATGGTGATAAAATTGGAGAATTTGAAGGGAAATTATCTTGACGAGTTTAAATCGATTGAGGAGTGTAGGTGTATTTTTATTTATTTATTTATTTATTTTTAGTATAAATATGTGTGTCGTAAGGGCGAGTAAGGGCATTTGTTTTTTTTGTGTGCTTCAGTCGCATATCACCTCCTCTTTTCTTTAAGCCAAATCCTTGATCTTTTCTTCCCTATTTTAATCGAATCAATCTCTTCCCTCTTCAACTTAGCCAACTGTTTCTTTTTCATTTAAAATTTGATTCATACACTTTGGGGGTTTGATTTCTTGTTGGCAAGCAATCTCGCAATCGGTAATTGAATTAGATCTTCTTCGGCTTTTGTTAAATATTTCTAAGTTCTTTCGTTTCTACACTCTTAAAAGCCGATTCTTCTTTATTCTTTCAAAAAATTTCGTTAACCTACGGTTTCTCCATTTATTTCTCTTTTTCCCTCTCATTCAAGAGTGTGATCGCTGATGGAAAAAGGGGGACTACGTCAGATTTCGAGTTACATAGGCAGATCGCTGTCGATCAATCTAGTCAAGGCAAGTATAGGTGGTTCTTCGGTAGGTAGTGAATTTATTTTGAATTAATGGAATGTGACTAATGGAATATAACGTTGAATATAGGTTCAGGCGATTATGAATACTTAGTACTCCAGGTGATAAGGTGTGTACTTCTACCCTATGATAACTTGATATAAAGCCGAAGGTGTGTACACACACTGCACACACAAGTAGATCGACAAAAGCCGAAATGCCGAAAAGCTGAAAGTTTGACTACAGCAGTCTTGTGAGTGCGTGAACACTCATGATATGGAAACTGATAGGTTGTCTGAGGCCTCATGAGCGATTCCATGGGCTTAGGCTGTGAATTGGCCAATTGGGCCAGAATAGGCTTAATGGGCCTGATGGGCTGTTGGGCCCATAATAGGCAAAAATTGATAATTGATGCTATGTGATGAAAAATCATATGTGAGCATGACTATAAATGTGAATTGGGCCTAATGGGCCATATAAATGTGATTTGGGCCTAATGGGCCATATAAATGTGATTGGGCCTAGTGGGTCATATACAGGTATGTGAACTTGACTGGGCTTTGTAAGGGGTTTTAGGCCTAGTATATGATGACTACATAAAACTTAATTAATATATTGCCACCGTGAACAAGTCATAGGGTTAAGGTGTGGCAATGGGTATATGCATGTCTAGGATTGGATCTGGGGAGAGCTTGGTACTTAAGCGGTCTTAATAACTCACCTCCTCTTCTCTGGAATCCTACCTGGTGCATAGTATTCGTTCATCTTAGCTCACAGGATTTGTTAACGAGCCAAGGTAAGTGAAAACCGTAATAAAAGGAAAAATTACAGAAATGCCCGTAAGGGCGAAAATGACCGAAATACCCCTAGGCGTTAATGTAAATTTTATGGATGTGACATGCATATCTGCTGCATACATATGATATTCTGCTTAGGTTGCATATGGGTTGGGTATTATAGAACGGAGGAAGTATATGAGGATCGCATGGTTGCTTGACAATCGTGGATCCACCGACGGCTTTAAGCCTAATGTGTAAATGAAGGTAGTTCCGCAATATGGCTACCATGGATGTGTATCGGTTGGGTGAGTCGATATTTATATCCCCACATGATGGGTCAGGGGATGGAGCTGGTGTGTAGTGGATGGATTATTGGGATGGGATTGCACTGTGTTGCATTGTATGTATGATATTATTGTGATATTATTGCGATGTGGGCTTCGGCCCAACCGAGGCTAATTTGGGCCAAGGCCCAGAGATCACTGTTATTGAATTGGGCTCTGGCCCAAAATGACTAACAATTGCTTTATACTCGTTGAGGGTTGTACACACTGAGTTTTCGAAACTCACCCCCTTCTAAACTTTTCAGGTGATCCTCAGTAGGCGGTTCGACAGATGGAGGGACTCAGAGGTGGCCAACTAGTATAAAAAGTTTAGACTTAGTCTTTATGTAATTTTTAATATATTGACTTTAAATTATTTCTATTTGATTTGGGTTGTAACAAGGTCTTTCCTCTGGCTAATATTTCAAATTAGGATTATTATCATTTTTTTATGCTTTATATTTATTAGAAGTAGAACGTGGTTTCCTAAACCATAACTGTTTTTAAATACTATGTTTCCACAACTCAATTTTTAAATGACGAGTTTTCATAAAATCATATATTCTAAATAAAGCTTCCGCGACTGAAAAGAGATTTTACAAAGTAATTAAGGTTTTTCGTTTTAAGGAAGTGTTTCCAATGAAAACAAGGTTTTCGCTAAAACATTTCAATGTGACGCGTCAAATTGAGCCATAACGTCCGGGCCGAGTTTGGGGTGTTACACTTTAAACTAAGCTTTCGCAGCAAATAAAGTTTTAAAGGCAATAATGTTTTACAAGAGAATGACTTTTAATAAACCAACGGAAACTGAGGTTTTCACAAAGTTCTAAAATGGCCAGAGGTTCTAAATAGTAATAAGGGTCTTCAATGAGAACGTGGTTTTCGAAAAACACTTCAATGTGACACGCTAGATTTCGACCATAGCGTCTAGGCCGGGTTTGGGGTGTTACATTTAGTGGTATCAGAGCCAGGTTGTAAAACTTGACTATGGAATGGGTTTTAAAATTGGATCTCCGAAAGAATTCTTTCAAAAAGGTTTGAAAAGATTTGAAGTATTTGAAATGTTTTTCTGAATATTTTCCTGAAAGTGTGGTAACTGAGTCTCCGGCACCGAATCCGTAAGTTTTCTGTTAGACTGTACTTAAAGTTAGATTTTGTATTTATTCAGTGTATGTTCTGAAAATCAGATTTTTTTAAAGTTAGCAATAGTACCGTGATGGATTTCGAAGGCAAGCAAGGTCGCGAAGAGTTGCCCGTCTCCCAGAAACATGAGATGGTTCAGGAAACTATAGTCAAGGTAAGTCCGCCAACTTTGGGTAATAATAACCCAGAGCTTGGTACGGAGGCACTGACTCGGTCAGTAGGGGAAGTGCTGGAAGAAGTGTTCGAGGCAAGAGTTAAGGCGTATGGTGAAATACTTCAGGCTAGGCGCTTAGAGTGCAGCAGGAAGAGGGACCACAATCCTCTGAAGCAGGAGTCTTCTTCTGTGAAACGTGTTAAGACGCGTCTGAACTTTTCGGCCTGCGAGCATTGCAAAAAGCGCCATCCGAGTGAATGCTGGAGGAAGTCAGGAACGAGTCTCAGATGCTGGTCTAAGAAGCATTGGGTTTGGGATTGCACAGTTCCTTTTAAGTCAGGTGTGTTTTGTTGGATGTGATGTTTGAATATAGAAATTGTATGCATCTGTGGTAAATATATGTTTGCTTCTGTGATTAGATGTTTGGTTAGGTGTGAGAGGTTTTGAGATTAAGTTAAAAGTGTATTAGTGTAGTTTGGAACTAGAGTGCGCAGTGGGAGCGTAGTGGTGTAGATTGAGCTAAGCGCTTGTTCAGATAGTTGGAAATTACGAGGACGAAATTTCTTTAAGGGGGTAGAATTGTAATGCCCCGAATTTGGGCCTAAAAGTATTGGGCCTTGAGTGTGGGTCCGTAAGGAGGTTGTATATAAGCATTTAATTATGCAAGGAAACGACACAATTAAATGTCTGCTTTGGTGGTTTATGGCCTTGAGAAGTGTTGGAGAAATCTTGGGTTCAAACCTGGGCTTTAGCAAAAATTTTAGTTTTAAGTGAATAAAACTCTAGGTGCTTGGATAAAGGCCTTTTAAATTACTGTGGTAAATAAATGACACAAGGAAGCATGTGGTCTAGTGGTGGTGGCATCATTAAGGTTGCAAGGGAGCCTGGGTTCAAGTCTTGGCTTTTCCAATTTATTTTGGTTTTTATTTTAAAGGAATCTGGACGTTAGCACATATGCCTTATAATTAATTGAGGATAAAATATGACTCAATGAGCCTTGTGGTGTAGTGGCAAGGTAGCGTGTCGTGTAACTATGAGTTCTAAGGTTCAAGTCTTGGGATGCGCAATGGGGTATTTATTTTGCCATTTGAGCTGTGTAGGAGGTGGAGTTGGACTGGAACTCTGTGGTTGAATGGTCATAAAAAAATAAGGAATTTTCCTAATGGTTGAAAGTAATCCCACATCGGGAAGCTAACATGAGAATTGGCAAGAAGCTGGCTTTAAATAGAGCGAACCAGATGAGTTGGAGGGGGAAAAAGGGATTAAGACTGAATGTAGGATGTGCCAAGGTTGGCGATCGTGGACTTCGGCACGTTCTCATAAACAGGTGTGTATTCCGCACTACTCTAGCTGTAGAACTGAAAATGCCGGTCCACGGCGATGGCAGCCACACGAGCGTGCGAGCGCACGTGTGGGAGCCTTGACGTGATGGGTGAGGCCATCATAAGTGCTCTCATGGGCTTAGGTTGCTTTGGGCCATGTGGGCCCAATGGGCCCATGGGCCCAAGTGGATAAATTGTATGATTGTGTAGTAAATATTGGATTGGACTATGTGAATCTCATATTTGTAGGCTAGTATTACTGAAATGCCCCTGTAGGGTAGAATTACTAAAATACCCCTATAGGGTCGAATTACTGAAATACCCTTGGTTTACAAAATTACTGAAATACCCTTGGTTTACAAAATTACTGAATACCCTTGTTTTACAAAATTACCAAAATACCCTCAATTAGCAAAATTACCAAAATACCCCTATTTGTAAAATTACCAAAATACCCCTAATTTGTGAAATTACCAAAATACCCTTGACCTGTAAAATTACCGAAATACCCTTAACTTGTAAAATTACCGAAATACCCTCGATTTGTAAAATTATCAAAATACCCTTAATTTAAAAAATTACTAAAATACCCTTGATTTGGAAAATTACAGAAATACTCTTGATTTGGAAAATTACAGAAATACCCTTGACTTTCAAAAATTACAGAAATACCATTGGTTTGCAAAATTGCCGAAATACACTTGGTTTGTAGATTTACCAAAACACCCTTGTAAGGTGAAATGACTAAAATACCTCTAATAGGTAAAAAGATTGTTCTGCCCCTCTAGGGTATATAACTCATTGATAATACAATTTGATTGCTTTGACTATGTTTTGATTGAGAATGTATGACTGTGATTGGACTGTTGTGACTGTGATTTGAATCATTTTGTATGCCGTGTGTATATTTGCTGCATTCATATAATATTATGTTACACATGGGTGGAGGTTATGAAACAGAGGAAGAAATTGAGGATCGCATGGTTCCTTGACAACCGTGGATCCACCAATTGAGGATTGCATGGTTGTTTGACGACCGTGGATCCACCGATTAAGGATCGCATGGTTGCTTGACGATCGTGGATCCACCGGTGGCTTTTAAGCCCAATATATGATTGTTGACGACTCTGTGTCGATCATATTTAACCGAGGCTATGTGCCGACTATATTACCACCGCTGATGGCTACGTGCCTAACATGATACAGCTACTGATGGCTTAAAGCCAATTATTTTGATTATGGCTCTGTGCCAACCTACATATGGCTCTGTGCCAACCTGATTATGGTTGTGTGCCAAACGTATTTGCCTAAGGCTATGTGCCAATATATGATTATTGACGACTCTGTGTCGATCACATTTACCTAGGGCTGTGTGCCAGTTATGTTACTCTAGTTGAGGGCTATGTGCCTAACATAATGCAGTTATATAAGGCTTTGTGTCATTGTGCCATTCTGCATACGGCTTCCAACCGTCCTATTATCTGGCAGTGTTACTGCGATGTTTACGGCTATGTGCTGTCCTGTTTAAGGCTATGTGTTGTCCTGTCTAAGGCATTGAGCCGTCTTGTTGACTTGGTGCCACAACCAATACTAAGCTTGGTGTGTTGGCTGGGTGCATCGATTTTATCCCCACATGGTGAGTTGGTTGGTACGGGTTGTGTGTTGGTTGGACTGGGCTGGGAATCTATCTGCATTTCTGCATCTGACACTGATTTTGTACTGGGCTTAGGCCTACCTAATTCTATTAATTGGCTAGGCCCAACTGTTACAGATTTTGAGAATGGGCTAGGCCCAATTGATTCTGATGAGGACTTAGACCCAAGTGAAATTGTAATGGCTTTGGCCCACACACATTGTTCTATTACTGTAATGGGCTCGGCCTGCATCGATTCTCAATGCAATACATTTACTAACTGTTTTAGTTTAGGAGGGGATTACACACTGAGTTTTCATAAACTTACCCCGTTTATTAACTGTGCAGATAATCTCCAGCATTAGGAGGATCGGTGCTGCGAGGGACTCGGAAGTGGCCACATAACTGCTATTGTTTCCGATTTTCTTTTTAGTTATCTATTCACAAGTACTTATATTTGATCTGGGTTGTAACAAGGCCTCTTTTAGTTTCTGGTTCTAAATTTGGTATTTTATTTGTTGTTTTATAACTGCTGGAGTAGAATACGATTTTCTTTTCCAAAACAATAATTGTTTTTTCAAAATATCACGTTTCCGCAATACTTTAAACTAAGCTTCCGCAGCAAATAAAGTTTTAAAGGTAATAATGTTTTACAAGAGAATGATTTTTAATAAACCAACAGAAACTGAGGTTTTCACAAAGTTTTAAAATGGCCAGAGGTTCTAAATAGCAAGAAGGGTTTTCAATGAGAACATGGTTTTCGAAAAACTCTTCAATGTGACATGCCAGATTTCAGCCATAGCGTTTAGGTCGGGTTTGGGGTGTTACAACTTCTAAAATTTCTACAACACTTAGAAAATTTTCATGCTTTAGAGGGTCACACGCCCGTGTAGGTAGGCCGTGTGGTCTCACGTGCCCGTGTGCTAGACCGTGTGGGCGATTTTAATTTCATAATTTTTTTATAAATTAGGGGCAGACTTTACACGCCATGTCCCTGGGCCGTGTCCTTCACATGACTGAGATACACGGTCGTGTCTCTGCCCGTGTGGCCAAATCGAAGCTAAAATTCAAGAATATAGAGGACACACTGTCGGATCACACACCCAGTGGGCAAGTCGTGTGTCACACACGGCCTAGACATATGCCCGTGTGTCTACCCGTATGGACAAAATAAGGCTATTTACCAAGCCTTTTTGCCACCCATACTTGCACCAACCTACACTGTAACACCCCTACCCGTGTCCGACGCTGGGACAAGATACGAAGCATTACCGGACTTAAACACAAACAATCATGCAAATCAGACCAAACAATCATGTAAATCGGACCATAAAATTTCATTCATATTTTAAAACATTCAATCACATGCACATAGTCCCTTATTTAGGTTTACGAAGCACAAAACATACTTTAGAAAGGGTTCGGGACTAAATCGAGAACTTTGGAAAGCTCAGGGAAAAACTTAGAAAATTTTCCCATGAAACAAGGTCACGCGCCAGTATGGACACAGGGGCACGCCCGTGTGCCATCAAAATGCCCGTGTCCTCAGGCCGTGTAACTTTCTATTTATGACGTCAGCAAATAAATTGAACTACACGGTCAAGCCACACACCAGTGTGCTAGGCCATGTCATCCACACGACTAAGACACACGGCCGTGTCTCTGCCCATGTGGCCAACACTTAGGCTATTTTCCAAGCCTTTTATTACCCTTAATCTCTTTCATACTTAAACATATCATAAACACATGTTATAACATCATTTCAATGGTCAATCATTCTTTAATAAAACTCAATTAAAGCATTTGTATATTGTCATACATGTGTTTCTCCATTTCTCATGTTACACCAAGTTAGACATTCCAATTCACGTTCAATAGCCTTATCATATTGATAACCACTTTTACCAATTAACCACAACATTTTACCCAACACTCAGTCTCTACTCATTCAGAAAATATTCGTGTTCAATCATTATCAATTTATTACCAAGTCACGTATTTATTCCATAACCATGACCATTTCGAATGGTCCTAAGGAATTCATTATGCACATATGTCATACACTTCTCATTCATAGTAATCAAGCAAAATCACATAACCACATCCCAAGACATTAACATATAGCATGTATGAATAGGCTTACAAGCCATAACCATTATAAGCCATATCTCATGGTTATATACCATGAATCAATATAAGCCAATACATTTGGCTAATCATAACAACATCTAACATAAAACTAGGTCCCTATACATGCCACTAACTTGCAGACATTAAGACTAATCAATACTCCAAAGGTGGTAGCTTGATAGTGTGATGCTGCCCCCAACGATCTCCAACCCTGAGTCGACCTGACAACACTAAAAAAATGGAGAGGAGCGAATAAGCTTAAAGCTTAGTAAGTTCACATGAAAAATAATAAGCATTGCATTAACATGTTATTTTTCAGTTTCTCTCTATTTATTCAAAGTCTATTTCTGTTATTTTCTCAAGTCATAGTCACTAAATTATTTATATCCAAAGCTACGAAACTCCAAATTGAGAACCGTTAATTCTTTCAGAAACTAGACTCATATATCTTCTTACCATAAAAGTTTTAGAATTTTTGGTATAGCCAATAAGTACAATTTATTCTTTAAAGTCTCCCCTATTTTGCTGTCCAATAGTTCCGACCTTCCTTTACTAAAAATCAATTATCTCATAGTAAGGAACTTGGACAATGTTACCGTCTATTTCCCTTGAAAATAGACTCATTGAGGATTTTAATCATATAATTTATAACTCATGATTATTTTTTTACAATTTCTGGTGATTTTTCCAAGTCAGAATAGGGGATTCCAAACTTATCTTGACTCTATCTCACAAGAATTAAAATATCTCGAAATGTGAGATTTCTATGCTTACAGCGTTTCCTTTATATGAAACTTCAATTCCATATCTTATTCAGCCTTTAATTTGACTTCCACAATTTTTGGTGGATTTTCAAAGTAGGACTACTGCTGCTGTCCAAACTGTTTTAGTGCAGCAAAATGATAATCAACATAAGATTGCCATAAAAATTATTCACATATGAATCACTCATTCATTTACATTCTTATCACAAGTCCATTTCATTTCACATGTCAAACATATGTTCTTAGGTTTCGAGTACGTACCTGTGCTATCATTTTGTACAACACTCATCCAAACATAACAATTCATATGCATCATAATAGTATCATATAATATAAATGATGTATCATGGCAAGGACTCTTTATTTCATTTTTCATATCAAACTCGTTGAATTTCTCGAAATCTCAATGGATATCCCATTCACCATCAATTCATACAAGTGATCATTTCAAGTACGCGCTCCCATGAACCTCGTTCCTACGGTGGGATTACCAGTCCAAGCTAAATCCCTTGTAATATAAACTCATAGAATGTCGTCGAAATTACCAGTTTAGTTTAAATCCCTCGTAATATGAACTCATAGAATGTCGTCGGGATTACCAGTCCAGGTTAAATCCCTTGCAACGACAACTACTCTTATGAGTTCGGATCTGAATTACCAATCCAGGCTAAATTCAGACCCAAATCGAATTACCCGTCTAGGCTAAATCCATTCCAGCACACATATTCTTCGGGAGGCTAGATCACTTTACAAGTTCATGTCCGTCAATTAGTATTTTCCCTTTCTAAAGAGCACACTCCCTTGAACCTCCTTTCTTACAATGGGATTACCAGTCCAGGTTAAATCCCCTGTAATGACGTATGCTCTAATGAGCTCGTATCTAAATTACCAATTCAGGCTAAATTCAGATCCTAATCGGAGTACCGATCTGAGCTAAATTAGTTTACACATATTCTTCGGGAGGGCTATATAGGGATTGGATCACCCGTCCGGGCTAAATCCTTTTTTCCGTCAATTCCTTTTTAAGAGAATCCATGGAGTATCCTTTTTATTCAATTAGGTATTTAATCCCCTTTCCCCATTTATATCCATGTCTCAAAATATCATTCATGTTTTCATGGTAACAATTAACAAATAATATGTAACGCCCCAATTTTCGGGAATTCTGTGAATCTTGGCATAGGTTTAATTATGTTAGTGGGCCTCTAGAAGGCCCAAGCTTAAGATAGAACCCGAAAATTTTAGTTAATTTTTGTTCCATAAGAAAAAGGGGGTGAAATTATGAAATAGGACCTATGTGAAAATGTTTGAAAATGCTATATGCTAAATTGAAGTGGCCAAACAAATAGGAGTACAAAATAGGAGGATTTGCATGACAAACCTCCCATTTTACATGAAGTGGCCGGCCATCATGTTGTTGAAGACAATATGTGCACTTGATATCCATAATTTATGGTACAAATTGATAAAAAATGATAATGGGTTAGCTAAATGTTCCATGATAATGGGTTAGGTAAATGTTCCATGATGGGCATTTCATGTCTTTTGTATTAAAGAATTAAATGGATGAAATATGAAATTTTATTAAAAGAAAAAGGGGTGAAAAGAACAAAGTTTTGTCCATCTTTGTTCATCATAGCGAAAGTTAGAGAAGAGAAAGGAGAGGAGAAAGCTCTTGAATGTTCGATCACTTGGGAAGAAAATTGAAGGTAAGTTCATGGTAGTTTGCTTCTATCTTGATGTTCATGAGTTCTTCTTAATTCTACCTTAACTCTTGAAGCATATTTTGGTTTTTGGGTGTGTTGTGAGCATTTGGTCATGAATTAAAATAAAGGAAATGGTTGTTGTTTCATGTTCTTTTGATGAAAAATGGAAGATAGGTGAAGTTGAGCCGAACAAATGATCATGCATGTGCCTTAGATGCTAAAGGGAAAAATCGGCTAACATATTGTGCTTTAAAATGATGAAATGGAGATTATGCTTAAGTAAAAATCATAGATATGTGATGATTTATTGGTGATATACATGTTTAAATAACATGCATGCAAGTTATGTGTGAAAGAGTGAATTTGGTAATAAATCTGCTTGGGACAGCAGCAGTAATGTGACTTTGGAAAATCACCATAAATTGTAGGAGATAAATTAGAAGCTAAATAAATTATGTAATTAAAGCTTAATGAGTCTAGTTGCAAATGAAATAAACGAGAACATATTTTGAATTCTGTAAAATGAGAAATTTGATTCGTAATGAAGAGTGGTCAGATTAGTCAAACAGTGAAACATGGGAAACTTTGAGAAAAATCTGGTATTTATTGGCTAAACCAAAAATTCTGAAAATTTAATGGATAGAAGATATATGAGTCTATTTTCAGGGAAAATTAACGGCACTTGATTTGGAGTTTTGTAGCTCCATTTATAAATGATTTAGTGACTGTTGCTCAGGAAGACAGCTTGCAGTGAAATTTTGATTATGTGGTAAACATTGACAAAAAAATTGTTAATGAGTTGCTTATTGATTTCTTATAAGCTTACTATGATCTGTAGGTGTGGTCGGCCGAATATTGTAAGGGGTTAATCGTAGTTCAGTATTTGAATAGTTAGATTAACGTGTTAGTAATCCAATTGTAGGCGGTTGTGTGTGGATCTAAATCACATATATATCGTAAGCAGGTGTGTAACTAAGACCCTCTTTCTTAGTCTAGATCGCAAAAGTCGAAAAGCCAAAATGCCGAAAACAGTATTTTGTAGATTTATGAGTGTCTGAATGCTCGTGAGGTAAATCGATTAATGTTTTTGGTAGCTACAATGTTTGGACCGCAAAGTGCATGATTTACGTGCCCTCGATATTTTTGGGCTTAATGGGCCAAAATTGGAATGATGGGCCAACGGGCCCAATTCGGTAAGAACCCTCGATGCGTAATTACATTAGTACGTGAAAGGTAGGAATATGCATGAAAAACCCTAAAATAGATAAATTACTGAAATACCTTTAAAAGTGGAAAATTTACAGTTTTACCCCTAGGAGATAAATTACCGAAATACACCTAGGGTTAAATTGACTTAAATGCATGTTTGAGTGATGTTATTTAATGCAAGCCATGTTGTTCTTATCGATGCATGGGATGGGATATTGTGGAGGAAGTCTTGAAAGTGGCTTGTCCACGTCTTGGAGGCTTTGCCTCAATTCTTGATAGCTGAGCAAAGAACGCCGCAATTGTGGAGTGTTAATTTGGGTGGGTTGAGCTATTCCCACATGGAGTGTAGGGCTGATGCAGGTGGAGTGTAGTGGTTGGTGGGTTGAGTAGTCTCCCAAATGGGCTTGCATATGTTTATTAATGTTGCATGTATTTTGAAATGGGCCTATGGGCCATCTTGTTATCTGAATAAGGGCTAAGGCCAGTTTATTATGTCTGAAAAGGGCTCGGCCAAGATATCCTTTATTACTGAATGGGCTTAGGCCCAATGGGCTTGAGTTGACTTCGATTTTGAATGGGTTTTCCTTACACACTGAGTTTCCCTAAACTCACCCCTTCTTTAACCTTCAGGTGAGCCTTGATGTGGGTGACTTGGAGTCGGAGGGGATTTAGAGTGGCCATGGTGAATACTTTTGGGTTTGAAAAAGAGACTGATTTTCTTAAGTTATTTTTAATTACTATTTAATTTTTGGATTGTAATAAGACCATTTTAACTTTATTTTCTTCTTTGATTTTCTGGGATTATATTATTTTAAACAACTTTAAATTGATGGATAATAATTCAAATGAGCTAGACTTAGGGCGTGATTTCAAAACGATACTTGTTTTTTTAAAATAACACGACGTCACGAATACTCGATTTACCAAAGATAACCACTCAAAGAAATTTCAACTTGTTCTAACCAAGTGTGGCAATGGATGTGGACATGTCTAGGATTGGATCCAATCGGAGAGCTTGGTACTTAAGCAGCCTTCATGGCTCACCTCCTCTGTTATGGATACCTACCTAGTGCCCAGATTCCATTCACTTGGTTAGTTTAACAAAAGTCGGCTTTTAAAACACTAAAAAGGAAACACGGGTTTTTGACTTCAATGTGGCACGTCGGATTCGGCCTTAACGTCTGGGCCGGGTTTGAGGGTGCTACATTTAGTGGTATCAGAGCCCAGTCGCAACAACTCGGCTGTGGATCGGGTCTAAAAAGGGTTTTCAAAACTTTGTGCCAAAAAAAAAGAGGGTATTTTTGGAAAAACCTGACTTTTGAAAATTTCCTGTTTAAAGGAGATAATCTCCGAACTTGTTTTTTTTAACACAAATGTTTGGAAAATGGATTTCAAAAAGCCTAAATCTTTTGAGTTTATCTGAAAACTGATGAGGTGGCACACTAAATCCCCGGCACCAAGGCTGTAAATAATATTCTATTTTATATACTGAACTGTACTGTAGTTAGTACTAAACCTTAGAGATAGTATTATAGATAATATAGCGTAAAGGCTACTGGCCCAAGCGTAGGGTAAACTAAGCCCTAGGAAAGCGAGGCAAGAGCAAAAGCGTGGTTACTGCGAGAACAACTCGAAACCTTATCATTCATAAGATATTTCGTAATAAGCAGTGGAAACAGTAAACTAACTGCATAAAATTCGTAATTAGATAAATCGATATGAGTACGAGAGCTACTCGGGAAAGAGGCCGTGGTCGAGGTCGAGGTAGTACTCAAGTTGGATCTTCGTCTTCTGAACACATACCCGCTGGAGTAGCACGACCACCACCGGTGGATGTGAACGGTCCGTATGATCGGGTCGCGGGGAATGACGCTCTGTCCTAGGCCATGTTGAGAGTTTTGGAAAGGGTGGCCGGAGCTAATATCGGGCCCATGAATAGGGGGTCCATTTCTGAGCGACTCCGGGCCAACGGAGCGGAAGTTTTTAGGGGTGCATCTGGAGTAGCCCCAAATGTGGTAATCTTGGTGGAAGCATGGAGCGGATTATGGATAAGTTGGACTGCTCAGTAGAGCAAAAGTTAAAAGGAGCAGTATCCTTACTACGGGACGAGGCGTATCAGTGGTGGATCACTGTGAGAGAGGGTACCCCAGCTGAGAGGGTAACTTGGGAGTTGTTTAAGCAGTCCTTCAAGGCGAAGTATGTCGGAGCTAGCTATGTGGATACGCGAAGGAAGGAATTCGTGAACCTAACCCAGGGTGGTAAGACCGTTGCTGAATATGAGGCAGAGTTTCTGCAATTGAGTCGGTATGCTAATGGTATTGTCTCTACTGAATACGAGCGCAGTGTTCGCTTTGAGGATGGCCTCAGGGATGAGCTAAGGGTGCTCATAGCTCCGCAAAGAGAGCGCAATTTTGCTGCACCGGTAGAAAAGGCTAAGATAGCCAAAGAGGTGAAGCAAGTTGAACGAAGGAACCGCGACAGGGATCGAAATCGGTTCAGGAGAGATGCTGGACCAACTGGTGCTACAAACCGGAATGTTAAGAGAGCTGGGATGGAGGAACCAGTTCGAGCGATTCCGGTGAACACTGTTAGAACACAAGCTTGTGGAGATTGTGGTAGAATGCATCTGGGGGAATGTTGGAAACGTTCTGGGCTTGTTTTCGTTGTGGATCAAAGGAACATAAGATCAGGGATTGTCCTAAGAGGCCAGCTCAGGCTCAAGTGGTTGAACAAAGGGCTGTGCAACCCGTGCAAGCAGCACTAGGTGGACCGTCGCCGTCGAGAGGTCATGGCCGAGGTTGCAGTGGAAATGGCCATGGACGTAGGGCACCTGGCAAGGGTACTGTTAACACTGAGGCTCGTCAGCCAGCTTTGGTATATGCTGTTCGTCGCCGCGAGGAGGGTGACGCATCTGACGTCATAACTGGTACGTTTTTGGTTTCTAGCATGCCGTATACTGCCTTAGTGGATATTGGATCTACTCATTCCTATGTTGTATGTGCCATATCTGGGTCGTTGGGTGTGCACTCTGAGGAGATTGTGAGTGGGGTATTTGTACTAAGTCCTTTGGGTCACTCGGTTAGGGTAGACAAACTGTATAGGGATGTACCCTTAGAAACTCAAGGTAAGTTTTCCCTGGAAATCTGATGGAGTTACCGTTCGGAGAGTTTGATCTCATTTTGGGAATGGACTGGCTTGTTAAGCATAAAGCGACTCTGGATTGTGTTGCTAAACAAATGGTGTTAAGGACTGCAAAGGATGAAGAGGTTATGGTGATAGGTGAGCGAAGGGATTATTTGTCCAATGTGGTGTCGGCATTAAGAGTCGAAAAGTGGATTCGGAAAGGTTGTGAGGTCTATTTGGCATTTGTAAGTCAGTCAGAAGAGGAGGGACTGACAGTGGATAAGGTTAGGACCGTAAAGGAGTTCCAAGATGTTTTTCCAGAGGAGCTTCCAGGATTGCCTTTGAACCGAGAAGTTGAGTTTGGAATAGATTTGTTGCCTGGAACGGCGCCTGTGTCCATCGCACCGTATAGGATGGCACCGAAGGAGTTAGTGGAGTTAAAGGCTCAAATTCAAGAGTTGTTGGATAGGGGCTTCATTAGGCCAAGCGTGTCTCCATGGGGAGCACCGGTGCTATTTGTGAAGAAAAAGGATGGGACAATGCGCATGTGCATCGATTACTGCCAGTTGAACAAACTGACGATAAAGAACAAATACCCTCTGCCAAGGATTGATGATTTATTTGACCAACTTAGAGGAGCTTTGGTATTTTCCATGATTGATCTTCAATCTGGATACCATCAGTTAAGGGTAAAGGAAGTGGATATTCATAAGACAGCATTCAGGACTCGATATGGTCATTACGAGTTCCTGGTTATGCCGTTTGGGTTGACGAACACACCTGTCGCTTTCATGGATCTGATGAATAGAGTGTTCCAACCTTACTTGGACCGATTCGTGGTAGTTTTCATTGATGATATTCTGGTATACTCAGAATCCGAGGAGAAACATGAGGAGCATCTACGTATTGTCTTTGCAAGTCTTTGAGAGAGAAGGGCGTATGCAAAGTTTAATAAGTGTGAATTTTGGTTGCGAAGTGGCTTTTCTAGGTCATGTGGTTTCGCTAAAGGAATTAGAGTGGATCATCGAAAAGTTGAGGCGATTACGGGATGGAAGCCACCAAAATCGATGATCGGAAATTCGGAGTTTTCGGGTTTGGCGGCTATTAGAAGGTTCGTAGAAGGATTTTCTCGATTCTTTGCACCATTGACTAAACTGTTAAGGAAAGGGTAGCATTTGTCTCGGTGAGAGTCAAGAAAAGCTTTTGACCATTTGAAAAAGGTATTGATGAAGCACCGGTGTTGATTCAACCGAGTCTGGAAGGACTTCACTTTGTGTCAATGATGCGTCACATGTGGGGTTAGGATGTGTCTTGATGCAAGAGGGTAAGGTGGTCGCTTATGCTTCACGGCGACTTAAGTCTCATAAAGCGAACTACCCTACGCATACGACTTAGAGCTAGCGCAGTGATCTTCGCGTTGAAAATCTAGAGATATTACTTATATGGAGAAAAGTGTATCATATACACGGACCATAAGAGCCTAAAGTATCTGTTAACTCGAAGGAGTTAAACCTTAGGCAACGAAGATGGGTAGAGTTGCTTAAGGATTACGATCGCTCGATTGAGTACCACCTGTAAGGCTAACGTGGTGGTGATGCGTTGAGTCGAAGGGTTGTTTCGATTTGAGAGCCTTGTTTGCACGTTTGAGTCTGTTTGATGATGGAAGTCATTAGCGAATTGCAAGTGAAGCCTATTTGGGTGAGCAGTTAAAGAAAAATAGTTGAAGGATAACTCGTTGGTTCTTGATTTGACAAGTTGAGAAGGGTGAGAATGAGGATTTTGGATGAATCTTGATGGAGTTTTACGCCCGAGGAAGAATTTGTCTTCGAAGGACTCGACTTGAGACAGTCAATATTGAAGGAAGCTCATGAGGAATTTGTGCCATGCATCCCGGAGGGAATAAGTTGTATCACGACTTGCAAGAACTGTCTTGGTGGCACGGGCTTAAACGAAAGTAACGGAGTTCATGGGAAATGTCGACATGCCGACAAGTGAAAGTGAACATCAATTTCCTTCAATTACGCAACGGTGAAAATTCCATTGTGGAAGTGGGAGAGAGTCGCTATGGACTTTGTGAGTGGGCTACCTTTGACACCCACCAAGAAAGATTACGTGTGGGTAGTGGTGGATAGGTTAACAAAATCGCCTATTTCATACCATTCGTCTTGATTACTCCTGCAAAAGTTGCCTAGGTTGTATGTGGCAGAGATAGTGCGACTACATGGAGTGCCAGTGTCGATTATTTCCGATCGAGACCCTAGGTTTACATCTCGATTCTGGAAGAAGTTGCAGGAGGCATTGGGTACACGTTTGGATTTCAGTACTGCCTTTCACCCACAGACAGATCGACAGTCAGAGAGGGTTATTCAGATTTTGGAGGATATGTTAAGGGGTTGTATCATCGATTTTTGTGGGAGTTGGGAGGACTACTTGCCATTGGCGAAGTTTGCATACAATAACAGCTACCAAACAAGTATTCAGATGGCTCCATATGAGGCACTTTATGGGTGGAGATGTCATACGCCTACGTATTGTACAGAGTTAGGTGAACGACAAGTGCTTGGACCAGATTTGGTGGCAGATACTGAAAGTAAGGTTAAGTTGATAAGAGATTGATTAAAGGAGGCATCTGATAGACAGAAGTTGTATGCGGACCTAAAGCGCAAAGAGATAGAGTTCGCGGTTGGAGATATGGTTTTCTTAAAGGTTTCACCTTGGAAGAAGATCTTGAGATTCGGCAAGAAAGGCAAATTGAGTCCGCGGTTTATAGGGTCTTATCGAGTTCTTAAACGGGTAGGGCCAGTAGTGTATCAGTTAGAGTTACCACCAGAGTTAGACAGAATCCATGACGTTTTTTATGTGTCTATGTTAAGACGATATCGATCAGATCCCTCACATGTTGTGCTAGTGGAGGAGATTGAAGTAATGACTGATTTGACCTTTGAGGAAGAACCCATACAAATTTTAGATCGAGAGGTTACAGTTCTAAGAAAGAAGTCGGTTCCGTTGGTAAAAGTACTCTAGCGTAATAATGGAAGGGAAGAAGCTACTTGGGAATCAGAAGAGACTATGCGTCAACAATACCCTCAACTATTTGGATCAGGTAAATTTTGAGGCCGAAATTTCTTTAAGGGGGGTAGAGTTGTAACGCCCTAATTTTCGAGAATTCTGTCAATGTTGGCATAGGTTTAATTATGTTAGTGGGCCTCTAAAAGGCCCAAGCTTAAGATAGAACCCGACAATTTTAGTTAATTTTTGTTCCATAAGAAAAAGGGGGTGAAATTATGAAATAGGACCTATGTGAAAATGTTTGAAAATGCTATATGCTAAATTGAAGTGGCCAAACAAATAGGAGTGCAAAATAGGAGGATTTACATGACAAACCTCCCATTTTACATGAAGCGGCCGGCCATCATGTTGTTGAAGACAATATGTGCACTTGATATCCATAATTTATGGTACAAATTGATAACAATTGATAATGGGTTAGGTAAATGTTCCATGATAATGGGTTAGGTAAATGTTCCATGATGGGCATTTCATGTCTTTTGTATTAAAGAATTAAATGGATGAAATATAAAATTTTATTAAAAGAAAAATGGGTGAAAAGAACAAAGTTTTGTCCATCTTTGTTCATCATAGCCGAAAGTTAGAGAAGAGAAATGAGAGGAGAAAGCTCTTGAATGTTCGGTCACTTGGGGAAGAAAATTGAAGGTAAGTTCATGGTAGTTTACTTCTATCTTGATGTTCATGAGTTCTTCTCAATTCTACCTTAACTCTTGAAGCATATTTTGGTTTTTGGGTGTGTTGTGAGCATTTGGTCATGAATTGAAATGAAGGAAATGGTTGTTGTTTCATGTTCTTTTGATGAAAAATGGAAGATAGGTGAAGTTGAGCCAAACAAATGATCATGCATGTGCCTTAGATGCTAAAGGGAAAAATCGGCTAACATATTGTGCTTTAAAATGATGAAATGGAGATTATGCTTAAATAAAAATCATAGATATGTGATGATTGATTGGTGATATACATGTTTAAATAACATGCATGCATGTTATGTGTGAAAGAGTGAATTTGGTAATAAATCGCTTGGGGAAGAAGAGAACGTGACTTTGGAAAATCACCATAAATTGTGGGAGATAAATTAGAAGCTGAATAAATTATGTACTTAAATCTTAATGAGTCTAGTTGCAAATGAAATAAATGAGAACATATTTTCAATTCTGTACAATAAGAAATTTGATTCGTAATGAAGAGTGGTCAGATTAGTCAAACAGTGAAACATGGGAAACTTTGAGAAAAATCTATTATTGATTGGCTAAACCAAAAATTCTGAAAATTTTATGGATAGAAGATATATGAGTCTATTTTTAGGGAAAATTAATGGCACTTGATTTGAGTTTGGTAGCTCCAGTTATAAATGATTTAGTGACTGTTGCTCAGGAAGACAGCTTGCAGTGAAATTTTGATTATGTGGTAAACATTGACAAAAAAATTGTTAATGAGTTGCTTATTGGTTTCTTATAAGCTTACTATGATCTGTAGGTGTGGTCGGCCGAATATTGTAAGGGGTTAATACGTAGTTCGTATTTGAATAGTTAGATTAACATGTTAGTAATCCAATTGTAGGCAGTTCGTGTGTGGATCTCGTCAGCATATCATCGCAAACATGTGTGTAACTAACACCCTCTTTCTTAGTCTAGATCAGCAAAAGTCGAAAAGCCGAAATGCCGAAAACTGGTATTTTGTAGATCTGCGAGTGTGCGAATGCTTGTAAGGTAAATCGATTAAAGTTTTTGGTAAGCTGCAATGTTTGGACTGCAAAGTGCATGATTTCTGTGCCCTCGATATTTTTGGGCTTAATGGGCCAAAAGCGGAATGATGGGCCAAGGGCCCAATTCGTAAGAACCCTCGATGCGTAATTACATTAGTACGTGAAAGGTAGGAATATGCATGAAAAACCCTAAAATAGATAAATTACTCAAATACCTTTAAAAGTGGAAATTTACAGTTTTACCCCTAGGAGATAAATTACTGAAATACCCCTAGGGTTAAATTGACTTAAATGCATGTTTGACTGTTGTTATTTAATGCATGCCATGTTGTTCTTATCGATGCATGGGACTGGGATATTGACGGAGGAAGTACTGAAAGTGGCTTGTCCACGTCTTGGAGGCTTTGCCTCAATTCTTTGATAACTGACAGCAAGGTGCAAGCTGTGGAGTGTTAATGGGTGGGTTGAGCTATTCCCACATGGAGTGTAGGGCTGGTGATGCGGTGGAGTGTAGTGGTTGGTGGGTTGAGTAGTCTCCCAAATGGGCTTGTATATGTTTATTAATGTTGCATGTATTTTGAAATGGGCCTATGGGCCATATTGTTATCTGAATAAGGGGCTAAGGCCCAGTTTATTGTAATATGAAAAGGGCTCTGGCCCAATATCACTATTACCTGAATGGGCTTAGGCCCAATGGGCTTGAGCTGACTTCGATTTTGAATGGGTTTTCCTTACGCACTGTGTTTCCCCAAACTCACCCCTTCTTTAACCTTGCAGGTGAGCCTTGATGTGGGTGACTTGGGGCCGGAGGGGATTCAGAGTGGCCATGGTGAATACTTTTGGGTTTGAAAAGAGACTGGTTTTTTAAGTTATTTTAATTACTATTTAATTTTGGGTTGTAATAAGGCCATTTTAACTTTATTTTCTTCTTTGATTTTCTGGGATTATATTATTTTAAACAACTTTAAATTGATGGATAATAATTCAAATGGGCTAGACTTAGGGCGTGATAGGGCGTGATTTCAAAACGATACTTGTTTTTTTTAAAATAACACGACGTCACGAATACTCGATTTACCAAAGATAACCACTCAAAGAAATTTCAACTTGTTATAACCAAGTGTGTCAATGGATGTGGACATGTCTAGGATTGGATCCAATCGGAGAGCTTGGTACTTAAGCAGCCTTCATGGCTCACCTCCTCTGTTATGGATACCTACCTGGTGCCCAGCTTCCATTCACTTGGTTAGTTTAACAAAAGTCGGCTTTTAAAACACTAAAAAGGGAACACGGGTTTTTGACTTCAATGTGGCACGTCGGATTCGGCCTTAACGTCTGGGCCGAGTTTAGAAGTGCTACATAATACATGAAACATCAAAACACATAATACATGGTAGAAATGAAATATTTACATTTCACATTATATCAAGGCATTAGAGATATCATACAATGTCACATTAATTATGCAATTACTAATCATGTATCATTTTTCTCTTGAATTTCATGCATCATTGTTTCATATCATATTTTCACATCATGAACTCATTCCATCACCTTTCAATGTATTCACTCATGCCATTCAAACAATGACAATAAGGAATTTTTAATTTAAACAAGCATTGCATTATTATTGACACACGAACTTACCTCGATTCCGAGTACGGCTAATTATTTCGAATTATTCGTTAACCTCGTTCAACCTCGTTCTAAGCCCGAATCTTGTTTTCTTGATCTAACATTACAAATATTGCTCATTTATTACTCAAATTATTCAAGTGGGTCCATAAATCATACTTTTACAAATTTTTATTTTGACCCTTAAACTTTCACTTATTTACTCTTTGGCCCCTAGGCTCGTAAAATGATTTTTATTCAATTTCCTTGCATTTTAAGCCTAGCCGAATCATTGTCATAACTATAGCAGCCCCAAATTTCCACTAAATCACCCTTTTATGACCAATTTTATAACTTTTGCAAAACGGTCCTTTCGAACATTTTCATCGAAAATCACTTGGTAAAAGTTGTTTCTCTAACCATAAACATGAATAATCTACCATTAAACCTCAAAACACCAGCATGTCACTCATGGGTAAATTTTTAAATATAAACCCTAGCTCAAAATAATGGTAGAAATAGGTAAATCGGGTTACCGGGACTTCAAAAATGTAAAGAACATTAAAAACGGGGCTCGGGATCACTTACAAATGAGCTTGGAAGCTTGAACCAAACCCTAGCCATGGCTTCCATGGTATTTTCGGCTGGATGAAGAAGATAGGCATGAATTTTGGTTTATTTTCCCTTTTTATTATTTTAATTACTAAAAGACCAAAATGCCCCTAACTTAAAAATATTCTATTTCACCCATTTCATGTTTATTTTTGTCCAAAAAATTAACCAATGGTATAATTACCATACAAGGGCCTCAAATATAAAATTTCATATCAATTGGGCACCTCTAGCATGTAGAACTCAACTTTTGTACTTTTTACAATTTAGTCCTTTTGACCAAATTGAGTGCCCAAACGTCAAAATTTTTTAACGAGATTTTCATGAAATCATTCTATGAAATTGTAGACCATAAAAATATAATAAAAATGAATTTTCTTACGTCAAATTTGGGGTCTCGAAACCACTATTCTGACTAGGCCCTATTTCGAGATGTTACATACACAACATCAAACAACACCAATCCAAGTATATACATACTACCAATTCAACCACAACCAAGACATCCACACATCAATTTCATGCTATTTTCTATCACATACAACATCTTATACTTATCATCACAAACCATGCAATAACCACATCCATGAAAGGCATCATCATATGTATATATACTTAACCAATATTAGCCAATACCATATGACCATTTACAAAATGAATCAATTATCATTACAAGCCAACACACTTGACCAAATCAATAATGACACATATCACAAAAACACCAAGTCCCTATACATGCCATAACTCAAAATAATGGAATCATAAGTACCCAAAACGATAATTTGATAGTGTGAATGGATCTCCGACCGTCTTCGATCCCTGAGCTGGCTTGATGACACTATAAGAAATGAAAAGGAAGGGGGTAAGCTTGAAGCTTAGTAAGTTAGCATGTAAATAATAATCAAATTTAAACGTACAATAACATACACATAACATGATGTAAATTAGCACAAAATCATCAAGTGATCATAGACATATCTTACTCATTTGCATCCTTACCAATAGTGTATCTTAAACCGAGATCGTTTCTCATGAGTTTTGCGTACGTACCTATATCCCTTCATAACATAATCATAACCTTTCACATCTTTGACATAATCTTTAAATCACCCGTTGAACCACTTGGAATTCGGGAATCGCATATGTAACGCCCCGTACCCGAGACCGTCGCCGGAGTCAAAAACGAGGTGTTAACAGACTTAATTCATTACTTAAACAGCTCAAACAAATTATTTTTAAAATTTCCAGTCAAGCTAGCAATCTGCGTCACAGTTGCTTAAAAATTCATATCTCGAGTTCCATAACTCGAAATCCAATTCCGTAAATTTTTCCTAAAACTAGACTCATATATATATTTACTAATTTTTTTTAGAATTTTTGGTCAAGCCAATTAGTACAGTTTATTAGTTAAAGTCTCCCCTGTTTTAGGGTTCATTGCTCGACCTCTGTATATTACGAATCGATATCTCCTGCATGAGTTTCAATGACTATGCCGTTTGTTTCTAATAAAACTAGACTCGATAAGGAATCTGTACACATAAATCATGACTTCTAATTATTTTTTTAAAATTTATGATGAATTGTTAAAGTCAGAATAAGGGATCCAGAAATCGCTCTGGCCCTGTTTCACATTTAAACATTTCATAAAATATAACTCATATACCTGTTTTGCTCCATCCATATGAAAATAGACTCATAATTCTTCAATTCCATATTTTATTCATCATCTAATTATATCTCTGCTATTTGTAATGATTTTTCAAACTCACGTCCTTCTTCTTCATTCGAATCTATTTCATGGTAAATTTTACCTATTTCATGGTTTTCATGGATTAGCTAGCAATTTAGCATACATAACACCAAATATGATCATGATTAGCCATTCCAATGGCTAATCATTACCAAGCATTTCCATACCACTCAATAACCATATCATAAGACCATATACACAAAATGATTATAATGCTATACATGCCATGCTCAAAATATACAAGCCATTATGCCAAGATGATACACGGATAGTGTGAGCGAGCCTCCGACCGTTCCCGATTTCCAAGCTGGCTTGTCAAAACTACAAGGAATGAAAAGGAGGGAAGAAGCATAAATGCTTAGTAAGTTCACATGCAAATAGCAAGTAACATAACCATATAAGCAAACATAAAACATCATTTGCATAATCATCACCAAGACATTCATATCATATTTTCATTTATCATCTTACCCATATTGTTGTTATATAGAGTTTTCAACCCGAGGGTTAAGTACATACTTGTTCAAAGTATCCATTTCACAACACTTACCAATACGTCCCTTTCATCTCGAGTATTCCTCCATTTGAGTAGAATTTTACCCGTTGAACACATCGGAATATAGTTCAGATACATGGAAAGTTTGCACATAAGTGCCACATATGTAGCCAAGCTACCATGTAACCCGCCCATAAGTGAACTCGAACTCAACTCAACAAGCTCGGGCGTTCACATCCATAAGTGAACTCGGACTCAACTGAACGAGCTCGGATGCCTAGTTACATCTCTCGAACTCGAACTCAACTCAACGAGTTCGGACATTCGCATCCATAAGTGAACTCAGACTCAACTCAACGAGTTCGGATGCCCAAATATCCTAGTGACATGTCACTTGTATCCTAATCCATTCCTAAGGTTCAACGGGACCTTTTTCCCAATCATGTGTCTCAACCATCTTCTATGGAATGCCGATACCGATACTCGGTAGTATTTCACATTTTCCAAGTATATCACATAATTTGACATATTATCAAACAATTATCACAAGTATAATATTTCATAATAATTATCATATCATTTAAATAACATTAAAACATTTAAAATAATAACTATGTTACCAACATTTACATATGAACTTACCTCGTATGCGAAAATGACTACTTTTACCATTTCGTCCACAACTTGGTATTTTTTCCCATTTTAGCCCGAATTTCAGTTTTCCTTGCTCTATTATTTAAAATATAGTCTAATTAGGACTCACATTATTCAAATTGACCCAAAATCATATTTTAGAAAAATTACAATTTTGCCCCTAAACTTTTGCATATTTACACTTTTTCCCCAAAGCTCGTAAATTAAACTTCAGCCTATTTTCTTATGTTTTATGACATTCTGATCATTTTTCCCTTCTACGGTAACATCAAATTCTCACTCTAACATTTACTTATGACTATTAGGTATTTTTACCGATTAAGCCATTTTGCTCGTTTTCACTTAAAATCGAGTAGCACAAATTGCCTAACATAATTTAAAACCTCATATTCTATCATAAAACACCAAAATACACAAATTTCACCTATGGGTATTTTTCCAAATATAAACCCTAGGTTAAATTATTGCTAGCATAAGCTAAATCAAGTTACCGGGACTCCAAAAACATAAAAAAAATTAAAAACGAGGCTAGAACGGACTTATAATCGATCTTGGAAGCTTGAAAAACCCTATACATGGTTTATCCTTTCTATATTCAGCCATGGGGTTGAATATGGACACATTTGGGTTTTAAAATTTGTCTTTTAATTCATTTTACCCCTAAATGACCAAAATGCCCTTTTTACTATTCTTTAAATTTTTACCCTTTCAAGCCTATTTTTGTCCAAAAGTTTTTTAGAAATTGGTAAAATTACTCTTTAAGGACCTCTAATTAATAATATAATTCAATTTTATGCAAAATGCTTCTAGAACACAAGTTTTACAATTTATTCAATTTAGTCCCTAATTTCAAATTAAGCACTTTATGCATAGAATTTCTTCACGAAATTTTCACACAATCATGCAATCATATCATAGACCTCAAAATAATTATAAAATAATTATTTCTATCTCAGATTTGTGGTCTCGAAACCACCATTCCGACTAGGCCCAAAATCAGGATATTACAGCATACACATAAAATCATACCAATGACATATCCCAGATATGATCTTACATGGGATCTCATATCGATGCCAATAGCCTAGCTATGGTCTTACACGATTCTCATATTGATACCATGTCCCAAACATGGTCTTACACGAAATCTCATAATGATGCCATATCCTGGATATGGTCTTACACGTAAACTCATAACCCTAATGTCATGACATTTGTATTCTAACTATTTCTAAGGTTCAACCAGGAATTTCACCGTATCAAATCTTTGCCGAACGAATCCATCATGATAATTGTACAAGTCATGCAATAACAAGATATTAAATACATAATATAAGTTGCATTATTTACACACGAACTTACCTTGGTACAAAAATAGTATAAATGGATCTAATCGTCAATAACCTTGTTTTTTCCCCGATCAAGGTCGGAACTTCATTTATCCTGATCTATAATAGCAAATTTAGCTTATTTAATTATCACATTACTCAATTCAATCCAAAAATCATACTATGGCAAAATTACATTTTTACCCCTTTGACATATTTACATTTTTGTCCCTAGGCTCATAAAATGAAATGCATTCAATTTCTTTGTTACCCAAGCCTAGCTGACCCACACACATGCTCATATCAGCCCACAATTTTTCATCAAATTAGATTTTTACTACACATTTTACAACTTTTACAAATAGGTCCCTTTTAGGTATTTTCATGAAAAATCACCTAGTAAAAGTTGTTTATTACACATCAAACTTTCATTTTCTACCATTAAACATCAACATACATGCATGTCACACATGGGTAAATTTTTAAACATGATCCCTACTTCAAAATAATGGCAGAAATGGAAAGATCGGGTCAATACAACTTCAAAAACGTAAAGAGCATTAAAAACGTGGTTAGGATGCACTTACTATCAAGCTTGAAAGTTGAAGAAACCCTAGATATGGTGTCTTGAAAATTTTTGCTAAGGGAGGAAGAAGATGGACACAATTTTGACTTGTTTTTCCCTTTTTATTCTTTTATTTACTAAATGACCAAAATGCCCTTTTAGCCTTTCTTTGAAATTTTATCTCTCCATGCCCATTTTTGTCCAATAACTAAAAAAATGGTCTAAGTACCATCTAAGGACCTCTAATTTAAAATCTCATATCAATTGGACACCTCTAACATGTAGAACTCAGCTTTTGCATTTTTTACGATTTAGTCCTTTTGACTAAACTAAGTGGCCAAACGTCAGAATTTTTGAACAAAATTTTCATGAAATAATTCCATGAAACTATAGACCATGAAAATATAATAAAAACAAGATTTACTATGTCGGATTTAGGGTCCCAAAACCACTGTTCCGACTAGGCCAAAAATCGGGACGTTACATGTGTGTTTACAAGTCTTAAGCTCTCTCAAAGAATTGAAATGAGAATGATAAATAGATTTAACAATAAGCATATAAAGAGATGTGTACAAAAGAAAATGAAGAAATAAAGAATTTGAGTCTTTTTCTTGATTAAAATGCTTGGATGTTCTTCTATTATGTCTTTAAGTGATCTTGATTGAATATATACCCTTTAACTGATTTTTAGACGTTTGGAGCCGTTGGAAGGAGTTTCTAGCCATTAGGAGCATTTATTTTGTGCATTTAAAGCAGCCTGCGATAATGTGTCTCGAGACGCAAACCCTTTGTCTCAAGATAGGAAGAACAAAATATGATTGTTGGAGCTATATCTTTACTTCGATGTTGGCTAGTCTTGTCTTGAGACATGGTTCCTTTGAAGCATTTTTAGCTTCAATGTTGGTTTGTCTCAGCTTGTGTCTTTAGACAAGACTGGAAATTGCAAAAAATGTGTCTAGAAACATTTTAAATGACTTAGGGGTTCTTAAAAACTTGGAGAAAGATTAAATTATTTAGAAACTTTGTTTTTGAGATCGTAACACTTGAAAATATATTTGGATAATATTGAAATAACTTATGGAAATTTGATTAAGGGATTTTATAATGAAGTTTGTTATATCAAAACATTTGAAAATCAAAGCTAACAAAAAAAAACTTAATTATTTTAAATGGCTAAAATGATCTAAATCAATGTGAATGTATTAATATAAATCTATTAATGTTTGATGTTTACATTGAATTAGAAGTAGAAGTAGTTCGAGTTGCTCCGACAACGAATGTGGTGTCTTACATTCGAGTTTGCAGATTAGGTCAGGTGTGGGATGTTTTAAAAACACTGAAACAATAATTTTGCTCAATGCTTTTATTTGTTTCTATTCTTTTTTAGAAAATAAGTATTGAATATTTCCATCCAGAGAATTATAAATGTGAAGGGTTTAAAACAATTTTCCTCATTTTCTTACTTTATATATTTTTGAAATTTTTTTCTACTTTATTCTTAATTTTATTTTTTAGAATTTTCTAACTTTAAAAAAAATTCAACATTTTATCATTTTATACATAATCAAAATTAAATTGACAAAAGTAAAAATTAAAGGTCAAAGTTGTTATTATACTAACTAAAAAGTCAGTTAAATGACCAACTTTTTTTCAAAATTTTCCTACCAAATTGTAACTAATTTTAGTTAAGTAATCAAAACAAAAACTTAATCATAATTTAGTAACTAATAGTGTAATTTACTCAATTAAAATTAAAAATTAAAAATTAAATTATTGTAAATATTTAAAATTAAATTTATCACTATATTAATTAAAAACCACATCATCTTTGCATTAATAATTTAACAAGAGAAAAAATAAATATCTGTTATAAAAAAAAGAAAGATGAGGAGAATAAAGAACAAATAAAATATGAAAGCAATATAAAATGTAATTTATTGATCAAAAAGGAGTGATTACAATGATTCATAAGAGTCTCTATTTATAAGCATAAGAAGTATAAAAGAAGTAGAGATATAATTTAAAGTACATCAAAACTTTATCTTGATCATGATGGGCACCCACTTAATAAGATATTCATAACACTCCCCCTTGGATGTCCATTGGTAGATAGTGTGCCTCATTAAAACCTTATTAGGAAAAACCCTGTGGGATAAAAACCTAATGAAGGAAAAAGAGTACACAATCTATAATATGCATAATATGCTGCCTCATTAAAAACCTTACCAGGAAAACCCAATGGGACAAAACCTCGGTTAAGGGAAAAGAGTACAACGCGTATTTACTTCCCTTCATAAAAACATCATATATTTTATCATAGTCTACGTATTCAATCTTGAATACTAGTTTTTCAAATGACTATTTGAATATATTTGCTAAGCATTTATATTACTATTCTTTTAAAAGTCATGAGAGAGGGAAATTTGGGGAAATATATTTTGATCTCTTCAAGAGATTCAACAATAATCACAACAAATTTTAATAATGATTCTTATATAAAAACACAAATAGGTATTTTGGATCATTTTGTAAACCTGCTTCAACTACTCAAATTTACCACATATGTTCAAATTATTTCAATTCATATAAATGAACAATTTCTCGAGAATTTCAATATACTTTTAGCATCCTAACTCCTTTAAGGATTTTAATATAAATTTTACTATATAGTGATTCATAAAAGGTTGTAACAATAACCATTAGATGAAAGTTACATCTTTTATGAATTGTCAATTTAATAATATATCTAAAATTTATTGATCCACCACAAAAGAATATTATATCTGTGACAGCCCTAATTTGACCCTAGTCGGAATGTGGTTTCGGGACCACAAAACCGAGTCATAAAATTTAGTTAAAATTTTATTTGCATACCTTATATGTGTTGTAGTACTTGTATAAAAATTTGATGTTTTAATTTTTATCTTAGGAATGTGAATCTTGCTTGAAAGGATTTAGTTGAGAGACTTAGAAAATTTTGATAGGTAAATAAGTAAGGACCAAATAGTATTGAAATATGAAAATTTGGGTTTGCATGTCAAAATGCCCAAATTATGTTGAGTGGCCGGCCAAGCATGGCTTCATTCTTCCAAGATTATGTTGTTTATTATTTAATATTGGTAAGTAATTAAAATAGAGGAGAAATAAAGATTAATAATAAGAAAATGAACAAAAAAAGGGTGTGTTCATCCTTGCTATCCTTTAGCCAAAAACCAAGTAAAAGAAAGAGAGAAAAGCTTTGGAGAAGTTCGCCATACTTGTATCTAGGTTGAGGTATGTTGAAGTTATTCCTTTAAATTCATGTATATTTTTGGTTGTTAGTTTGAATTCTATCTATCCCATGGTTGGATTTGGGGTTGTTGGAGAGTTGGGATTTGACAAAGAAGCTTAAAATTTTAGTTGATACCTTGATGCCATTAACATGTTAGTTATATGGATGTGTTAAGTTGCTTGTTATGTTAGCATGAAAGTTGAAGTTGTTAAGTCATTTTGTTGGAGGTGCCGAATTTAGGACT
This sequence comes from Gossypium arboreum, assembly GCF_025698485.1. Lineage (NCBI taxonomy): Eukaryota > Viridiplantae > Streptophyta > Magnoliopsida > Malvales > Malvaceae > Gossypium > Gossypium arboreum. The sequence continues at coordinate 41,946,482 of NC_069076.1, forward strand.
AAGAAGAGAATGAGTATTCGCTAACATAGTTGAAAGGGATGTTGCCGATTTTTAGATTTAGATTATGGGAGTGGCTATAATGGGCATTAAGATGTTGAACTTAAGAAATGTAGTCACATGTGGATTTATATGATATTACAAATAGAGGTGAAGCTATGCTAGATTGGGAAAAAGTCGATCAAGTGTGCATGAGAAGAATTTAGGTGTTTAGATGATGTTATAGATGACATTGTACATGTATATATATATTCGCCATCAAAGTGAGTATGTAGGTGATGTTGAATCAAATTTTGGTGCACATTCGGTTATGTATATATATATATATATACATAAGTATGCCCATTCGTGATGTTACCTTTAATTATGTGTATAATCGACTAAATGGGTAATTAGTAAGAGTGGTTGCCAAATATACAAACATACATATGCATGTGTAATTGAATTATAAATGTTTAGCAAGATGATTAAACTAGTTAATTTATTTATTAAGCCCGAGAAGTTAAAGAAGGGGAAATCAAGCAAGGGCAAAGCCAAGGACATCGAGTAGCCGGGTCGGAACCGTTATACCCAACACAAGGTAAGTCCTTAAGCACTTTTTGTGAGAACTCCTTGGATAGATATTTTTCAGAGTGATTCTCCTACTTATTAATATGACCATATGTACAATTTGAGTTAAGTAAATTGCTTTACCATGATGAAACAACATAGGGCACTTTGTGTGCAAAATTATGTGGCACTATGTGTGCCGATTGGGAGTTTGAAGCATGAGGGAATCTCAAATGCACTATATGTGCGATTTACTATGGCACTATGTGTGCGATTTACTATGGCACTATGTGTGCGAACATAATAAGCACTATGTGTGCAACGTTCGGTTGTTGATATAAATTGTGCATGAACGAGGTAAGTGATTGAGCTACTAACTAAATATCGAAATTGAGGTTGTGCGGTGTATGCATAAATTTATCTAGTGCATCGTTGTTCCAAACTTGAGGAAATGGATCTAAATCGATTGGGCTGACTTGGCATTGATTTGATTGAAGGACTTGGCATGAGATCGAACCAAAAATTTAAGAAATTGTAGCATAGTTTGTTATGGTTGGAAAAATTGATTTTGTGTTATTTGTTTTTCACTTATGATTATTACTGTTGGACGGTAGAGTAGTGCTTATGACTTACTGAGTTATGTACTCATTTGGTGTGCTTATTTGTTGCTTATTTAGGTTCTTGATCCATTTTGTGTGCTCGGGACCGTCGTCAAGTCATCACACCACTAGCAACTTTTGGTATTTTCTTCTTAGTTGGTCTAGGAGAACATTTCGCATGTATAGGCTATTATGTTTGTTCGAATTTGGTATGTAACCTTTTAGCCATGCGAAAATGGCATAAATGTTCGGTTGGATTTGGTTTTATGATGTTTGGTCACAAGTCTTAGTAATTTCGCTTTTGGTTGAGTATTGGTTGAGGTCTACTCGATTATTACGCCATATGTCGTGGTGATTTATTTTGATGCTATATTCATGATATGGCTATAGTGTAGTAGGGAGATGGTCGGTGATGATTAGCCTCTGGCATGGCTAGTCATGGTCATAATTGGTGACATGTATGATGAATTATTAGTTAGACCAAGGAAAATCATGGAATAGCCATAGTTCACTCTAGTAACAGATGCAAACAGCAGCAGTGATGTGAGATTGAAAAAATCACTAAAAATAGTAGAAATGAAATTAAATAATGAATAAATTATGTAATCGAAGATCGATGAGTCTATTTTCATACGGAAGAAGCAACACGACCATATGAGCTATATGCTAAGAGATGTTTAAATTCTCGCGAAGCAGGGCCAGAGCTATTTCTGGATCCCCTGTTCTGACTTAGGAAATTTACCATAAATTTTATTGAGATAATTAGAGGTCGTACCTTATATGTAAAGATTCATCATTGAGTCTAGTTTCATTAGAGACAAACGGTATAGGCATTGAAGCCCTGTACAGGGAGATATTTAAGTTGACATGCACAGAGGTCAGTATAGTCGAACCTTGAAATAGGGGAGACTTTAATGAATAAATTGTACTAATTGGCCCAACCAAAAATTCTAAAAAAATTCTACCATATAGATATATGAGTCTAGTTTCAGGAAACATTTACGGAATTAGATTTTGAGTTTCAGAACTCAAGATATTATTTTTAAAGCGACTACAATACAGTTAGCCAGCATGCCTGGAAAAAAAATTTTGGGGGAAATAAATGAAGTAAGCTCGGTAACACCTCGTGTTCGATTTCCGGTTACGGCCACGGGATCGGGGTGTTACATGTCATTGGTATCAAAGCTATGGTTTAGTCGGTTCTAGGACTACCATAGCGCGTATGAGTCTAGCTATACATGCCTTAATGTTAGTGCTTAATAATGTGATGACTTTTGACGGTTAAAATTTTTGTTTTGATTAGCAAATGGAACCCGGGGTAGAGAGACCCTTAGCGGATGACGTTGAAAGTGTAGCGGCTGCTCCTGCACAAGGGACACCGCCTGTTGAACCTCAGTCATCTGCAAATAATCAAGATGAGGGGGCAAAACAAGCCTTCTTCACCATGATGAATGAGTGGGTCGCGCAATATGCTCGAACCAATCCAGCTGTCCAACCATTCCCGAATTTGAATAATCCACCCCAAGAGCCCGTAATGCCATCAGTTACTAATCCTGTGAGGCTAAGTAAACCACCTGTAGACTTGATTAGGAAGCGCGGGGCTGAGGAGTTCAAGGCCATAGTTACTGATGATGCCGAAAGGGCCGAGTTCTGGCTTGATAACACCATTCGGGTGTTTGATGAACTATCATGCACACCCGATGAATGTCTAAAGTGTGCTATATCCTTGTTGCGAGACTCAGCTTACTATTGGTGGAGTACTTTGATTTCCATAGTCCCAAACGAACGAGTTACTTGGGATTTCTTTCAAACAGAATTTCGAAAGAAATATATTAGTCAATGGTTCATCGATCAAAAGCATAAGGAATTCTTGGAACTTAAGCAAGGCCGTATGACAATATCTGAATACGAACATGAGTTCGTAAGACTCAGTCGGTATGCTCGGGAGTGTGTGGCTGATGAGGTTGCTATGTGCAAGAGATTTGAAGAAGGATTGAATGAAGATTTAAAGATACTAGTGGGTATTTTGGAGATAAAAGAATTCGTAACACTAGTTGAACGAGCCTGCAAGGCGGAAGAACTTGGAAAGGAGAAGAAGAAGGCTGAATTTGAAGCTAGAGACTATCGTAAAAGATCGACTGGTAAAGCTCCGTTCTCGGCTATAAAGAAGTTCAGGGAGGACACTAATAAATCGAGGACGACTGCGGGAATTTCCATTAGAGCACGACCATCGACGGACTCCGAGCTACTTGGTAGCTAGTGTGGGCAATAACCGTCAAGAGAAACCTGAATGCCCCAATGTGGAAGAAGACACATAGGTGAATGTTGGGGTAAGTCTACTAACAGGGCACATTACGGATGCGGTTGAAGGACCACTTCATTAGAGATTGCACGGAGCTTAATGAGAAGAATAAGATGCAAGGTGCAAGACCTAGTGGAATGATGACTAGAGGTAGGCCACCGAGAATTTCAGGAGGTAGGGGTGGTAATCGAGAGAGGGCCTCGATACTACTGTTCGATCCGAGACCCGTACTCTGCTAGAGCATATGCCATTCACAGACGAGAGGAGGCATCCTCCCCGATGTTATCACCGGTACTTTCACTCTCTTTGATACTAGTGTGATTGCGTTGATTGACCTCGCTCTACTCATTCATATGTATGTGAAACCTTAGCATCCAGTAAGACTCTACCTGTTTAGTCTACTGAGTTCGTAATTCGAGTGTCAAACCCTTTGGGTTAATACGTACTTGTTGATAAAGTGTGTAAGAGATGCCCTTTAATAATACGAGAATCCTATTTTTCGGCCGATTTGATTCTTTTTCCGTTTGACGAATTCAATGTTATTCTTGGTATGGATTGGTTGACCGTACATGATGTAGTGGCGAACTGTAAAAGGAAAACCATTGATTTGAGAAGTGCAAATAATGAGGTAGTCCGAGTTGAGTCTCTCGATTTAAAGGGGTGCAGCGATAATATCTTCAATGACCGCCGAGATATGTGAAAAGGGTGTGAAACATACCTTGCGTATGTATTTGATAGCAAAGAGGCGGAAAGGAAACTTGAATCGATACCATGGTTTGTGAGTATTCAGATGTTTTTCCCGAGGAGTTACGGGTTACCACCGCTCGAGAAGTGGAATTGACATCGAAATTGTACCGGTACCACGCCAATCTCAATAGCCCGTATCGTATGGCATTAACGGAATTAAAGGAATTGAAAATTCAATTGCAAGAATTGATGGATAGAGGTTTCGCTCGACCGAGTTTTTCTCCATGGGGCGCACCCGTATTGTTTGTGAAAAAGAAGGATGGAACCATGAGATTGTGCATCGACTATCGTCAGTTGAATAAAGTGACAGTAAAGAATAAATACCCATTGCCACGTATTGATGATTTGTTCGATCAATTAAAGGGAGCCTCAGTATTTTCCAATATAGATTTGAGATCTGGTTATTATCAGTTGAGGGTTCGAGACTCGGACATACCCAAAACTACTTTTAGAACGAGGTACGGTCACTACGAATTCTTAGTGATGCCGTTTGGGCTCACTAATGCCCCTGCGGTATTTATGGATTTAATGAATCGAGTTTTCAGGCCATACTTGGATCGGTTTGTGGTTGTGTTTATTGACGATATTTTAGTTTATTCACAAGGTGAAGCTGAACATGCCGAGCATTTGAGACTAGTATTACAGATTTTACGAGACAAGCAGTTATACGCAAAATTCAGTAAATGTGAATTTTGGTTGAGAGAGGTTAGCTTTTTGGGACACGTGGTGTCCGCATCGGGTGTCAAAGTGGACCCGAACAAGATTTCGGCCATACTCGATTGGAAACCTCCAAGGAATGTTATTGAAGTTAGGAGCTTTTTGGGACTTGCCGGATACTACCAACGTTTTGTAAGGGGTTTCTCGATGATAGCTGCACCGTTGACAAAACTACTCCAAAAAGATGTTGAGTTTGAATGACGAAAAAATCGAGAAAAGTTTCGATCGACTAAAGACCTGTTTAACCGAAGCTCCAGTGCTAGTACAGCCGGAGTCCGGCAAAGAATTTGTCATTTATAGTGATGCATCCTTACTTAGGCTAGGTTGTGTGTTGATGCAAGAAGGTCGAGTTGTGGCTTAAGCATCGAGACAATTAAAACCGCATGAGAGAAACTATCTGACCCATGACCTTGAATTAGCGGCCATAGTGTTCGCCTTGAAAATATGGCGGCATTACTTGTTTGGAGAAAGGTGTCATATTTATTCGGACCACAAGAGTCTTAAATATTTGATGACTCAAAGAGATCTAAATCTGCGACAAAGATGTTGGCTTGAGTTGTTGAAAGACTATGAACTTGTCATTGATTATCACCTAGGGAGGGCTAACGTGGTGGCCGATGCTTTGAGTCGTAAAGCACTGTTTGCTTTGAGAGCGATGGATGCTCACCTATCCGTTTCGCCCGATGAGGTGCTAGTAGTTGAATTAAAGGCCAAACCATTATTGATTCATCAAATACTTGAATCCCAGAAAGTCGACGCTAAATTGGTCGCTAAACGAGCTGAATGTGCCTCGAATGAGGAATCGGAGTTTCGGATTGACAACAATAATTGCTTGACGTTCAAGGGTCGATTATGTGTTCCAAGAAATTCGAAACTTATTTCGATGATTTTGAATGAGGCTCATAGTGGCCGAATGTCTATCCACCCGGGTAGTACTAAAATGTACAACGTTCTAAAACGTCAATTTTGGTGGCCGGGTATGAAACGAGACATTTCTGAATTTGTTTCAAGGTGTTTGATATGTCAACAAGTAAAAGCGGAGCACCAAGTGCCATCGGGATTACTTCAGCCAATCATGATACCCGAATGGAAATGGGATCGAGTGACAATGGACTTTGTATCTAGGTTACCTTTGACTCAGAGTAAGAAAGACTCGGTCTGGGTTATTGTTGATAGATTGACCAAGTCTGCTCATTTTATCCTCGTCCGTCTGATTTTTCGCTCGATAAATTGGCAGAATTATACATCTCCCAAATTGTTCGATTGCATGGGGTACCTATTTCTATCGTGTTGGATAGAGACCCAAGATTTACATCGCGATTTTGGAGGAAGTTACAAGAAGCTTTGGGTACTAAGATGCATTTTAGCACCGCATTTCATCCCCAGACTGATGGCCAATCTGAACGAATAATTCAGATATTCGAGGATATGTTGAGATGTTGCGTCTTAGAGGTTTGTGGTTCATGGGAAAGCTATTTGCCTTTGATTGAATTCGCTTACAACAATAATTTTCAATCAAGCATTAAGATGGCACCTTACGAGGCTTTATACGGTCGTAAATGCCGTACCCATTATTTTGGACCTGAACTTAGCGAAAGTAAAATCTTTGGGGTTGATTTGATTAAGGATCTTGAGCGAAAGTTCGAGTAATTCGTGAAGTTTGAAAGTCGCTTGGATCGCTGTAAGTCGTATGCGGATTTGAAAAGAAAAGACATTGAATATCGGTTGGAGACAAATTATTTCTCAAAGTTTCACCCGGAAGAAGGTGCTTAGATTGATCGTAAGGGCAAATTGAGTCCGAGGTTCATCTCGTCTGTATGAAGTATCCGAACCAGTTGGACCAGTCACATACCGATTAATTTTGCCCCCTGAGCTCGAAAATATTCACAACGTTTTCATGTCTCGATGCTTGACGATATAGGTCCGATCCATCGCACGTAATCACTCCATCGAGATCGAGATTCACCTAATTTGAGTTATGAAGAAGAGCGGTTCGCATTTTGATGCGTGAAGTAAAAGAGTTGCGAAATAAGAAAATCCCATTAGTGAAGGTGTTGTGGCATAAACACGGAATTGAAGAAGCCACTTGGGAACTTGAGGACTTTATGAAGGATCGTTATCCGAACTTATTCACTGGTAAGATTTTCGGGGACGAAAATTCCTTATGTGGGGGAGAGTTGTGACAGCCCTAATTTGACCCTAGTCGGAATGTGGTTTCGGGACCACAAAACCGAGTCATAAAATTTAGTTAAAATTTTATTTGCATACCTTATATGTGTGGCGATACTTGTATAAAAATTTGATGTTTTAATTTTATCTTAGGAATGTGAATCTTGCTTGAAAGGATTTTGTTGAGAGACTTAGAAAATTTTGATAGGTAAATAAGTAAGGACCAAATAGTATTGAAATATGAAAATTTGGGTTTGCATGTCAAAATGCCCAAATTATGTTGAGTGGCCGGCCAAGCATGGCTTCATTCTTCCAAGATTATGTTGTTTATTATTTAATATTGGTAAGTAATTAAAATAGAGGAGAAATAAAGATTAATAATAAGAAAATGAACAAAAAAAAAAGGGTGTGTTCATCCTTGCTATCCTTTAGTCGAAAAACCAAGTAAAAGAAAGAGAGAAAAGCTTTGGAGAAGTTCGGCCATACTTGTATCTAGGTTGAGGTATGTTGAAGTTATTCCTTTAAATTCATGTCTATTTTTGGTTGTTAGTTTGAATTCTATCTATCCCATGGTTGGATTTGGGGTTGTTGGAGAGTTGGGATGTAACACCCCGAACCCGAGACCATCGCCGGTGTCGGACACGAGGGGTTAACAAGCCAAGTCCACATATTTTGCCCACCAATTTGACATTTCCAGTCAGGCTGGAAAACTGCGTCACCGTCGCCTTAAAAATCATATCTCGAGTTTCAAAACTCGGAAACTGGTTTCGTAAATTTTCCCTGAATTTAGACTCATATATCCATCCATGGAATTATTTCTAGAATTTTTGGTCAGGCCGATTGGTACCGTTTATTAGTTAAAGTCACCCATGTTACAGGGATCGACTGCTCTGACCTTCGCGCGTTACAACTTGAATATCTCTCTGTACAGGGCTTTAATACTGGTGCCGTTTGTTTCTAATGAAACTAGACTCAAAATGGAATCTATACATATAATGTATGACTCCTAATTCTTTCTGGATAATTTATAGTAAATTTTTAAAGTTGCGACAGGGGACCCAGAAACCGTTCTGGCCCTGTCTCACAATAGCTTTAATATCTCTTAACATGTAACTCCTATGCCCGTTTCGTTTCTTCCATATGAAAATAGACTCATCAAGGTTCATTTACATAGCTTATTCACTATTTAATACCATTCCTAAAAATGTTGGTGATTTTTCACATTCACGTCACTGCAGCTGGCAGCATCTGTTTTTAAGGTAGGTCTTACCTAGTTTGTAGTCTCCATGAACCAACTAGTCTTGCCATACATAGGTTCACATATGATCATTTTAACCATACCAATGGCTGATCATGTGACCAACATTCCCATTTCCAATCCATAATCACATCATGACACCATATATATATATATACAAACCGCAAATAGTCTAAGTTCAGTACTTCACTTTTACGAGCCATTTTCGCATGGCCGTACACATATACATCACAACATATTTAAACCAGCAAGGGTAGTCCTATACATGCCCTTTCAAAGTTCAACCAAAATTTATACCAAAATGGAGGCTTTGATAGTGTGGATGACTTGACTTTAATGATCCCGAATCTGATTGCTATCGAGCACAATCTATAAAACAGAGCCAAAGCAACGGGTAAGCATTTTTATGCTTAGTAAGTCTCAAGGAATAAAATCAGCTTTAATTAAAGCAATACATTCACATGGCCAAGTGCATCATTTCATTAATACACATTCACATAATCATTCTTACTTCACACTTCATCATTATATACTTTCACAAGGTATCAACCAATTCAATAGCTGAAATTCGTTAGTCGATCGAGTGAATGTTGCTCAAACATGTCGACTTTCCAATGCACATATAAACATACCTTATTCTTTGGGCTTTTCGAGCGTACCAATTGAATTCATTACAGCAACCAACACTCACCTCCAGCCCAAGCTTCTTCAGAATACAACCGGATATAACCACGTGCACGAATGCCTTCGGGTCTTAGCCCGGATAGAACGACTCGCACGAATGCCTTCGGGTCTTAGCCCGGATGTAGCCGCTAGCACAATTGCCTTCGGGTCTTAACCCGGATATAATTTCCAGCAATAACGTCTTCGGGACTTAGCCCGGATATCATTCAATTGCTCATGCACACATACATCAATAATCATTAGACATTCATATTTCATTTTCGTTACTAAGGCTCAAACACAAATATAATCACTAGCATAATCGCCTTCGGGACTTAGCTCGAGTATCATTCAAATACTCATACACACATAAATCAATAATCAATACACATCCATATTTCATTTCACATAATTCAAGTAGGGTCACTTCTTGAGGACTTACCTCGGATGTTGTCGAGCGGCTTTTACGGCTATTCGATCACTTTTTCCTTCCCTTGTCCAATTGTGGCCCTCTAAGCTCTTGAGCTAATTCAAACAAATTTAATTTATTAACACCTCATTATGCTAGCTTATGGCGAATATGACAAGGAGTTTAAATGGTCATATGGCCACCCTTTAGCTTGAGTACACAATGGTCATGCACATTTTATACTACATCAAGCAATTCAATACAATTCATTCAAGCATCAAGGAAAAGCTAAGGCCATCAATCGGCTACCTAAGGCCGAACATACATGTCCAATTTGAGGCCAATTATACACTTAACACCACACAAAAACAGCATGCATTTTACTAGTTAATGCTTTACATATTGTGGCTCAATACTTATAATACATCATCAAGCACTCATATGGCCGATTATACTTAGTCATACTTGCACCAAATCAACAATAAATTCCAAGATTTCCACATCATAGGTATTCTAGGCCGAATGTACTTGCAATTTCACAAACATTCTTCAACATTTTCTTCTTTAAACAAACATATTCATCACTTACTTCATAACCAAAACATCATGTGCAAACATATATATACATATATGTGCATGGCCGAATTTCAAGGTGTCCATAGCCATCCAAAACACAAATTTTAACTAACATGCAAGAAGCATGAACCACGCTCATGAATGCATCATGGCCGAATACACCACAATCATGCCCCTTTCAACTTCAATCATGGTTAAACAAAAAGAAAACTCAAAGTCTTACTCAAGATGGCTACAAAGAAATTTCAAGAGTAGACAATCCATCTTTGCATGCATCATCATCAAGCTTCACACTTAGCATGCAATGGCTTTATCACCATATTCACTTTGGCCGAATTTCATTCCCATGACATAACAAAGATTTGAACCATGGGCTAACAAGAACATCAATCTAGCAACCAAAAACATGCATGAATCTCATGGCACAACCTCAAACATACCTTACTCTTGATGCAAGTATAGCCAACCTCTTCCTAATCCTCTTCCAAACCAAGTATGAAGCAAAACTCCTTCCTTATTCTTAGTATTTTCGGCCAAAAGGAGAGTGAAAGTAGATGAACAAAAAAAAAAAATTTTCTTTGTTTTTGTTTCTCTCATGTACGGCACAAGGGGGGGGGAAAGCATCCACACTCATTTTTTTTTTCATTTCTTTACCCATGCTCTTATTTTATTATTTCTAACATCCACCACTAGCAAAACATGTTTAAGACATGTTTTCTTTTGCCCATCTTCATCACCATGGCCGGCCAATTCCTTCTCTTTGGGTAAATTGACATGCAAAACCATTCTTTTGCATGCATATACTATTAGACCATTGAAGATTGGCCTATCACCTTTCAACAATGTTTCATATAAGTCCATCTTAATAAATTCACATAGAAATGATCAAATTAATGCATGCAACTTTCACACATGCATTTGCTAACATCATAAACATAGAATGTAACTTTTAATTACTTATAAGATGGGTTTAATGGTCCCGACACCACTTCGACTAGGGTCAAATTAGGGATGTCACAACTCTCCCCACTTAAGAAATTTTCGTCCCGAAAATCTTACCGTAAATAGGTTTGGATATCGCTCTTTCATAGAGTTCTCGGTCTCCCAAGTAGCTTCTTCTATCCCGTGCTTGAGCCATAACACTTTCACTAGCGGAACCCGCTTGTTTCGCAACTCTTTCACTTCCCGTGATAGGATACGAATCGGTTCTTCCTCATAACTCATATTAGCTTTAATTTCAATTTCTGATGGACTAATCACGTGCGATGGATCGGATCTATAGCGTCGAAGCATCGAAACATGAAAGACATCGTGAACCTTTTCGAGTTCAGAGGGCAAAATCAAACGATATGCCATTGGACCGACTCGCTCGGATATCTCATATGGCCCAATGAACCTCGGGCTCAACTTGCCCTTACTACCGAATCGAGTATCTTTTTCCAAGGCGATACCTTGAGAAACACTTTATCACCCACGATACTCGATATCCTTACGCTTCAGATCCGTCACGACTTTCGACGATCGGAGGCTATCTTGAGACTTTCACGGATTACTTTCACTTTCTGCTCAGATCTCTAATCAAATCCACCGAAAATCTTGCTTTCACCGAGCTCGGTCCAAAACAATGGTGTACGGCATTTACGATCCATACAAAGCCTCGTAGGTGCCATCTTAATACTTGATTGAAAGTTGTTGTTGTGGCGAATTCAATCAACGGCAAATACCGCTCCCATGAACCACTAAACTCGAGGACGCAACATCTCAACATATCCTCAAGTATCTGAATTTTTCGCTCGGATTGACCATCGGTTTGGGGGTGAAAGGCGGTGCTGAAATGCAACTTGGTACCCAAAGCTTCTTGCAACTTTTTCCAGAATCGCGAGGTAAATCTCGGATCTCTATTCGACACGATAGAATTAGGCACCCCGTGTAATCTCACAATCTGAGAAACGTACATTTCGGCTAATTTGTCCATTGAAAAATCCATACGTACGGGGACAAAGTGAGCCGACTTAGTCAGTCTATCTACCACGACCCAAATCGCATCCTTCTTACTTGCTGACAATGGCAGTCTTGATACAAAGTCCATTGTGACTCGATCCCATTTCCACTCGGGTATCGTGATTGGCTGAAGTAATCCTGAAGGCACTTGATGTTCCGCTTTCACTTGTTGACATATTAAACATCTCGAAACAAAGTCGGAGATGTCTCGTTTCATACCATGCCACCAAAACCGACGTTTCAAATCGTTGTACATCTTCGTACTCCCGGGTGGATTGCCATTCGGCTACAATGGGCTTCATTCAGAATTATCGAAATGAGTTCCGAATTCTTTGGAACACACAGACGACTTTTGAACCTCAAACAATCGTCATCATCGATTTGAAACTCCGAGTCCTTGTTCGAACACACTCGGCCGCTTTTGCGACCAACTCGTCGTCGACTTTACGAGCTTCTCGAATTTGATGTGTCAATAATGGTTTGGCTTTCAATTCAGCCACTAACACACCGTCGGATCGAGCAGACAAGTGCACATTCATCGTCGTAGAGTGAATAATGATTTACGACTCAAGGCATCCGCAACCACATTCGCCTTTCGGGTGATAGTCAATGACCACTCATAATCCTTTAACAGTTCGAGCCAACGTCTTTGTCGCAGATTTAAGTCTCTTTGGGTCATCAAATGTTTGAGACTTTTGTGATCCGAGTACACATGGCACTTCTCACCAAATAAGTAATGTCGCCAAATCTTTAAGGCGAATACGATGGCAGCTAATTCGAGATCATGGGTCGGATAATTTTTCTCGTGTGGCTTTAATTGCCTCGACGCATAGGCGACAACTCGACCTTCTTGCATCAATACACAACCTAACCCAAGGAGGGAGGTGTAACACCCCGAACCCGAGACCATCGCCGGTGTCGGACACGAGGGGTTAACAAGCCAAGTTCACATGTTTTGCCCACCAATTTGACATTTCCAGTCAGGCTGGAAGACTGCATCACCGTCGCCTTAAAAATCACATCTCGAGTTTCAAAACTCGGAAACTGGTTTCGTAAATTTTCCCTGAATTTAGACTCATATATCCATCCATGGATTTATTTCTAGAATTTTTGGTCAGGCCAATTGGTACAGTTTATTAGTTAAAGTCACCCATGTTACAGGGATCGACTGCTCTGACCTTCGCGCGGTATAACTTGAATATCTCTCTGTACAGGGCTTTAATACTGGTGCCGTTTGTTTCTAATGAAACTACACTGAAAATGGAATCTGTAAATATAAGGCATGACTCCTAATTCTTTCTGGATAATTTATAGTAAATTTTTAAATTTGCGACAGGGGACCCAGAAACCGTTCTGGACCTGTCTCACAATAGCTTTGATATCTCTTAACATGTAACTCCTATGACCATTTCGTTTCTTCCATGTGAAAATAGACTCATCAAGGTTCATTTACATAGCTTATTCACTATTTAATACCATTCCTACAAATTTTGGTGATTTTTCACATTCACGTCACTGCAGCTGGCAGCATCTGTTTTTAAGGTAGGTCTTACCTATTTTTGTAGTCTCCATCAACCAACTAGTCTTGCCATACATAGGTTCATATATGATCATTTTAACCATACCAATGGCTGATCATGTGACCAACACTCCCATTTCCAATCCATAATCACATCATGACACCATATATATACATACAAACCACAAATAGTCTAAGTTCATGCTTCCTTTTACGAGCCATTTTCGCATGGCCGTATACATATACATCACCACATTTTAAACCAACAAGGGGTAGTCCTATACATGCCATTTCAAAGTTCAACCAAAATTTATACCAAAATAGAGGCGTTGATAGTGTGGATGACTTCGACTTTATTGATCCCGAATCCGATTGCTATCGAGCGAAATCTATAACACAGAGAGCCAAAGCAATGGGGTAAGCATTTTTATGCTTAGTAAGTCTCAAGGAATATAATCAGCTTTAATTAAAGCAATACATTCACATAACCAAATGCATCATTTCATTAATGCACATTCACATAATCATACTTACTTCACCATCCCAACTCTTATGTTCATACACAAATAACGGCTTCATTAAGGCCGATAACTCGTTCCATCATAGGAGCGGATATTCATACGCTCTTACTCCTAGCGCGCGAAGCACACACCGCACTTACCTTGTCATTGGGAAATTTCACAAGTGCATTTGCTGAAATTTTCCAGCAAGCTTATAATTTTCAAATCACATACCTTTGGAGTTTAACCGGATGTCGCTACTCGTTCAATCGCCTTCGGGACATAGCCGGTTATGGTAACCCGCACCAAGGCCTCACGGACTTAACCCGGATATCACGATTTGCACAAATGCCTTGGTCTTAGCCGGATTTAACAATTGGCACGAATGCCTTGGTCTTAGCCGGATATAGCTACTAGCACAATTGCCTTCGGTCTTAACCCGGATATAATTTTCAGCATAATTGTCTTGGGGCTTGGCCGGATATCATTCAATTTCTCATGCACACATACATCAATAATCATTGGACATACATATTTCATTTTCGTTACTAAGGCTCAAACACAATTATAATCATTAGCATGATCGCCGCCGGGACTTAGCCGGGTATCATTCAATGCTCATACACACATAAATCAATAATCAATACATCCATATTTCATTCCCCATAATTCAATTAAGGTCACTTCTTGAGGACTTACCTCGGATGTTGTCGAGCGGCTTTTACGGCTATTCGATCACTTTTTCCTTCCCTTGTCCAATTGTGGCCCTCTTAGCTCTTGAGCTAATTCAAACAAATTCAATTTATTAAATCCTCATTATGCTAGCTTATGGCGAATATGACAAGGAGTTTAAATGGTCATATGGCCACTCTTTAGCTTGAATACACAATGGTCATGCACATTTTATACTACATCAAGCAATTCAATACAATTTATTCGAGCATCAAGGAAAAGCTAAGGCCTTCAATAGGCTACCCAAGGCCGAATATTCATGTACATGTTGAGGCCAATTATGCACTTAATACCTCACAAAACAGCATGCATTTTATTAGTTAATGCTTTGCATATTGTAGCTCAAAACTTATAATATAGCATCAAGCACTCATATGTGTGCTAGGCGAATGTGCTTGCAATTTCACAATCATTCTTCAACATCTTCTTCTTTAAACAACCATATTCATCACTTAGTTCATAACCAAAACATCATATGCAAACATATATATACATATATGAGCATGGCGAATTTCAAGGTGTCCATAGCCATCCAAAACACAAATTTTAACTAACATGCAAGAAGCATGAACCATGCTCATGAATGCATCATGGCGAATATGACAATCATGCCCTTTTCAACTTCAATCATGATTAAACAAAAGAAAACTCAAAATCTTACTCAAAAGTAGACAATCCATCATTGCATGCATCATCATCAAGCTTCACACTTAGCATGCAATGGCTTTATCACCATAACAACTTTGGCCAAATACCATTTCCATGGCATAACAAAGATTTGAGCCATGGCTAACATGCACATCAAGTTAGCAACCAAAACATGCATGAAACTCCTAACACAACCTCATACATACCTTAATCTTGATGCAAACTTAGCCAAATCTCCTTCTAGATCTCTTCCAAACCAAGCATGAAGCAAAATCCTCCTTCTTCCTTAGTTTTGGCTCAAAGAAAGGATGAACAAAATTTTTCTTTCTTTCTCTACAACTCACGGCAATGGGGGAATACCACACTCACACACATTTTTTTTCATTCTTTTCTTACCCATACACCTTTGTTTATTATTTCTCCCTAATGCACCAACAAAACATGTTTCATGACATGTTTTGCCCATCCTCTCTTGCCATGGCGGCCACTTCATGTTGGGGAAATTTGACATGCAAATCCCTTATTTTTGCATGCATGAGCAACTAGTCATCACACATTTCCCCATCATACTTTCAAAGTTCACCACTAGGTCCTTTCTAGTGAAATTCGCATTTATAACACTAAATCGAAACATCAAAATGTCACACACAAATTAACACATATCATAGGCATCAAAATAAATTTTAAATTATTTTTATGCCTCGGTTTTGTGGTCCCGAAACCACATCCCGACTAGGGTCAATTTTGGGGTGTCACAACTCTCCCCACTTAAGAAATTTTCGTCCCGAAAATCTTACCGTAAATAGGTTTGGATATCGCTCTTTCATAGAGTTCTCGGTCTCCCAAGTAGCTTCTTCTATCCCGTGCTTGAGCCATAACACTTTCACCATGGAACCCGCTTGTTTCGCAACTCTTTCACTTCTCGTGATAGGATACGAATCGGTTCTTCCTCATAACTCATATTAGCTTGAATTTCAATTTCGATGGACTAATCACGTGCGATGGATCGGATCTATAGCGTCGAAGCATCAAACGTGAAAGACATCGTGAACCTTTTGAGTTCGGGGCAAAATCAAACGATATGCCACCGGACCGACTATTCGAATATCTCATATGGCCCAATGAACCTCGGGCTCGACTTGCCCTTACGGTAGAATCGAGTATCTTTTTCCAAGGCGATACCTTGAGAAACACTTTATCACCCACGATACTCGATATTCTTACGCTTCAGATCCGCGTACTACTTCTAACGATCGGAGGCTATCTTCGACTTTCACGGATTACTTTCACTTTCTCATTCAAAGATCTCTAATCAAATCCACCGAAAATCTTGCTTTCACCGAGCTCGGTCCAAAACAATGGTGTACGGCATTTACGACCGTATAAGGCCTCGTAGGGTGCCATCTTAATACTTGATTGAAAGTCGTTGTTGTAAGCGAATTCAATCAACGGCAAATACCGTTCCCATGAACCACTAAACTCGAGGACACAACATCTTAACATATCCTCAAGTATCCGAATTATCCGCCGGATTGACCATCGGTTTGGGGGTGAAAGCGATCTTGAAATGCAACTTGGTACCCAAAGCTTCTTGCAACTTTTTCCGAATCGCGAGGTAAATCTCGGATCTCTATCCGACACGATGGAAATAGGCACCCGTGTAATCTCACAATCGAGAAACATATAACTCGGCTAATTTGTCCATTGAAAAATCCGTGCGACGACGGGGACAAGGTGGGCCGACTTAGTCAATCTATCTACCACGACCCAAACCGCATCCTTCTTACTTGCGACAATGGCGGTCCGGATACAAAGTCTATTGTGACTCGATCCCATTTCCACTCGGGTATCGTGATTGGTCAAGTAATCCTCAAGGCACGATGTTCCGCTTTCACTTGTTGACACATTAAACATCTCAAACAAAGTCGGAGATGTCTCGCTTCATACCATGCCACCAAAACCGACGTTTCAAATCATTGTACATCTTCGTACTCCCGGGTGGATTGCCATTCGGCTACAATGGGCTTCATTCGAATTATCGAAATGAGTTCAATTCTTTGGAACACACAGACGACTTTTGAACCTCAAGCGATCGTCATCGTCGATTTGAAATTCCGAGTCCTTGTTCGAACACACTCGGCCGCTTTGCGACCAACTCGTCGTCGACTTTTCGAGCTTCTCGAATTTGATGTATCAATAGTGGTTTGGCTTTCAATTCAGCTACTAACACACTATCGGATTGAGCAGATAAGTGCACGTTCATCGCTCGTAAAGCGAATAATGATTTACGACTCAAGGCATCCGCAACCACATTCGCCTTTCGGGTGATAGTCAATGACCAGCTCATAATCCTTTAACAGCTCGAGCCAACGTCTTTGTCGCAGATTTAAGTCTCTTTGGGTCATCAAATATTTGAGACTTTTGTGATCCGAAGTACACATGGCACCTTTCACCAAATAAGTAATGTCGCCAAATCTTTAAGGCGAATACGATGGCGGCCAATTCAAGATCATGGGTCGGATAATTTTTCTCGTGTGGCTTTAATTGCCTCGACGCATAGGCGACAACTCGACCTTCTTGCATCAATACACAACCTAATCCAAGTAGGGAGGCGTCGCTATAGATGACAAACTCTTTGCTGGACTCGGGTTGCACTAGAATTGGGGATTCAGTCAAATAAGTTTTCAGTTGATCGAAACTTTTTTGGCATTTCTCCGTCCATTCGAACTTAACATCCTTTTGGAGTAGCTTCGTCATCGGCGTGGCTATCGTTGAGAAACCTTTACAAATCGTCGGTAATAACCGACAAGCCCCAAAAAGCTCGAACCTCGGTAATATTTCTGAGGCTTCCAATTAAGTATGGCTGAAATTTTATTGAATTCGACTCGAATACCGATGCAGATACCACATGACCCAAGAAGCTAACCTCTCTTAACCGAACTCACACTTGCTTTGAACTTAGCATATAATTGCTTATCCCGTAAGATTTGCAACACTAACCGCAGTGTTCAAAGATGTTCGGTCTCATTTCTTGAATAGACCAAGATGTCATCAATGAACACGACTACAAATCGATCCAAATATGGTGCAAGATCCGATTCATTAAATCCATAAATACCGCAGGTCATTAGTGAGCCCAAACGACATCACTAGGAACTCATAGTGACCATATCTCGCTCAAGGCGGTCTTGGGTACGTCCGAATCTCGGATTCGCAATTGATAATAGCCCGATCTCAAATCTATTTTGAGAACACCGAGACTCCTTGAGTTGATCGAGCAGGTCATCGATACGTGGTAACGGATATTTGTTCTTTATCGTCGCTTTATTAAGTCGACGATAGTCGATGCAACCGCATGGTTCCATCCTTCTTTTCACGAACAACACCGGCGCACCCAAGGCGAGAAACTCAAGGCGAGCAAAACCTCTATCCACCAATTCTTGCAACCGAGCTTTCAACTCCTTTAATTCCGTTGGTGCCATACGATCACGGAGCTATCGAAATTGGAGTGGTACCGGTACCAATTCGATGCCAAATTCTATTTCTCGAGCAGTGGTAAACCCGGCAATTCTTGGGAAAACATCCGGGTATTCACAAACCACGGCACGATTCGGGTTTCTTTTCGATTCCTTGTCATCGAGCACGACGCAAGGTACGCCGCACCCTTTTCTTACATATTTACGGGCCAACATCGGCGATATTACGGTGGCAACCCTTTAAGTCCGTAGACTCAACCCGAATTATCTTGTTATTCGCGCTCCTCAAATCGATAGTCTTGCTCTTGCAATTTACAACAAACATCGTGCATGGTCAACCAATCCAAACCAAGAATAACGTCGAATTCATCGAACGGCAAAAGCATCAAGTCCGCCGGAAAACAAGAACCTCGGAACACTAGGGGACTTTTCTTGCACACTTTGTTGACAAGCACGTAATGACCCAAGGGGTTTGATACCCGAATTACAAACTCAGTAGACTCAATAGGCAAAGTCTTACTGGATGCTAAGGTTTCACATATATATGAATGAGTAGAACCAGGGTCAATCAAAGCAATCACATTTGTATTGAAAAGAGTGAAAGTACCGGTAATGACATCTGGAGAGGCAGCATCCTCGCGTGCGCGTATGGCATAGGTCCTCGCAGGAGCACGAGCCTCAGATCTGATGGTAGCATCTCTAGATCCTCTCTGACCGCCACTGACATTGCCCACATTTCTAGGTGGCCTACCTCGGCGATGGTAGCACTGGTTTCCACTTTGACTTACATTTTGTTCAAGCATCCTCGGGCAATCCTTCATAAAGTGGTCGGCCGATCCGCACTTATAGCAGGAGTGATCACTGAACCAACAGCTCCCCGAATGCCATTTGCCACAATGCAGACACTCCGCCCTCTCTCGGCGATCATTTCCACCACTGGCGATCGAAGTGACTCGTGTGGTCACAGGGGGTCGATCGCGTCCTCGTCTAGAAAAGCCCGTAGCGCCTCTAGACCGGCTCACATCATCTCGAAATCTCTTCGATGCTTGTTGAAGAGACTTTCCCGAGGACCTCTTTCGGAATTCTCCAGTTCCCACATCAGCTTTTTGTTTCTCCTTTCTAAGCTCTTCGACTTTACAAGCTCGCTCAACAAGTACTACGAACTCTCGTATCTCGAGAATGCCAACGAACATCCTTATATCATCATTCAGCCCATCCTCGGCGTTTACATAATAGCTTCGGACGAAATGCATTCTCGCGTCTGGCTAAGCCTCACAAATTTTCGTTAAGTAGTCGAATCGACATAGAACCTTGCTTAAGATCAAGAAATTCCCTTCGCTTTTGGTCGATGAATCTCGATCGATATACTTTTTTGAACTCGGTTTGAAAGAATTCCCAAGTCACTTGCTCTCTAGGCACCACAAGTCGAGTACTCCACCAATAGTAGGCGGAATCGCGTAGCAAGGAGATGGTACACTTTAGGCACTCATCGGTGTACAAGATAGCTCATCGAGCACCCGGATAGTGTTGTCCAACCAAAATTCAGCTCGCTTCGGCATCATCATCATCCGTAGCTTTAAATTCAGTGGCCCCATGTTTTGAATCCTATCGATCGGGGCTTACTTGACCTTATTTGGTCGATTCTGGGAGGTATTGTAGGTCTTGGGGTTGCATTTGTCGGGAATGGAGGTTGTGGAACAGTAGTGTTAGTTCGAATGTATTGGTTAAACCATTCATTTATCACACTATAAAAGGCTTGCCTAGCCTCATCATTCGGATTGCTGGCCATAGGTTGAGAGTCCATGGGCTGTCCCTTGCGCGGGAGCAAAGCGCCACACTCTCCACATCATCACTATCGCTTCGGTTGGGATCGAGATCCATTACTATAAACAAACACAAAGTCAAATTGTCGAAATCACCACACTATCGATTCATCATTTAATGGCATGTATAGCTAGACCCCAAACACATCACGGTAGTCCTAGAATCGACTAAACCGTGGCTCGATACCAATAAAATTGTAACACCCGAACCCGAGACCATCGCCGTGTCGGACACGAGGGTTAACAAGCCAAGTCCACATATTTTGCCCACCAATTTGACATTTCCAGTCAGGCTGGAAAACTGCGTCACCGTCGCCTTAAAATCATATCTCGAGTTTCAAAACTCGGAAACTGGTTTCGTAAATTTTCCCTAAATTTAGACTCATATATCCATCCATGGACTTATTTATAGAATTTTTGGTCGGGCCAATTGGTACAGTTTATTAGTTAAAGTCACCCATGTTACAGGGATCGACTGCTCTGACCTTCGCGCGTTACAACTTAAATATCTCTCTGTACAGGGCTTTAATACTGGTGCCGTTTGTTTCTAATGAAACTAGACTCAAAATGGAATCTATAAATATAAGTCATGACTCCTAATTATTTCTGGATAATTTATAGTAAATTTTTAAAGTTGCGACAGGGGACCCAGAAACTGTTCTGGCCCTGTCTCACAATAGCTTTAATATCTGTTAACATGTAACTCCTATGCCCGTTTCGTTTCTTCCATATGAAAATAGACTCATCAAGGTTAATTTACATAGCTTATTCACTATTTAATACCATTCCTACAAATTTTGGTGATTTTTCACATTCACATCACTGCAGCTGGCAGCATCTGTTTTTAAGGTAGGTCTTACCTAGTTTGTAGTCTCCATGAACCAACTAGTCTTGCCATACATAGGTTCACATATGATCATTTTAACCATACCAATGGCTGATCATGTGACCAACATTCCCATTTCCAATCCATAATCACATCATGACACCATATATATATATATACAAACCGCAAATAGTCTAAGTTCGTACTTCACTTTTACGAGCCATTTTCGCATGGCCGTACACATATACATCACAACATATTTAAACCAGCAAGGGTAGTCCTATACATGCCCTTTCAAAGTTCAACCAAAATTTATACCAAAATGGAGGCTTTGATAGTGTGGATGACTTCGACTTTAATGATCCCGAATCCGATTGCTATTGAGCACAATCTATAAAGCAGAGAGCCAAAGCAGCGGGGTAAGCATTTTATGCTTAGTAAGTCTCAAGGAATAAAATCAGCTTTAATTAAAGCAATACATTCACATGGCCAAGTGCATCATTTCATTAATACACATTCACATAATCATTCTTACTTCACACTTCATCATTATATACTTTCACAAGGTATCAACCAATTCAATAGCTGAAATTGTTAGTCGATCGGCGAATGTTGCTCAAACATGTCGACTTTCCAATGCACATATAAACATACCTTATTCTTTGGGCTTTTCGAGCGTACCAATTGAATTCATTACAGCAACCAACACTCACCTCCAGCCCAAGCTTCTTGAGAATACAACCGGATATAACCACGCACGAATGCCTTGGTCTTAGCCCGGATAGAACGACTTCGCACGAATGCCTTGGTCTTAGCCGGATGTAGCCGCTAGCACAATTGCCTTGGTCTTAACCGGATATAATTTCCAGCAATAACGTCTTGGGACTTAGCCGGATATCATTCAATTGCTCATGCACACATACATCAATAATCATTAGACATTCATATTTCATTTTTAGTTACTAAGGCTCAAACACAAATATAATCACTAGCATAATCGCCTTGGGACTTAGCGGGTATCATTCAAATACTCATACACACATAAATCAATAATCAATACACATCCATATTTCATTTCACATAATTCAAGTAGGGTCACTTCTTGAGGACTTACCTCGGATGTTGTCGAACGGCTTTTACGGCTATTCGATCACTTTTTCCTTCCCCTGGTCCAATTGTGGCCCTCTAAGCTCTTGAGCTAATTCAAACAAATTTAATTTATTAACACCTCATTATGCTAGCTTATGGCGAATATGACAAGGAGTTTAAATGGTCATATGGCCACCCTTTAGCTTGAGTACACAATGGTCATGCACATTTTATACTACATCAAGCAATTCAATACAATTCATTCAAGCATCAAGGAAAAGCTAAGGCCATCAATCGGCTACCTAAGGCCGAACATACATGTCCAATTTGAGGCCAATTATACACTTAACACCACACAAAAACAGCATGCATTTTACTAGTTAATGCTTTACATATTGTGGCTCAATACTTATAATACATCATCAAGCACTCATATGGTCGATTATACTTAGTCATACTTGCACCAAATCAACAATAAATTCCAAGATTTCCACATCATAGGTATTCTAGGCGAATGTACTTGCAATTTCACAAACATTCTTCAACATTTTCTTCTTTAAACAAACATATTCATCACTTACTTCATAACCAAAACATCATGTGCAAACATATATATACATATATGTGCATGGCCGAATTTCAAGGTGTCCATAGCCATCCAAAACACAAATTTTAACTAACATGCAAGAAGCATGAACCATGCTCATGAATGCATCATGGCCGAATACACCACAATCATGCCCCTTTCAACTTCAATCATGGTTAAACAAAAGAAAACTCAAAGTCTTACTCAAGATGGCTACAAAGAAATTTCAAGAGTAGACAATCCATCTTTGCATGCATCATCATCAAGCTTCACACTTAGCATGCAATGGCTTTATCACCATATTCACTTTGGCCGAATTTCATTCCCATGACATAACAAAGATTTGAACCATGGGCTAACAAGAACATCAATCTAGCAACCAAAAACATGCATGAATCTCATGGCACAACCTCAAACATACCTTACTCTTGATGCAAGTATAGCCAACCTCTTCCTAATCCTCTTCCAAACCAAGTATGAAGCAAAACTCCTTCCTTATTCTTAGTATTTTCGGCCAAAAGGAGAGTGAAAGTAGATGAACAAAAAAAAATTTTCTTTGTTTTGTTTCTCTCATGTACTGACACAAGGGGGAAAGCATCCACACTCATTTTTTTTCATTTCTTTACCCATGCTCTTATTTTATTATTTCTAACATCCACCACTAGCAAAACATGTTTAAGACATGTTTTCTTTTGCCCATCTTCATCACCATGGCCGCCACTTCCTTCTCTTTGGGTAAATTGACATGCAAAACCATTCTTTTGCATGCATATACTATTAGACCATTGAAGATTGGCCTATCACCTTTCAACAATGTTTCATATAAGTCCATCTTAATAAATTCACATAGAAATGATCAAATTAATGCATGCAACTTTCACACATGCATTTGCTAACATCATAAACATAGAATGTAACTTTTAATTACTTATAAGACTGGGTTTAATGGTCCCGACACCACTTCCCGACTAGGGTCAAATTAGGGATGTCACATGGGATTTGACAAAGAAGTTTAAAAATTTTAGTTGATACCTTGATGCTATTAACATGTTAGTTATATGGATGTGTTAAGTTGCTTGTTATGTTAGCATGAAAGTTGAAGTTGTTAAGTCATTTTGTTGGAGGTGCCGAATTTAGGACTAAGAAGAGAATGAGTATTCGGCTAACATAGTTGAAAGGGGATGTTGCCGATTTTTAGATTTAGATTATGGGAGTGGCTATAATGGGCATTAAGATGTTGAACTTAAGAAATGTAGTCACATGTGGATTTATATGATATTACAAATAGAGGTGAAGCTATGCTAGATTGGGAAAAAGTCGATCAAGTGTGCATGAGAAGAATTTAGGTGTTTAGATGATGTTATAGATGACATTGTACATGTATATATATATTCGCCATCAAAGTGAGTATGTAGGTGATGTTGAATCAAATTTTGGTGCACATTCGGTTATGTATATATATATATATATACATAAGTATGCCCATTCGTGATGTTACCTTTAATTATGTATATAATCGACTAAATGGGTAATTAGTAAGAGTGGTTGCCAAATATACAAACATACATATGCATGTGTAATTGAATTATAAATGTTTAGCAAGATGATTAAACTAGTTAATTTATTTATTAAGCGAGAAGTTAAAGAAGGGAAATCAAGCAAGGGCAAAGCCAAGGACATCGAGTAGTAGGGTGGAACCATTATACCCAACACAAGGTAAGTCCTTAAGCACTTTTGTGAGAACTCCTTGGATAGATATTTTTCGAGTGATTCTCCTACTTACTAATATGACCATATGTACAATTTGAGTTAAGTAAATTGCTTTACCATGATGAAACAACATAGGGCACTTTGTGTGCAAAATTATGGGGCACTATGTGTGCCGATTGGGAGGTTGAAGCATGAGGGAATCTCAAATGCACTATGTGTGCGATTTACTATGGCACTATGTGTGCGATTTACTATGGCACTATGTGTGCGAACATAATAAGCACTATGTGTGCAACGTTCGGTTGTTGATATAAATTGTGCATGAACGAGGTAAGTGATTGAGCTACTAACTAAATATCGAAATTGAGGTTGTGCGGTGTATGCATAAATTTATCTAGTGCATCGTTGCTCCAAACTTGAGGAAATGGATTTAAATCGATTGGGCTGACTTGGCATTGATTTGATTGAAGGACTTGGCATGAGATCGAACCAAAAATTTAAGAAATTGTAGCATAGTTTGTTATGGTTGGAAAAATTGATTTTGTGTTATTTGTTTTTCACTTATGATTATTATTGTTGAACGGTAGAGTAGTGCTTATGACTTCTTGAGTTATGTACTCATTTGGTGTGCTTATTTGTTGCTTATTTAGGTTCTTGATCCATTTTGTGTGCTCGGGACCGTCGTCAAGTCATCACCGGCTAGCAACTTTTGGTATTTTCTTCTTAGTTGGTCTAGGAGAACATTTCGGCATGTATAGGCTATTATGTTTGTTCGAAATTTGGTATGTAACCTTTTAGCCATGCGAAAATGGCATAAATGTTCGGTTGGATTTGGCTTTATGATGTTTGGTCACAAGTCTTAGTAATTCGGTTTTGGTTGAGTATTGGTTGAGGTCTACTCGATTATTACGCCATATGTCGTGGCTGATTTATTTTCGGTGCTATACTCATGATATGGCTATAGTGTAGTAGGGAGATGGTCGGTGATGATTAGCCTCTGGCATGGCTAGTCATGGTCATAATTGGTGACATGTATGATGAATTATTAGTTAGACCAAGGAAAATCATGGAATAGGCATAGTTCACTCTAGTAACAGATGCAAACAGCAGCAGTGATGTGAGATTGAAAAAATCACTAAAAATAGTAGAAATGAAATTAAATAATGAATAAATTATGTAATCGAATATCGATGAGTCTATTTTCATACGGAAGAAGCAACACGACCATATGAGCTATATGTTAAGAGATGTTTAAATTCTCGCGAAGCAGGGCCAGAGTGATTTCTGGATCCCCTATTCCAACTTAGGAAATTTACCATAAATTTTATTGAGATAATTAGAGTTCGTACCTTATATTTAAAGATTCATCATCGAGTGTAGTTTCATTAGAGACAAACGGTATAGGCATTGAAGCCCTGTACAGGGAGATATTTAAGTTGACATGCACAGAGGTCAGTATAGTCGAACCTTGAAATAGGGGAGACTTTAATGAATAAACTGTACTAATTGGCCCAACCAAAAATTCTACAAAAATTCTACCATATAGATATATGAGTCTAGTTTCAGGGAAAATTTACAGAATTGGATTTTGTGCTTCAGAACTCAAGATATGATTTTTAAAGCGACTACGATACAGTTAGCCAGCATGCCTGGAAAAAAAATTTGGGGGAAATAAATGAAGTAAGCTCGGTAACACCTCGTGTTCGATTTCCGGTAACGGCCACGGGATCGGGGTGTTACAATATCTTTTCATAATCAATATCAGTACTTAACGAAAAACTTTATAATTTTATTCCACTTTTACAAAATTATTTCATTTGCACCCTATTGGCTTTATACCTTTAGATATTTGGACTACTAATCCAAAAACTCCACGAATTTAATTGTACTTAAGTTGCGTCTTTCTATTTTGATCAATTTATTCCATATCTATATATCTCAATAGATTTATTCAAGATCCTCATTTTATTTCATTATTTTAATAATAATATTGCATGCAAAATTATTGTCAACCACTTTTATTATTCGATTCCACATTTTCTCGAATTGATATAACTTATCGAGATCTCTTATTTTCATTATTTTAAAATTCAGTTTCAGGTACCTGAATCTCTTCTGAACTTTTACTTATTAATTATGTCTTGGGTCTCTTCTGGAGCACCCACCTCCATTATATGACCATCTAGAATAATTTTCATCTTTGGAACCGATCAATCTATTATTTATTCTAACTGATTGTCCTACTGGGACTTTGATTCAAATTAAAATATTAGATGGTATATAACACTTGGTTATTCTCATTAAGGTTGTAAATACATCTAACAGTTAACTTGTAATGAGTTATCCTTATTGAACTTTTGGTTCAATTACTCTATCCCTAACTCATTACAAGTTATTGTTTCTGTCCCCCTAATGTTAGGAAAACTAACAACTCATGTCACAATTTCGAATTAATTGCTCAAAAATATTATAAGAAGACTCATATAAATATACATTCCCAATCTCTTATAATGACTTGTGCGTAATGGTGGAGCAATTGAAACATATACCGCACATCCAAAAATTGTAAGATGGGAAATATTTGGCTCTTGACCAAAAATCAATTGTAATGGGGAGTATTTATAATTTATTGGCTTGATGCGTACAACATGTAAATTAATACAAGCATGAATCTCATGCTGAAATAGAAAGTTTTGTTCTCATAAGTAATGGTTTAGCTATTAGTTGGAGGCATTTGATAAACAATTCAGCTAAATCATTTTGTGTGTGAACATGAGTTACAGGATGTTCACCTTTTATCCCAATTGACATGCAATAATCATTGAAAACTTGGGATGTAATCTCACCAACATTAGCAAGATAAATTGCTTTAATTGCATAATCTGAAATTAATCATTTAAATAAGCAATCTCGCAAACGAAAGGTTGCAAGTTGATAACATATGTGATTATTTTGTAGATGCATCTACCAAAATCATACAATATCAAAACTATCCACATGGTAGATGAATGGGCCCATATTCATTTCAGAAATACAAGACATTAAATCTCAACTTTAGCTAGTGAGTTTCTAAGAACCAATTTTTATTAAGAACAAGCAACAAATGAGAATTCTTTAAATTAAAAAATCTTCTAGTTCTTTAATGGATGTCCATATGAATTCTCAATTAATTTTTGCATCATATACGATCCAGGATAGTCTAATTGGTCACGCCAAGTAGTAAACACATTTGCATTAGTAAACTTCTGGTTTACTTTGACATGTGTTTCAATTGTACTAAATTGTAACAAATTGATAATTTTATTATCATTTCTTTTAATTTGTATCCACATATAAGTACTATTGTGACATTTACTACTGGAAATGTCTAAATCAATATGAAGTCTATAATGTCACCAAGTCAATAAATATAATTTCCGAATAATTGTATGCAATATTCGCTTCAAGGAATATGCCAAAATCTTCAAATGCCCAAAAATCTATTAATAGTAAACTTTGAAAGTGGATCTTATTTTCCAAGTGTACAACATGTATATAACCAATGACTTTTTGTACATAAGTTTTCTCTCTTGCAAGTTCTCATTAGTAATATTTTATCACGTAATTTTAATTGAGAACTTATTCTAAATACTGTAGAGTTATACTCATATTTTTTTAAAAAACTTGCAACTTTAGGTGCATCCAACCATAATAAGCTTTAGATAGAATTATCATATTCTATCGCTCATGAGTAGATCTTTCACAATAAAATTTTTTTGGCTTTCAACCCTTTAATATAGATGATGAAAAGAATATCATAAATATTAAAATTAATAATTTAATCCATTTTTTATTCATATGAAATATAATATTTTCCTCATTCACAATCTCAATATGAGATCCATTACAAATAACTTTTAAAAGTAATGCATTAACCATCACAAATTTTTGCTTTTAGATAGTGATATATTACCTCTTCTTGAGCATTCAACTAATTTTGTATTATCAAATATTGGAATAATATTTGTTTGTTTGATACCATATAAGATAAATATTTTCTATCTGTAATGATAGAATTCTTACTACATTTTTATATCATTCCTCTAAGAATATTAACAGAAACAAAATATTTGGGCATATGCCACATATGTGGCCAATAATTTTTCATATCACATTGATAACATAAGTTATCCTTACCCTCTGAAAAGTTATCTTGAGAACTCATTGTTATCTTATTATTACTATATTCTCACTTTTAATGGTCAATGAGTATATCTTTTATTTCTTTATATTTACATTCACTTCGGGGAATACAACAAATCTAGTAGGACGGACTTATAAACATCCCAATAGATTCTTTATTTCATAATTACCATCGCAAACATGCGTGAGATTTCAAATGAAAGTCTATCTATATATGTTGTCATGATTAGTCTCTAATTATAATAAATAATAAATAAAACATAATAAAATATACATGAAGATATTTAACATCATTGTCATCACTAGAAGGTATGAAATAATTGAAAATATTCTTAATTTTATATGGATAACGGTATCAAATCTTTTATCATCCTAAAAACAAAAAGTAAAATAAGTTAATCAAAACAATGATAACATATAATGAAAGAAGAATGAAAAATAATAATCGAAATGAAACATTAAATAAAAGAAACTTCCTGTAAAAACTTTACATCTTGTTGTCAAAGAAATTAAAAATCATATAGAATAAATTTAATAATCGATAAACGAAACTATCACTTTGAGTAAGATCATACGATAACGTGTTATAAAATAAAGAGAGATTGGAAGAATAAAAATAAATAAAATATGAAAATAATATAAAATGTACTTTATTGATAAAAAAATAATTACAATGCTTCATTAAAGTCTATATTTATAAGCGTAAGACATATAAAAAAATAAAAATCTAATTCTAATAACTATTAAAATTTAAAATATATCAAAACTTTATTTTAATCATGATAAACATTCACTTAATAAAATATTCATAACAATTTCAATAATATTTACCAAATTAAAAATTTTTGTAAGTCCATCGTAAAAAAAAAAAAAAAGCTAATATTTAAGATGATTGGGTTTTTCTTTGAAATAGGACAAAAAAATAAAAAATACTAAAATAATACAAAGAAAAACTATGTACCAAAATGGTACATTTGGAATTAGTGCCGCCTATGGCGAGGCATGACCACCCCATGTCGAATCGAAATTCACATGGTACATCGGTCAAATTGCGGTATGAGACTAAAATGTAATAATATAAAATATTTAAGGACTGTTATGAAATTATACCATTTAGAATGGTTCTTTGGAAATAAAGTGAAAGGTGCTTGCTTTGACAGTGGCGGCACCAAACTAAAATATGGATTAATTTCCTTGTAAGCCCTCCTTTTTGTTATTTTCTTTTATTCCTCCTTCAACTCACTATATTATTTTAAACAAGCCCTTAACCTATTTTTAGTTAAATAAGCCCTTAATTTATAGTTTTTACTCATAAGCACTCTCAAGAAATTTTAAAATTTTATTTTTATTTAATAAACTATTCACATCAACCTAAAATGTGAATTAGTTTATATTTTTTAAATAGCTTTATTTTGGGTAAAATATATTTACTTTAATATTAAAATAAAGGGCTTTTTGAGTAAAAACTATAAGTTAAGGGCTTATTTTACTAAAAAATAGGTTAAGGGCTTGTTTAAAAATAATATAGTGAGTTGAAGGGGAATAAAAGAAAATAGCAAAAAGGAGGGCTTACAAGGAAATTAGCCTATTTTAGTTTGGTGTCGCTTCTGTCAAAGCAGTACCTTTCACTTTTTTCCAACAATGACCATTCTAAATAGTATAATTTCATAACAAGTCCCTAAATATTTTATATTATTACATTTTAGTCCTGCACCGCAATTTGACCGGCAGCTACAATAATTTTTGATCTGACATGGGGTGGTCATGCCTCTGCCATAGGCGGCACCACCCCAAATGTACCATTTTGATACATAATTTTTTCTTTGTATTATTTTGATATTTTTTTATTTTTTTTGTCCTATTTCAATAAAAAACCCAAGATGATTTTATCTGGTAAAATTAAAACAAAATTAAAATATCTGATACGTAATATTTAAATTAATAATATAAGCCCCAAAAAGGAAATTTTGTTTTCATAGCGTTTGGCAGTTTCCCCTTAAAATCAAGACTACAAGTACTAGAGAAAAGCACTACTGCAAAAAAGATAAAAGATGTGATCTAGTTCAGAGCTAATAGGAACTAAAGGATTTTGTACTTTTGTCTTGTCTTTTCCTTGGTTAATTTTAACTGAAAAAAACGCCTATTAAACCAGTTTCCAATGGGAAATCATCAATCGAATACTGACGACACTATCCTTCCCCACTATTTATCCTCTTTCGAAACCTAAACAAAAGTCCCCAAAAACAGTCAACATCTCCCTCTCTTTCCATCAATGACTTTTGTATTCTGACTCCCTTCCCTTCCACCATGGCATGGGGCCTATGCCCTAAAAGGATCGATTCCTACCCTTACTCTTCAGCCTACTGTGCACCAAAATCCCATAGGTGGATGGTCGAATTACTGCTGGCCACTGCAACATGCCGGTCATCTCCCGCCATCGCGCTCACGGCCCCTATGTTCTCACCGAAGCTATACAAGTATTGCCCGTGCTCTATTCCCCATACCCTTATTACACCCGCTGCGCACAACAGTGCGTACCCCAAGTTCA
Organism: Gossypium arboreum; assembly: GCF_025698485.1. NCBI lineage: Eukaryota > Viridiplantae > Streptophyta > Magnoliopsida > Malvales > Malvaceae > Gossypium > Gossypium arboreum. The sequence goes on from NC_069076.1 coordinate 41,978,108, forward strand.
TGCAACCCATTAGGTTCCCTTGCCGTGTGTTGAATCTACATAACTCTTCTAATGTGTCCGCCCGTCGCACGATTGCCCTGCCACGGTTGTCCACAATAATGAACGCCTCGTTGTTCGTGTCAAAGGAATTCACGATAAAGCCTCTCGCACTCTCCCTGTCGTGCAATGGAAACGCTGGGTTTCTCAAGTCTAAAACCACGTACTTATTACTCGTACAAGCAACCGCCGATTCCTCACTCGTCACCCTGACACGGCCTATGGCTTCGGTCAACTCAGTCAACATGTGCCAACCCCTCAAGGACTCTCGGTCGGTTAAAGTTGTGTTTACATAAACGAGCTCTTCAGTGTTGCCATCCCAAATGTGGATAGCACGGCCGGGCACCCCGGCGTAAAGGCCCACCCACCAGCGCCCACAGCCGGTGAAATCCACCAATGAACCGTCGTCCAAGATGTTTCCAATGTGAGCCCTGCGCGCTTGGTGCTGGCCTTCTATGATTGCCACGTAGATGTCTCCATCCAGCGTGGCGAAAATAATCCTGGGGTCCGTGATGATAATGCCGGATACGGCGCGTGAGAAACGGCCAAAACGGTCCCCGTGCTGGGGGTGGAAGGTAGCAACGTGTAGGCGGGTGGCGAGGTCGAAGAGGCGAACGGTGCCATCAGCGAAGCCACAAGCAAGGTGGGTATCGGAAAGGGTAAGGCAACGGCAGGTCAGCCCGTCGGGGATGTCCACGCCGGTTGGATCGAAGTGGAGTGTCACGTGAACCGATCTCCCAAGACGAAAATTCTGAGACGTTTGATGACGGTATACGTATTCCTCATGCCACGTGGTGTGCATGCGGTGGGTACGACCCCATATGACGCTTGTGAGACGGTGCCACAGTGGATCAGACCGAGAGACAGCTTGCCAAGTGGAACAAACCTTCATGCAAACAAATTTTACGTATGAACTATTCAACAAACAAAATATTCATAAATTAAAATTTAAAGTTGAAAAGATAAAAGCGCAGTTACAAGAGCTAAACATCGACATAATAATAACTGTAAAGACAGAAGCCAGCCAACAAAAATAGGAATAATAACGCAAATATATATAATGCACAAACAAAGAAATTAGAGTTGAACACGAAATATATTACAAGTAAAAGACAAGTTGATTATTGCATCACGAAAAGACTGGAGGATTTGGTTAAAATTGGGCAAAGCCCTTGCTTTAACAATGACCCAAGTAACGCCATGCGCATCATAGAATTTTAATGACGAGAGGAACAAGCAATAGAGAGATCATCAGGGAAAGTTGCTTTAGGGTTCAGATGTCAGAATATTGCAGAGCTCTTAATGAAAAGATAGGTATTGTATTGTTTCCGTTGACAGATTTTCTTTCCTTTCCACTTTTTCAAAATATGCAGTAATTGTTTGAATCGACTTGTCTTTGAACGTTAATAGGCTTTGTGGAAGTACTGAAAGACCTAATCTCATAAACTACTTTCAGAAAGACTGTGACAGCTCTTTTTCTTTTTTTTTTTCAAACTACTTTTTCGTTCTTTTAACTTTTAATTAATCCATTTTTCTGGGTTTCTTCAATCAGAGCTGATGGCCTCTGAACAAAAGCTATAAAATAAACAGCTGCAAGAAAATGACAAAGAATCCTCGGGCTCAGGTGTTCAGATAAAATCTTTGCAAATGTGGAAGACAATGAGAAAACTTTTCTAGACATTTAGAAGGCTGAAGAGTTTGAATTAAAATGAAATGTGTTAAAAAAATTTTATATTACCGGTCTTAACAAATAGGGTTAAATCAATAGTTACAAAAGTCAATTTTCGAAGCTACAAAAACTAATTTATTGGTTTGATTGCTAAATGATAGTTATGATCAAATACAGTTGATATCAAATAATTAATTTTTTTAATATAAAGTATATACCGAACTATGAAATATTTGATACCGCAAGAATACTAATAACAAACAATGTAGAAAAAGTAGGAAGGGGGAAGTATTAGCTGTGGTCCATAGAGAGTTTAGATATATAATTTATAATATTCAACTCACTTTCATTTCCTAGAAAGGATTGGCCAAAGGGCAGTGTTTTTAAAAGCAGAGAATCTAATAGCCTTCCCCAGCTTACCTTTTCCTGCTCTTTTTCTTGGACTCTTACCCCATACTTCCACTTCTTCCCACATACCTGCTGCTCCACTCCATTCCACATAGTATTATTCATATATTATTTATCACTCGCTTTATTGGGACCCATCTCTATGCATGATCTTATTTATAAAATGATTTATGCAACGAGTAAATACTGAACCACAAACCACAGCAACGAACAACAAAAAGAAAATCCAAAACCTTCTTCAGCTAATCTTTGATTTAAATTTTATTTGGGTCATTGTTGTTCTGACAAGTAATAAATAGAAGAGTAAACATCAAAAAACGAGAAAAAGAAAAAGGGTCTGAGACTCCAGAATCATATTCTACTCAATAATATATATGCCAACACAAAAGAAAAGAACAAAATAGAAGTCACCCAAACTAAGCCTCTGGGCTTCAAGCAAAACCAAAATATGAGAAGACCCTTGTCTCTGAAATGACAAGGAGACATCGGTTTTTATAAGTTTATATTTATAATAAAAAATAAAAATTGGGTTCCATGTGCTTTTTGGCATTGCACATCGCCACATGCAACCCTTTGACTGATAAATGATCTAAAGAAACCAAAAAGTCTTAAGCAAAGCCTTAGGTTTTTCCACATTGAATCCTTTTTAGTATAAAACACCCCTGTGTGCTGCTTGTAAGTAACCATTAAAAATAATAAAAAGCCTACCTCTAAGAGTTTTTTCATTCTTTTTTGGGTCACCAGAAAATATTTATCTAAACATTAAAATATAAATTTTCGACAACATAAACAATAATTCACTGTGTAATCCAGTAATTTAAAGTCTCTTTCGTGCTAATCAATGCAACAATATCTTATTCAACTTGACTTTCAAGGCTTCTAATTGCCAAAACTTCCATTAATATGCTCCTGCACTGAGCATATATTGGAGACTTGCAGGGATAGAAAATAGTATCTTAGACCTAAAGTCCTAAACTATACTACATTTATATATTACAACAGGGCAACAGTTTCCATATGTATAATAACTAAATATAGAAATGTAAGAGATGCAACAGAGACAATTTCCTCGCGGTTAAATTCAGAGGTCACTTTCTACATGTTTGCATTAGGAAAAGAATCCATGGATTTATCAGATAGCTAAGAAAGGCCAGTCGAGAAAAATAAAAGGAAGGATTTCTAGAGCTTTAAAAGATAAGGATGTTACCAAGAAAAGGAAACAAAGGAAATTCAAAACAGAAGATCCCTTTTGTTCTAAATATATGAAAGGGTCTAAAAATAGATATTTCGAAAGTGGTAAAAAAAAAAAAAAAAAAAGGCATTGCCTAAAGATTAAACTACAGCATCCGAAAGGGACATAAATTTGTAAGTAAAGGACTCATCCAAAGCTAGTTCCCCCCATTAGATACTAATAAATCCAAGACTTTGACACTACATATAAGCATTCGCTCGGCTCTACATTCATTGAATGGAGTTTCTCAAGTAGGGAGGATTAAAGAATAATAACAAAATCAATGTCTGGGGTACCAGAATCCGTAAAATTACAGTACATTTTCAGTGGTCCAAACGATATTTTTGACCTGACTGATTTTGTCCTTTCCCACAACTTCATATCTTGTTAATGTAGTGATTTTGCAGTGTCATTATAATGCTATGCAAATAGGTTAAAGGGTTTTTTTTTTTAGAAAAAAAGTTGATATCAAGAAAGAAAATCCCTATCGAGAATTCTCTAAGTCAATCAGCTCAGTCTCCTTAAAATCAACAAATGAACTGAAATATGTAATAAAAAAAAAGGTATTTAACGATGAATACCTGAAACACATTGGCAATAGCACCAGCAGCGGCAAGGCTGCCAATAGAACGAGAAGCATCAATGGCAACTTTGACAACAAGATCTTCAACAAAAGGCCCAGGCCAGATTTCGTTATTGCCACGTCGACGAGTCAAAGAAGGACCTTCGAAATCACCCGCACCACGTCTAGCGCCATGGCCATTGCCGTTGCCATCTTCAGAAGAAGACGAAGACGAGGCTGATGAAGAAGAAGAAGAAGACATCAATAATAAGTGATAGAAGCTATAAAGGGGAGAGGAGAGAAAGAAATGGGTAAAACAAAGCAACAAGGACAAAAAGGTATTTGATAAAAAGACACAAACTGAGGGACCCAAAAGAGTTTGTTTGAGATTCTTGGATATATATATATTATGAGAATTTTCACTTTATATTATTTTAAGCTGCTATCCCTTTATATACTTGTATACACATAGTATATATGTATTATATAAATACGTCATCAATCAGTATTTATACACAAAAAGTCATATTTGACAAATTTATTTTTGATATACTTTTCCCGCCCTGCAAAGACGGCGGGGAGTTAGTTTCAGGTCACAAGAGAAACTGATGGACTTTTGGATTTGCCACAGTGTTTTCAGGTGCTTTTCTAGGAGTCTTTCTCTTTTGTCCAACTTTTTCTTTTATCCTCTGTTATTGCTATTTAGGTTAAAGAAAAATACTTTGAAATGCAAATATATGTAAATCGAAGGCGTGTTTGGAAGCGATCTGATTCAGTACAAAGAGCAGCCACCTCGGATTTGCTAACAGACCTAGTCTCAACTAGTGTGGTTGAAAAAGCTAGTCACTCAGCAGTCTTAGCCAGCAGCTACTTAGGGCCCGCTGGGAAACTGCAGTTTCAATGCTCAATGCTCCATTTTTCACTTGTAATCTGTTGTTGATGCCCCTGACAGCCCTTTGCTCCTAACCAGCTCAGGTTCTTTTTTATGACTTTAAATTACATTTTACATCTGTAGATACCATTATCATAATTTAAATGGGAATTCCTTTTACTAATGTGTTTAAATATGATTCATTAATCGTACTATTTCATGGGAACCCAAAACATTCCAGCGCATAATTAAATGACATTAATTGCGCGATTTATCGTATCAAATGTGAAGTAGATGGAGTCTTTTACTTAAAACATTTTTTTATAACGGGTACTTAAATTATTATTAATTTTTAAAATTGATATCTCTATTAATTTAATTGTTAGTTAAATTATTATGTTTATTTTTTAAAAAATAAACCAATTAAACATAGACATATGGCAAAAGAATAAAAAATATTATTTTATATTTTATATATATATTTTTATTATTTTTCTTTTTAGAACTAGATCGATGATTGAACTAATCAAGCCACCGGTTCTCGGCTTGAATAACTATTCTGGTTCAATCAAATAAATTAATAAAAGTTTATAAAAATAAAAATAAATATTTTAAAAATAGAAAAAATTGGTTCAATTTTCTTAGCTTAGTTCAACTAGCTTGTATTGATTTGCGAGTCAATCGATTCAACCTCAATCTTGGTTTGATTCTGAAAATACTGGTTTTGATCAATGATATTAATCGACAGCATCTTGACTTTAAGAGGGCAAAATTTGAGCATCGTTGGTATTATCATACATCATAAAAGAAAAAAGAAAGCAAATAAAGGAAAATAAAAAATAGAGAGAGAAATAATGTAAAATAAAATAATTTTTTTAAAGTTTATATGACGTGATAAATTATTATTGGCTTAAACTTTTTAACATAGAAGAAATTTATGTGTAAAATAGGAAATAGAAGAATAGTTTAGGTATCACTTGTAACTAAAAAATGTTTAGGTACCAAAATGGGAAAAACACATAGTTTAAATTAGGGGTGTAAATGAGATACCATTGCTCACAAGCTATTCGAGTTCAACTCAAAAAACATGAATTGGATTCAGTAATTATTGAGCCAAGCTCGAGGATTCAGTCGAATTTGAGCTTACTAATACTTGACTCAAACAACTCGCAAGCCTTATTGAGCTTTTCATATTTTTATATTATTAAATTACATTATTACCCTTAATATATATTATTAACCCTAAGCTTAAGTATTGAGTTGAGTTCGAGCTTGAGTATAAATTTGGTAAACAAGCCTAATCGAGCTTGAGCTTGAGTAGCTCAATTATATCTTAAGCCAAGCTCGAGCTTAAAAAGAGATGTTTGATAGAGCTCGAGGCGAGTATTGAGCTTCAAATTTCGAGTTGAGCTCAACAGTATTCGGGATCAGCTCAACTTGATCACAACCCTAGTTTAAATATCAATTTATAGGTCAAGCCTTTCTTAAAAATAAATGGTTTAACTAACAAAGGTATCAAATTGGAGAAAAATGTAGTTTAAGTACCACTTATGACCAAAAAAAAAGTTCAAATACCAAGATAAAAAAAAAAAGAAGAAAAAGAAGGTATAGTTTAGGTACCAATTTGTGAGTTAAGCCTTAAAAATTCAACTGTCTCTAAGCACAAACCATTTATATTGTGATCAACTTAAATTTTATTTTTTAAAATTTTATGATTAAAATTTTAAATATATTGTATATTGAATTTAAGGTTTTTTTTTACTTAGATATAATAAGTTTTAATATTATTTAGGTTTAAGGTTTAAAAAGCTCTCCACATTTAAAAAAAAATGTAACACTCCTAACCCGTATCCGTCGTCGGAATAGGATTTCGAAGTATTACCAGAACATTCAGAAACATTTACAAATAACTTATGTAAATTACTATTCATTTACTGAGATCATACATAACGTCCCTTAATTGGGCCTTCGAGGCCCAATATGAGCATTAGAATCGAGTCGGGACTTAATCGGGAACATTAAGAATTTTTCGTGACTTTTTAAAATTTTCCAAGGTGTAGGGCTCACACGCCCGTGTGGTCTAAGGGACATGCCTGTGTTGGAGGCCGTGTTCGACCATGTGTAACTCTCTGACTTGCACACACGGCCATGCCACACTCCCATGTCCTAAGCCGTGTGGTTAATTAATTCAATTCGAAAATAGGTACAGGTTTCACACGGCCAAGACACACGTCCATGTGGCACACACCGCTAAGACAGACGCCCGTTTCTCTGCCCATGTGCTTAATTCTGAGTATTCTGTTTCTCAAAATTAAGGTACAAGGGACACACGGCCTAACTACATGCCCATATTACTAGGTCGTGTGTCACACACGGTCTAGACACATTCCCATGTGTTTGCCCGTGTGGACAAAATGAAGCCATTTCTAGCTTCATTTCTCACCCAAAATTTCACCCAAGACCTGCACTTGAAACACACATCCAATACCAATCAATTCAAGCATTCAAATTGGGCAATTTCTATCATTCACAAGGCATATCACTACAAGCATACATGATCACAACCTTACCTTAGTTTAACTTAAGCATTCATAACATTGATCACATATTCTTAACATAACATAATCTACTTAGTCATACCAAAATGAACCATTACTAGCCATTCCAATGAATAGGTTACAAAATAACATTTCAAGCCACTATTGGTCAAGTTGTCTTATACATGCCATTATACCAATATGATTTTACTAAGTATACCCAAAATGACTAGTTGATAGTGTGACGATGCTCTAGTGATCTCTAACCTTCGCGAGCTTCCGAGCACTATAAAATAAGGAAAAATAAAACGAAATAAGCATTACATGCTTAGTAAGTTCGTATAACGGAAACTAAACTTACCAATCTTGTTTATTAAATCTAGGCATACAATGTTATGTTTCCATCCATTTGGCTAAATTGCCTAATCACATACATTCAATCAAATATAGATGAGCTCATCAAGCAATATTCTTTCAAGTTATTATCATATCATCTCAAGATTTTCATGTCATATCAAGAGTTATATGTCCATTAAATCATTGAATTCCGATGGATGCTCAAGTAGTACACTTGAAGTGTGCGATTCAATAATCCGTCAATTCCTTATTCAAGGGTACCTCTTATGGCAATTAACCAAGAAAAACTCTCTCCAGCCATATATCATATAACAGGATTATCAATCCAGGCTAAATCCTTTATATAACGTATGCTCAGAGGGGCTCGATTAGGATTACCAGTCTAGGCTAAACCCTAATCATAACGTATGCTTGATAGGTATTATATCGGGATTACCAGTCCGGGCTAAATCCTTTCCATAACAAGGTCAATGGGATTACTTGTCTGAGCTAAACCTTGTCTGCAACAAATGTAGGACCTTATTAGTTTCGAGAAAGCGCATATAATCATCGAAATTCACATTCAATCGGGACTTAACCCTTTATCACCATTTCAAGCATGTATCAATTTTTCATCATAGCATACAAGTAAAGCACATCAACGTAAATCACATTACATACAAACACAACATTCAATTAACATAATTACATACACGGTTAAGTTACATGAACTTACCTCAATACTTGTTCGCGTAAAAAGTCTACTAATCCGAAACTTTTTCTTTCGCTCGATCTAACCTTGAATTAGTGTTGTCCGAATCTATATAAATAAATTTAACCATAAATTTCACACATTTCATATTTAAATGGACTCAATTTAAGTCCTAGGAAAAAATACCATTTTGCCCCTAACTTTTCCATAAATTCCAATTTTGTCTTAGGATCGGAAAATGAAACTTGTGCAAATTACTCCCTATTTCAAGCCTAACCAAAGCCCCATTACAAATTTTCCAGCATATGTATTCATAAAATTTCAGATTTTTCATCCAATTTTACAACTTTTCATTTTAGTCCCTAAATCATGTTTTCATCAAAAATCACATTGTAAAAGTTGTTTATCCATCGATAATCTTTCCTTTTCTACCATAAATTTCTAATTTCCAGCTTAAACATCTATGACCCATTTTTCATACCTTGATAACTTTTCAAATTAATCCCTCAAATAGAGAGATCAAACTATCCCGGTTTTAAAAATACCAAAATTACTAAAAATGGACAAAGAAACTTACCCAATTAGGCCTTGAAAGTTTCTTTTCTCTTACCTAGGGTTTCCATGTATTTTTAGGTTGAAGATGATGAAAATAAGATGATATATTTTCTTTTCATCTTTTAATTAATTAAGTATTTAGCAATTTCCAATTTAGTTCTTGCACTTTTTCTATAATTCCATGGATGAGTCACCAAGAAAAATCTACATACTTTTCCTAATGGTCTAATTACCATATAAGGACCTTAAGTTTTGAATTCCATAGCTATTTGATCCTTGTAGGTACTAGAATTCAACTTTCGCATTTTATGCGATTTAGTCATTCTCGTAATTAAGCATTTAATTGATAAAATTTTCGTGTCAAAATTTTCACACGACATGCCTATTATAATACGAACCATATAATGAAATAAAAATAAACTTTATTTTTGGATCAGATTTGTGGTCCCGAAATCATTGTTCTGATTTCACTGAAAAATGGGCTGTTACAACTCTTCCCCTTAAGGATTTTCGTCCTTGAAAATCTTACTAGTAAAAAGATTCGGGTATTGTTTCCTGATAGTATCCTCCGGCTCCCAGGTAGCCTCTTATATACCGTGTCGTTGCCAAATAACTTTTAATAAAATTACCTTTTTATTTCTTAACTCTTTTGTTTCGCGAGCTATGATTTTGACCGATTCTTCACTATATGTCATATCAGGCTTAATCTTTACCTATGTCAGAGAAATAACTTGTGCAAGATCGATCGGTATCGTCACAATATAGACACATGAAAAACATTATAAATCCGATCAAGTTCTGGTGGTAAAGCTAACTGATATGCAACCAGTCTAATTCTTTTAGTAATCTTATATGGTCCAATGAACCATTGACTCAGTTTTCCTTTGCGACCAAACCGGAGAGCTTTCTTCTAAGGCAATACTTTCAAGAATACTTTGCCCTCGACTTGAAATTCTATTTCTTTTCATTTTAGATTAGGATAAGACTTTTGATGATCAGAGGCTGCTTTCAAGCTGTCCCAAATGACCTTCACTTTTTCTTCAGCCTCTAGACCAAGTCAACTCAATGTAACTTTTTCTCACTGAATTCTATCCAGTACAATGGAGTTCTACATTTATGACCATATAAGGCTTCATACGGTGCCATTTTAATACTAAACTAATAACTGTTATTATAAGCAAACTCAACCAAAAGCAAATACCTTTCCCAGTTACCTTCAAACTCAAGTACACCCATTCAAATTGACCAACTGTCTGGGGATGAAATGCAGTGCTAAAATGTAACTGATTACCCAGAGCTTCTTGCAATTTGTTCCAGAATCGAGATGTAAACCGAGGATCTTTATCTGAAATAATGGAGACAGGCACTCCATACAATCTGATAATCTCAAAAACATATAATTCAACCAATCTATCTAAGGAATAATCCATACGTACCGGAATAAAGTGTGTAAAATTTGTCAACCGATCAACAATTACCCAAATGGCATCTTTCTTCCTTGGAGACAGGGGTAATCCCGTTACAAAGTCCATGGTAATTCTTTCCCATTTCCATTCCGGTATCGTAACCGGTTGTAATAGTCCAGAAGGCAACTGATGTTTAGCTTTTACTTGCTGACATATCAAACACTTAGATACAAACTCAGAAATATCTCATTTCATTATTATACATTTTATTACTACCAGGATGAATAGACAAGTTACTACTGTGAGCTTCATTCAAAATTTTCTGTACTAGCTCTAAACTTTTCGGTACACATACCCTGCCTCTAAATAATAAACAACCATCAGTCCCGATCTGAAATTCTGAGTCAAGAGTCAATTCACTTTGTACCCGTTTTACTTGCAACTTACTGTCATTTTTCTGAGCTTCAGAGATTTGTCGTAAAAATGTTGGTCTAGCTTTTAACTTAGCTAAGATTGAACCATCATCAGACAATGATAATCGGGTATTCATTGCTCGCGTAGTATACATGGATTTTCTGCTTAAAGCATCCGCCACTACGTTGGCTTTTCTCGGATGGTAGTAAAAAACAAGATGATAATCTTTCAATAACTCAAGCTATATGCATTGTCTTAAATTTAAGTCTTTCTATGACATCAAGTATTTCAGACTTTTATGATCAGTGAATATGTGACATTATTCACCAAACAAGTAATGCCGCTAGATTTTCAATGCAAACACTATAGCCGCCAATTCAAGATCGTGTGTCGGGTAGTTCTTTTCATGTGGCTTTAGCTGTCGTGGAGCATAGGCTACTACTTTACCATCCTGCATCAAAACACAGCCTAAACCATTTAATGACGCATCACTGTAAACTATAAATTCCTTACCCAATTCTGGCTGAACTAAAACTAGTGCTTCTATCAATAAAGCTTTCAATTTGTCAAAACTCTGCTTGCATTTATCAGTCCACTCAAATTTTACATTTACAGAAAACGAGTCATCGGAGAAGCTATTATTGAATTTTTTTTTACAAATCTCTGATAATAACCAGCTAGTCCCATAAAACTTTGGACTTTAGACACATTCTTTGGTGGCTTCCAATTAACAATGGCTGAAATTTTATTCAGGTCTATTTTGTAATAGCCTAATTTTAGGGCTAGTTAGAATAGTGGTTTCGGGACAACAAATCTGATGTAGTAATTTTTATTATATTTTTATGGTATACAGTTTCATGAAATAATTTCGTGAAAATTTCATTAAAAAATTTTGGCGTTTGGGCACTCAATTTAGTCAAAATAACTAAATTGTAAAAAGTGCAAAACTTGAGTTCTACATGCTAAATGTGTCCAATTTCTATGAGATTTTAAATTAGAGGTCCTTAGATGATAATTAGACCAATTGTTAAGTTAGTGGACAAAAATGGACATGGAGAGATAAAATCTTAAAGAAAGGTGAAAAGGGCATTTTGGTCATTTAGAAAATAAAAGAATAAAAAGGGAAAATAAAGTCAAAATTAGTGTCCATCTTCTTCACCATAGTTGAAATTCTCAAGCTCTCTATACCTAGGGTTTCTTCAACTTTCAAGCTTGGTAGTAAGTGCATGCTAGCCCCGTTTTTACTGCTCTTTATGTTTTTGAAGTCGTATTCACCCAATCTTTCCATTTCTACCACTATTTTGAAGTAGGGTTCATGTTTAAAAATTTACCCATGTGTTTTGATGCTTAATGGTAGAAAATGAAAGTTCGATGTGTAATAAACAACTTTTACGAAGTGATTTTCCATGAAAACACTAAAAAATGACCTATTTATAAAAGTTGTAAAATGGGTGGTAAAAGTCTGATTTGATGAAAAATGTAGGCTGATACGAGGATGTATATCTTTTGGCTAGGCTTGGGTAACAAAGAAATTGAATACATTTCATTTTACGAGCCTAGGGATAAAAATGTAAATATGTCAAAGTTTAGGGGTAAAAGTGTAATTTTTCCATAGTATGATTATTGGACTGAATTGGATAATGTGAATAATAAATAAACTAAATCTGTTATTATAGATTAAGAAAAATGAAGTTTGGACCTTGATCGAGGGAAAAATAAGGTTATTGACGATTAGATCCATTTCTCCTCTTTTTGTATCAAAGTAAGTTCGTATGTAAATAATGCATTGTTTATTTATGTTTTAAATATTTTATATTGTATGAATTATGATTGACTCTTGAGATGAAATCGACAATGGATGACGTGTGAGAAATATCCCGGTTGAACCTTAGGAATAGCTAGGATACAAATGTCATGACATTAGAGTTATTTGAGATTATGTGTAAGACCATATCTAGGATATGACATTGATATGAGATTTCGTGTAAGACCATAGCTGGGCTATTAGCATTGATATGAGATCCCATGTAAGACCATATCTAGGATGACCATAGCTGGGCTATTGGCATTGATATGAGATCCCATGTAAGACCATATCTGGGATATGGCATTGGTATGATTCTATGTGTGTGAGATTTCCTGAGTATCCTTTAGTATTCCAAGTGGTTCAACGGGTAACTTAACGATCATGTTAAAGTTATGAAAGATTATGGCACATTGTGGAAGACAATGGTATGTTGCAAGTTGGTACAGGTATGTACACAAAACTCATGCTTAATGAGCTCGATATGTGATAAACCCTCGGTAAGGTTTGATGGAGTAAGTTACGATGTTAAGTTTTAATATCATCTATGCCAAGCTTGATTGTGAAATTTATGTAAATTTACTTCATGTTAAGAATATGTTAAAGTGTGTTTATGATGCCTATTATTTGCATAGGAACTTACTAAGTTTTAAAGCTTACTCTCTTTCTTTTTACCTTGTCTTATAGTTTCACTAAGCCAGCTCAGGGATTGAAGACGGTCGGAGTTCCATCCACACTATCAAATTATCATTTTGGGTACTTATGATTATAATATTTTGAGCTATGGCATGTATAGGGAATTAGTCTTTTTGTTATGTGTCATAGTTGAGTTGGCCAAAAGTGTTGGCTTATGTTATTTGATAATTCATTTTGTAAATGACCATTGAAATTGGCTAATATTGGCTTAAGTATATATATATTCATAAGATGATGTTTTCATGGATGTGTGAATATGGATGGATTGAGTTGATAAATAAGTGATGTTTGTATGTGGTAGATGGTTGCATGTAAATAATACGTTGATATCTTATGGATGGCTGAATTGGTTGTATGAATATGATTGGAATTGTGTTGCTTATGGTTGTGTAGGTTAGTGCAAGTAAGGGTGGAAAAATGGCTTAGTAAATAGCCTTATTTTTGTCCACATGGATAAACACACGAGCGCGTGTGACACACGACTTGCCCTATGGGTGTATGATCCGGCCGTGTGTCCCCTGTATTTTAAATTTTAGCTTCGAATTGGCCACACGGGCAGAGACACGGCCGTGTGTCTCAGCAGTGTGAAGGACACAGCCAAGGGACATGGGCGTGTGCGCAGGGCGTGTTATGTCTGCACCTATTTTAGGAAAATTTATGAAAATTAAATCGCCCACACGACCTAAGCACACTGGCGTGTGACTTTGTAATATCTTGATTTTGGGCCTAGTCGGAATAGCGATTTCGTGACCACAAAATCCGAGATAGAAATAATTATTTTATGATTATTTTAAGGTCTATGATATGATTGCATGATTGTGTGAAAATTTCGTGAAGAAATTTTATGCATAAAGTGCTTAAATTGAAATTAGGGACTAAATCGAATAATTTGTAAAACTTGCATTCTAGAAGTTTCTAATATGAAATTGTTTTGAAATATTAATTAGGAGGTCTTAAATAGCAATTTTACCAATTTCTAAGTCTATGGACAAAAATTGGACATGGATGGAATTTTTGGAAAGTTTAGTAGTAAGGGCATTTTGGTCATTTAGGGGTAAAATAAATTAAAATACAAAATTAAAAGCCAATTTTGCTCATCTTCAACCCCATGGCCGAATATATCAAGGAGAAACCATGGCTAGGGTTTTTCAAGCTTCCAAGCTCGATTGTAAGTCCGTTCTAGCCTCGTTTTTAATGCTTTTTACGTTGTTGGAGTCCCGGTAGCTCGATTAAGCTTATGCTAGCAATAATTCAACCTAGGGTTCATATTTGGAAAAATACCCATAGGTGAAATTTGTGTATGTTGGTGTTTTATGATAGAATATGAGGTTTTAAATTATGTTAGACAACTTGTACTACTCGGTTTTAAGTGAAAACGAGCAAAAGGGCTTAATCGGTAAAAATACCTAATAGTCATAAGTACATGTTAGAGTGAGAATTTGATGTTACCATAGAAGGGAAAAATGATCAGCATGTCATAAAACATAAGAAAATAGGCTGAATTTTAATTTACGAGCTTTGGGGAAAAAGTGTAAATATGCGAAAGTTTTGGGGCAAAACTGTAATTTTGCCAAAATATGATTTTGAGTCAATTTGAATAATGTGTCCTAATTAGACTATATTTTAAATGATAGAGCAAGGAAAACTAAAATTCGGGCTAAAATGGGGAAAATACCAAGTTGTGGACGAAATGGTAAAAGTAGCCATTTTCGCATACGAGGTAAGTTCATATGTAAATGTTGGTAACATAGTTATTATTTTAAATGTTTTAATGTTATTTAAATGATATGATAATTATTATGAAATATTATATTGTGATAATTGTTTGTTAATAAGTCAAATTATGTGATGTACTTGGAAAATGTGAAATACTACCGAGTATCGGTAACGGCATTCCGTAGAAGATGGTTGAGACACATTGTAACACCCCGAACCCGAGACCATCGCCGGTGTCGGACACGAGGGGTTAACAAGCCAAGTTCACATATTTTGCCCCCCCCCAATTTGACATTTCCAGTCAGGCTGGAAAACTGCGTCACCGTCGCCTTAAAAATCATATCTCGAGTTTCAAAACTCGGAAACTGGTTTTGTAAATTTTCCCTGAATTTAGACTCATATATCCATCCATGGATTTATTTCTAGAATTTTTGGTCGGGCCAATTGGTACAGTTTATTAGTTAAAGTCACCCATGTTACAGGGATCGACTGCTCTGACCTTCGCGCGTTATAACTTGAATATCTCTCTGTACAGGGCTTTAATACTGGTTCCGTTTGTTTCTAATGAAACTAGACTCAAAATGGAATCTGCACATATAAGGCATGACTCCTAATTCTTTCTGGATAATTTATAGTAAATTTTTAAAGTTGCGACAGGGGACCCAGAAACCGTTCTGGCCCTGTCTCACAATAGCTTTAATATCTCTTAACATGTAACTCCTATGACCATTTCGTTTCTTCCATATGAAAATAGACTCATCAAGGTTAATTTACATAGCTTATTCACTATTTAATACCATTCCTACAAATTTTGGTGATTTTTCACATTCACATCACTGCAGCTGGCAGCATCTGTTTTTAAGGTAGGTCTTACCTATTTTGTAGTCTCCATGAACCAACTAGTCTTGCCATACATAGGTTCATATATGATCATTTTAACCAAACCAATGGCTGATCATGTGACCAACATTCCCATCTCCAATCCATAATCACATCATGACACCATATATATATATACAAACCGCAAATAGTCTAAGTTTGTACTTCACTTTTACGAGCCATTTTCGCATGGCCGTACACATATACATCACACATATTTAAACCAACAAGGGTAGTCCTATACATGCCATTTCAAAGTTCAACCAAAATTTATACCAAAATAGAGGCGTTGATAGTGTGGATGACTTGACTTTAATGATCCCGAATCCGATTGCTATCGGCGTAATCTATAAAACAGAGAGCCAAAGCAACGGGGTAAGCATTTTTATGCTTAGTAAGTCTCAAGGAATAAAATCAGCTTTAATTTAAGCAATACATTCACATAACCAAATGCATCATTTCATTAATACACATTCTCATAATCATTCTTACTTCACACTTCATCATTATATACTTTCACAAAGTATCAACCATTCCAATAGCTGAAATTGTTAGTCGATTGAGCGAATGTTGCTCAAATATGTCGACTTTCCAATGCACATATAAACGTACCTTATTCTTTGGGCTTTTCGAGCGTACTAATTGAATTTATTACAGCAACCAACACTCACCTCCAGCCCAAGCTTCTTGAATACAACCGGATATAACCACGTGCACGAATGCCTTGGTCTTAGCCGGATAGAATGACTCGCATACGAATGCCTTGGTCTTAGCAGGATGTAGCCACTAGCACAATTGCCTTGGTCTTAACCGGATATAATTTCAACATAATTGTCTTTGGGGCTTAGCCGGGTATCATTCAATTTCTCATGCACACATACATCAATAATCATTGGACATACATATTTCATTTTCGTTACTAAGGCTCAAACACAATTATAATCACTAGCATAATCGCCGGGACTTAGCCGGGTATCATTGAATACTCATACACACATAAATCAATAATCAATACATCCATATTTCATTCCACATAATTCAATTAAGGTCACTTCTTGAGGACTTACCTCGGATGTTGTCGAACGGCTTTTACGGCTATTCGATCACTTTTCCTTCCCTTGTCCAATTGTGGCCCTCTAAGCTCTTGAGCTAATTCAAACAAATTCAATTTATTAAAACCTCATTGTGCTAGCTTATGGCGAATATGACAAGGAGTTTAAATGGTCAAATGGCCACCCTTTAGCTTGAATACACAATGGTCATGCACATTTTATACTACATCAAGCAATTCAATACAATTCATTCGGGCATCAAGGAAAAGCTAAGGCCTTCAATAGGCTAGCTAAGGCCGAATATACATGTCCATGTTGAGGCCAATTATGCACTTAATACCACACAAAAACAGCATGCATTTTACTAGTTAATGCTTTGCATGTTGTAGCTCAAAACTTATAATATAGCATCAAGCACTCATATGTGTGCTAGGTAGAATGTGCTTGCAATTTCACAAGCATTCTTCAACATCTTCTTCTTTAAACAAACATATTCATCACTTACTTCATAGCCAAAACATCATGTGCAAACATATATATACATATATGAGCATGTCCGAATTTCAAGGTGTCCATAGCCATCTAAAACACAAATTTTAACTAACATGCAAGAAGCATGAACCATGCTCATGAATGCATCATGGCCGAATACATCATAATCATGCCCTTTTATCTTCAATCATGGTTAAACAAAAGAAAACTCAAAGTCTTACTCAAGATGGCTACAAAGAAATTTCAAGAGTAGACAATCCATCATTGCATGCATCATCATCAAGCTTCACACTTAACATGCAATGGCTTTATCACAATACCAACCTTGACCAAATACCACTTCCATGGCATAACAAGGATTTGAACCATGGCTAACATGAACATCAAGTTGGCAACTAAAACATGCATGAATCTCATGACACAACCTCATACATACCTCAATCTCGATGCAAGTTTAGCCAAATATCCTTCTAGATCTCTTCTAAACAAAGGAAATGAAGCAAAATCTCTTCTTCCTCTTAGTATTTTTGGCCAAAAGGAGAGAACAAGGATGAACAAATTTTTTGTTTTCTCTTCTTGGTTGCATGGCAATGGGGAATGCTACTCTCACACACACATTTTTTTTCATTCTTTTCTTACCCATGCTTATTTGTTTATTATTTCTCCTAATGCCCAACAAAACATGTTTCATGACATGTTTAGCCCATATCTCTTTGTCATGGCCGGCCATCACTTGTAAAGGGAATTTGACATGCAAGTCCATTATTTTGCATGCATGCTTTAATTAGTCATCACACATTTCCTATCGTACTTTCAAAGTTCACTACTAAGTCCTTTCTTGTGGAATTCACCTTTATAACACTAAATCAATCATCATAAAATGTCATACATGAGCACACACATATTATAGGCATCAAAATAAATTTTTAATTATTTTTATGCCTCGGTTTTGTGGTCCCGAAACCACATTCGACTAGGGTCAATTTTGGGTGTCACAACTCTCCCCACTTAAGAAATTTTCGTCCCGAAAATCTTACCGTAAATAGGTTTGGATATCGCTCTTTCATAGAGTTCTCGGTCTCCCAAGTAGCTTCTTCTATCCCGTGCTTGAGCCATAACACTTTCACTAGCGGAACCCGCTTGTTTCATAACTCTTTCACTTCTCGTGATAGGATACGAATCGGTTCTTCCTCATAACTCATATTAGCTTGAATTTCAATTTCGATGGACTAATCACGTGCGATGGATCGGATCTATAGCGTCGAAGCATCGAAACATGAAAGACATCGTGAACCTTTTTGAGTTCGGGGGCAAAATCAAACGATATGCCTTTGGACCGACTCGCTCGGATATCTCATATGGCCCAATGAACCTCGGGCTCAACTTGCCCTTACGGTAGAATCGAGTATCTTTTTCCAAGGCGATACCTTGAGAAACACTTTATCACCCACGATACTCGATATCCTTACGCTTGAGATCCGCGTCACGACTTCGACGATCGGAGGCTATCTTGGACTTTCACGGATTACTTTCACTTTCTATTCAGCATCTCTAATCAAATCCACCGAAAATCTTGCTTTCACCAAGCTCGGTCCAAAACAATGGTGTACGGCATTTACGACCGTACAAAGCCTCGTAGGGTGCCATCTTAATACTCGATTGAAAGTTGTTGTTGTGGCGAATTCAATCAACGGCAAATACCGTTCCCATGAACCACTAAACTCGAGGACGCAACATCTCAACATATCCTCAAGTATCCGAATTATCCGCCGGATTGACCATCGGTTTAGGGTGAAAGGCGGTGCTAAAATGCAACTTGGTACCCAAAGCTTCTTGCAACTTTTTCCAAAATCGCGAGGTAAATCTCGGATCTCTATCCGACACGATGGAAATAGGCACCCGTGTAATCTCACAATCGAGAAGCGTACAATTCGGCTAATTTGTCCATTGAAAAATCCGTGCGTCACGGGACAAAGTGGGCCGACTTAGTCAATCTATCTACCACGACCCAAACCGCATCCTTCTTACTTGCGACAATGGCGGTCCGGATACAAAGTCCATTGTGACTCGATCCCATTTCCACTCGGGTATCGTGATTGGTGAAGTAATCTCAAGGCACCGATGTTCCGCTTTCACTTGTTGACATATTAAACATCTCGAAACAAAGTCGGAGATGTCTCGCTTCATACCATGCCACCAAAACCGGCGTTTCAAATCATTGTACGTCTTCGTACTCCCCGGGTGGATTGCCATTCGGCTACAATGGGCTTCATTCAGAATTATCGAAATGAGTTCCGAATTCTTTGGAACACACAGATGACTTCTGAACCTCAAACAATCGTCATCATCGATTTGCAATTCCGAGTCCTTGTTCGGAACACACTCATCCCGTTTTGCAGCCAACTCGTCGTCGACTTTCTTAGCTTCTCGAATTTGATGTATCAATAGTGGTTTGGCTTTCAATTCAGCTACTAACACACTATCGGATTGAACAGAAAAGTGCACGTTCATCGCTCGTAAAGCGAATAATGATTTACGACTCAAGGCATCCGCAACCACATTCGCCTTTCCGGGTGATAGTCAATGACCAGCTCGTAATCCTTTAATGACTCGAGCCAATGTCTTTGTCGCAGATTTAAGTCTCTTTGGGTCATCAAATATTTGAGACTTTTGTGATCCGAGTACACATGGCACCTTTCACCAAATAAGTAATGTCGCCAAATCTTTAAAGGCGAACACGATGGCGCCAATTCGAGATCATGAGTCGGATAATTTTTCTCATGTGGCTTTAATTGCCTCGACGATAGGCCACAACTCGACCTTCTTGCATCAATACACAACCTAACCCAAGTAGGGAGGCGTCGCTATAGATGACAAACTCTTTCTTGGGACTCGGGTTGCACTAGAATTGGGGCTTCATCAAATAAGTTTTCATTGATCGAAACTTTTTGGCATTTCTCAAATCCATTCGAACTTAACATCCTTTTGGAGTAACCGTCATCGGCGTGGCTATCGTTAAGAAACCTTTACAAATCATCGGTAATAACCTAAGCAAGCCCCAAAAAGCTCGAACCTCATTAATATTTCTGAGGCTTCCAATTAAGTATGGCTGAAATTTTATTGAATTCGACTCGAATACCGATGCGAGATACCACATGACCCAAGAAGCTAACCTCTCTTACCGAACTCACACTTGCTGAACTTAGCATATAATTGCTTATCCCGTAAAATTTGCGGCACTAACCGCGGTGTTCAACATGTTCGGTCTCATTTCTTGAATAGACCAAGATGTCATTAATGAACACGACTACGAATCGATCCAAATATGGTGCGAAGATCCGATTCATTAAATCCATAAATACCGAGGGCATTAGTGAGCCCAAGCGGCATCACTAGGAACTCATAGTGACCATATCTCGTTCAAGGCGGTCTTGGGTGCGTCCAGAATCTCGGATTCGCAATTGATAATAGCCCGATCTCAAATCTATTTTCGAGAACACGAGGCTCCTTGAGTTGATCGAACAAGTCATCGATCGTGGTAAGCGGATATTTGTTCTTTATCGTCGCTTTATTAAGTCGGCGATAGTCGATCTACAACCGCATGGTTCCATCCTTCTTTTCACAAACAACCTTTGGCGCACCCCAAGGCGAACAACTCGGGCGACAAAACCTCTATCCACCAATTCTTGCAACCGAGCTTTCAACTCATTTAATTCGTTGGTGCCATACGATACGGAGCTATCGAAATTGGAGTGGTACCGGTACCAATTCGATGCCAAATTCTATTTCCCGAGCAGTGGTAAACCCGCAATTCTTGTGGAAAACATCCGGTATTCACAAACCACGGCGCAGATTCGGGTTTCTTTTCTGATTCCTTGTCATCGAGCACGTACGCAAGGTATGCTTCGCACCCTTTTCTTACGTATTTTCGGGCCAACATTGCTGATATTACAGCTGGCAACCCCTTTAAGTCCGTAGACTCAACCCGAATTATCTCATTATTCGCGCACCTCAAATTGATAGTCTTGCTTTTGCAATTTACAACCGCATCGTGCATGGTCAACCAATCCAAACCAAGAATAACGTCGAATTCATCGAATGGCAAAAGCATCAAGTCCGCCGGAAAACAAGAACCTCGGAACACTAGGGGACTTTTCTTGCACACTTTGTTGACAAGCACGTAATGACCCAAGGGGTTTGACACCCGAATTACAAACTCACTAGACTCAATAGGCAAAGTCTTACTGGATGCTAAGGTTTCACATATATAAGAATGAGTAGAACCAGGGTCAATCAAAGCAATCACATTAGTATTGAAAAGAGTGAAAGTACCGGTAATGACATCTGGAGAGGCAGCATCCTCGCATGCGCGTATGGCATAAGTCCTAGCAGGGGCACGAGCCTCGGATCGATGGTATCATCTCTAGATCCTCTCGACCGCCATCGACATTGCCCATATTTCTAGGTGGCCTACCTCGGCGGTGGTAGCACCGGGTTTCCACTCGACTTACATTCTGTTCAAGCATCCTCGGGCAATCCTTCATAAAGTGGTCGGCCGATTCACACTTATAGCGAGAGCGATCATGAAACCAACACTCCCGAATGCCATTTGCCACAATGTAGACACTCGCCTCTCTCGGCGATCATTTCCACCATGGCGATCGAAGTGACTCGTGTGGTCACGGGGTCGATCGCGTCCTCGTCTAGAAAAGCCCAAGCGCCTCTAGACCGCTCACATCATCTCGAAATCTCTGCGATGCTGTTGAAGAGACTTTCCGAGGACCTCTTCGAAATTCTCGGTTCCCACATCAACTTTTGTTTCTCCTTTCTAAGCTCTTGACTTTACAAGCTCGCTCAACAAGTACTACGAACTCTCGTATTTCGAGAATGCCAACGAACATCCTTATATCATCATTCAGCCCATCCTCGAAGCGTTTTACATAATGGCTTGGACGAAATGTATTCTTGCGCGTCCGTGAAGCCTCACAAATTTTCGTTCAGTGTCGATGGCGACATAGAACCTTGCTTAAGATCAAGGAATTCCCTTCGCTTTTGGTCGATGAATCTCGACTAATATACTTTTTTGAACTCGGTTTGAAAGAACTCCCAAGTCACTTGCTCTCTAGGCACCACGAAGTCGAGTACTCCACCAATAGTAGGCGGACTCGTAGCAAGGAGATGGTACACTTTAAGCACTCATCGGGTGTACAGGATAGCTCATCGAGCACCGGATAGTGTTATCCAACCAAAATTCAGCTCGCTTCGGCATCATCATCATCCGTAGCCTTAAATTCAGTGGCCCCATGTTTTGAATCCTATCATTGGGGCTTACTTGACCTTATTTGGTCGATCAACGGAGGTATTGTAGTCTTGGGGTTGCATTTGTCGGGAATGGAGGTTGTGGAACAGTAGTGTTAGTTCGAATGTATTGATTAAACCATTCGTTCATCACACTATAAAAGGCTTGCCTAGCCTCATCATTCGGATTGCTGGCCATAGGTTGAGAGTCCGGCGCTGTCCCTTGCGCGGGAGCAGCGCCACACTCTCCACATCATCAGCTATTGCTCGGCTTGGATCGAGATCCATTGCTATAAACAAACACAAAGTCAAATTGTCAGAAATCACCACACTATCGATTCATCATTTAATGGCATGTATAGCTAGACCCCAAACACATCACGGTAGTCCTAGAATCGACTAAACCTGGCTCGATAGCAATAAAATTGTAACACCCGAACCCAAGACCATCGCGATTGTCGGACACGAGGGTTAACAAGCCAAGTTCACATATTTTGCCCCCCAATTTGACATTTCAGTCAGGCTGGAAAACTGCGTCACCGTCGCCTTAAAAATCATATCTCGAGTTTCAAAACTTGGAAACTGGTTTCATAAATTTTCCCTGAATTTAGACTCATATATCCATCCATGGATTTATTTCTAGAATTTTTGGTCGGGCCAATTGGTACAGTTTATTAGTTAAAGTCACCCATGTTACAGGGATCGACTGCTCTGACCTTCGCGCGTTATAACTTGAATATCTCTCTGTACAGGGATTTAATACTGGTGCAGTTTGTTTCTAATGAAACTAGACTCAAAATGGAATCTGCACATATAAGGCATGACTCCTAATTCTTTCTGGATAATTTATAGTAAATTTTTAAAGTTGCGACAGGGGACCCAGAAACCGTTCTAGCCCTGTCTCACAATAGCTTTAATATCTCTTAACATGTAACTCCTATGACCATTTCGTTTCTTCCATATGAAAATAGACTCATCAAGGTTAATTTACATAGCTGATTCACTATTTAATACCATTCCTACAAATTTTGGTGATTTTTCACATTCACGTCACTGCAGCTGGCAGCATCTGTTTTTAAGGTAGGTCTTACCTATTTTGTAGTCTCCATGAACCAACTAGTCTTGCCATACATAGGTTCATATATGATCATTTAAACCATACCAATGGCTGATCATGTGACCAACATTCCCATCTCCAATCCATAATCACATCATGACACCATATATATATATACAAACCGCAAATAGTCTAAGTTCGTACTTCACTTTTACGAGCCATTTTCGCATGGCCGTACACATATACATCACTGACATATTTAAACCAACAAGGGTAGTCCTATACATGCCATTTCAAAGTTCAACCAAAATTTATACCAAAATAGAGGCGTTGATAGTGTGGATGACTTGACTTTAATGATCCCGAATCCGATTGCTATCGGCGTAATCTATAAAACAGAGAGCCAAAACAACGGGTAAGCATTTTTATGCTTAGTAAGTCTCAAGGAACAAAATCAGCTTTAATTTAAGCAATACATTCACATAACCAAATGCATCATTTCATTAATACACATTCTCATAATCATTCTTACTTCACACTTCATCATTATATACTTTCACAAAGTATCAACCATTCCAATAGCTGAAATTGTTAGTCGATTGAGCGAATGTTGCTCAAATATGTCGACTTTCAATGCACATATAAACGTACCTTATTCTTTGGGCTTTTCGAGCGTACTAATTGAATTTATTACAGCAACCAACACTCACCTCCAGCCCAAGCTTCTTGAATACAACGGATATAACCACGTGCACGAATGCCTTGGTCTTAGCCGGATAGAATGACTCGTCTGAATGCCTTGGTCTTAGCCGGATGTAGCCACTAGCACAATTGCCTTGGTCTTAACCCGAATATAATTTCAACATAATTATCTTTGGGGCTTAGCCGGGTATCATTCAATTTCTCATGCACACATACATCAATAATCATTGGACATACATATTTCATTTTCGTTACTAAGGCTCAAATACAATTATAATCACTAGCATAATCGCCTTGGGACTTAGCCGGGTATCATTCGAATACTCATACACACATAAATCAATAATCAATACATCCATATTTCATTCCACATAATTCAATTAAGGTCACTTCTTGAGGACTTACCTCGGATGTTGTCGAACGGCTTTTACGGCTATTCGATCACTTTTTCCTTCCCCTTGTCCAATTGTGGCCCTCTAAGCTCTTGAGCTAATTCAAACAAATTCAATTTATTAAAACCTCATTGTGCTAGCTTATGGCGAATATGACAAGGAGTTTAAATGGTCAAATGGCCACCCTTTAGCTTGAATACACAATGGTCATGCACATTTTATACTACATCAAGCAATTCAATACAATTCATTCGGGCATCAAGGAAAAGCTAAGGCCTTCAATAGGCTACCTAAGGCTGAATATACATGTCCATGTTGAGGCCAATTATGCACTTAATACCACACAAAAACAGCATGCATTTTACTAGTTAATGCTTTGCATGTTGTAGCTCAAAACTTATAATATAGCATCAAGCACTCATATGTGTGCTAGGCCGAATGTGCTTGCAATTTCACAAGCATTCTTCAACATCTTCTTCTTTAAACAAACATATTCATCACTTACTTCATAGCCAAAACATCATGTGCAAACATATATATACATATATGAGCATGGCGAATTTCAAGGTGTCCATAGCCATCTAAAACACAAATTTTAACTAACATGCAAGAAGCATGAACCATGCTCATGAATGCATCATGGCGAATACATCATAATCATGCCCTTTTATCTTCAATCATGGTTAAACAAAAGAAAACTCAAAGTCTTACTCAAGATGGCTACAAAGAAATTTCAAGAGTAGACAATCCATCATTGCATGCATCATCATCAAGCTTCACACTTAACATGCAATGGCTTTATCACAATACCAACCTTGACCAAATACCACTTCCATGGCATAACAAGGATTTGAACCATGGCTAACATGAACATCAAGTTGGCAACTAAAACATGCATGAATCCCATGACACAACCTCATACATACCTCAATCTTGATGCAAGTTTAGCCAAATATCCTTCTAGATCTCTTCTAAACAAAGGAAATGAAGCAAAATCTCTTCTTCCTCTTAGTATTTTTGGCCAAAAGGAGAGAACAAGGATGAACAAATTTTTTGTTTTCTCTTCTTGGTTGCACTGCAATGGGGAATGCTACTCTCTCACACATTTTTTTCATTCTTTTCTTACCCATGCTTATTTGTTTATTATTTCTCCTAATGCCCAACAAAACATGTTTCATGACATGTTTAGCCCATATCTCTTTGTCATGGCCGGCCATCACTTGTAAAAGGGAATTTGACATGCAAGTCCATTATTTTGCATGCATGCTTTAATTAGTCATCACACATTTCCTATCGTACTTTCAAAGTTCACTACTAAGTCCTTTCTTGTGGAATTCACCTTTATAACACTAAATCAATCATCATAAAATGTCATACATGAGCACACACATATTATAGGCATCAAAATAAATTTTTAATTATTTTTATGCCTCGGTTTTGTGGTCCCGAAACCACATTCCGACTAGGGTCAATTTTGGGCTGTCACACACATGATTGGGAAAAAGTTCCCGTTGAACCTTAGGAATGGATTAGGATACAAGTGACATGTCACTAGGATATTTGGGCATCCGAACTCGTTGAGTTGAGTCCGAGTTCACTTATGGATGCGAATGTCCGAACTCGTTGAGTTGAGTCGGAGTTCGAGAGATGTAACTAGGCATCCGAGCTCGTTGAGTTGAGTCCGAGTTCATTTATGGATGCGAACGCCCGAGCTCGTTGAGTTGAGTCCGAATTCACTTATGGGTGGGTTACATGGTAGCTTGGCTACATATGTGGCACTTATGTGCAAACTTTCCATGTATCCGAATTATATTCCGATGTGTTCAACGGGTAAAATTCTAATCAAATGGAGGAATACTCGAGATGAAAGGGACGTATTGGTAAGTGTTGTGAAATGAATACTTTGAACAGGTATGTACTTAACCCTCGGGTTGAAAACTCGATATAACAACAATATGGTAAGATGATAAATGAAAATGTGATATGAATGTCTCGATGATGATTATGCAAATGATGTTTTATGTTTGCGTATATAGCTGTGTTACTTGCTATTTGCATGTGAGCTTACTAAGCATTTATGCTTACTCCCTCCTTTTCATTCCTTGTAGTGTCGACAAGCCAACTCAGAAATTGGGAACGGTCGGAGGCACACTCACACTATCCGTATACCATCTTGGCATAATGGCTTGTATATTTTGAGTATGGCATGTATAGCATTATAATCATTTTGTATATATGGTCTTATGATATGGTTATTGAGTGGTATGGAAATGCTTGGTAATGATTAGCCATTGGAATGGCTAATCATGATCATATTTGGTGTTATGTATGCTAAATTGCTAGCTAATCCATGGAAACCATGAAATAGGTAAAATTTACCATAAAATAGATTCAGACAGCAACAGTGATGTGAGTTTAAAAATCATTAAAAATAATAGAGATATAATTAGACGATGAATAAAACATGGAATTTAATAATTATGAGTCTATTTTCATATGGATGGAACAAAACAGGTATATGAGTTATATTTTATGAGATGTTTAAATTTTTGTGAAACAGGTCCAGAGCAATTTCTGGATCCCCTGTTCTGACTTTAGAAATTCACCATAAATTGTTCAAAGATAATTATAAGTCATGATTTATATGTACAGATTCCTTATTGAGTCTAGTTTTATTAGAAACAAACGGCATAGTCATTGAAACTCTGTACAAGGAGATATCTGATTCATAATACACAGAGGTCAGAGCAGTCAAACCCTGAAACAGGAAAGACTTTAACTAATAAACTGTACTACTTTTCTAGACCAAAAATTCTATAAAAAAATTAGTAAATAGATATATGAGTCTAGTTTTAGGGAAAATTTACAGAATTGGATTTCAAGTTTTGGAACTCGAGATATGAATTTTTAAGCGATTGTGACACAGATTTCTAGCTTGACTGAAAATTTTAAAAATAAATTGTTTGAGTTGTTTAAGTAATGAATTAAGTCTGTTAACACCTCGTGTTCGAATCCGGCGACGGTCTCGGGTACGAGGCTTTACATTTGGTGGTATCAGAGCAGGTTTAGTCGGTTCTCGGACTAACTTAGCATGTGTAAAAGTTTAGCTATACATGCCACCGATGCGTGATAGTGTGATGTCTTCCACGCCGTATGAGTACCGTCTTATTTAGACAGGTACTCTCCAACCGAAAGCTGCACCGACCATGTTCAATGTTATGTGAAGGTATTTGAGTAAAATTATGATTATGATAAGTCTCAGTTCAGAAAAGTATGAATAAAAGTTTATGATACATATGTGATAAATATCCATATTTGCTTAATGCTTATATGATGTAGTGTATATGGCTTACTTGATAAGATAAACGGAATAAATAGAAAGTAGTAGAGGTATGAATAAAAGTCATAATATTATGATACGAATGAAAATGTCCTTGTCTTGATTTGGACGTCAAATGTTGATGAATGCTAATGATATATAATTTTTATAAGATAAAGGATTATAATGAAATGAACTTATCTATGTTAAATTGTTGGACTGAATTATATGATTGTAATGATATGTACATGATGATGCACGAAATGAATGTTGTGATTGTGATGCAAATATCTATGTTTGTTTGGCCTTATATGATGTCATGAGCATGAATTAATTTAATTAAATGAATGGATAAGTAAAGCTATCTAGAAAACATAGAATGTATGCATAAGTATATTGTCTAAATGGGACAATAGGAAAATTTGTGTAAGCCAACATGAATGTTGCATTGCCTGAATGAATGACATGATTTTGATGATGTTGCTATGATGATGGAAGTTATGTCATATGTGTATGTATAAGAAAGTCGAGTCATAGGTCCTACAACCCTCCCCCTTACCGAAGTGGTACTTATAATGGAATTTCATGAGATTTGTATTGAATAAGTTTCAGTTGAGAACCCAAAGAGTTCGATGATAGAATAATTATAAGTATGATCAGAGATTGAAAATGAGCTGATAAGTAAAGTCGAGTCGATAAAGTATCGGATTGATATAAAGATTATTGGAATTATACCTTTGTCCGAGTAGAGAAGGAAATTCTCTTTGGTAAATCGAATTACTCGGTGCAAGGTTGAGAAAAGTGTAAATCAAAATTTATTCAGAATCGACCTTCTTTAGTGAATGGTTTAATATGAAATTTGTGATGGCGAGAACTAGTTGGGAAATGATATTTGAAATGTGAACTATTTGAGTGTGACAGATTATGATTGGACGAGTTTAGCGATCTCTTTTGAGATGTTCTATGTGTTTACCCGTTCTCAGAAATATTTCTATGGCTATTGATCTTTTGAAGAAATTCTTGTTATATGGGAATGTCTTCTAATTCTAGTGTTGGATGAAAGCATTGGTAGTCTGATTGGTTTATAATTTATATTGCTCTATTTCATCGGGTATTCTATTCCATTTAAATCGATAAGAATTGATGAGAGAATACATATGATATTATGATTCTGTTTCTTCTACTTGATGCTTCATTTGATATATATGTATGGGAAGATATATTGTTCTTGTTATATTTGATTCCAGTGGGATTAAATGATGTTTTCTTTTGGACTTTCTTTCTTTGAAGAATTATCGGGGTATTCTGTATTTTCTCTATGAGTTTGGTTTTCGATTCTCCGGCATAGTATCGTATCTTGGATTTCTTTATTCGGTTTTCTTGTTATCTTTGTTCTATAATTTGTCAATTATGACTCATGTTCAAAGTCGTTCTTCACTCATGATAATCATGTCAAATATGACTATACTTCTAATTTGATCTTGGTAATGTGGTGATTTTAGTATTGGGATTTTTTCTAATTTACGTGTAAGAATTTGACATCGATAAAGGCATAGGTGATAAAAGCGCGAGTTTCAATCGGTATGGTGAATTATTTATTTGAAAGATTTCATGTGACAATTATGTCGGGATTATTTTCTCAAGTCGATAATATAATTTCATTTTGTCTTGATAAAAGAGTAAATAGTCCGAACGAGAAGTGTACATTTATTAGAAAGAGTTGGATATTAGTTAAAGTCACTATGAATGATAAGGTTTTCGTCTTGTGAAAGCTGAAAAGTTTATTACATGTTGACAAAGTTTGGATAGATGAGAATATTGGTAACAAAGCGTCGAACTAGACTAGTCTACATTGAGTAAAGACTTCTTGACTTTCAAGAATGTACCGTTGTATGAATTGTGATGTGTTTCAAGACGGTGAGGTAATGTGATAGTTTAGAGCTTTCGATGTTACATAAAATCGGAGTTGTTAAAGGGTTAAAGCGAGCATTGGAATCTATCAAAATTATCCTTGTCGGTGTTGATATTGGGATGGAAATGAAAAGGATTATTCTTGAGGCCATATCAGAATTAATTCCATAGCAGAAAGAGGAAAATGTGATGTATCCTATTGTTAAATGTTTAGCGAGATCTATAAATCATATCTGTATTGAATGAATTCCTACTTATCAGATTCATGGAATTTTAGGTCTCTTTGATTGTTGGATTTCTTGGAATTCCGGTCTCTATTAATCAAGTTAAGATCCGAGTTTTATGTCATGATATCATGGGAAACTGAGAAGGGTTGAAAATTTAAGAACAGTTGAGAGTTGAGACTGTAAGCTTTTAGATCATATGAGAAATTAAAGAGATGTATTGGAGGTACAGCCTAAGTGAAAGTTCTTTGGCACCGAATATGAGATTAAAAGTGAAGACCACTTTTCTGGTAAGATTTTCGGGGACGAAAATCCCTAAAAGGAGGGAGAGTTGTAATATCCTGATTTTGGGCCTAGTCAGAATAGCGGTTTCGTGACCATAAAATCTGAGATAGAAATAATTACTTTATGATTATTTTGAGGTCTATGATATGATTGCATGATTGTGTGAAAATTTCGTGAAGAAATTTTATGCATAAAGTGCTTAAATTGAAATTAGGGACTAAATCGAATAATTTGTAAAACTTGCATTCTAGAAGTTTCTAGTATGAAATTGTTTTGAAATATTAATTAGGAGGTCTTAAATAGCAATTTTACCAATTTCTAAGTCTATGGACAAAAATTGGACATGGATGGAATTTTGGAAAGTTTAGTAGTAAGGGCATTTTGGTCATTTAGGGTAAAATGAATTAAAATACAAAATTAAAAGCCAATTTTGCTCATCTTCAACCCCATGGCCGAATATAGCAAGGAGAAACCATGGCTAGGGTTTTCAAGCTTCCAAGCTCGATTGTAAGTCCGTTCTAGCCTCGTTTTAATGATTTTACGTTTTTAGAGTCCCTAGCTCGATTAAGCTTATGCTAGCAATAATTCAACCTAGGGTTCATATTTGGAAAAATACCCATAGGTGAAATTTGTGTATTTTGGTGTTTTATGATAGAATATGATGTTTTAAATTATGTTAGACAACTTGTACTACTCGGTTTTAAGTGAAAACGAGCAAAAGGGCTTAATCGGTAAAAATACCTAATAGTCATAAGTACATGTTAGAGTGAGAATTTGATGTTACCATAGAAGGGAAAAATGATCAGCATGTCATAAAACATAAGAAAATAGGCTGAAGTTTAATTTACGAGCTTTGGGGCAAAAGTGTAAATATGCGAAAGTTTTGGGGCAAAACTGTAATTTTTCCAAAATATGATTTTGGGTCAATTTGAATAATGTGAGTCCTAATTAGACTATATTTTAAATGATAGAGCAAGGAAAACTAAAATTCGGGCTAAAATGGGGAAAATACAAAGTTGTGGACGAAATGGTAAAAGTAGCCATTTTCGCATACGAGGTAAGTTCATATGTAAATGTTGGTAACATAGTTATTATTTTAAATGTTTTAATGTTATTTAAATGATATGATAATTATTATGAAATATTATATTGTGATAATTGTTTGTTAATAAGTCAAATTATGTGATATACTTGGAAAATGTGAAATACTACCGAGTATCGGTAACGGCATTCCGTAGAAGATGGTTGAGACACATGATTGGGAAAAAGGTCCCGTTGAACCTTAGGAATGGATTAGGATACAAGTGACATGTCACTAGGATATTTGGGCATCTGAACTCGTTGAGTTGAGTCCGAGTTCACTTATGGATGCGAATGTCCGAACTCGTTGAGTCAGTCCGAGTTCGAGAGATGTAACTAGGCATCCGAGCTCGTTGAGTTGAATCTGAGTTCATTTATGGATGCGAACGCCCGAGCTCGTTGAGTTGAGTCCAAATTCACTTATGGGTGGGTTACATGGTAGCTTGGCTACATATGTGGCACTTATGTGCAAACTTTCCATGTATCCGAATTATATTCCGATGTGTTCAATGGGTAAAATTCTAATCAAATGGAGGAATACTCGAGATGAAAGGGACGTATTGGTAAGTGTTGTGAAATGAATACTTTGAACAGGTATGTACTTAACCCTCGGGTTGAAAACTCGATATAAAAACAATATGGTAAGATGATAAATGAAAATGTGATATGAATGTCTCGGTGATGATTATGCAAATGATGTTTTATGTTTGCGTATATAGCTGTGTTACTTGCTATTTGCATGTGAGCTTACTAAGCATTTATGCTTACTCCCTCCTTTTCATTCCTTGTAGTGTCGACAAGCCAGCTCAAAAATCGGGAACGGTCGGAGGCACACTCACACTATCCGTATACCATCTTGGCATAATGGCTTGTATATTTTGAGTATGGCATGTATAGCATTATAATCATTTTGTATATATGGTCTTATGATATGGTTATTGAGTGGTATGGAAATGCTTGGTAATGATTAGCCATTGGAATAGCTAATCATGATCATATTTGGTGTTATGTATGCTAAATTGCTAGCTAATCCATGGAAACCATGAAATAGGTAAAATTTACCATAAAATAGATTCAGATAGCAATAGTGATGTGAGTTTGAAAAATCATTAAAAATATTATAGATAGAATTAGATGATGAATAAAATATGGAATTGAATAATTATGAGTCTATTTTCATATGGATGGAACAAAACAAGTATATGAGTAATATTTTATGAGATGTTTAAATTTTTGTGAAACAGGTCCAGAGCGATTTCTGGATCCCCTATTCTTACTTTGGAAATTCACCATAAATTCTTCAAAGATAATTATAAGTCATGATTTATATGTACAGATTAATTATTGAGTCTAGTTTTATTAGAAACAAACGGCATAGTCATTGAAACTCTGTACAAGGAGATATCTGATTCGTAATACACAGAGGTCAGAGTAGTCAAACCCTGAAATAGGGGAGACTTTAACTAATAAACTGTACTATTTTGCTAGACCAAAAATTCTAGAAAAAATGAGTAAATAGATATATGAGTCTAGTTTTAGGGAAAATTTACGGAATTAGATTTCGAGTTTTGGAACTCGAGATATGAATTTTTAAGCGACTGTGACGCAGATTGCTAGCTTGACTGAAAATTTTAAAAATAAATTGTTTGACTTGAATTAAGTCTGTTAACACCTCGTGTTCGACTCCGGTGATGGTATCGGGTTCGGGGCGTTACAGACTTGGCCGTGTGACTTCAATTTGTTGGTGATGTCATAAACATAGATTTACATGGGTTAGGGACAAGGGCGTGTGTGACAACACGGCCTACCCACACGGGCGTGTCCTAAGCCACACGGGCGTGTGACCCCTGTTTTGATGAAAAAAATTTTAAGTGTTGGAAAGTTTTCTAAAGTTTTTGATTTAGTCCTGAATCACTCTTATTACATGTTTTAGACCTCGTAGGCTCGTTTGAGGGACGATGTGAATGTTTTCAAAAAGTTTTAAATTTGAGTGGAAATTCATGCCCTGATTTTGAATGATTGTTTGAATTTAAGTCTGATAATGCCTTGTACCCCATTCTCGCGTCAGATACGGGTAAAAGGTGTTACATTTAGTGATATCAGAGCTAGGGTTTAGTCAATTCTCGGACTAACATTGCGTGTGTATGAGTCTAGCTATGCATGCCATAAATGAACTGTGATAGTTTGATGACTTGTGACAATTGTAAATTGTGTTTTCGTATAGTAATAGATCCCAATCAAGCTGAGGCTGATGAAGTAGAAAGTAATGTGCCAGCTCTCGCTCAAGGGGCAGCATTGTCTGATAGTAGACCCCCTACGGTTAGTCAAGGAAAAGGAGGCAGAGAAGCCTTTCTCCACATGATGAATGAGTGGTATGCGAAATTTGTTCGAACAAATTCAAATGCCCCACCTCCTCCACCCCCACCCATTCCTCGACCGGTTCCCAAAGCCCCTCAAGGTATGAATTTCATGAGAATGAATAAGCCCCTGGTAGATAAGATTGGAAAGCATGGGGCGGAAGATTTTAGAACTAATATGGATGATGATCCCAAAGATTCGAGTTTTGGATCAAAAATTCCATCAGAGTATTTGATGAGCTGCCATACACACTGGATGAATGTTTAAAGTGTTCTATCTCGTTTCTAAGAGATTTTACATATCATTGGTGGAATACACTTGTATCTGTAGTTCCGAGAGAAAGAGTCACTTGAGCCTTCTTTCAGGAAGAGTTTCGTAAGAAGTATATTAGCCAGAGATTCATTGATTAGAAACGTAAGGAGTTTCTTGAGCTGAAACAGGGTTGTATGACTGTAATAGAGTATGAGCGAGAATTTTTTAGACTGAGTAAATATGCTTGGGAGTGTGTTTCCACTGAGGCCATCATGTGTAAGAGATTTGAGGATGGATTGAATGAAGACATTCGTGTGTTAGTTGGGCTTTTAGAGCTGAAAGAGTTTGTGGTATTGGTTGAACGGGCTTGTAAAGCCAAAGAACTAATAAAGAGAAGAGGAAAGTTGATCTTGAAGTTAGAGATTCAAAGAAAAGACAGATGAGTAAGTCATTTTTATCTTAGTCCAATAAGTCTAAAGAAATATATTCCTGTTCGAATGTTTCAGCGGGGTATTCACACAGAGATCGTAAGAAACAACATTCGAGTTTTAAATCTCAAGACACCTCAATAGCAAGTGTGGGCAATGTAAGGTCCAATAGACCCGAATGTCCGCAGTGTGACAGACGTCATCTCGACGAGTGTAGGGTGAATGATTGGGCATGTTTCAAGTGTGGCTCTCAAGAGCATTTTATCCGTGATTGTCCTGAAATGGTTGAGAAGGAAAAATTTCAGAGTGTGAGGCCGAGTAATACTACTACAAGTGGTAGGCCATCGAGAAATGCGGAGAATGGTGCTAGTAGTAAGGGTATGACGAAAGACACCACTATGAGATCCGAAGCTCGAGTACCTGCCAGAGCTGATGCCATCCGTGCTCGCGAAGAAGCGACATCTCCTGATGTTATCACTTGTACTTTTTCTCTCTATAACACTAATGTAGTTGCATTGATCGATCCTAGATCGACTCATTCTTATGTATGTATGAAATTAGTAACTAGTAAAAGTTTTCCTATTGAGTTTACCAAGTTTGTGATTAGAGTGTCAAACCCTTTAGGCAAACATGTATTAGTTGATAAAGTTTGCAAGAATTTTCCCTTGATGATTCGAGGTCACTATTTTCCTGCTGATTTAATGCTGTTGCTATTCGATGAATTTGATTTATTTTGGGTATGGATTGGTTGACATTGCATGATGCCGTAGTGAACTGTAAAAGAAAGATTATTGAATTGAAATGTGAAAATGGTGAAATTCTTCAGATTGATTCAGATGAATTGGGTGAGTTACCTGTTGCGATTTCTTTGATGTTTGCCCAAAGATATGTAAGGAAAGGTTATAAAACTTATATAGCTTACGTACTGAATACAAAAGAGTCTGAATTGAAAATTGAATCAGTGTCGATAGTTTGTGAATATCCGAACGTGTTCTCGGAAGAGTTGCCTGGGTTACCTCCAATTAGAGAAGTTGAATTTGGCATTAAGTTAGTCCCTGGTACTTTATTGATATCGACTGCTCCGTATAGGATGGCTCCAAATGAATTAAAAGAATTAAAAGCTCAGTTGCAAGAATTGATAGATAAGAGTTTTGCGAGACCGAGTTATTCCCCCTGGGGTGCTCCAGTGTTGTTTGTACAGAAGAAAGACAGATCCATGAGATTGTGCATTAATTACCGATAGCTCAACAAGGTTACCGTAAAGAATAAATATCCTTTACCAAGGATTAATGACTTGTTTGACCAGTTGAGAGGAGCAACTGTGTTTCCAAAGATTGATTTGAGATCCGGCTACTATCAGTTACGAGTTAAAGAGTCAGATGTCCCGAAAACTACTTTCTGAACAAGGTACGGGCACTATGAATTTCTTGTTATGCCAATTGGATTAACTAATTCCCATGCTATTTTCATGGACTTGATGAACCGAATTTTCTGACCATATTTGGATAAGTTTGTAGTTGTTTTTATTAATGACATACTGATTTATTCTCGTGATGAGACTGAGCATGCTAAGCATTTGAGAACTATTTACAAATTTTGATACACAAACAATTATATGCTAAGTTTAGTAAAAGTGAGTTTTGGCTCAGAAAAGTTGGCTTTTTGGGACATATCGTTTCAGGTGATGGTATTCGGGTTGATCCCAGTAAAATTTCAACGATTGTTAATTGAAAACCACCAAGAAATGTGTCTGAGGTGTAACAGCCCGGTTTTAGCTAAATTATAATAGTGGTTTCAGAACAACAAATCTGAGGTCGTAAAATTATTTTAATATTATTTTTTGCATTTATAGCATGTGATTATATATGTGTGAAAATTTCGTAAACTAATTTTATCGTTTAGTAGCTTAATTTGAGAAAAAAAACTTAATCGCATAAGATGCAAAAGTTACATTCTATCTGATAAAGGTGTCTAATTGCTATGGCTTATTAAATGTGAAGTCCTTATGTTGTAAATAGACCATGGATAGTGGAAATTGACATGAATAGCCATCCATTGGTTAAATAAATGATAATTAAACAAAACCAAAGTTAAAATTTGTTCATCTTTTCCATATCCAACCGAGAAAAAAGAAAATAGGAGTTTTGAAAGCTTTAAGGTTCGTCCCTTGTTTATCTTGATTGAGGTATGTTTTGAGCTCGGTTTTTGATGATTTCTATGTTTTTGTGTCGTCGTTTTGAGTACTAACTAGCCCATGTCTTAATTTGTGAATTTGTTGATGATTTTATGAAGTGCCATTAATGAATGCTTGAGCTCTTGAATGTTTGATGATGAAAAATGAATAATTGTTGATAGATTTTAATGTTTTATAAAGTGATTTTTAGTGAAATTGCATAAAAGGGATTAATTTGTGAAAAAAATGAAAATGTGTGGTTAAATGTGTGAAATATTGATAAATATGGGCTGTTATAGAGCTTATGGAAATTCGGCTAGCTTGATTTTTGTTAAAATTGTTGTAAATTGTGTTTTTGTGAAATAGGGACTAAATTGAATAAATGTAGAATTTAGGGGCTAAAGTGCAAAAATGCCCAAATATGTATTTGTGGACTAAATTGAATGGTTCGGTGGATAAATGAGTTAAGTTTGAATGTGTTTAGATCAAGAACGAAAGAAATCAGATTTAGATCGAGGGAAATCGAAAGTTATCGAATAGTCGATCCGGTTCCTCTACTCTGACTACGAGGTAAGTTCACATAAAAATGAATGCCTTTAAATTGAATTATATGTGTATACTTATATTGAAATATTATAAATGTTGAACGAATAATTACGAGCAAGAATCTACAAAGTTACGATATCCGAAATTCCTGTACGAACCTTAGGAATAGTATAGGATACGAATGTCATGAAATTAGGTTATCGAGATGTGATTACATGTAAGACCATGTCTGAGACACTAGCACTGTATTGAGATTATGTATAAGACCATGTCTGGGACATTGGCATCGTTAATCGATTTCGTGTAAGACCTTGTATGGGACAGTGGCATCGATATGTGATAACGTGTAAGACTAGATCTGGGATATGGCATTGTACGAGCTTATGTGATTTTTGAGTATCCTTAATCATTCTGAACGGTTCAACGAGCAAAGTCAAGTCGAGAAAGAATATGTGAATGAGCTAAGTGACTTAGGTACGTACAAAATTCATACAAGTATTGAAAAGGGGAAATAATTGATAAACTCGATTAAGACATTGAATATATGTTCAATGAGAAGGGTTTGTGAATTTGAATGTGATTAGCTATGTTTAACATCTATAAATTGATATGTTTGAGAGGCATGATTTAGTTGATGGTAAGGTGATGAAAATACATTTAGAAGTTATATGAATTTAGTGATTTTGGCATAATGAGTTGGTATGTTTTGAATATGGAATTGAGTAGTTGAAATGGTTGAAGATAGATGGCATAATATGTGTTTGAATTGGCATGTTTTGGCTGGCTATATATTCATTGAAATGGTATTATTTGATTGCTTTATGTGCATGAGAAAAAGGGTGGCAATTTGGCTTTACAAATAGTTTATTTTTGTCCACACGGGCAGAGACACGAGCGTGTGTCTCAGGCGTGTGTGACATAGGTCATGCTGCATGACAGTGTGTCCCCTGGGGTAACCCTTCGAATTAAAGTCAATATACCCTATAGGGTTGGAACGACCTAGATACACGAGCGTGTCTACTAGCCATGTGTGGCACACGGGCTAGCACATGGGTGTGTAGTCCGCCGTGTGACCCAAGTCAGTAACCTCTCCAGTTTTCCCACTACCATGGCACATGGACGTGTCCTCAGCCATGTGGTACAAGTCAGTATGTATGCCCTTTTTTCACATAGCCTGTGACACGGGCGTGTCTGGTGATCGAGTGAGGCACATAACCTGTTCTGTAACACCCCAAACCCGACCTAGACGTTATGGTCGAATCTGGCAATGTCACATGATAGCATTTGAAACTAAGTTGTTACGATAAAATAATTTTCATTTATTTACTCTTGTTGTCTCCAAGATCGTTAATTATTTAGTCGATGTTTTAACATATTTTGTTGCGAAAGATTTTAAAAGTTGTTTTGTGTAAATAGTGTGTTTAGAGAAAACTTTTCCTTTTGAAAATAGAGTTTCTAAATGTCTAGTAGTTATATATCCATAAAAATAAATAACCCAATTTAAGTAAAAGTCCCAGAAAGTCCACAGTTTATATCTAAAATTTACTAGAAAATACTTAAGAATTAAATACCAAAATTGAAGTCAAATGGTTTATAATATGTGTGGCCACCATCGAGTCCTTCGCTGCACCAGTCTGTCAAGTTTGGGGATTGCCTGCGCACATTTAAACAAAAGGGCGACTTTAGAAAAACTCAGTGTGAATCCCTATATAGAACAAGCAGACAACATGGGGTTATAGTTTGGGGTAAGCCCTTTCAGTATAGAACCTGTAACAGTCCAGTTTAGACTTTAGTTAGAATAGTGGTTTTGGGACCACAAATCTGAGTCCGAAAAATATTTTAATATTATTTTTTGTGTCCATGATGAATGAATTTGCATCTGTGAAATTTCTGTGATTTAATTTGTCTGTTTTTGTGCTTGATTATACAAAAAGGATTTAATCGCATAAAAGGTGAAGTTAGCATGCTACATGTTTAAAGTATGTATTTGAAATGGCTTTGGACTAATGGGTCCTTATGTGGTTAATTGACCATGTAATGTATTAAATAACCTTGTTGGACATTAGTAAATGGTTTATTAATGTTTAAATGCAAGGGTATTTTAGTAAATGGTTTAATAAATGTAATTATAATAAAATAAAGCATGAAATGGTTTTGCATGTTCATCATTTTTGGCCGAATATTACCATGGAAATAGGGTTTTAATGCTCAAAATAATTCGGCACTTTGAGGAAGCAATTGTAAGTCCATTTTGACTCGATTTTTAGTAATTTTTACGTTTCTGTGATCGTTGCTTCGTGTTCTTCAAAGCCTATGTCTGAATTTCTATTTCTGTTAAAGATTTCATGAGATGCCATTGTTGATATCATGAGTTTTGAAATGTTTTTGGATGAATTATGAAGGCTTGGTAGATGGGTTATAAGTTTTGTCTTTGAATTTTGATGTAATGGAGTCATTTGGACTAATTTGTGAAAATGGGGTTTTGAAGGACTAAATTATGAATTAATTATGTTATTTGGACTTGTATGGAAGCTATGTATATTTGGCCAAGCTATAGTCTTGGTGAATTTTGCATATTTGTGATTTTGTGAAAAATGGACTAAATTGTCAAAGTGTGAAAATGTAAGGGCTAAAATGCAAAGTGCCCTAAATATGTGTTCATGGATTATTTTGAATGAAATGAATGATTGAATGGTTGAATTTGAATTGTATTAGATCAAGAACAAAGAAAATCGGACTTAGATTGGCAGAAGTCCAAATTAGTCGAATAGTCTACTCGTTCCGTCCGAAATTCGTTCGAGGTAAGTCAAATTACAATTACGTGTTAATTGAAATAAATTCTGCACATATAAACTGTAAACTGTATTGGATGGCCTTGAGTGCCGGATGCATATATTTGGAGTAAAGTATGATAATATGTTAGTATCTGAAAAGCTCTGTATGTTTCTAAGAAAAGTTGACATCTATCTAAGACATCGTGTAAGACCGTGTCTGGGACGCAGGCCTCGATTGATATTTACGTATAAGACCATGTTTGGGACATCGGCATCGTATCTGATTTCGTGTAAGACCCTGTCCGGGACAAAGGCATCGATATTGAATTACATGTAAGACCATGTCTGGGACGTCGGCATTGTACTTGTTTATGTGCATCTATAACGTTTCTGACCTGTCTGATGATAGCAAACGAAATCTGAGATTGAGTATATGAAATGTATAACCTATGCAGGTACGTTTGTATCGTACTAAATTTCTGAATATGAAAAACTCTGTCTCTGTGAAATATGTATAGAGTTGGAAATGAAGCATAACATATATGCAAACAAAGGTGCATGGTTAAGTATGAAATATTCTATGAAATGGTTATTAATCTTTATGGTTGAATTGTATTTGACTTACTAAGCTCTTTGTAGCTTACTCTGTGTGTTTACTGTCTGTTTTACAGTTGTTGTAGCTACTAAAAGCTCAGGGATAGTCGAGGATTGTCACCACGCTATCGATCTTATTTTGGTACTTTTGAAAGTGTACATATTTTAAAGTATGGAATGTATAGGCTAGAATGTTTATGTATTAAGTTTTGAATTGTAAATATACGTTATGTAATGAAAGTTGGCTAGAAAATGGTATGAATGTGTTAAGTTTTGATATGGTTTTGAATGGGTTATTGAATGATGATAGTATAGTTGTAATGAAGCATATTTTGAGCATGAAATTGGCTGAATATTTTGTATGAATATTGTATATTATTGTTTGTAGGATTGGACCCAAAAAGGGGTGGCAAATTGGCTTTAACTAAGCCTGCTTGGTGCTACACGGTCAGGGTACATGGGCATGCCTTGTGGCCGTGTATGAAAAGCAGTATTCTTCTAAGAACCACACAGTCTTTACACACGGACGTGTCATATGGCCGTGGGATAAAGTTAGTAGCAAGCTAAGTATCACACGGTTATAGTACACTGGGGTGCCTATTGGCCGTGTGAAAAAAAGTCAGTATTGGATCTATTTTTGTCACGGCCTAGTCGCACAGGTGTGTAACTTTAATAGTTTGAAAGATTTGGTTAAGTTCTGAAAATTCTGAATAGGTTCGGTTTAGTTCCGACCTTTCCTTTAATGTATGTTTTAGGTCTCGTAGACTATATTTAGAGATGATTGCTTATGAAATGATGTTAAATAATATCTGTGATTTTGAATTGGCCTAAAATGTTATGTCTGTCTGGTAATGCCTTGTAACCCTAATTCGATGTCGATTACGAGTTAGGGGTGTTACAAAAGCAATCATGCATTAGGGCCTTGGCCCATTACAAAATCATTAATCAGTACAGTAATAGATATATAGTCACAAAATCCTACCTAGCCAGACTCTACACACCATCTCTGTCCAACCCTACACTCTATGTGGGGATATAATCAACCCGCCCATCCCTACACTCTAAAAAGTACCGAATGCAACACTAAACAATGGTTTGCAGCTGAGCTACCAGTAAATTAGGAAGAGGCCTTTCTGTCCACTTCCTCCGAACAATATCAATCCCCCATCCCAATGTAATGCTACGCAACATACAGTAATAACATGCTATATCATGGCAACAATGCATACAATATCAATTCAATAAATATCATAATGCTCGATAACATGCAAATATATACATAATAGTCATATAGTTATTTCAGTCAAATAGGGGTCTAAATAGTGCTTACCGACCCTACAGTAGGTTCACAGTCGACTTGGGTGACCCGTGCAACCTTAGCAAACATTTCAGTAAAATGGGCTCAAACGCCCATGTGGCTTGCCCGTGTGGGCCTACACACTCGTGTGGCCCACACAGCCAAAATTGGCCTTGGCCGTGTGGATGACACAGTCCAGCCAAGATTCCCACACATTTGTGTAGTTTACCCATGTGGGCCCACATGCCCGTGTGGCCCACATAGCCCAAATTGTTTGAGCTCGTGTGTCGTACACGGCCCACCTGGCCATCACACGGCCGTGTCTGGTGTGCATGCCCTGGCTCGTCAATCACACTCCCATGTTCTATCACACGGCCTACCACACAGGCGATTACACGCACGTGTGGTGTCGATAGTGAGGTTTTTGGCTTTTATTGAAACCTCATTTTCTGTGCAATCGGGTACACACTTGTATCGATTTTGCTGCTAACTCAACCACAAGCACTCTAGAACCTAAAATTGACAATTTCGAGTCCATATCAGTCTTACTTTGCATTTAATTAAAATCCCGAAGCCAAAAATATTCATCCATAAAGGGATTAACACCTACCACAAAACTTTGAATTGATTCCTTACGAACCAGTACGAAGGAAGCCTTAAACCCCACGATTTGCTGCTGTCAAAATACAGAAACAATCCATACAGCAAAGAAATATATTACCAAAGTATTAAACTCCACTTACTGGACAACCAGGATTACGCGCAACGAAACAAAAGAGGCGAACTTGAGTAAAACCACACAGAAAAAAACGAGGGGGAGGGAGAGATTAAATTTCGGCAAACAGTAGGGAGAAGAGAACGAAATTTGTAAAAAAGAAAACTGATAGAAAAATTCTAATAACCCCCTATCCTAACTCCCCTTACTTTTCTCCATCCAACACCCTACACTCAGAGTCCAACCACAGTACAACTCTAGCTGAGAACTAGTAAAAAAAATACTATCCCTTACCAACGCAGAGAATCTAACACAGGACCTGCAACACTCCAACAGTCCACTTAACCACTAGACCCATTCTGATATAAAATTACCAGTAATTTAATATAAGCCTACCGACTAATAGTTAAAGCTTAATTCAGGAAAAAGCCAAAATTTGCCAAAGCTAGGCCTTGAACTTGGGACTTCTCACACACACCCAGAACACTTGACCACTAAAGTAGATACACACCTGTGTCAATTATTCGCAAAAACAGAAATGTAAAATTTGGGGTGTTACATGTTCACATGGGCGTGTGACTCTTATATGTTTGAAAATTTTCTAAGTTTCCCAAAGTTTAGAAATGTTATCAGTTTAATCCCGAACCATTTCTAAGCATGTTTTAAGGTCTCGTAGAGCCTTGCAAGGGACATTGTGAATGTTTTGAATGGATTTTGAGTATGAATGTATAAATGTATGTGAATGAGGAATAAAAGTATAGTTTTGGTGAAAGTGTTGTGGCTAAGAAATGGAGTTGAAGAAGCTACGTGGGAACCTGAGGAGGCTATGAGAAAATAGTACCCAAACCTCTTTTTTGGTAAGATTTTTTGAGACGAAAATCCCTAAAAGGGGGGAGAGTTGTAATAGCCCGATTTTAGGGGTAGTTAGAATAGTGGTTTCAGGACCACAAATCCAATGTAGTAAAATTTATTTTTATTAGATTTATATGGTCTACAGTTTCATAAAATGATTTCGTGAAAATTTCATTCGAAAATTTTAACGTTTGTGCACTCAATTTAGTCAAAAGGACTAAATTGTAAAAAGTGCAAAAGTTGAGTTCTACATGCTAGAGGTGTCCAATTGCTATGAGGTTTTAAAGTAGAGGTCCTTATGTGATAATTAGACCAATTGTTAAGTTAGTGGACACAAATGGACATGGAGAGATAAAATCTTAAAGAAAGGTGAAAAGGGCATTTTGGTCATTTAGTAAATATAAGAATAAAAAGGGAAAAGAAAGTCAAAATTGGTGTCCATCTTCTTCACCATAGCCAAAATTCTCAAGCTCTCCATAGCTAGGTTTTCTTCAACTTTCAAGCTAGGTAGTAAGTGCATCCTAACCTTATTTTTAATGCTCTTTACTTTTTTAAAGTCGTATTCACCTGATCTTTTCATTTCTACCACTATTTTGAAGTAGGATTCATGTATAAAAATTTACCCATGTATGAAATGCATGTGTTTTGATGCTTAATGGTAGAAAATGAAAGTTCGATGTGTAATAAACAACTTTTACTAACTAATTTTCCATGAAAACACCAAAAAATGACCTATTTGTAAAAGTTGTAAAATGGGTAGTAAAAGTCTGATTTGATGAAAAATTTGGGCTGGTATGAGCATGTATATGTTTCGGCTAGGCTTGGGTAACAAAGAAATTGAATAAATTTCATTTTACGAGCCTAGGGACAAAAATGAAAATATGTCAAAGTTTAGGGGCAAAAGTGTAATT
Source organism: Gossypium arboreum (assembly GCF_025698485.1). Lineage (NCBI taxonomy): Eukaryota > Viridiplantae > Streptophyta > Magnoliopsida > Malvales > Malvaceae > Gossypium > Gossypium arboreum. Next base: position 42,022,652 of record NC_069076.1, read on the forward strand.
TTTCCATAGTATGATTATTGGAGTGAGTTGAATAATGTAATTTTTCCATAGTATGATTATTGGACTGAGTTGAATAATGTGAATAATAAAAAAGCTAAATTTTCTATTATAGATCAAGAAAAATAAAGTTTGGACCTTGATTGAGGGAAAAACAAGGTTATTGATGATTAGATACATTTCACCTATTTTTGTATTGAGGTAAGTTCGTATCCAACTAATGCATTGTTTATTTATGTTTTAAATATTTCATGTTGTATGAATTTATGATTGACTCTTGAGAAGAAATCGACAATGGATGACGAGTGAGAAATATCCCGGTTGAACCTTTGGAATAGTTAGGATACAAATGTCATGACACTAGGGTTAGTTGAGATTACATGTAAGACCATATCTATAATAGCCTGATTTAGACCTTATTCAAAACAGTGGTTTCAGGACCACGAATTCGAGTCAAAAAAATATTTAAAAATTATTTTCTGTGTTTATTATGTGTGAATTTATATGTGTTAAATTTTCATGTTTTAATTTTGTCATTTGAATGGCAATTTAATAAAAAAGGCTTAATAGCGTAAAATGTAAAACTGACTAGATAATTGTGTAAGTGCTGAATTGTTATTGTTCTTTTATTATGGAGGCCTTAAAATGAAATTAGGCCATTTAATTATAGCATGGACGGTTGTGGACAACCATTACAAAATTATGATATTAAATTGTAAAGGTTAATATGGTAAATTATGAAATAATATATGTTATAATAAAACATAATTAAAAGTCATGTATTTATGTTCATATTTTTTTGACCAAAACTTGAAAAAGAAAGAAAATAAATAAAACTTAGGGTATTCGCCCATTGTTGAGCTTGATTAAGGTAAGTAACTAGCTCGGTTTTTGATAATTTTTACGTTTTTGATATCGTTGCAGTGTAATGTACAAAGCCCATGCTTGAATTTCTGATTTTGATGAATATTTTGAGTTATGCGATTGATGAATAATTGAGTTTTGTGATGTTAGTTGATGAATTATGAAAGATATGTTTTAGATTAATATCTTTTGTATTGGAATTTTTGATTATTTTGAGTAATTAGGACTAACTTGCAAAAAATAATAAATCGATGGACTAAAATATGAGATAAATGAAATGTATGGACTTGTATGAACATGGGTAGCATTCTTCCTAAGCATGGTGTGTGCAAATTTTGCATGTTTTGTGTTTTGTGCAATTTAGACTAAATTGTAAAAAGTGTGAAATGTCACGGGTAAAATGGTAATTTTACTATTTATGTGTTTTTAGACAAAATTGAACGAAATTATGTTTGAATGAGTTTAATTTGAATATGTTTAGGTCAAGAACCAAAGAAATCGGATTTGGATCGGGGAAAACAAAGTTGTCGATTAGTCGTCCCATTTCGATTATCGTTGTCCGAGGTAAGTTTATAAGCAAATAGATGTTATTTATTTGATTAAATATGAACTATATATGCTGAAATGAATAATGTGATATTATATATGTGGAAGCTGAATATATATAAGCTTAAAAGCTATGTGTACGAGTTCGATTCGATCGAGTTACGACGTCCGAAAGCCCCATACGAACCTTAGGAATAGCTAGGATACATATGTCATGACGTAGGATTTCTGATATGTGTTCTCATGTAAGACCATCTCTGGGAAATTGGCATCGATATGTGATTATGTGTAAGACCATGTCTAGGACATTGGCATTGTATTTGATTCGTTAAAGACCCTATTTGGGACAGTGGCATCGATATATGATTGCATATAAGACCACGTCTAGGACGTTGGCATTGTACAATATGCGTGATTATTCGAGTATCCTATTAAATCCCAAATGGTTCAATGGGCAATAATAAGTTAAGACTGAATGAAAAATCGAGTTAAAAGGTTCAGGTATGTATTCATATTAAGTTATGAAATTATGGTAAGTTAGATGTTTGAATTGATGATATAAATGTTACTTGCTAATGTGAACTACATGTATGCATATGTGAAAGTATACATTTGGTTTAATGGTGTATTCATGATGCAAATGAAAGTATATTTGTATATGAAAATCTATAATTGGCCAACTGTTTAGTATATGTGACCTTGTAATTGTGATTTATGTGTATTCATATATGAATGAGTATATTCGGCCAAGGGTATATATGTGATCCTAGAAGTGAAAAATAATTATGCTATTAACTATATGTGTATTCGATCTATTTAGATTTGATGCATAGTTATATGTTTGATAAATGCATTTTTGCAAGTTTGAAAATGTATATGAATATGATATAATGATTTGATTTTGTTATAATAAATTATAAATGTTACTGAGTTATTTATTTGCTTATGACTTACTAAGCTATGATAGCTTACTTTGTGTGTATGTTTGCCTCTGATATATAGATTTTGGAGACTAGTTACAAGCTTGGGGATCGTTATCAAAGTTTATCACACTATCGAATGTCTTCGGTACTTTATAAGCTGAATTTTCGAACCTATGACATGTATAGGTAGATTATATTTGGATATGTTGGTTTTGGTATGTGTATATATATAAGCCATGCAAAAATGGCTTGTTTATTTTGTTAAGTTCAGTTTCAAGGTTTGATCAAATTATGGTTATATTTGACATGGCTAGAGTTTATTTTGGTATGCTTGTTATATGATAGGTATGATTTTTGTTTTGGTGATATGTTTGTGATGTTGATTATATGATTCGAAAATGAGATGTGTTAATGATGAAATATAATCGGCCATGGAAGTAGCTCATTTTGGAAGTATGATTTGTGGTATATTTTGTGTGGTGGTTGATTATAAAATTTGGCTTAAGTGAGGTAATTGGTAAAAGATGTGTTTATGATATAATACATATGCTTTCATAAGCTAAGTTATGTATATGTGATAGCTTGCATATTGTTTGTTAAGGTAAGGTTTGAGATATTAAAGTATGAATATATTTTGTAAATTATTTGATGTTCATTTAGGTACGGTTATAAATGATACAATTAGTTTTGATTTAAATTATGAAATTGGTTGAATTATTAAAGATTAAATTTTATTATGGTTAAAAGGTCTGCCATGCATATGTATTTTGGAAATGGTAAAGGGGTGTGTATTTATATTTGGCTATCAATTGATAAAATATGTTTTTACATCCCCATGATATCTTTTGTTTGTGATTCGGTAATTAATGGATATGTTGTTAAGTTAAATGCTTGAGTTTAAAATGTGCCTTATATGTGGTTTATGAATTTGGTAAATGACAGATTGATATTTTGGATATTTCATTAGTCAAGTGATATTGTAATTATGGCATGATTTGATTCGGCACTTATGTGTAAAATTGGTAGTTATTATTTTGGTAAAATGTGCAAAATTTGGTAAGACCAAATTTTATACTTGAGCTTAAGTGAAGTTGTTAATGCTGTATATATATATATATTAACGATTAATAAATCATGTGGTTTGGCTTGACTTAGTAAATAGTGAAGAAATGCATATTTATAAATAGTGTTTATGAAAGGTAGTTAATGAATTATATTTATATGATTGGATGTCTTAATATATGATTAGCATATGAAATGAAATATATTTGGTTATAAGTTAAGCATTCGATTGTCATGATTCATTGGTTATAATGATTGAATATTAAATTGGTAATTGTATGGATTATAGGACTGAAGCATGTTAGATTGGTTTAAAATTTTACTGTATGATTAGTATTGCAATGAATATATTATTTGGCGCATAAATTGAAATGGATGTCTGTTCTGAGTTGTATTTTGATCGTTAATGCTTTGTAACCCTATTCCGACGACAAATACGTATTAGGGGTGTTACTTTTGATTGGTATCAGGGTTATGGTTTAGTCGACTCTAAGACTAACGTAGCGCGTGTGAGTCTAGCTATACGTGCCATTTTATGTACGGTGATAGTGTAATGACTCCTAACATTTGAAAATGTGTTTTCTTATAGTAAATGGATCCCAATCGAGCCATAGCTGATGATGTCGAGAGTATAGTGCGTTCTCCCGTGCAAGTGACAGCGTCGGTTGATTCTCGATCGACTTCGAGTAACCAAGAGGGAGAGGTTAAACAAGCCTTTTACCAAATGATGAAAGATTGGTTTACTCAGTATATCCGGAAAAATCTGGCTGCATAACAAACTTCACCCCGGATGAATCCTTCTCTGGTACCTGCTATACCTCAAGTGATTGATCCGTTGAGATTACATAAGCACCCTATTGATAAAATCAAAAAACACGGGGCTATAAAATTCAAAGCTATTGATGGTGATGATGCTGAGCGAGCTGAATTCTGGCTCGATAATACTATCCGCGTGTTTGATGAGTTATCTTGTACCCCTGATGAGTGTCTAAAAGGTGCCATATCTTTGCTATGAGACACCGCATATCACTGGTGGAATACACTAGTATCGGTGGTTCCGAAAGAATAGGTGACCTGAGAGTTCTTTCAAACTGAGTTTTGTAAGAAATATATCAACCATATATTTATCGATCTGAAGCGTCAAGAATTTCTGGAACTGAAACAAGGTTGCATGACTGTGACAAAATATGAGCAAAAATTTGTGAGACTCAGCCGATATGCCCGAGAGCGTGTTTCGACCGAAGCCATAATGTGTAAAAGATTCGAAGATGGGTTGAACGAAGACATTAAACTACTAGTTGGCTTTCTTGAAATAAAAGAGCTCGTAGTACTGGTTGAGCGAGCATGCAAAGCTGAAGAGCTCGGGAAAGAGAAAAAAAAAGTTGACTTTGAAGCTAGAGATTCACATAAGAGATCATCGAGTAAGTCATTCCAGTTGGCATCAAAGAGATTTCGAGATGATTTTAGCCATTCAAAGGCTACTACGGGTTATACTAGACGTGATCGGGATAAACCACCTACAAATTCGAAAGTTACCTCTGTAGCTAGTGTTGGTAATGTTAGATCAAACCAACCTGAGTGTAAACATTGTGGTAAACAACATCTCGGTAGTTTTAGATTGCATATTCGGGCCTGTTTTAAATGTGGACCGATAGATCATTTTATTCATGAATGCCCTGAGTTAGATGAACAAAACACAGTACAGAATGTGAGACTGAGTAATATGTCGGCTCGAGGTAGACCACCTAGAAATTCATGTAATGTGAGTAGCAGTCAGAGAGGAACTAAAGACATAGCAGTTCGATCTGAGGCTCGTGCTCCTACCAGAGCTTATGCTATACGTGCTCGTAAGAAGGTTTCATCCCCAGATTTTATTACTGGTACATTCACTCTGTATGATACTAGTGTGATTGCATTGATTTGATCCTGGTTCGACTCATTCTTATGTATGTGAGACCTTAGTATTCAGTAAGACTTTGCCTGTTGAGTCTACTGAGTTTGTGATTAGAGTATCGAACCCCTTGGGTCGGTGTGTTATAGTTGACAAAGTGTGTAAGAATTCTCTTTTGATGATTTGAGATTCGTGTTTTTTGGATGATTTGTTGTTGTTGCCGTTTTACGAGTTCGATATAATTCTGGGTATGGACTGGTTGACTCTGCATGATGCTGTCATAAACTGCAAAAGAAAGACTATTAATTTACGGTGCCAGAATGATAAGATTATTCAGATTGAATCTAATGACTTGAATGGTTTACCGATAGTGATATCTTCGACGTTAGCTCAGAAGTATGTGAGAAAGGGTTGTGAAGTTTACTTTGCATATGCGCTTGATAGTAAAGTGATCGAAAGAAGGATCGAATTAGTTCCAATTGTGTGCGAGTATCCAGATGTGTTTCCTGAAGAATTGCTGGGTTTGCCACCTATCCGAGAAGTAGAGTTTGGTATTGAGTTAGTGCAGGGGACGAATTCAATATCGATAGCTCCGTACAGAATGGCACCTATTGAATAAAAGAATTGAAAGCTCAGCTGCAAGAGTTGATAGATAGAGGTTTCGTGGGACCGAGTTTCTCCCTGGGGTGCACCAGTCTTATTTTTGAAAAAGAAAGATGGAATTATGAGAATGTATATCGACTATAGACAGGTCAACAAGGTGACTATAAAGAATAAATATCAAATGCCAAAGATTGATGACTTGTTCGATCAGCTGAAAGGGGCTACAATGTTTTCAAAGATAGATTTGAGATCAGGCTACTATTAGTTTCGAGTTAAAGACTTTGATGTGCCAAAGGCTACTTTTCGAACGAGGTACGGACACTATGAATTTTTGGTTATGCCTTTCGGACTTACTAATGCACCTGCTGTGTTCATGGATTTGATGAACCAGATCTTCAGATAGTATATAGATCGATTTGTGGTTGTGTTCATAGATGACATTTTGATCTATTCCCGTGATGAAACCAAGCATGCCGAACATCTGAGACTTGTGTTACAAACTTTGCAAGATAAACAGTTGTATGCAAAATTCAGTAAATGTGAGTTCTGGTTACGTGAAGACAGTTTTCTGGGACATGTTATATCAGCATTGGGTATTCGGGTTGATCCGAGTAAAATTTTGGCTATACTTGACTGGAAACCTCCGAGAAATGTTTTTGAAGTCTGAAGTTTTCTGGGACTTACTGGTTACTGTAGACGGTTCGTGAAAGGTTTTTCTATGATTGTAACCCCGATGACGAAGCTATTATAGAAATATTTTAAGTTCGAGTGGTTAGAAAAGTGCCAGAAAAGTTTTGATCAGTTGAAAGCCCTTTTGACTGAAGCTTCAGTACTAGTTCTGTAACACCCCGAACCCGAGACCATCGCCGGTGTCGGACACGAGGGGTTAACGAGACAAATCCTCTTAAAGTGCCGACCAATTTGGCCTTTCCAGACAGGCTGGAAAACTGCGTCACTGTCGTCTTAAAAATCATATCTCGAGTTTCAAAACTCGGAAACTGATTCCGTAAATTTTCCCTGAATTAGACTCATATATCCATCCATGGATTTATTTCTAGAATTTTTGGTTGGGCCAATTGGTACAGTTTATTAGTTAAAGTCACCCATGTTACAGGGGTCGACTACACTGACCTTCGCACATTACAACTTGAATATCTCTCTGTACAGGGATTTAATACTGGTCCTGCTTGTTTCTAATGAAACTAGACTCAAAATGGAATCTTCACATATAAGGCATGACTTCTAATTCTTTGTGGATAATTTATAGTAAATTTTAAAAGTCGTGACAGGGTACCCAGAAACTGTCCTGGCCCTGTCTCACGAGAACTTTAATATCTCTCGGTATACTGTTCATATGATCATTTCGTTAGTTTCATATGAAACTAGACTCGTCAAGGTTCGTTTACATAACTTATTCACTATTTAATACCAATCCTACAAATTTTGGCGATTTTTCAAATCCGCACCACTGCTGCTGCCAGCATCTATTTTCAAGGTAAACTTTACCTATCTTGTGGTTTCCATGGGCCAACTAAAATTTTGACATACATAGGTCCACATATGATCATATTTAGCCATTCCAATGGCTGATCATGTGACCAACACTCTCATTCCAAACCATAATCACATCATGAAACCAAATATAATTACAAAGCACAAATGGTCAAATTCCATCCTCCACTTTTACGAACCATTTTCGCATGGCCGCATACATATACATCACAAAGAACTTAAAACAATCGAGGGTAGTCCTATACATGCCATATCCAAAGTTCAACTAAAGGAGTACCAAAAGGGCTTTGATAGTGTGGTTGACTTCAACTTCTATGATCCCGAATCCGATCGCTAACGAGCAAAATCTATAAACAGAGAAACAAAGAAACGGAGTAAGCAATTTATGCTTAGTAAGTTTGAGCCATAATATACACACAACCAAAGCATAGCATTCAAGTAGCTAAACAATAATTCATATGCACAATTTCTCAAAGACATGCTTACTTCACAATCCCAACTCTTATATTCATACACAAATAACGGCCTAGTTAATGCCGATAGCTCATTTATCATTAGAGCGAATATTCATACGCACTTACTCCTAGTGTGCAAAGCACACACAACACATACCTTGTTGTTGGGAATTTCACAAGTGCATTAACGAAAATTTTCCAGCAAGCTTATAATTTTCAAATCACATACCTTCGGAGTTTAACCGGATATAGCTACTCGTTCAAACGCCTTGGGACATAGCCGGTTATGGTAACCCGCACAAATGCCTTGGGACTTAACCCGGATATCACAACTCGCACAATTGCCTTGGGCTTAGCCCGGATATCATAGCTCGCACCATTGCCTTGGGCTTAGCCCGGATATCACAACTCGCACAATTGCCTTGGGCTTAGCCCGATATCACTGGTCGCACATTCATACACATCTTTGTTTCAATTTCATAACAAACTTTTATGCACAATTTACTTAATCAAGAATATCATTTCGGCTCAATGGCCACATACAAGGGCACAATTTCGATTGCTTATTACTTCGTTCAATCGAATCAAAATCTAAGTTTCGATACTCGAAAACTTACCTCGGACGTGGTCGAACGATTTCGACGGCTATTCGACGACTTTTTCCTTCCCCTTATCGGATTTAGCTCCCCTTTACTCTTGAGCTTAATTTAGCAAATAAATTGGTTTTATCATTTGAGCATCGAAAGAGGAATTCAAGATACCTAGCCAATATATATGCTCATTAGGCATCAAAGTCGCATATGTACGAAATCATGAATCGAACTCAACACATTAGTTAATATTCCTCTTAGCCGAATTTTCTAAGCCAAGAATAGGCATCAATATGCTTGCCTCTAACCGAATGCATGCACACCAATTTCCCCTCATGTGGCCGAATATGCATGTCCATGTTGAGGCCAATTATGCACTTAATACCACACAAAAACAGCATGCATTTTACTAACTAACGCATTACATATTGTAGCTCAATACACATCTCTCATGTACTTCATAACCAAGCATCATCACAAGCAAATATATACCTTGAAATAGTATATCGTCATGCCAATACATCATGTGCAAACATGTATACACATATAGGTGCAAGGTCAATCTCAAGGGGTTCATACCCATCCAAACACAAATTTTACCAATCAAGTAACAAGCATAAATCATGCTCATGAATGCACCATGGCCGAATACATCACAACCATACTCTTTCAACTTCGGTCATGGTTAAACAAAGAATTCAATGTCCTACTCAAGAATACTAAAAAAGAAATTTCAAGAGTAGTCAATCCATCATTACATGCATCATCAACAAGCTTTACATTTAGCATGCAATGGCTTTAACACAATATCAACCTTGGCCAAATACCATTTTTCATGGCATAGCAAGGATTTGAACCATGGCTAACATGAACATCAAGTTAGCAACTAAAACATGCATGAATCTCATGACACAACCTCATACATACCTTAATCTTGATGCAAGTATAGCCAAATCTCCTTCAAGATCTCTTCTAAACCAAAAATGGAGCAAAATCCTCCCTTTTCCTTAGTATTTTCGGCCAAAGAAGTGAAAAATGGATGAACAAAATTTTTTCTTTCTTTCTCTACAACTCACGGCAAGGGGGGCATCCATGCTCATCTTTTTTTGTTCATTTCTTTAATGCTAATTCTTATTTTATTTCTTCATACATAACTCACTAACCAAACATGTTGGAAACATGTTTCCCTTGCCCATCAACACCTACCTTGGCCGGCCACTATGCTTCTTTTGGGAAATTTGACATGCAAATCCCTTATTTTTGCATGCATGATCAACTAGTCATCCCACATCTTCCCATCATACTTTCAAAGTTTACTACTAGGCCCTTTTAGTGAAATTCACATTTATAACACTAAATCAAATCATCAAAAATGTCACACACAATTTAACACTCATAGGCATCAAAATAAATTTTAAATTATTTTTATGCCTCGGTTTTGTGGTCCCGAAACCACATCCCGACTAGGGTCAATTTTGGGCTGTCACAACTCTCCCCCACTTAAGAAATTTTCGTCCCCGAAAATCTTACCGGTAAATAGGGTTGGGTATCGCTCTTTCATAGAGTTCTCGGTTTCCCAAGTAGCTTCTTCTATCCCGTGTTTGAGCCATAACACTTTCACTAGCGGAACCCGCTTGTTTCACAACTCTTTCACTTCACGTGATAGGATACGAATTGGTTCTTCCTCATAACTCATATTGGCTTGAATTTCAACCTCGATGGACTAATCACGTGCGATGGATCGGATCTATAGCGTCAAGCATCGAAACATGAAAGACATCGTGAATCTTTTCGAGTTCGGGGCAAAATCAAACGATATGCAAGCTGGACCGACTCGCTCGGATATCTCATATGGCCCAATGAACCTCGGGCTCAACTTGCCCTTACGGTAGAATCGAGTATCTTTTTCCAAGGCGAAACCTTGAGAAACACTTTATCCCCACGATGCTCGATGTCTTTACGCTTCAGATCCGCGTACGACTTCTGACGGTCGAAGGCTATCTTCAGACTTTCACGGATTACTTTCACTTTCTGTTTAGCATCTCTAATCAAATCCACCCCAAAAATTTTGCTTTCACCGAGCTCAGTCCAAAACAATGGTGTACGGCATTTACGACTGTACAAAGCCTCGTAGGGTGGCATCTTAATACTTGATTGAAAACTATTGTTGTAAGCGAATTCAATCAAAGGCAAATACCGTTCCCATGAACCACTGAACTCGAGGATGCAACATCTCAACATATCCTCAAGTATTTGACTTATCCGCTCGGATTGACCATCGGTTTGGGGGTGAAAGGTGGTGCTGAAATGCAACTTGGTACCCAAAGCTTCTTGCAACTTCTTCCAAAATCGCGAGGTAAATCTCGGATCTCTATCCGACATGATGGAAATAGACACCCCGTGTAATCTCACAATTTGAGAAACGAACAATTCGGCTAGTTTGTCCATTGAAAAATCCGTACGTACGGGGACAAAGTGAGCTGACTTAGTCAATCTATCTACCACGACCCAAACCGCATCCTTCTTACTCGCTGACAATGGTAGTCCGGATACAAAGTCCATTGTGACTCGATCCCATTTCCACTCGGGTATCGTGATCGGCTGAAGTAATCCTGAAGGCACTTGATGTTCCGCTTTCACTTGTTGACATATTAAACATCTCGAAACAAAGTCAGAGATGTCTCGTTTCATACCATGCCACCAAAACCGACGTTTCAAATCATTGTACATCTTCATACTCCCCGGGTGGATTGCCATTCGGCTACAATGGGCTTCGTTCAGAATTATCGAAATAAGTTCCGAATTCTTTGGAACACACCGACGACCCCTGAACCTCAAACAATCGTCATCATCGATCTGAAACTCTGATTCCTTGTTCGGAACACACTCAGCCCGTTTTGCAACCAACTCATCGTCGACTTTTTGAGCTTCACAAATTTGATGTATCAATAATGGTTTGGCTTTCAATTCAGCTACTAACACATTGTCGGATCGAACGGACAAGTGCACATTCATCGCTCGTAAAGCGAATAATGATTTACGACTTAAGGCATCCGCAACCACATTCGCCTTTCCCGGGTGATAGTCATTGACCAGCTCATAATCCTTTAACAGCTCAAGCCAACGTCTTTGTCGCAGATTTAAGTCTCTTTGAGTCATCAAATATTTGAGACTTTTGTGATCCGAATACACATGGCACTTCTCACCAACTAAGTAATGTCGCCATATCTTTAAGGCGAATACGATGGCAGCCAATTCGAGATCATGGGTCGGATAATTTTTCTCATGTGGCTTTAATTGCCTCAACGCATAGGCCACAACTCGACCTTCTTGCATCAATACGCAACCTAACCCAAGTAGGGAGGCGTCACTATAGATGACAAACTCTTTGCCAAATTCGGGTTGCACTAGAATTGGGGCTTCAGTCAAATAAGTTTTCAGTTGATCGAAACTTTTCGACATTTCTCCGTCCATTCGAACTTAACATCCTTTTGGAGTAAGCCGTCATTGGCGTGGCTATCGTTGAGAAACCTTTACAAATCGTCGGTAATAACCAAGCAAGCCCAAAAAGCTCGAACCTCGGTAATATTTCTCGAGGCTTCCAGTTAAGTATGGCTAAAATTTTGTTCGAATCGACTCGAATACCCGATCTGAGATACCACATGCCCCAAGAAGCTAACCTCTCTTAACCAAAACTCACACTTGCTGAACTTAGCATATAATTGCTTATCCCGTAAAATTTGCAAAGACTAACCTCGGTGTTCAGCATGTTCGGTCTCATTTCTTGAATAGACCAAGATGTCATCAATGAACACGACTACGAACCGATCCAAATATGGTGCGAAGATCCGATTCATCAAATCCATAAATACCGCAGGGCATTAGTAAGCCCAAACGGCATCACTAGGAACTCGTAGTGACCATATCTCGTTCTGAAGGCAGTCTTGGGTGCGTCTGAATCTCGAATTCGTAATTGATAATAGCCCGATCTCAAATCTATTTTCGAGAACACCGAAGCTCCTTGATTGATCGAACAAATCGTCGTCTGTGATAGCGGATATTTGTTCTTTATCGTCGCTTTATTAAGTCGACGATAGTCGATCACAACCTCATGGTTCCATCCTTCTTTTCACAAACAACACCGGCGCACCCCAAGGTGAAAAACTTCGGACGAGCAAAACCTCTATCCACTAATTCTTGCAACCGAGCTTTCAACTCCTTTAATTCGTTGGTGCCATACTATACGGAGCTATCGAAATTGAGTGGTACCGGTACCAATTCGATGCCAAACTCTATTTCCGAACAGGTGGTAAACCCGCAATTCTTCGAGGAAAACATCCGGTATTTACAAACCAGCGCGCAGATTCGGGTTTCTTTTCGACTCCTTGTCATCGAGCACATATGCAAGGTATGCTTCGCACCTTTTCTTACATATTTCGGGCCAACATTGCTGATATTACAGCTGGCAACCCCTTTAAGTCCGTAGACTCAACCCGAATTATCTCGTTATTCGCGCACCTCAAATCGATGGTCTTGGTTTTGCAATTTACAACCGCATCGTGCATGGTCAACCAATCCAAACCAAGAATAACGTCGAATTCGTCGAACGGCAAAAGCATCAAGTCCGCCGGAAAACAAGAACCTCGGAATACTAGAGGACTTTTCTTACACACTTTGTTGACAAGCACGTAATGACCCAAGGGGTTTGACACCGAATTACAAACTCGAGAGACTCAATAGGCAAAGTCTTCTTTGGATGCTAAGGTTTCGCATATATAAGAATGAGTAGAACCAGGTCAATCAAAGCAATCACATTAGTATCGAAAAGAGTGAAAGTACCGAGAATGACATCCGTGAGGCAAAGCATCCTCGCGTGCGCGATGGCATAAGTCCTAGCAGAGCACGAGCCTCGGGTCTTGTTGTAGCATCTCGACCCTCTCGACCGCCACTTGCATTGCCGTATTTAATGGCCTACTTGACAAAGTGGTAGCACCGGGTTTCCACTCGACTTACATTTTGTTCAAGCAACCTCGGGCAATCCTTGATAAAGTGGTCGGCCGATCCACACTTATAGCGAGAGCGATCACGGAACCTCTGACTCCCGAATGCCATTTGCCACAATCTCGACACTCCATTCGGTTTCGACGATCATTCCCAACACCGAGACCGAAGTGCCTCGTATACCCATTGTGGGGTCGATCACGATCTCGTCTAAAAGGCCCGGCGCCTCTAGACCGGCTCACATCTTCTCGAAATCTCTTCGATGCCTGTTGAAGAGACTTTCCCGAATATCATCATTCAGCCCATCCTCGAAGCGTTTACACGTAATAGCTTCGGACAAAACACATTCCCGAGCGTATCTCTGAGTCTAACAAATTTTCGCTCGTAGTCGAGAACGGACATAGAGCCTTGCTTAAGATCAAGAAATTCCTTTCGTTTTGGTCGATGAATCTCGATCGATATACTTCTTTGAACTCGATTTGGAAAAACTCCCAAGTTACTTGCTCCCTAGGCACAACCGAAGTCGAGTACTCCACCAATAGTAGGCGTAATCACGTAGCAAGGAGATAGTACACCTTAAGCACTCATCGGTGTACAAGATAGCTCATCGAGCACCGGATAGTGTTGTCCAACCAAAATTCAGCTTGCTCGGCATCGTCGTCATCCGTAGCTTTAAATTCAATGGCCCCATGTTTTGAATCCTATCGATTGGGGCTTACTTGACATTATTTGGTCGATTCATTGGAGGTATTGTAGGTGCGGGGTTGCGTTAGTCGGGAATGGAGGTTGTAGAACGGTAGTGTTAGTTCGAATGTATTGGTTGAACCAATCATTCATCACGCTATAAAAGGCTTGCCTAGCCTCATCATTCGGATTGTTGGCCATAGGTTGAGAGTCCGCCGGTCTTGTCCCTTGCGGGGAGCAGCGCCACACTCTCCACATCATCGCTATTGCTCGGTTGGGATCGGGATCCATTGCTATAAACAAACACAAATTCGAATGTAAATCACCACACTATCAATTATCACTTAATGGCATGTATAGCTAGACCCCAAACATATCACGGTAGTCCTAGAATTGACTAAACCGTAGCTCTGATACCAATAAAATTGTAACACCCCGAACCCGACACCATCGCCGGTGTCGGACACGAGGGGTTAACGAGATAAATCCTCTTAAAGTGCCGACCAATTTGGCCTTTCCGGACAGGCTGGAAAACTGCGTCACTGTCGTCTTAAAAATCATATCTCGAGTTTCAAAACTCGGAAACTGATTCCGTAAATTTTCCCTGAATTTAGACTCATATATCCATCCATGGATTTATTTCTAGAATTTTTGGTCGGGACTTTGGTACAGTTTATTAGTTAAAGTCACCCATGTTACAGGGGTCGACTACACTGACCTTCGCACATTACAACTTGAATATCTCTCTGTACAGGGATTTAATACTGGTCCTGTTTGTTTCTAATGAAACTAGACTCAAAATTTAATCTGCACATATAAGGCATGACTTCTAATTCTTTCTGGATAATTTATAGTAAATTTTAAAAGTCGTGATAGGGGACCCAGAAACTATCCTGGCCCTGTCTCACGAGAACTTTAATATCTCTCGGTATACTGTTCATATGATCATTTCGTTAGTTTCATATGAAACTAGACTCGTCAAGGTTCGTTTACATAACTTATTCACTATTTAATACCAATCCTACAAATTTTGGCGATTTTTCAAATCCGCACCACTGCTGCTGCCAGCATCTATTTTCAAGGTAAACTTTACCTATCTTGTGGTTTCCATGGGCCAACTAAAAAATTTTGACATACATAGGTCCACATATGATCATATTTAGCCATTCCAATGGCTGATCATGTGACCAACACTCTCATTCCAAAATATAATCACATCATGAAACCAAATATAATTACAAAGCACAAATGGTCAAATTCCATCCTCCACTTTTACGAACCATTTTCGCATGGCCGTACACATATACATCACAAAGAACTTAAAAACAATCGAGGGTAGTCCTATACATGCCATATCCAAAGTTCAACTAAAGGAGTACCAAAAAGGGCTTTGATAGTGTGGTTGACTTCAACTTCTATGATCCCGAATCCGATCGCTAACGAGCAAAATCTATAAACAGAGAAACAAAGAAACGGAGTAAGCAATTTATGCTTAGTAAGTTTCGAGCCATAATATACACACAACCAAAGCATAGCATTCAAGTAGCTAAACAATAATTCATATGCACAATTTCTCAAAGACATGCTTACTTCACAATCCCAACTCTTATATTCATACACAAATAACGGCCTAGTTAATGCCGATAGCTCATTTATCATTAGAGCGAATATTCATACGCACTTACTCCTAGTGTGCAAAGCACACACAACACATACCTTGTTGTTGGGAATTTCACAAGTGCATTAACTGAAAATTTTCCAGCAAGCTTATAATTTTCAAATCACATACCTTCGGAGTTTAACCGGATATAGCTACTCGTTCAAACGCCTTCGGGACATAGCCCGGTTATGGTAACCCGCACAAATGCCTTCGGGACTTAACCCGGATATCACAACTCGCACAATTGCCTTCGGGCTTAGCCCGATATCATAGCTCGCACCATTGCCTTGGGCTTAGCCCGATATCACAACTCACACAATTGCCTTGGGCTTAGCCCGATATCATCTGGTCGCACATTCATACACATCTTTGTTTCAATTTCATAATAAACTTTTATGCACAATTTACTTAATCAAGAATATCATTTCGGCTCAATGGCCACATACAAGGGCACAATTTCGATTGCTTATTACTTCGTTCAATCGAATCAAAATCTAAGTTTCGATACTCGAAAACTTACCTCGGACGTGGTCGAACGATTTCGACGGCTATTCGACGACTTTTTCCTTCCCCTTATCGGATTTAGCTCCCCTTTACTCTTGAGCTTAATTTAGCAAATAAATTGGTTTTATCATTTGAGCATCGAAAGAGGAATTCAAGATACCTAGCCAATATATATGCTCATTAGGCATCAAAGTCGCATATGTACGAAATCATGAATCGAACTCAACACATTAGTTAATATTCCTCTTAGCCGAATTTTCTAAGCCAAGAATAGGCATCAATATGCTTGCCTCTAACCGAATGCATGCACACAATTTCCCTCATGTGGCGAATATGCATGTCCATGTTGAGGCCAATTATGCACTTAATACCACACAAAACAGCATGCATTTTACTAACTAACGCATTACATATTGTAGCTCAATACACATCTCTCATGTACTTCATAACCAAACATCATCACAAGCAAATATATACCTTGAAATAGTATATACGTCATGCCAATACATCATGTGCAAACATGTATACACATATAGGTGCAAGGTCGAATCTCAAGGGGTTCATACCCATCCAAACACAAATTTTACCAATCAAGTAACAAGCATAAATCATGCTCATGAATGCACCATGGCGAATACATCACAACCATACTCTTTCAACTTCGGTCATGGTTAAACAAAGAATTCAATGTCCTACTCAAGAATACTAAAAAAGAAATTTCAAGAGTAGTCAATCCATCATTACATGCATCATCAACAAGCTTTACATTTAGCATGCAATGGCTTTAACACAATATCAACCTTGGCCAAATACCATTTTTCATGGCATAGCAAGGATTTGAACCATGGCTAACATGAACATCAAGTTAGCAACTAAAACATGCATGAATCTCATGACACAACCTCATACATACCTTAATCTTGATGCAAGTATAGCCAAATCTCCTTCTAGATCTCTTCTAAACCAAAAAATGGAGCAAAAATCCTCCCTTTTTCCTTAGTATTTTCGGCCAAAGAAGTGAAAAATGGATGAACAAAATTTTTTTCTTTCTTTCTCTACAACTCACGGCAAGGGGGCATCCATGCTCATCTTTTTTTGTTCATTTCTTTAATGCTAATTCTTATTTTATTTCTTCATACATAACTCACTAACCAAACATGTTGGAAACATGTTTCCTTGCCCATCAACACCTACCTTGGCTGGCCACTATGCTTCTTTGGGGAAATTTGACATGCAAATCCCTTATTTTTGCATGCATGATCAACTAGTCATCCCACATCTTCCCATCATACTTTCAAAGTTTACTACTAGGCCCTTTCTAGTGAAATTCACATTTATAACACTAAATCAAATCATAAAAAATGTCACACACAATTTAACACATATCATAGGCATCAAAATAAATTTTAAATTATTTTTATGCCTCGGTTTTGTGGTCCCGAAACCACATCCCGACTAGGGTCAATTTTGGGCTGTCACAAGTTCAGCCAGAATCAGGTAAAAAATTGTTATCTATAGTGATGCATCTTTAAATGGTTTGGGCTATGTTTCGATGCAGGAAGGCAAAGTCATAGCTACTACCTCGAGACAGTTAAAGCAGCACAAAAAGAACTATCCGACACACGACCTAGAATTGGCAGCTATTGTGTTTGCATTGAAGATATGGCGTCACTATCTGTTCAGTGAGAAATGTCATGTTTATTCTGATCATGAGAGCCTGAAATATTTGATGACTTAGAAAGATTTGAATGTGAGACAGTGTCGATGGTTAGAGTAGTTAAAAGATTATGAGCTTATGATAGACTACCATCCAAGAAAGGCTAATGTTGTTGCTGATGCTCTAAACCGAAAATCACTGTTTTCTTTGCGTGCAATGAATACGCATATGGCTATGTTTGATAATAGTTCGACTATAGCGGAGTTAAAAGCAAGACCGTTATATATTCAACATATTTGTGATGTGTAACACCCTAAACCCGACTTGGACATTATAGCCGAATCTGACGATGTCAAATTGAAGTATTTTTCGTAAAGCGTGAAATCATTTGAAAAGCCCAATATTTATTTAGCCTCTTTGTGTGAACTAGAAAATGATTTCAAAATTTGCATCACTATAAAAAAGTATTCACTTTAAAACTTATTAATTAAAAAATCTCGTTTATCACGGAAGCTTTTGAAACGGTTTTGCGTATTCGTGGTATTTTGGTAAATCATGCATATCTTTTGAAAACCCGCATCCTACTACTAGCAGATGTAAATAAAAAATAAATAAACCCCAAAAATTTTAAAAAAATTATAGAGGCCTTATTACATAGTGAAACGAAAATAAAATCTTAATTATAATATTAAAAGAAACTTCGTCAAGTGGCCACCTCTGAGTCCTCCATCGCCTCGATCCGTCTAAGCCTGGGGATTTCCTGCATAGTTAACAGATGGGTGAGTTTACGAAAACTCAGTGTGTGAAATCCCATAAAAGCATACAATCAGAGTAAACACAATTTGGGCCTCAGACCCCCAATTTCAGCTAGGGGCCTTAGTCCCTCTTTCAAGAGTAGTAACAGTCTGGGCCTGAGCCCATTACAGTATCAATAGCAGTCAGGGCCTTAGCCCATTTCAGTACAGTACGAAAACACAGAATCCTACCCAATTCATCCGCTACACTCCATCTTCGTACCAGCCTTACACCCCATGTGGGGATAAAATCGACCCACCCAACCTTACACACCAAGTTGTACCGGATACAGGACTAAAACAGTATTTGTAGCAGAGCTACCAATAATAGGCTTATAGCCTTTCTGTACACTTCCTCCAAAATCATATAACCCACCCTATGCAATGCAACATGATATAAATGTACATACAGTAAAAATCGCATGCTTAAACAGTCATACATCACATAGGGGTAAAAGAATCATCTTACCAAAAATAAGGGTCCAGGTACACTTACCGGCTCAACAATAGGTCTAAAGTCGTCTTGGACGACCGGTGCAACCTTAACAGTCAATCGATGATAATGGGCCCACGCCCTATATTGCGGGCCTATGTCGGGCCACATGCTCGTATGGCCCATATAGCCCAAATTGGCCTTAGCCGTGTGGTTTACACAGCGTAGGCCAATAGTAACCACACTTTTGTGTGATCGCTTTCGTGTGGGGCCTACAGGCCCATTGGGCTTACATGGCCCAATTCAGCCTGAAATGGCCCAATACCAATTTGGCCCATGGAAACACTCATGGCCATCTCATTGACCACACGACCATGTTTTGTCACACGGCCTGCCACACGGGCACCCACATGCCCGTGTGGTGTCGATAACCCACTTCCTAGCTTTTCAGCCTTTAGGCTTTTTGGCTTTTCAGCCTTTGAAGTTTTACACCTAATGATAGTGTTACACACACCTATTTACGAGAACACGCTGAAAACCACGACCACCAACCTATATCCAATTAAGACCCTTAATTAGTCTTATAATCAACAAGATTAACATCCTCATTTAAACACCCATCTCTAAAATATACCGATACTTGCCTTGCCTAAATGAGTGTGGTTTCAGCCCACCCAACAGCCTGACACAGATTGCTAACAACCTTTTTGATGGTTATCTACACATAAAGTGAATTCATTACTCATGTTACTTATACATATGGGTTGAATCGACATATACCAGCCTATAGAAAATACAAACCCAAAAGTGAGGAAAATGAATATTCGGCCAATACCAACCCAAGCCAACATATTCCAGTTCAGATCAATCACTACGAATAGTATTACCTTTAGTCAAGAATGAGCGAAAAGGTTTCAAACATTTCTGCAACGCTAGAGAACCCCTCCACTCCACGCTACTCACTTAAACCCGAAAGAACACCATAACCAAAAGAAAGAAGAAGATAAGAATCGACATTTAGAGAAATAGAGGAAATAAGCCAAAAGAACAGAGTCACAGATACTTACCAACCGATATCTAGCCAATGGAAAATGATGGAGTGAAAGGGAAGAGAGGATAAAATCGAGAGAAAGATGAGAGGGTACTCCACCAAGGCTTGAGAGAGAGGGAGAGTAGAAGAGAATCGGCAATGAAGGACTAGGGAAAGGATTGATGGGGAAAAACAATATTCGGCTACAAGGGAGGAAAATGTTCAGTTACACAAAACCGAATGTGAGTAAAGGCAAAGTACCAATAATATTCAAGAGGAGATAAGTGAGGGAAAGAGAAGAAGTTGATCAAGCAAAGCACAATAATGGAGAGCAAAAAAAAAACCGAACTACCTGAATGGACACTAGTGGTATTTGGCTACCAAACAAACAATACTCAAAAGGTAACAAAAAATGAACAACAAGTGGTAATCATTTCTGAAATGGAGAGCAAAACCATAATTTGGCGAAAACCTGAAATGAAATGACCAATTACCAATACATAGCCAAATTTTACCCCAAAAGAACTCTCTAATTTCGTTCAGGTTTTTACATACTAAACACCTCCCCCAACATCCCTACACAATCGAAACACTAAGTGCCAGGGTTCAAACCCGGCAAGACTATTCTCTAAATTTGAACTTGCTTGATTTTCTCCTTAATTTCCTTCCATCCATCTCTTCAAACTTGGCTAACAACAACCCCATTCAAATTTATTCAAACTCTTGGTGTTTCAGTGAAACTCAACTTCTTCCCATGGCCACTAGCAAAAATAGTCTCCAATTGCATAAGCAGGGTGTAACACCCCGAACCCGAGACCGTCGCCGGAGTCGAACACGAGGTGTTAACAGACTTCAAACCACTTATTAGAAATTTCCCAGACAAGCTGCCAATCTGCGTACGATTCGCATTAAAAATCATATCTTGAGTTCTGAAACTCGAAATCCAGTTCCGTAAATTTTCTCCGGAACTAGACTCATATATCTATATGGTATAATTTTTGTAGAATTTTTGGCCAGGCCAATTGGTACAGTTTATTGGTTAAAGTCGTCCCTGTTCCTGGGTTTGACTACTCTGACCCTTGTGCATTACGACTTAGATATCTCCCTTTACAGAGCTCCAATACTTATGCCGTTGGTTTCTAATGAAACTAGACTCAAAAGGGAATCTATACATATAAAATATGACTTCTAATTGTCTCTGATTAATTTAGGGTGAATTTCTAAAGTCGGGACAGGGGATCCAGAAATCGCTCTGGCCCTGTTTCACAAGAGTTTAATTATCTCCTAACATACAGCTCATATGGTCGTTTCGTTTCTTCTATATGAAAATAGACTCATCGAGATTCGATTACATAGTTTATTAATTATTTAATTCCATTCCTACTATTTTTAGTGATTTTTCAATCTCACGTCACTGCTGCTGACAGCATCTGTTACTAAAGCAACTATGCCTATTTCGTGATTTCTCCTTGATCTAACTAGTAATTCATCATACATATCAAAAATTATGATCATGACTAGCCATGCCAAAGGCTAATCATTGTCAAACATCTCCCTACTACACTATTGCCATATCATGAATTTTAACACCAAAAATAATCAACCATGACATATGGCATAAAAATCGAATTACCAAGACTTGCGACCTAACATTATAGAACCAAATCCAACCGAACATTTATGCCATTTTCGCATGGCTAAAAGTTTACATACCAAATTTCAACGAAACATATTAGCCTATACATGCCGAAATGTTCTCCTAGACCGACTAAAAAGAAGATACCAAAAGTTTCTAGCCGGTGTGATGACTTCGATGACAGTCCAGAAGCACGCATAAAAAGACGAGTCCAAGAAACCTAAAGTAGGTGACAAGCAAACACCGAGTGAGTATATAACTCAGTAAGTCATAAGCATTACATTGCCGTTCAGTAATAATATATCATAAGAGAAAATAAATAATGCGGGATTAAAGTCCTCCATCCATACCCAAACTATGCTATAATTCCTTAGGCATTTCGGTTCGATCTCATACCAAGCCCTACTTTGATATTTCATACATTACACCATATGACATTGGATGCATTTATCTTCAAGTATAATCACCACATAGGTTCAAGACTTACCAAGCTCAATCCCAAATATAAATAAAATGTCTATTCCCCATGAGCTCAAGGTGTTTACTCGTACCGCTGTCCATGATTGACTCGATAAGGCCGCACACTTAGAGCATGTATATTTATTAGAGAATGTATAATAAGCCCGCACACTTAGTGCTTAATAGTCGAACTCGCACACTTAGTGCTATATAATCAAACTCGCACACTTAGTGCTATACAATTTGAACCCGCACACTTAGTGCCAATCTCATGATCATGAATGTTTACACCCGCACTCTTAGTGCCGAAACCAACAACTCAATACATCTCACCTCTTTTCTTTTTCATTCAATACTTTCATCACCCCATGCATACATGTATATATATATATTTATCATTCCATTCAGCATCATTACATAGACGTTATGATCATTTAAATTAATACAAAATATATGCTTAATGACTTACCTTGTGTTGGGTAAGACGGTTCCAACTCGGCTACTCGATGATCTTTTCTTTGCCTTTGCTTGATTCTCCTCCTTTAACTCCTTGAGCTTAATCAATAAATTAACTAGTTTAACCACCTTGCTAAATATTTATAATCCAATTACACATGCATATGTATGTTAGTATATTCGCAACCATCCTCACTAATTACCCATTTAGTCGATTATACACATAATCAAAGGTAACCTCACGAATGGGCATACTTATGTATATATATATATACACTTAGAATGGGCATCACAATTAGATTTAACGCCACCTTCATACTCAATTAGATGGTCGAATGTATGTACAATGTCAACTATAACATCATTTAAACATCTAATTTCATCTCATTAACACTTGATCGAATTTTCCTAATCTAGCATATTTTCACATCTATTTGTAACATCATGTAAATCCACATATAACTACATTTCTTAAGTTCCACATCTTAATGCCCATTATAGCCATTCTCATAGTCTAAATCTAAAAAAAAATCGGCACATCCACCTTTCAACCATGTTAGCCGAATACTCATTCTCTTCTTAGTCCTAAATTCGACACCTCCAACAAAGTGACTTAACAACTTCAACTTTCATGCTAACATAACAAGCAGTTTAACACATACATATAACTAACATGTTAATAGCATCAAGGTATCAACTAAAATTTTTAAGCTTCTTAGTCAAAGCCTAACTCTCCGACAACCCCAAATCCAACCATGGGATAGATAGAATTTAGACTCATCACCCAAAGGTTGTGTAAACTTCCAAAAATATCATTGAACATACCTTGATCTAAAGGACCACCTTGGCCGAATCTTGCTTCCTCTTCTTCCTCTAGTTACGACAAGTGCAAAAGAAAGGAAACATGAACACTCGTTCTTCCCTCCTTATTAAGCATTCAAACTCTCTCATTTTCATGCCACAACATCAAACACTCCTCCTAGATACAAGCAATGGCCGAACTTCTTCAAAATTTTTCTCCCTTTCTTTTCTTGGTTTTTCGGCTAGGAGATGGCAAGTATGAACACCCCTTTTTTTGTTCACTTTCCTATTATTATTCCCATCATTTGTTAACTAAAAAAACATATTAAATTAGAATGAGTGGAGCATCATCACTCCTTGGCCGCCACCATGTATTTTATGGGTAATTTGACATGCAAAGCCATGCTTCTTCTCCTATTATTAATTACTCCTTATAATTCATCTATCATCTTTTCTAACTTCGTCAACTAGGTCCTTTTGAATTAATTCACATTCCTAATGCTAATATTAAGCATTTAATTTCTCATATATTCACTGTCACACAAAAATTTATGTAATTAAAACACAAAAATAAATTTTTGGCTCGATAATGTGGTCTCGAAACCACATTCCGACTAGGGTCTAATTAGGGTTGTCACACAGGGATTCGAACCTCAGACCACTAGCACATTCCACACGGCACTATCCACTAGACCAACAGGCCCATTCTGTTATGTTTTTACCAAAATTAACTTATAACCCTACTGGCCAAAGATAGGGGTTTCATCCTTGAAAAAGCAAAAGTTTGTGGAAGCCAAGGCTTGAACCCATGACTTCTCAAACACTTCCAGAACCCACAACCACTAACCCAAACATATATTTGTGTCACTTTCTTGCACAACTAAAAATTTATGTACAGTCTCCTAACTGCACCCACTCAAGACTGATCGCGACTTTCGTGACAGGTAAGTTTTATATATTTATAATTAATCGTTCTTGAAACTAACTATTATCGCGATGTAGGCAAGTGGCCTATCGAATAGTAGTATAGTTTTAGCAAGATCGAATTTTAAAACCCAAAGAAACTAAAAGTAACTGTCTTTTTATTATCTAGCCTAAGAATAAGGGGGTTTTGTTTTAACTAACTAATTATCTAAACTAAGAATTCACAGAAAATAGAATTGGGGAATTACTTTTGGAAAATGATTGAATTAAGACAATACCTAAGGAAAAATCCACCTAAACTTCACTTATTATTTTGACTCTGAATCGAACGATTTATTCATTTAACTTATTCCGTAGAGATCCCTAAGTTATGTTACTCCCTATTCAAGACTAATAACGTCTAATCCCTAGATTGAATAATTGAGACTTTTCTCTAATTAACACCCTAGGGTTGCATTAACTCGATCTATGGATCTCCTTATTAGGTTTCACCCTAATCCGGCAAAATCTTGTTACCCTATCTCTAGGCGTGCTATCAACTCGGCTTAATTATGACAATTGTACTCTTGGACAGGGTCTCTTCCTCCTCTGAATAAGAGCTTATCTTGAATCAGTATCCTGGGATATCAAAATAAGAATTAAGAACACATAATTAAGAACAAGTTAATATTTATCATACAATTCAGAAAATAATAACAAGATTCGTCTTAGGTTTCATTCCCCTTAGGTATTTTAGGGATTTAGTTCATAACTAAAAAGGAAAACATCTTAGAAGAATAATAAATACAAAACATAAAGAAAAACCCAAAACTCCTGAAGGGAAATTGAGGGGAGATCTTCAGTCTTGATGGTGAATCTGACTTCTGAGATGGATCAATCGGCTTCCTTTGAGCAGTTCCTCGCCTCCTTCTCTCCGTGGCTCCTTTCTTCTTCCTCTAGGGTGTATTTATAGGCTTTAGAATGCCTAAAAGCCCTCAAAATTAGCCTTTTCTGAATTGGACCCAACTTAGGCTCGGCAGGGACACGCCCGTGTGAGTTGTGCTTCGATTCTGCCAAATTGACACGATCGTGTGGTCTGCCCGTGTGAGGAAGTCCAGGCCGTTATGATTTCGTACTTTGGCCCATTTTCTCCATTTTTGGCCTGTTTCTCGTTCCTTTCGCTCTCTTATGCTCTCCTAAGCATAAAACATGAAATTAAGGCATTAGGAGCATCAAATTAACCAATTCTAATGGAAAATCATCCATAAAATGAGTTAAGCATGGGGTAAAAATATGTACAAATTATTGTTTATGAAATACTTAAAACCTTGAGGCCTAAAATTTGAGGCGTTACAAGATGCCCAGAAAGTTGATAATGATTTGTTAGCAATGCAGGACCAATGTGACTCGAATGCTAATTTGGAGTTCCGAGTTGATGCTGAGGGTTGTTTGAGGTTCAAAAATATAATATGTGTTCAGAGAAATTCAGACTTAATTCAGATGATTTTGAACAAAGCTCACAATAGTCTATTATTTGTGCACTCGGGTAGTACGAAAATGTATAATGATCTGAAATAGCTTTACTGGTGGCATGGTTTGAAACGAGACATTTCTGACTTCGTTTCGAAATATTTAGTCTTTCATCAAGTAAAAGTCGAGCATCAGGTACCTTCTGGATTGCTTTAGCCAATCATGATATCTGAGTGGAAATGAGACAGAGTCACGATGGATTTTGATCCGGTTTACCGTTGACACCGAGCAAGAAAGGTGGATCTGGGTTATTGTGGATAGATTGACTAAATCCGCTCATTTTGTTCCGGTTCGCACAAATTACTCGCTTGGTAAGCTTGCTGAGTTATATGTTTCTTAGATTCTGAGATTACGCGGAGTACCTATTTCTATTGTTTAGGATAGAGATCCAAAGTTTACATCGCGATTTTGGAAGAAACTGCAAGATGCTCTAAGTACGAGTTTACATTTCAGCACTGCTTTTCATCTGCAAACAGATGGTCAGTCTGAACGAATCATTCAGATACTTGAGGATATGTTGAGATGTTGCATTCTCGAGTTCGAAGGTACGTGGGAAAGATACTTACCTCTGATTGAATTCGCATACAATAATATCAAAATGGAACCTACGAGGCTTTGCACGACCGTAAATTTTGAACACCATTATATTGGACTGAGCTCAGTGAAAATAAGATACACGGGGTCAATTTGATTAGAGAGATTGAACAAAAAGTGAAAGTGATCCGCAAAAGTCTGAATATAGCGTCAGATCGTTAGAAATCGTATGCGGACTTGAAACGAAAAGATGTAGAGTTTTAGATCGGGAACAAAGTATTTATGAAAGTCTCGCCGTGGAAGAAAATACTCAGATTCGATCGTAAAGGCAAATTGAGTCCGAGATTTATTGGGCCGTATGAGATTATAGAGCGTATCGGGCCGGTTGCTTATAGACTATTGTTGCCACCTAAGTTAGAAAAGATCCATAATGTATTCCATGTTTCGATGCTTCGTATATATCGATCTGATCTCGCACATGTGATTAATCTGTCAGAGATTGAGATTAAGTCTGATATGACATATAAGGAAGAACCAATTCGTATTCTGGTTTGCGAGGTTAAAGAATTACGAAATAAGAAAATTCCGTTAGTGAAAGTACTATGGCATAAACACAGTGTTGAAGAGGCAACGTGGGTGCCAGAGGATGCAATGAAAGAATGTTTTCCGAACCTATTCACCGGTAAGATTTTCGGGGATGAAAATCCCTAAGGGGGAGAGTTGTAACAACCTGATTTAGACCCTATTTGGAATGGTGGCTTTGAGTAATTCGAGTCAAAAAAATATTTAAAAATTATTTTCTGTGTTTATTATGTGTGAATTTATATGTGTGAAATTTTCATGTTTTAATTTTGTCATTTGAATGCCGATTTAATAAAAGGGCTTAATTGCGTAAAATGTAAAAGTGACTAGATAATTGTGTAAGTGCCAAATTGTTATTGTTCTTTTATTATGGAGGCCTTAAAATGAAATTAGGCCATTTAATTATAGCATGGACGGTTGTGGACAACCATTATAAAGTAATGATATTAAATTGTAAAGGTTAATATGTTAAATTATGAAATAATATATGTTATAATAAAACATAATTAAAAGCCATGTGTTTGTGCTCATATTTTTTTGACTAAAACTTGAAAAAGAAAGAAAAGAAATAAAGCTTAGGGTATTCGACCATTGTTGAGCTTGATTAAGGTAAAACTAGCTCGGTTTTTGATAATTTTTACGTTTTTGAGATCGTTGCAATGTAATGTACAAAGCCCATGCTTGAATTTCTAATTTTGATGAATATTTTGAGTTATGTCATTGATGAATAATTAAGTTTTGTGATGTGAGTTGATGAATTATGAAAGATATGTTTTGGATTAATATGTTTTGTATTGGAATTTTTGATGATTTTGAGTAATTAGGACTAAATTGCAGGGACTAAAATATGAAATAAATGAAATGTATGGACTTGTATGAACATGGGTAGCATTCGGCCTAAGCATGGTGTGTGCAAATTTTGCATGTTTTGTGTTTGGTGCAATTTGGACTAAATTGTAAAAAGTGTGAAATGTTAAGGGTAAAATGGTAATTTGCCTATGTATTTGTTTTTGGACTAAATTGAATGAAATTATGTTTGAATGATTTTAATTTGAATATGTTTAGATCAAGAACCAAAGAAATCGGATTTGGATCGGGGGAAAACCAAAGTTGTCGATTAGTCGTCCTGTTCCGATTATCGTTGTCCGAGGTAAGTTTATAAGCAAATAGATGTTATTTATTTGATTAAATATGAACTATATATGCTGAAATGAATAATGTGATATTATATATTTGGAAGCTAAAAATGTATAAGCTTAAAAGCTAGGTGTACGAGTTCGATTCGATCGAGTTACGACGTCCGAAAGCCCTGTATGAATCTTAGGAATAGCTAGGATACATATATCATGATGTAGGATTTCTGATATGTGTTCTCGTGTAGGACCCCTTCTGGGACGCTGGCATCGATATGTGATTACATGTAAGACCATGTCTAGGACATTGGCATCATATTTGATTTGTGAAAGACCCTGTTTGAGACAGTGGCATCGATATGTGATTGCATATAAGACCACATCTGGGGTGTTGGCATTGTATGATATGCGTGATTATCCGAGTATCCTATTAAATTCCAAATGGTTCAACGGGTAGTAATAAGTTAAGACCCAATGAAAAATCGAGTTAAAAGGTTCAGGTATGTATTCATATTAAGTTATGAAATTATGGTAAGTTAGATGTTTGAATTGATGATATACATGTTACTTGTTAATGTGAACTACATGTATGCATATGTGAATGTATACATTCGGTTTAATGGTGTATTCATGATGCAATTGAAAGTATATATGTATATCAAAATCTATAATTGGCCAAATGTTTAGTATATGTGACCTTGTAATTGTGATTTATGTGTATTCATATATGAATGAGTATATTCGGCCAAGGGTATATACGTGATCTTAGAAGTGAAAAATAATTATGATATTAACTACATGTGTATCTGATCTATTTAGGTTTGATGCATAGTTTTATGTTTGATAAATGCATTTTTGCAAGTTTGAAAATGTATATGAATATGATATAATGATTCAATTTTGTTATATTGAATTATAAATGTTACTAAGTTATTTATTCACTTATGACTTACTAAGCTATGATAGCTTACTGTGTGTGTATGTTTGCCTCTGTTTTATAGATTTTAGAGACTAGTTACGAGCTCGGGGATTGTCAGCGAAGTTTATCGCACTATTGACTGTTTTCGGTACTTTATAAGCTGAATTTCGAACCTATGGCATGTATAGGGTAGATTATATTTGGATATGTTGGTTTTCGTATGTGTATATATATAAGCATGTGAAAATGGCTTGTTTATTTTGTTAAGTTCGGTTTCAAGGTTTGATCAAATTATTGTTATATTTTACATGGTTGGTTTATTTTGTTATGCTTGTTATATGATAGGTATGATTTGTGTTTTGGTGATGTGTTTGTGATGTTGATTATATGATTCGAAAATGAGATATGTTAATGATGAAATATAATCGACCATGGAAGTAGCTCATTTTGGAAGTATGATTTGTGGTATATTTTGTGTGGTTGATTATAAAATTTGGCTTAAGTGAGGTAGTTGGTAAAAGATGTGTTTATGATATAATACATATGCTTTCATAAGCTAAGTTATGTATATGTGATAGCTTGCATATTGGTTGTTAAGGTAAGGTTTGAGATATTAACGTATGAATATGTTTTTTATATTATTTGATGTTCATTTAGGTACGGTTATAAATGATGCAATTAGTTTTTATTTAAATTGTGAAATTGGTTGAATTATTAAAGAATAAATTTTATGACCGAATATATGGTTAAAAGGTTGGCCATGCATATGTATTTTGGAAATGGTAAAGGGTTGTATATTTATATTTGGCTATCAACTGGTAAAATATGTTTTTACATGCCTATGATATGTTTTGTTTGTGGTTCGGTAACTAATGGTTAAGTTGTTAAGTTAAATGCTTGAGTTTAAAATGTGCCTTATATGTGGTTTATGAATTTGGTAAATGATAGATTGATATTTTGGATATTTCATTAGTCAAGTGATATTGTAATTATGGTATGATTTGATTCGGCATTTATGTGTAAAATTGGTAGTTATTATTTTGGTAAAATGTGCAAAATTTGGTAAGACCAAATTTTATACTTGAACTTAAGTGAAGTTGTTAATACTGTACATATATATATATTAACGATTAATAAATCATGTGGTTTGGCTTGACTTAGTAAATAGTGAAGAAATGCATATTTATACATAGTGTTTATGAAAGGTAGTTAATGAATTATATTTATATGATTGGATGTCTTAATATATGATTAGTATATAAAATGAAATATAATTGGTTGTAAGTTAAGCATTCGATTGTCATGATTCATTGGTTATAATGATTGAATATTAAATTGGTAATTGTATGAATTATGGAACCGAAGCATGCTATATTGGTTTAAAATTTTACTAGATGATTAGTATTGAAATGATTATATTATTTGGTGCATGAATTGAAATGAATGTCTGTTCTAAGTTGTATTTTGATCGGTAATGCCTTGTAACCCCATTCCGGTGACGGATACGGGTTAGGGGTGTTACAATATCTGGGATATGGCATCAATATAAGATTTCATGTAAGACCATAGCTGGGCTATTTGCATCGATATGAGATCCCATGTAAGACCTTATTTGGGATATGGCATTGGTTTGATTCTGTGTGTGAGATTTCTCGAGTATCCTTTAGTATTCCAAGTGGTTCAACGGGTAACTTAGTGACCATGTTAAAGTTATGAAAGATTATGGCACGTTGTGGAAGACAATGGTATGTTGCAAGTTGGTACATGTATGTACACATAACTCATGCTTAATGAGCTCGATATGTGATAAACCCTCGATAAGGTTTTGATGAAGTAAGTTATGATGTGAAGTTTTAATATCATCTATGCCAAGCTTGATTGTGAAATTTACAATGTCATTTAGGTCTATTTACTTCATGTTAAGAACATGTTAAAGTGTGTTTATCATGCCTATTATTTGCATAGGAACGTACTAAGCTTACCCCCTTTCTTTTTCCCTTGTCTTATAGTTTCACCAAGCCAGCTTGGGGAACGAAGACGGTCGGAGTTCCATCCACACTATCAAATTATCGTTTTGGGTACTTATGATTATAATAGTTTGAGTTGTGTCATATATAGGGACTTGGTCTTTTTGTAATGTGTCATAGTTGAGTTGGCCAAAAGTGTTGGCTTATGTTATTTGATAATTCATTTTGTAAATGGCCATTGAAATTGGCTAATATTGGCTTAAGTATATATATATACACATAATATGATGTTTTCATGGATGTGTGAATTTGTATGGATTGAGTTGATAAATAAGTGATGTTTGTATGTGGTAGATGGTTGCATGTAAATGATACGTTGATATCTTGTTGATGGATGAATTGGTTGTATGAATATGCTTGGAATTGTGTTTCTTATGGTTGTGTAGGCTGGTGCAAGTAAGGGTGGCAAAAATGGCTTAGTAAATAGCCTTATTTTTGTCCACACGGGTAGACACACGGGTGTGTGTCTAGGCCATGTGTGACACACGGCTTGCCCTATGAGTGTGTGATCCGGCCATGTGTCCCCTGCATTTTGAATTTTAGCTTCGAATTGGCCACTCGGGCAGAGACACGGCCGTGTGTCAGCCATGTGAAGGACATGACCCAGGGACACGGGCGTGTTCCCAGGGCGTGTGAAGTCTGCGCCTATTGTAGAAAACATTATGAAAATTGAGTCGCCCACACGGCCTCAGCACACGGGCTTGTGACTTCAATTTGTTGATGACATCATAAACAGTGAGTAACACGAGTTAGGGACACGGGCGTGTGTAACCACACGACCTGCCCACACGGGCGTGTCCCAATCCACACGGGCATTTGACCCCTATTTTGATGAAAAATTTTCTAAGTGTTGGAAAGTTTTCTAAAATTCTCGGTTTAGTCCCGAACAGCTCTTATTGTATGTTTTAGGCCTCCTAGGCTCATTTAAGGGGCGATGTGAATGTTTTCGAAAAGTTTTAAATTTGAGTGGAAATTCATGCCCTGATTTTGAATGTTTGTTTGAATATAAGTCCGGTAATGCCTTGTACCACGTCCTGGTGTTGGATAGGGGTAAGGGGTGTTACATACTTTGACACCATTAGTAGATACTATATGGCCAAGGAAACTAAGTTCCTGTAGCCAAAGTTCTCATTTACTGAATTTGGCATACAATCGTTTGTGTCGTAGAGTTTGCTACACTATTCTTAAGTGCTCAGCATGTTCATTCTCATCTCAGGAATAAACCAAAATATCATCTATAAATACCACCACAAACCTATCTAAATACGGGCTAAAAATTCTGTTCATCAAATCCAAAAACACTGCAGGTGCATTTGTCAAGCCAAAAGGCATCTCAAGAAACTCATAGTTTCCATACCTGGTTCTAAAAGCTGTCTTTGGTAAATCTGATTCTTTTACCCGTAATTGATAGTAACAAGAGTAGAGATTAATCATTGAAAAAACAGTGGCACATTTTAACTGGTCAAACAAGCCATCAATATGAGGAAATGGATACTTGTTCTTTATTGTAACTTTGTTGAGTTGTTTATAATCAATGTATAGCCTCAACAATCCATCTTTCTACTTTACAAATAGAACCGCTGCACCCCGAGGTGAGAAAATAGGTCGAGCAAAACCTTTGTCAATCAACTCTTGCAACTGTACTTTTCGCTCTTTCAATTCAGTAGGAGCCATTCTGTAAGGTGATATAGATATAGGTGTTGTACCTGGAACAAGATCTATAGAGAATTCCACTTCTCTATCCTGTGGTAAACTAGGTAATTCTTCTGGGAATACATCAGGAAATTCACATACAACTGCCACTGGCTGAATCTTTAACTCAGATACTTTAGTATCCAACACAAATGAGAGATAAGCGTCACAATCTTTTCTTAAATATTTCCTTGCTGACATTGCTGAAACCACATTAGGTAGTCCATCTAGTTTATCAGATTCAACATGAAGCAATTCATCACTCTCACATTTTAATATAATATATTTTTGCTTACAATTTACCACTGCATCATATCAGATTAACCAATCCATTCCCAAGATCACATCAAACTCATCAAATGACAGTAAAATCAAGTCAACCAAAAATCAATAACCTTTTACCATTAACGGACAATTCTTACAGACTTTATCCACTATAACACACTGGCCCAGGTGGTTTGAAACTTTAACAACAAATTCAGTGAATTCAACAAGTAAATTTTTAACAGACACTAGGTTCGTGCATAAGTATGAATGTGTGGAACCATCAGTATCAAGTAAAGAAAATGTACCTGTAATGACATCTAGTTCAGAGGCATCTTCTCTAGCACGAATAGCATATGTCCTTGCAGGTGCTCGTGCCTCTGACCTATTTGTTGTATCCTTGGTAGTACCTCGACTACCACCAGCATTACCGGGATGGCGGGTTGGTCTGCCCTTCGAGACAGGATTACTGAGCTTTGTAGCTGGTTCTATCTCCTTTTCAACTCTTTTTGGACAATCTCTGAGAAAATGCTCAAGTGAACCACATCCGAAACAAGCTCCACTTCTAGACCGACATTCCCCATGATGAAATTTGTTACAATGTTTACATTTTGGTTTGGGGTTACCAACACTACCCACACTGGTCACAGATGAGATGAAGACCTCAGGTTAGAATGTTGACAGCCCTTCTCTCTTCCTGAATATCCCGTAGAGGTGGTCACACGATGATAATACTTCTTTAATTTCTTAGAAGCAAATGATTGTGACTTACTCATGGTTCTTTTTCCAGAAACCCAAGCCTCTCTTTCGGCTTGTTTCTTTTCATCACTCAGTTCCTCAGCTTCGTGTACTTGATTAGCTAACATTGTAAATTCCCTTATTTCGAGAATTCCAATCAATAACTTGATATCTTATATTTATATCTTATTTTAGGTCCTCTTCAAAGCGTTTACATATTTCAGCCTCGGTTAGAACCCATTCTCTAGCATGCTTGCTCAACTAAACAAATTCCCATTCATATTTGGATACAATCATGTTTCTTTGTTTGAGCTCTGGAAATTCTTTCTTTTTCTGATCCATAAACCTCTGACTCACATACTTCTTCTTGAATTCAGCTTTGAAGAATTCTCGTGTAACATTCTCTCTCAGTACGACTAAAGTTATGGTATTCCACCAATGACAAGCTATATCTTTCAGTAGGGATACTATACATTTCAGACATTCGGCAAGTGTGCAGGATAGTTCATCAAAAACCTGAATAGTGTTTTCTAACCAAAACTCAACCCTTTCTGGATCATCATCTGTGGTAGCTCTAAATTCTTCTGCCCCATTCTTACAAATTTTTATCTATCGAAGGCTTATCAATTCTAACAGGTTCGGTACCCTGTGGTACTTCAGGAATCGGTTAGGGAGTAGGTGGGGGAGGTCGTTATACAACAGGCTTTGTTCTCAAGTACTTTGTAAGCCATTCATTTATCATTTGAAAGAAGGCTTTTGCCTCCTCACTTCATCCCTCAGACACAGGCCTTTCACTACCAGACGCAGACGCAACTCTTTACACTGAAGCTGAAGCATTGCTCTCAGCTTCCTCAGATTTAGCTCTAGCTCGGTTGGACGACATTACTATATGAAAAACACATTTAAAATAATCAGAAGTCATCACACTATTATAATTTATATAATGGCATGTATAACTAAACTCGTGTTTGCTACGTCAAATTTGAGACTCGGCTAAACCGTAACTCTAATACCACGAAAGGTAACACCCTTAACCCGTATCCGTTGTCGAAATAGGGTTTTAGAGCATTACTAGAACATTCAGAAACATTTACAAATAACTTATGTAAATTACTATTCATTTACCAAGATCATACATAACGTACCTTGTGTGACACCCCTAATTTGACCCTAGTCGGAAAGTGGTTTCGGGACCACAAAACCAAGTCACAAAAATAATTAATTGTTATATTTTATGCTTATTATTTATGAATAAGTATGTGTGAAAATTTCATGCTTTAAATTTTGTCATTTGGATGTGAAATAAATAAAAAAAGGGGGCTTATGTGAAAAATCTTGAAAATGTCATAGGTTAATTGGAAGTGGCTAAAAATTGCATGGTTTGAAGCATGAGGGACTTGCATGTCAAACATTCCCTTTTCTTGGTAGTGGACGGCAAGGATGGGCATGAATGACACAATTTGGCATTTTGTGCTTTGTATGTTAGTAAATAATGTTAATAATATATTTGTTTATATTAAAGAAAATGGTTTCATAAAATAGAAATAATAAAAGTTAATGAAATAAATGAATAAAACATGTTTGAGGTGAAAATAACAAGGCCATTTCTTCTTCTTCTTGCCGTGAGTTGAGAAAGAAAATAGAAACCTTTGAGCTTAGGGCATTCGGCAAAAGAAGGCTTCAAATAAGGTAAGGTTCATGTTATTTTCTTTGAAAAGTTGTGAATTTTGGTTGGTTTTGAAGCTTGCAACAAGACCCATGTGAAAATTTTTGTGTTCATGAAGCATGTAGCAATCGGTCATGAGCTTAATGGGGTATATTTTGTATGTTTGATGATTTTGGGAGGATAATTGATTCTAGTTGAGTATGAACAAACTAAATGTGCTTGATGGCTCAAATGAGCTTGGAAAGTTGGCCAATGTTGTTTAAGTTCATGAATTAGGGCATAATTTCATTCGGCCATGGAAATTGAGCATGGAAAAAAAATCTGGTGTGGGATATAAGAAGCTGAAAATTTGGTTTGAAGTGTGGTAATTGTGTTAAAGATGATCATTAAACCTTTATGTTTTATGGTCTTGTAAGTTAGGTGTAAAACCAATGGCCTTTTTATGCTTGGCATGGAATTAGTGGTTAAATGAGTTATGAACCTATTATAATTTGAAAATTTGATGGTTTTATGGAGAAGGGGGCATTCTGAAATAGAGGTTAAATTATAATAACCTCACCTTAGTGAATTGAAGTAAAATTTGACTCTTTATAGGATTAAATTACCAATGACCGAATGTGATGAAATTGTCAAGAAATAAATTTGATTATATGAGATTCAGTTAATGGTGGGTTTATAGAATAATTGAATGCTAATTTGATTAACTCTCTAATGGTCAAATGTGTTAAACCTTAAAGCATGATTTAGTTTAACCAAGGGAGAACTTATATATTTGTAGGAGGGCATGTTTGAACGTGTATTGATAATTGATTTTGAAGGTTCGGCTTTATGCTTTGATAGTTGGTTTTGAAGTAAATGATGTCTTGGTATAAATATATGTGCATTCGGTTACTCTCATAACATGCATTTAAAGTGTCCTTTGGATGAAATTGCTTATGCACTTGAGGGTATATGAGTTAATTTTCTTTATGGCAAATTTGGATAAGAAGCTAACTAATAATATGCTAAGGTAGTCATGTGGATAATCGGCTTTGTGAATATTATTAAAGATGTAATTAGTTATATGCATAGGTCATCGGTAAAATTAACCACATAACTAGTATATGTATATAAGGCGACATGGTGATACCAGGTAAATGTATTTGGGATGGTTTTTATGAAATACCGAATGTGTGCAGATGTATCGAGGTGTTGCCTTATGTATGAGTTTCATTGAGAAGATTTACCTTGTTGTTTTTAATGATATAACAAGGTGATTAAAATAGTTTAAATTTTGTTAATTAAGCTCAAGAGCATAAAGGGGCAATTTTGGATAAAGAGAAAGTAAACGAATAGCCGTGGATATCTAGTCGTCGACCACTTCCGAGGTAAGTTTTAAGTGATTAAACGTTGAGTAAAATCAATCATAATAGGACATGATGAGTTGATTTAATAAGATATGATGTGGCCATGATATGTTCTAAAAACAAATGGTAAGTTCTTAAGTGTTTGAGCTTGGAAATTTAAGTGTAATTTGAAATAATCTGCTTAGGACAGCAGCAGTAACGTGACTTTAGAAAATCACCATAAATTTGTGGACTTGAATTAGAGGCTGAATAAAACATTAAATTAAAGCTTAATGAGTCTAGTTTCTTATAAAAGAAACCGTGTAAGCAAAGGAATTTCCGATAATGAGATATTTAAAGTTGTGTGAGACAGTGCAGAATGACACTGTAATCCTCTGTTCTGTTTTTAGAAAATCATCATAAATTGTAAAAAAATTTTTAAAAGACAAAATTTTTATGCTAGATGCCTTAGTGAGTCTAGTTTCAAATGAAATAAACTAGAACATATTTTGAATTTTGTACAATGAGAAATTTGATTCGTAGTGAAGAGTGGTCAGAATAGTCAAACAGTGAAATAGGGGAAACTTTAAGAAAAATCTGGTATTGATTGGCCAAACCAAAAATTCTGAAAATTTTTTGGATAAAATATGTATGAGTCTATTTTCAGGAAAAATTAACGGCACTTTGTTTGGAGTTTCGTAGCTCCATTTACGAATAATTTAATGACTATTGCTCAGGAAAAACAGCTTGTGCTGAATTTGTGAATATGTTGTAAACCTTAATAAAACTATTTGAGTTGCTTATAAGCTATCGATTAAATATTGGTAATCAAAGTACCAAATCTGTATTAAAGTGAAGCTATAAGCCGTAAATGACTAGTATACCTAGTCAATTTTGTTATGATGAAATTGATGTACAAGATATGTATATGTGATAAGGCCGAATGGCCAATGTGATGAATGTGAAGGTGTATGTATGTGATAAGGCCGAATGGCCAATGTGATGAATGTGAAAGTATATATATATGATAAGGCCGAATGGCCAATGTGATGAATGTGAAGGTGTATGTATATGTGATAAGGCCGAATGGCCAATGTGATGAATGTGAAAGTGTATGTATGTGATAAGGCCGAATGGCCAATGTGATGAATGTGAAAGTATATATATATATGATAAGGCCGAATGGTCAATGTGATGGAAGTGGAAGTGTATAACTGTGATAAGTCCCGAAGGACATTTGTGTCAGTACTATATCCGGGTTAAAACCCCGCAGGCTTTATGCGAGAATATTATCCTGATTAATGTCCATAGGCTTCGTGCTCGTACTATATCCGAGCTTTAAAGACCCGACGGCTAAATGCTAGGATTCAAGTAAGACTTTGATATTGAGTATCTGCAATAAGTTACCATCAAATAAGTATTATGTATTTAAGATGTTCAGGTACGTATTACTTACTCATCGGTGGAGTGATTTCGAGGTGAATTATCAGTATCAAAGAGGTAGGTAAATGTGATTAATATTTAACTCCAAATATGAGAATGATCTAATTGGTAATGGTATGCTTGTATAATGAAGTATGCTATAAAATATTCTTATGTATTAGTGCATATTCTGCCCAAAAGCCTTATGATTTGAGTATGGGTTGGGTTCAGCTAGATGTACCAGTACAAGGTAAGGATTATGTTTTGTAAGCTTACGTATATGTTATAAGGAATATGTTTGGTTCTTTATGTGCCTACGGTCATTTAGTACTTGTCATGTTGAAATACTTAAAAATATGGATGTGATTATGAACAAGTGGAAAGGATTATTGAAAGTTGAAAATTGATGAAGAATGTGCTTTGGAAATATTCGACCATCTAGATCACTATTGTACGAAAGTATATATATATGTGAGAGTTAAGTGATGCGTTTATTGATATTATAGTTCGAGATGAAGCTCTAGATTAACTTCATCGAACAGTTGAAATGAATGACCAAAGATATTGAATGAAAACACTTTGCGACTTAAAGCTCAGGGCTAAAGAAAGGTGAATTAAATTATGTGAAATTTTGGTTAGGTATATTGGGTCAAATGAGATTTTATCTAGATTAAGTATATGTGAAAAACGTCATTGATTCAACAAAATTATCTTTTTGCTTAAAACTTACTAAGCTTACAAAAGCTTACTCTGTTCGATCATGTTTTGGTTTATAGGTTGTGGATTCTGACTACCAGTTCAGGGATCATCAGCACTTCGTCACACTATCTACCATTACGGCAACTATGTGATTAGACTTAGCTTATGGCATGTATAGGATAGACAAAATAGTAGAATGATATTTTGACTATTGTATATAAGCCATATGAAAATGGCATCTTTTGAATGTTTACTTATAGAAGTTTACATGTTATCCCTGGCTGTGTTTAGTGTTTATCCAAATGAATGATCTAAAAAAAAAAAAGTTTTACCGTTCTGTCATGAGTTACAAGTCCGGTAATGCCCCTTACTTATTCTGGCGATGGTTATGGGATAGGGGTGTTACACTTTGATTGGGCCCTTGAGGCTCAATATGAGCATTAGAATCGAGTCGGGAATTAATCGGGAACATTAAGAATTTTTCGCGACTTTTCAAAATTTTTCCAAGGTGTAGGGCTCACACGCCCGTGTTGTCCAAGGGACATGCCCGTGTGACCCTGGGACACGCCCGTGTTGGAGGCCGTGTTTGACCCCATTTGGCTCTCTGACTTGCACACACGGCCATGCCACACTCCCGTGTGCTAGGCTGTATGGTTAATTAATTCAATTTGAAAATAGTTGTAGGTTTCACACGGCCAAGACACATGCCCGTGTTCTAGGCCATGTAACACACACGGTTGAGACACACGCCCGTGCCTCTACCCGTGTGCTCAATTCTGAGTGTTCTGTTTCTCAAAATTAAGGTACAGGGGACCTACGGCTTAACCACATGCCCATGTTACCAGGCCATGTGTCGTACATAGTCTAGACACACGCCAATGTGTCTACCTGTGTGGACAAAATGAAGCCATTTCTAGCTTCATTTCTCACCCAAAATTTCACACAAGACCTGCATTTGAAACACACATCCAACAATAACCAATTCAAGCATTCAAATCGGGCAATTTCTATCATTCATAAGGCATATCACTACAAGCATACATAATCACAACCTTACTTTAGTTTAACTTAAGCATTCATAACATTGATCACATATTCTTAACATAACACATGTGTATATATATTTATGTCATAATAATCTACTTAGTCATACCAAAATGAACCATTACTAGCCATTCCAATGGCTAGGTTACAAAATAACATTTCAAGCCACTATTGGCCAAGTTGTCCTATACATGCCATTATACCAAAATGATTTTACTAAGTATACCCAAAATGACTAGTTGATAGTGTAACAATGCTCTAGTGATCTCCAACCCTTGCAAGCTTCTGAGCACTATAAAACAAGAGAAAATAAAACAGAGTAAGCTTGACATGTTTAGTAAGTTCGTATAACGTAAACTAAACTTACCAAACTTGTTTATTAAATCTAGGCATATAATGTTATGTTTCCATCCATTTCGCTAAATTGCCTAATCACATACATTCAATCAAACATGTTAGTCACCAAAATCTTCATATCAATCAAGTAACATAGGTGAGCTCATCAAAAAATATTCTTTCAAATCATTATCATATCATCTCAAGATTTTCATGCCATGTTAAGAGTTATATGTCTGTTGAATCATTGAATTTTGATGGATGCTCAAGTAGTACACTCGAAGTGTACGATTCAATAATCCATCAATTCCTTATTCAAGGACCCTTAGGGCACTTAACCAAGAAACTCTCTCTCGAGCCACATATCATATAACAAGATTACTAGGCTAAATCCTTTATATAACATATGCTCAGAGGGGTTCGATTAGGATTACCAGCCCAGACTAAACCCTAATCATAACATATGCTCGAGAGGTATTATATCGGGATTACCCATCCAGGCTAAATCCTTTCTATAACAAGGTCAATGGGATTACTCGTTCGAGGTAAATCCCGTTCGCAACAAATGCAGGACCTTATTAGTTTCAGGAAAGTGGATATAATCATCGAAATTCACATTTAATCGAGACTTAACCCTTTATCACCATTTCAAGCATGTATCAATTTTCCATCATAGCATACAAGTAAAGCACATCAACATAAATCACATTACATACAAACGCAACATTCGATTAACATAATTACATACCCGATTAAGTTACACGAACTTACCTTAACACTTGCTCGTGTAAAAAGTCTAGTAATCTGAAACCTTTTCTTTCCCTCGATCTAACCTTGAATTAGTGTTGTCTGGATCTATATAAATGAATTTAACCATCAATTTCACCCATTTCATATTTTAGTGGGCTCAAATTTACATC
The DNA here is from genome assembly GCF_025698485.1 of Gossypium arboreum. Lineage (NCBI taxonomy): Eukaryota > Viridiplantae > Streptophyta > Magnoliopsida > Malvales > Malvaceae > Gossypium > Gossypium arboreum. The sequence continues at coordinate 42,063,944 of NC_069076.1, forward strand.
TTAGGCAAAATTACCATTTTGCCCCTAACTTTTCCATAAAATTCAATTTTGTCCCTAGGCCCGGAAAATGAAACTTGTGCAAATTACTCCCTATTGAAAACCTAACCAAAGCCCTATTACAAGTTTTTCAGCACATGTATTCATAAAATTTTAGAATTTTTCATCCAATTTCACAACTTTTCATTTTAGTCCCTAAATCATGTTTTCATAAAAAAATCACTTTGTAAAAATTGTTTATCTATCAATAATCTTTCATTTTCTACCATAAATTTCTAATTTCCAGCATATGTATCCATGAAAAATTTTTTATACCTTGATAACTTTACAAATTAATCCCTCAAATAGAGAGATTAAGCTATCCCGGTTTCAAAATTACCAAAATTACTAAAAATGGGATAAGGGAACTTACCCAATTAGGCCTTGAAAGTTTCTTTTCTCTCACCTAGGGTTTCCATCTATTTTTAGGTTGAAGATTATGAAATTAGGATGATATATTTTCTTTTCATCTTTTAATTAATTATGTATTTAGCAATTTCTAATTTAGTCCTTGCCCTTTTTCTATAGTTCCATGGATGAGTCACCAAGAAAAATCTACATACTTTTCTTAATGGTCTAATTACCATATAAGAACCTTAAGATTTGAATTCCATAGCTATTTGATCCTTATAGCTACTAGAATTCAACTTTTGCATTTTATGCGATTTAGTCATTTTGTAATTAAGCACTTAATCGATAAAATTTTCGTGTCAAAATTTTCACACGACATGCCTATTATAATACAGACCATATAATGAAATAAAAATAAACTTTGTTTTCGGATTGGATTTGTGGTCCTGAAACCACTGTTCCATTTCACTGAAAAATGGACTGTTACAAAAAAAAGTTAATTAAGTTCTTCCATTTTTTTTCACTTTGTTTGATACTTGAATTGCAAAATACATTAGTTAGGCTAGTTGACCAACATTATCCATTAAAATTTAATGTTAGTGTTGATGTGGCTATTACCTATAATTTTTTTAGTCCGTTTTTACCTTGTTGTCCATGGGTCGGGCCATGGTGTTCTTAGTGAGCTGGTTTTCTAGAGATTAAGTAATGTTTTCATTAAGTTTCTATTTAAAGTACTTAGTTAATAAAATGAGAAATTTAGAGCCTTTTCTGACTTTTTAGGCTAATTCGAACTTAAGGTAGAAGTAATGTGAAAGGCTCTTACATCTTTAACATGAATAGACCCAACTAGACTAATAACAACAAGCATCCATCACTCTTGCACAAATTTTTTGTCTCCACAAAATATGTAAACTTACTTTAAACCAAACATAAATAAAGGTATTATACACACATGAAGTAAGAAGGAACTCACTAGAAAACTTAGCAAGATTAAACTGCAAGACCTTGCCCTTATCACGAGAACCTTTAGGGGTGTGTTGAGCTATTATAAATAGTTAAACTTATTAGATCACTGTACTAAAAAACTGAACAAGCTTACAAGAAACATAATGACTAAAACCTAGATTCAAGAAGTTTCCTCCTTTACACTCTAAACTACGCTAAAATGAGTAGCTTTAAAGTCATGTAAATAACCATGAAAATAAACTAAACTTAATCTATATTTACCTGGTGCTAAACGACAAAAGATTTGGCTGAGTACAGTGAACCCAAATCTTGAATAAGGTATCTGGTTTTATGTTTTCCAAAAGAAAAGTGCAGAAAAAAGTTTTGAGAAGAAAGTATGGTTGCAAAGGAAGATGTAAAACTTGCTTAAGAAGCGAATACCAACTTTATACATCTATACACGAAAGCCAGATTTAGTGGATAAGTATGATTATCCCATTGAACCCCCTCGATTCTTGTGACTAAGTACTTTCTCTCTATTCATAAATGTGAGTCTTATCGACTATAGTAACTTAGTTCTATTATAACCAATTTTCATTTGTCCAACTAAGTCGTTTGATCAAATAATAAAATAATATAGTAAATGGTTCTTTCAAAGTAAAGACTTAACATATTCGTCTAATTGCTGGGGCGGGGTATACTCTACAGGGGAGTTCGCAAACTTAGCCCAAAGGTGCATTCAAAAACTTACCTACTTAGTCACAATTATATCTTACTCAGTAAAAGGGTACTCTAAACACCATACTCCGACAAACAATATTCAAAAACTAAGACAATGCCAAGTGGGATGTTACAACTCTCCCCTACTTAGGAAATTTTGTCCCTGAAATTCATACCTGAAAATAACTGATGATACTGATCTCTCATTAGGCTTTATCTTTCCTAAGTAGCTTCTTTAGTACTATGATTCCACCACAACACCTTAACCAAAGGATCCTTTTATTTCCCAACTCTTTTACTTCTCTATATAGGATAAAAATAGGTTCTTCTTCATAGGACAAGTTCAGTTCAACCTCTAGTTCTTCAATCTGTACAAAATAATCACGATTCGATCTATACATTCTTAACATCGATATGTGAAGCACATTGTGGATTTTTGACAATTTAGGAGGCAAAGCTACCTTGTACGCCAAGGGTATGACCCTCTCCAAAACCTCATAAGGCCTTGCAAACATTGGACTTAGTTTTTCTTTCTAGCCAAACTTGATGATCTTTTTTCGAAGAAGAAACCTTCAAAAAAACTTTACCTCCAACCTCAAAGGAAATTTCTTTTCTTTTCAAATCTGCATATGTTTTTTGTCGATCCTGTGTAGCTTCTAAATGATTGCGAATGATAGCAATTTTTTCCTCAATTTTACGTACCAGATCTGGCCCCACTATCTTTCTTTCACTAAGTTCTATCCAATAAGTAAGTGTTCTACACCTTCTACTATACAAAGCTTTGAATGGCGACATCTTCAAACTAGTGTGGTAACTATTATTGTAGGGGAATTCAACCAAAGGAATATACCTTTCCTAATTTTTCCCAAAGTTGATTACTCAACTTCATGACACGTCTAAATTATATAGGTTTTTTTAGCACCTTTTTACTTATAACCTATGCAAATTTTGAGTATATGGACAACTAATTGAGTCATTTTAGTTCACATTAAGACAATGGGTTTTATTTTAGTATAGTTTAAATTTATGAATTTATGTAATAATTTTACATAATTTTACTATCTTATGTTGCATGTTAATTTGTGCTCAATTTGCTACAGTTGGACCATCAAGTTGATAAATGTAGGAGCCAATAAAAACACATTTACAGAACATTTACAGATAATTTATACTAGTGACTAAACATTTTCCGATATCAATTATAACATCCCTTAAATGGACCCTCGGGGTCCAACACGAACATTAGAAATGAATTGGGACTCAATCGGGATCTCATAAAATTTTCCTTAAAATTTTAAAAGTTTTGCTTATAAACAGTACCCGTGCGGCCTAGGGACACGCCCATGTGGTCAGGCCGTGTGACTACACACGCTCTTGTTCCTAACCCGTGTAACTCTCTAACTTATAAGGCATAAAGAAATTGAAGTCATATGGCCAAGTCACACGCCCTTGTGTTAAGCCGTGTGGTGAATTTTATTTTCAAAATTTAGGTGCAGTTTTGACATGGGCGTGTAACACGCCCGTGTTCAAGGCCATGTCAACCACACGGTTGAGGCATATGCTCGTGTCTCCACCTGTGTGCCCAATTCTGAGCATTCTGTTTCTCATTTTTAAGATACAAGGGACACATGGCCGGACCACATGCTCGACTCGAAAAGAAGTTTTATTTTTATTTCATTATATGACCCGTATTATAATAGGCATGTCTTGTGAAAATGTTGATACGAAAATTTTATCGGTTAAATGTTTAATTACGAGAAGGACTAAATTGCATAAAATGTGAAAGTTGAATTCTAGTAGCTATAAGGATTAAATAGCTATGGAATTAAAATCTAGAGGTCCTTATATGGTAATTAGACCATTAAAGAATTATGTAGATTTTTTTTGATGACTCATCAGTGGAAATATAGAAAAAGGGTAAGGACTGAATTGGAAATTGCTAAATACTCAATTAATTAAAAGATGAAAAGAAAATATCATCTTATTTTTGTCATCTTCAATCTAAAATTCTATGGAAACCCTAGGAGAGAGAAGGAAAACTTTCAAGGCTTAATTGGGTAAGTTTTCTTGTCCCGTTTTATGTAATTTTGATATTTTTGAAACCGACAGAGCTTAATCTCTCTATTTGAGGGATTAATTTGAAAAGTTATCAAAGTATGGAAAATGGATCAAGGATGTCTATACTAAAAATTAGAAATTTATGGTAGAAAATGGAAGGTTGTTGATATATAAACACCATTTACAAGGTGATTTTTGATGAAAACATGATTTAGGGACTAAAGTGTAAACTTGTGAAATTTGATGAAAAATTTTGAATTTTTATGAATACATGTGTTGTAAAATTTGTAATGGGATTTTGGTTAAGCTTGGAATAGGGAGTAAATTGCACAAGTTTCATTTTCCAAGCCTAGGGACGAAATCAGAATTTATGGAAAAGTTAAGGGCAAAATGGTAATTTTACCTAAGATATAAATTGAGTCCACTGTGAAATTGATGGTTGAATTTATTTATGTAGATCCGGACAACACTAATTCAAGGATAGATAGAGGAAAAGAAAAGTTTTCAGATTAGTAGATTTCTAACGCGAACAAGTGTTGAGGTAAGTTCGTGTAGCTTAATCCAACATGTACATATGTTTATTTGGATGTTGTGTTGTAAGGAACATGATTTATATTGATGTACATTACTTGAATGCTATCATGAGAAATTCAATACATGCTGGCAATGGTGAAAAAGGGTTATGTCCAGATTGAATTTTGGATTCTGATGATTATATGCACTTTCCCAAAACTAATAAGGTCCTGCATTTGTTGCGGACGTGATTTAGCTCAGACGAGTAATCCCATTAACCTTGTTTTAGAAAGGATTTAGCCTGGACGACTAATCCTAATATAATACCTCTCGAGTATACGTTATGATTAGGGTTTAGCTAGGACTAATAACCCTAATTGAACTCTTTAAGCATACGTTATCTAAAGAATTTAGCTTGGACTGGTAATCTTGTTATACGATATATGACTCAGGAGTGTGTTCCTTGATTAAGTACTCTAATGGGTACCATCGAATAAGAATTGACGAATTATGGAATCGTACACCTCGAGTGTACTACTTGAACATCCATCGAAATTTCAATGATTCAACGGACATATAACTCTAGACATGGCATGAGAATTATGAGATGAAATGATAATGTCTTGAAAGAGTGTTGAATGATGAGCTCATCTATTCTTAATTTATGTGTATGTAAACTTTGTGACTAACATGTTTGTTTGGATGCATGTGTTTAGGCAATTTAGCCAGATGGATGGAAAACTTGTTATTATATGCTTAGATTTAATAAACGGGATTGGTAAGTTTAGTTTTTGTTATACGAACTTACTTAGAATGTAATGCTTAATTCAATTTATTTTCCATTTGTTTTATAGTGCTAGGAAGCTCGCGAGGGTTGGATATTGCTGGAGCATCGTCATACTATCAACTAGTCATTTTGGGTATACTTAGTAAAATCATTTTGGTATAATGGCATGTATAGGACAACTTGACCAGTAGTAGCATGATAATGATATTTTGTAACCTAGTCATTGGAATGGCTAGTAATGGTTCATTTTGGAATTATTAAGTAGGTTATTATGATATATATATGCATGGTTTATGTTAAGTATATGTAAACAAAGGATGTTATTGCCTAGTTAATTTAAGGTAAGATTGTAAACACACATGCATGTAATGGTATGCTATGTTGAATGATGGAAATTTCCTAAATTGAATGCTTGAAATGATTGGTATTGGTTGTGTGTTTCAAGTGCAGGTCTTGGGTGAATGTTTTGGTGAGAAATGATACTAGAAATGGCTTCTTTTTGTCCACACAGGCAGACACACGGGCGTGTGTCTCTAGACCGTGTGTGACACACGGCCTGGTAACATGGGCATGTGGTAAGGTCGTGTGTCCCCTGCACCTTAATTTTGAGATATAGAATGCTCAGAATTGAGCACATAGGTAGAGACACGGGTGTGTGTCTCAGCCATGTGGTTGACACGGCTGTGTGAAAACTACACCTAAATTTTGAAAATTAAATTCACCACCGACCGAGCACATAGGCGTGTGACTTCAATTTCTTCATGCCTTAAAAGTGAGAGAGTTACAAGGGGTAGGGACACAGGCATGTGTAGTACACAGCCTGACGTCACGGGCATCTCCTTAGACCACACGAGCGTGTGAGCCCTATAACTTGGAAAATTTTTGTAACTTCGCGAAAAATTCTTAGAGCTTCCAATTAAGTCTTGACTCAATTCTAATGCTCATATTGGGCCTCGAGTGTCCACTTGAGGGACGTTATGAATGATTTCAAAATTCCAATAGTAACTTGCATGATTTATCTGTAAATATTTTTGAATGTTTTGGTAATGCTCTGTAACCCTATTCTGGTGACGGATACGGGTTAGGGGTGTTACATTTAGTGGTATTAGAGCTACAGTTTAGCTAATTATTAGATTTGACATAGCAAACACGAGTTTAGCTATACATGCCTTTATATAAATTGTGATAGTGTGATTAGTCCTAATTGTTTTAAATGTGTTTTTCATATAGTAATGTCATCTAACCGAGGTAGAGCTGAATACGAGGAAGCTGAGAGCAATGCTTCAACTTTAGCTCAAAGAGTTACGCTTGCGTCTGGTAGTGAAAGTCCCGTGACTGAGGGCAGAAGTAAGGAGGCAAAACAGACCTTCTTTCAAATGATGAATGAATGGTTTACACAGTACCTAAGAACAAGCCCTACTATACAACGACCCCCCCACCTGTTCTTCAATCAATTTCTAAGGTAGCACAGGGTGTTGAACCTGTTAGAATTGGTAAGCCTCCGATAGATAAAATCAGCAAACATGGGACAAGAGAATTTAGAGCTACCATAGATGATGATCCGAAAAGGGATAAGTTTTGGCTAGAAAATACTATCCAGGTTTTTGATGAATTATTCCACACACTTGCCAAATGTCTGAAATGTGTAGTATCCCTACTGAAAGATACAACTTATCATTGGTGGAATACCATAACTTCGGTTGTACCGAGAGAACGTTACATGGGAATTCTTCCAGGCTGAATTCAGAAAGAAATATGTTAGTCAAAGATTCATGGATCAGAAAAGAAAGAATTTCTAGAGCTTAAACAAGGGAATATGACCGTGTCTGAATATGAACGAGACTTTGTTCGATTGAGTAAATATGCCAGAGAATGGGTTCTAATCGAGGCTAAGATGTGTAAACTCTTTGAAGAGGGTTTAAATGACGATATCAAGTTATTGATTGGAATTCTCCAAATAAGAGAATTTACAGTGTTAGCTGATCGAGCACACAAGGCTGAGGAACTGAGTAAAGAAAAGAAACAAGCCGAAAGAGAGGCTCGAGTTTCTTGAAAATGAACTATGAGTAAGTCACAATCAGTTTCTTTTAAGAAATTAGCGAAGTATTATGATCGTGTTACCACCTCTATGGGATATTCTGGAAGAGAGCGAGGCTCTTAACATTCTAACTCGAGGTCTTCATCTCCATCTGTGACCAATGTGGGTATAGTTGATAACCCCAAATTGAAATGTAAATATTGTAATAAATTTCATCATGGGGAATGTTGGTCTAGAAGTGAAGCTTTTTTTGGATATGGTTCGCTTGATCATTTTCTCAGAGATTGTCCAGAAAGAGTTGAAAAAGATATAGAACTAGCTCCAAAGGCTAGTAATCCTGTCTCGCGAGGCAGACATCCCCGCCATTCCGGTAATGTTGGTGGTAGTCGAGGTACTACCAAGGATACAATAGTTAGATCTAAGGCACCAATTCCTGCAAGGATATAATCTATTCATGCAAGAGAAGATGCCTCTACACTTGATGTCATTATTGGTATATTTTCCCTACTTGACACTGATATTACTGCATTGATTGATCTTGGTTCCATACATTTATACATATGCACAAACTTAGTGTCTGTTAAAAATTTACTAGTTGAATTCACTGAATTTGTGGTTAAAGTTTCAAACCACCTGGGCTAGTATGTTATGGTGGATAAAGTTTGTAAGAACTGCCCGTTGATGGTAAAAGGTTATTGCTGTTCAGATGACATGATGTTATTGCCATTTGATGATTTTCATGTGATTTTGGGAATGGATTGGTTAACCCAGTCTGATGCAGTGGTGAATCGCAAACAGAAATATATTGTATTGAAATGTCAGAATGGTGAATTGCTTCATGTTGAATAAGATAAACTAGATGGACTACCTAATGTGATTTCAATAATATCAGCACAGAAATATGTTAGAAAGGGATATGATGCTTATCTTGCATATGAGTTGGATACTAAAGTGTCTGAGTCAAAGATTCAGTCAGTGCCGGATGTATGCAAATTTCCTGATATATTCTCAGAAGAATTACCTGGTTTACCACCGGATAGAGAAGTGGAATTCTCTGTAGATCTTGTTTCGGGTACAACACCTATATCTATAGCACCTTATAAAAGGGCCCCTACTGAATCAAAAGAGATGAAAGTACAATTGCAAGAGTTGATTGACAGAGGTTTTGCCTGAACTAGTTTCTCACCTTAGGGTGTGCTGGTTTTGTTTGTAAAGAAGAAAGATGGATCGTTGAGGCTGTGCATTGATTACAGATAGCTCAACAAAGTTACAACAAAGAACAAGTATCCATTTCCTCATATTGATGACTTGTTTGACTATTTAAAATGTGCCACAGTATTTTCAAAGATTAATCTCCATTCTGGCTGCTATCAACTACTGGTAAAAGAATCAAATGTACCAAAGACAACTTTTAGAACCAGGTATAGACACTGTGAGTTTCTTGTAATGCCATTTGGCTTGACAAATGCATGTGCAGTGTTTATGGATTTGATGAACAGAATTTTTAGCCCGTATTTAGACAGGTTTTTGGTGGTATTTATAGATGATATTTTGGTTTATTCTCGAGATGAAAATAAACATGCTGAACATTTGAGAATAGAGTTGCAAACTTTACAAGAGAAACAACTGTATGCCAAATTCAATAAATGTGAATTTTGGTTACTTGGAAGTTAGTTTTCTTGCGCATATAGTATCTTCTGAAGGTGTCAGAGTAGACTTGAATAAAATTTCAGCCATTGTTAATTGGAAGCCATCGAAGAATGTGTCTGAAGTCCAAAATTTTCTGGGACTAGCTGGTTATTATCGGGGATTTGTAAAATGTTTTTCAATGATAACTTCTCCAATGACCCGTTTGTTGTAGAAAGATGTAAAGTTTGAGTGGACTGACAAATGCCAGCAGAGCTTTGATAGATTAAAGGGTTTATTGACAAAAGCACATGTGCTAGTCCAGCTTGAATCGGGTAAGGGCTTTATAGTTTACAGTGATACATCATTGAATGGTTTAGGCTGTGTTTTGATGCAAGATGGTAAAATGCTTCACGAAAGCTAAGGCCATATTAAAAGAACTACCCGACACACGATCTTGAATTGGAGGCCATAGTGTTTGCGTTAAAAATTTGGCGACATTTCTTATTTGGTTAAAAATTCACATATTCATCAATCATAAAAGTCTAAAATACTTGATGTCACAAAAATATTTGAATTTGAGACAACAGAGATGGCTTGAGTGATTGAAAAATTATGATATTGTTATTGACTACCATCCGGGAAAAGCCAATGTAGTGGCAGATGCTTTGAGTAGAAAATCATTGTATACCTTGCGAGCAATGAATATTCGGTTATAGTTGTTTGATGATGGTTCGCTCATAGCTGAGTTAAATGCTAGACCAAAGTTTTTACGCAAATCGTTGAAGCTCAGAAAAATGATAGTGAGGTGCAAGTAAAAAGGGTACGAAGTGAATCGACTCCTGACTCAGAATTTCAGATTGGAACTAATGGTTGTTTGTTATTTAGAGGTAGAGTATGTGTACTAATAAGTTTAGAACTAGTACAGAAGATTTTAAATGAAGCTCACAATGGTAACATGTCTATACATCCTGGTAGTAATAAAATGTATAATGATCTGAAAAAGATGTACTAGTGGCCGAGAATGAAATGAGACATTTCCGAGTTCGTATCAAAGTGTTTGATATGTCAGCAAGTAAAAGCTAAAAATCAGTTGCCTTTTGGACTATTGCAGCCGGTTATAGTACCAGAATGGAAATGGGAAAGAATTACTATAGAATTTGTAACGGGATTACCCCTGTCTCTAAGGAAGAAAGATGCCATTTGGGTAATTGTTGATCGGTTGATAAAGTCTGCACACTTTATTCCGGTACGTATGGATTTTTCCTTGGATAGATTGGCTGAGTTATATGTTTTTGAGATTGTCAGATTGCATGGAGTGCCTGTCTCCGGTATTTCATATAGAGATCCTCGGTTTACATCTCGATTCTGGAGCAAATTGTAGGAAGCTCTGGGTACTCAGTTACATTTTGGTACTGCATTTCATCCCAGACAGATGGTCAATCTAAGCGGGTAATATAGATCTTGGAAGATATGATACTTGAGTTTGAAGGTAACTGAGAAATGTATTTGCCTTTGCTTGAATTCGCTTATAATAACAGTTATCAATCTAGCATCAAAATAGAACTGTATAAAGCCTTGTATGGTCACAAATGTAGAACTCCACTGTATTTGATAGAACTCAGTGAGAAAAAGTTGCACGGAGTTGACTTGGTCTGAGAGACCAAGGAAAAAGTGAAAGTAATTCGAGACAGTTTGAAAGCAACCTCTGATCGTCAAAAGTCCTATGCTGATTTGTACCGAAAAGAAATAGAATTTCAATTTGGCGACAAAGTATTCTTGAAAATGTTGCCTTAGAAGAGAAAGTTCTCTGGTTTGGTAAAGGAAAACTGAGTCCACGGCTCATTGGACCATATGAGATTACATAAAGAATTGGATCGGTTGCATATCAGTTAGCTTTATCACTAGAACTTGATCGGATTCATAATGTTTTTCATGTGTCTATGTTACGACAATACCGATCTAATCCTTCACATGTTATTTCTCTGACAGAGGTAGAGATTCAGCGTGATATGACATATGCTGAAGAACCAATCAAAATATTAGCCCGAGAAATAAAAGAGTTAAGAAATAAGAAGGTAGCTTTAGTAAATTTTCTTTGGCAACGACACGGTATAGAAGAAGCTACTTGGGAACCAGAGGATGCTATGAGGAAGCAATACCTGAATCCTTTTACAGGTAAGATTTTCGAGGACGAATATCCTAAAGGGGGGAGAGTTGTAACAACCCATTTTTTAGTGAAATCGAAACAGTGGTTTCGAGACCACAAATTTGACCTGAAAATGAGGTTTATTTTTATTTCATTACATGGTCCGTATTATAATAGGCATGTTGTGTGAAAATGTTGATACAAAAAATTTATCGGTTAAGTGTTTAATTATAAGAAGGACTAAATCGCATAAAATGTGAAAGTTGAATTCTAGTAGCTATAAGGATCAAATAGCTATGGAATTCAAATCTAGAGGTCCTTATACGGTACCACTAAAGAAGTATGTAGATTTTTTTATGACTCATCCATGGAAATATAGAAAAAGGGCAAGGATTAAATTGGAAATTGCTAAATACTTAATTAATTAAAAGATGAAAAGAAAAATATCATCTTATTTTTTCATCTTCAACCTAAAATTCTATAGAAACCTTAGGAGAGAGAAGGGAAACTTTTAAGGCTTAATTGGGTAAGTTTTCTTGTCCCATTTTTAGTAATTTTGATATTTTTGAAATCGGGATTGCTTAATCTCTCTATTTTAGGGATTTATTTGAAAAGTTATCAAAGTATGGAGAATGGGTCAAGGATTTATATGCTAAAAATTAGAAATTTATGGTAGAAAATGAAAGGTTGTTGATAGATAAACAACTTTTACAAAGTGATTTTTGATGAAAACATGATTTAGAGACTAAAATGTAAACTCGTGAAATTTGATGAAAAATTCTAAATTTTTATGAATACATGTGCTGTAAAATTTGTAATGGGATTTTGATTAGGCTTGGAATTGGAAGTAAATTGCACAAGTTTTATTTTCCGAGCCTAGGGACGAAATCAAAATATATGGAAAAGATAGGGACAAAATGGTAATTTTTTCTAGGACATAAATTGAGTCCATTTAAATATGAAATGTGTGAAATTGATGGTAAAATTTATTTATATAGATCCGGACAACACCAATTCGAGGTTAGATTGAGAAAAATAAAAGGTTTCGGATTAGTAGCTTTCTAACGCGAACAAGTGTTGAAGTAAGTTCATGTAACTTAATCCGGCATGTAAATATGTTTATTTGAATGTTGTGTTGTAAGGAATGTGATTTATTTTAATGTACATTACTTGAATGCTATCATGAGATATTCAATATATGCTTGAAATGGTGAAAAAGGGGTAAGTCCGATTGAATATTGGATTTCGATGATTATATGTGCTTTCTCCAAACTAATAAGGTCTTGCATTTGTTGCGGGCAAGATTTAGCCCAGACGAGTAATCCTAGTAACCTTGTTATAGAAAGGATTTAGCCCGGATGACTAATCCTGATATAATACCTCTCGAGTATATGTTATGATTAGGGTTTAGCCTGGACTAGTAACCCTAATGTAACTTTTTGAGCATATGTTATATAAAGGATTTAGCCAGGATTGGTAATCCTGTTATACAATATGTGGCTTGAGAGTGTGTTCCTTAAGTAAGTACCCTAATGGGTACCATCGAATAAGAATTGACAGATTATGGAATCATACACTTTGAGTGTACTACTTGAGCATCCATCAGAATTTTAATGATTCAACAGACATATAACTCTAGACATGACATGAGAATTATGAGATGAAATGATAATGTCTTGAAAGAGTGTTGCATGATGAGCTCATCTATTCTTAATTGATGTATATGTAAACTTTGTGACTAACATGTTTGATTGGATGCATGTGTTTAGGCAATTTAGCCAAATGGATGGAAAACTTGTTATTGTATGCTTAGATTTAATAAACAGGATTGGTAAGTTTAGTTTCCATTATATGAACTTACTAAGCATGTAATGCTTATTCCATTTTATTTTTCCCTTGTTTTATAGTTCTCGAAAGCTCACGAGTGTTGGAGATCACTGGAGCACTATCAACTAGTCATTTTGGGTATACTTAGTAAAATCATTTTGGTATAATGGCATGTATAGGACAACTTGACCATTAGTAGCTTGATAATGATGTTTTGTAACCTAGCCATTGGAATTGCTAGTAATGGTTCATTTTGGTATTACTAAGTAGGTTATCATGATATATATATACATGTGTTACGTTAAGTATATGTAAACAAAGGATGTTATTGCCTAGTTAATACAAGGTAAGATTGTAAACACACATGCATGTAATGGTATGCTATGTTGAATGATGGAAATTGCCTAAATTGAATGCTTGAAATGGTTGGTATTGGTTGTGTGTTTCAAGTGCAGACCTTGGGTGAAATTTTGGGTGAGAAATGAAGCTAGAAATAGTTTCTTTTTGTCCACACGGGCGTGTGTCTAGACCATGTGTGACACACGGCTTGGTAACATGGGCATGTGGTTAGGCCGTGTGTCCCCTGCACCTTAATTTTGAGAAACAGAATGCTCTGAATATACCACATGGGTAGAGACACAGGTGTGTGTCTTAGCCATATGGTTGACATGGCCTTGGACACGGGCGTGTTAACGGCCGTGTGAAAACTGCACCTAAATTTTGAAAATTAAATTCGCCACACGGCCTAGCACATAGGTGTGTGACTTGGCTGTGTGACTTCAATTTCTTTATGCCTTAAAATTGAGAGAGTTACACGGGGTAGGGACACGGGTGTGTGTAGTTCACAACCTGACCACACGGGCATGTCCTTAGACCACACGGGCTTGTGAGCCCTGAAACTTTGAAAATTTTTGTAACTTCGTAAAAAATTGTTAGAGCTTCCGTTTAAGGGACGTTACAAATGATTTCAGAATTTGAATAGTAACTTGCATGATTTATCTGTAAATATTTCTAAATGTTCTGGTAATGCTTCGTAACCTTGTTCCGGTGACGGATATGGGTTAGGAGTGTTACAAGTTTACCTAAACCCAAACACTTAATCAAACAAGTTAATCACATAACCTCTTATAAGAATCAAGTAAACATAGATAAGCTCATCACATTATCAGCATCCATTAATTTCACCTTCCCACATTTCAAAAGTCTTTTCCGTCGAACTATTGAAATTTCAATGGATCTTTGGTAATATACTCATGTGCAAAAGAACCCATTAGGGTACATAATAAAAAGGCACACTCTTGAGTCACACATTTTACAGCAGGATTACCAGTCCAGGCTAAATCCTATCCGTAGCATATGCTCTAGAGAGCTTAATTTGGACTACCCATCTGGGCTAAATCCAATTTATAAGCTAAGCTCAAGAGGGCTTACAATAGAATTACCCGTTCGGGCTAAATTCTATTTGCAACATGTGCAGTATTATTCTTATTCAAGAAATCACCTTAATCCATTGAAATTCAACATTCAACCGGGACATGACAATTTTTCCATATTTCACAACTTATAACTATTTCGTTATGTATCTCATCTCATACATATCAACACAATCATACAATTCAATTCAAGCATATTAACATACATATTTAAGTTACACGAACTTACCTTGATAATGGTTCGTATTTGAATTTCAACTAATCCGAAACCTTTTAACTTTTTTGATCTAGTTCCGTATTGGTCTTTCTGGATCTATATGGGTAAATTTAGCTATTTCTATCACATTTCGTATACATTTTCATCCTATTACATCCTAGGAAAAATTATAATTTTGCCCCTATCTTTTTTAAAAATTTTGATTTCGTCCCCAGGCTCAGAAAATGAAATTCATGAAATTTAACTCTCTTTCCAGGCCTAGCCAAAATTTATATACTACATTTACAGCACATACCTTTCAAAAATTTTAAAATTTTCCATCGGTTTTCCACTTTTTCATTTTAGTCCCTAAATTAAGTTTTCATAAAAAATTACTTTGTAAAAGTTGTTTATCTATGAATAACTTTTCGTTTTCTACCATAAATTTCTAATTTACAGCGTATTCATCCATGAACCAAAATTTCATACCTTGATAACTTTTCAAATAAATCCCCTAAATAGAAAGATTAGACTATCCCGATTCCAAAAATATAAAAATTACTAAAAATGAGACTTGATTTCATACCTTTTTAAGCTTGAAAAGTTTTCTTCCTTATGATTTTTTTCTTTTTAATTAATTATCATTTATTAATTTTATTGATTTCCAATTTAGTCCCTAACCTTTTCTAATTTTTCCATGGATGAGTCATTAAAATATCTACTAACTACTCTTCAATGGTCTAATTACCATAGAAGGACCTTAAGTTTTTGAGTTCCACAGCTATTGATACTTATAGCTACTAGAACCCAAGTTTTACATTTTATGCAATTTAGTCCTTTCCCTAGTTAAACACACAATCGGTAAATTTTCATATCAAAATTTTCATGTGACATTCCTATCACGATGCCAACCATAAAATAAAAATAAAATAAAATTTTATTTTTGGCTCGGGTTTGTGGTCTCGAAACCACTGTTCCAACCACATCGAAAAGGGGCTGTTACAACTTCCCCTTTAAAATTTTCATTCTTGAAAGTTCTTGCCAGAAAAGAGGTTAGGGTGTTGCTTCTTCATAGTATCCTCAGGCTACCAGGTAGCTTCCTCTAATCCATGCCGTTGCTAGAGAACTTTTATCAACGCACCTTTTTATTTCTTAGCTATTTCATCTCATATGCCAGTATTTTAATCGATTCCTCATTGTAAGTCATATCAGGCTGAATCTCATTTTCTGTTGGAGTAATAATATAACATCCCATTTTGGGCCTAGTCAGAATAGTGGTTTCGAGACCCCAAATTTGAAGTAGAAATAATTATTTTATGAACTTGTTGAGGTCTATGATATGTTTGCATGATTGTATGAAAGTTTCATTGAGAAATTCTGTTGTTAGAGTGTCCAATTAGATTTTTAGAACTAAATTGCAAATGTTGAAAAATATATGATTCTAAAAGCTTTAGGCATGAAATAGTTATGGATTATTAATTAGAGGTCATTAATTAGCAATTTGACCAATTTTTATATTTATGGACAAAAATGGGCTTGAGTAGGTAAAATTTGAAGGTTTAGTAAAATGGGCATTTTGGTCATTTTGTTAATAAAAGAATAAAAAGGGAAAATTAAGTCAAAATTTACTCATCTTCTCCATGCCATAGCCGAAATTCCTAAGGTCACCATAGATAGGGTTTCTTCAACTTTCAAGCTTGTTTGTAAGTGCATTCTAACCCCGTTTTTAATGTTCTTTACATTTTGGAAGTTGTTATCAACCGATCTAGCCATTTCTACCATTTATTTGAGCTAGGGTTGATGTTTGAGATTTGACCCATGTGTGCCATGCATGTATTTTGACGTTTCATGGTAGATTATGAAAGTTTGATGTGTGATAAACAAATTTTACTAAGTGATTTTTCATGAAAACACCTAAAAAGGACCTATTTGTAAAAAGTTGTAAAAAGTGTAGTAAAAATATAATTTGATGAAAAATATGGGCTGATATCAGCATGTGTGTGGGTCAGCTAGGCTTGGGTAACAAAGAAAATAAATACATTTCATTTTACGAGCCTAAGGACTAATTTGTAAATATGTGAAAGTTTAAGGGAAAAACTATAATTTTTCCAAAGTATGGTTTTTGGACTGATTTGAACAATGTGGAAATTAAATGAGCTAAATTTACTATTATAGATCAAGAAAAACGGAGTCCGGACTTAGACCGGGGAAAGAACAAGGTTGTGGACTAAATCAAATTCGCTAGCTATATTTTGTACCAAGGTAAGTTCGTGTGTAAAAATAATGCAATATTATGATTATATTTTTAATGCCTTAATATTGTATGAATTGTATAATTGATTTCATGAAAACATTTGATAAGTTCCGATAATAGAGAGAAAATCCTGTTTGAACCTTAGGAATAGAATAGGATACGAGTGACATGCCACTAGGACCCCATGTGATATATACGAATATATGATTCCGGGTGCTAGTCATGTATGTCCTATCGGTGGCTAGGTAGTCCGGCATGTGTTGCGGATACCTAATAGCTCGTGTGAGCAGCCCATGTAGCTACGTCTTGACCGTCAGCTTGTGTGAACAGACCCGTTATTAGTTCGTGTATCCGTTTAGTATTCAAAGTGTTTAATGGGTATTTCAAGAACGAGAAAGAGTATGTTAAGTTACAAGTTGGTACAGGTATGTACGAAAAACTCATAAGAATGAGCTTGTTAAGTGATGAGCTTTTGGTAAGATTAAAAATGATAAAGTTATAATTATGAAACCATGGTGATAAATATGTGATTTATGTTAAGTTAAATTGTATGATATTCATGCTAAATGTTGCTTAATATTGTTTATTATTGCACGTGAACCTACTAAGCTTTATGCTTACTCCCCTTCCTTTTCAATTCATATAGTGTCGCCAAGCTAGCTCGGGGATCAGAAGTAGTCGGAGCATCAATCACGCTATCAATTTGATTATTTGGGTGTAATTGGTTTAGATATTTTGAATATGACATGTATAGAGACTTGTTCTTTTTATGATATGTGTCATTATTGATTTTGCCAAATGTTTTGGCTTGTAATGGTATTTGATTCATTTTGTAAATGGCTATTTGGTATTGGCTAATATTGGTTATGTATTTATGCATATAGGGATGCCTTTCTTGGATGGAGTTATTGCATGGTTTGTGATGATAATTATGAAATGTTGCATGTGATAGAAAATAGCATGTAATTGATGTATGGATGTCCTTGTTGTGTGTATCTGCTTGGATTGGGGTTGTTTGATGTTGTGTAGTTTGGTGCAAGTAAGGGTGGCAAAAAGGCTTGGTAAATAGCCTTATTTTTGTCCACAAAGGTAGACATACGGGCGTGTGTCTAGGCTGTGTGTGACATGCAGCTTGCCCATTGGGTGTGTGATCCAGCTATATGTCCCCTACATTCTTGAATTTTTGCTTTGAATTGACCACACGGGTAGAGACACGACTGTGTGTCTCAGTCGTGTGAAGGGCATGGCCCAAGGACATGGGCATGTGCCCAAGGCGTGTGAAGTCTGCACCTATTTTAGGGAAAATTATGAAAATTAAATCTCCCACACAGCCTAGCACGTGGGCGTGTGCCTTGGCCTTATAACCCTAATTCGTTGATGACATCATAAACAGAGAGTTACACAGGCTGTGGACACGGGCGTGTCCCAAGCTACACAGGCGTGTCCCAAGCTACACAGGCGTGTACGATCTCATGGCCTACCCACACGGGCGTGCGACCCCTATTTTTATGAAAAATTGTCTAAGAGTTTGGAGAGTTTCCAAAGTTCCCCGTTTAGTCCCGAATAGCCCCCAATGTATGTTTTAGGCCTCGTAGGCTCGTTTAAGGGATGATATGAATGTTTTGAAAAGTTTTAAATTTTAGTGGAAATTCATGTTTTAGTTTTGAATCTTTGTTTGAGTTTAAGTTCGGTAATGCCTTGTACCCTGTTCCGGTGTCGAATATGGGTAAGGGGTGTTACAAATAACGTGTGAAGGATTCGATCGATATGTCGTAGCATGATGAAACACATTATGAATTTTATCAAGCTCCAGTAATAATGCTAACCGATATGCAATAGGCCCGATTCTTTCAATAATCTCATATGGCCCAATGAACCGTGGACTCAATTTTCCTTTATGGCTGAATCGGAGAACCTTCTTCCAAGGTGACACTTTCAAGAATACTTTATCACCAACCTAAAATTCTATCTCTTTCCGCTTTAAATTAGCATAAGAATTTTGACGGTCTGAGGCCGCTTTCAAACTGTCTCTAATTATCATCACATTTTTTTGGTCTCCCGAATTAAGTCAACACTATGTATCTCTTTCTGACTTAACTCTGTCCAATACAATGGAGTTCTACATTTACGACCATATAGAGATTCATACGACACCATTTTAATACTGGACTATTAACTATTATTGTAAGCAAATTCAATGAAAGGCAAGTATTTTTCCCAGTTACCACCAAATTCAAGTACACAACACTGAAACATGTCTTCTAGAATCTGTATCACATGTTTAGAAGTTCCATATTTTTGAGGATGGAATGCAGTACTAAAGTGTAAATGAGTGCCAAGAGCTACTAGTAACTTACCTCAAAATCGGGATGTAAATAGGGGATCTCTATCTGAAATAATGGAGATTGGCACTCCGTGTAGCCTTACAATCTTAGATACATATAATTCAGCCAATCTATCCAATGAAAAATCCATACGTATCTGGATAAAATGTGCATACTTCGTTAAACGATCGACAATTACCCAGAGAACATCTTTCTTTTTTGGTGATAAAGGAAATCCTGTTACAAAGTCCATGGCAACTCTTTCCCATTTCCATTCCAGTATTGTAACTGGTTGCAATAATCCCAAAGGTACTTGGTGTTCAGCCTTCACTGCTGACATATCAAACAGTTCGATACAAATTCAGAAATATCCCATTTCATTCCCGGCCATCAGTACATCTTTTTCAGATTGCTATACAACTTATTACTACCAGGATGAGTAGACATGTTATCATTATGAGCTTCATTCAAAATCTTCTGTACTAGCTCTAAACTTTTCGGTACACAAACTCTACCTCTAAATAACAAACAACCATCGGTCCTGATCTAAAATTCTGAGTCAGGAGTCGATTCACTTTGTATCCTTTTTGCTTGCAACTTACTATCAATTTTCTGAGCTTCGGTGATCTGTTGCAAAAACATCGGTCTAACATTTAACTTAGCTATTTGTTAAACCGTAATTCATACATATTTTTATCCCATGCTTAGCACATTTATGGATGATTTTTCCTTAAAATTGGTGAATTCGATGCTCCTAATGCCTTAATTTCATGTTTTATACTTAGGTGAGCATAGTAGAGTGAAAGGAATGAGAAACAGGCCAAAAACGAAGAAAATGGACCAACGTACGAAATCAACATGGCCTGGACCTCCTCACACGGGCAGACCACATGACAGTGTCAATTTGGTAGAATTTAAGCACCACTCACATGGGTGGACCACACGCCCATGCCTATTTAACAGGCTTGACCACGGCCTTAAGCAATCGCATACGGCGTGTCACACGGGCGTGTCTGCCGAGCCCAAGTTTAATCCAATTCAGAAAAGGCCAATTTTGAGGGTTCTTAGGCATTCTAAAGCCTATAAATACACCCTAGAGGAGGAGAAAAAGTACAAACGCAGAGAAGGAAGCAGGGAACTACTCAAGGAAAGCCGATTGATCCATCTCAGAAGCCGAATTCATCATCAAGACTGAAGATCTCCCTTCGATTTCCCTTCAGGAGTTTTGGGTCTTTCTTTATGTTTTGTATTCATTATTCTTCTGAGATTTTTACCTTTGTAGTTATGAACTAAAACCCCTAAATACCTAAGGGGAATGAAACCTAAGACAGATCTTGTTATTATTATCTGAATTGTATGATAAATATTTGACTTGTTCTTAATTATGTGTTCTTAATTCTTGTTTTGATATTCCAGGATATTGATTCAAGTTAAGCTCTTATTCAGAGGAGGAATAAACCCTGTCTAAGAGTACATTTGTCATAATTAAGCGGAGTTGGTTGCGTGCCTAGAGATAGGGTGACAAGATTTTTCCGAATTAGGGTGAAACCTAATAAGGGGATCCATAGATCGAGTTAATGCAACTTAGGGAGTTAATTAGAAAGATATTTCAATTTTTCAATCTAGGGTTAGACATTGTTAGTCTCGAGAGAGATAATAATATAACTTAGGGATTTCTATGGATCAAGTCAAATGAATAAATCGTCTGATTCAGAGTCAATTAACAAGTGAAATCTATGTGGATTTTTCCTTATGTATTGTCTCAATCAATCGAGTTGTCCAAAAGTAATTCCCCAATTCTATTTTCTGTGAATTCTTAGTTTAGTTAATTAGTTAGTTAAAACAAACCCCATTATTCTTAGGCTAGATAATAAAAAGATAGTCATTACTAGTACTTTTAGTTCCTTTGGGTTCGACAATCCGGTCTTGCTAAAGCTATACTACTGTTCGACAGGTATACTTGCCTTCAACGTGATAATAATTAGTTTCAAGAGCGATTCATTATAAATATTTTAAACCTGTCACGAATATCACGTACCAAGTTTTTGGCACCGTTTCCAGGGAACTAAGATATTAGGAACACTCAATTTTTATTACTTTAGCCATTTACTTTTACTTCAATTTAAATTTTATTCTAATTTTTATTACTAATTCTTCTTTTTTCCTTTTTCAGGAAGGTTCTTATAGTTTATGACTAGAAGAAACCCGTCAGGACCATTACTTTTTGATAGTGAGATCGATTGCACAGTTCGCAGAAACCAAAGAGAAATAAGGCGAAGGCTAAGATACACGGAGAAGGAGCAAGAGGACAATATTCAAACCACAACTGAGGAGATGACTGAAAACCAAGAAAATCCGCTACCTCCTGCAATTGCTGTTAATCAAAATCCTGCTCCGCGCACTATGTATGATTAAGCTAATCCTAATTTAACAGGAACTGAGTCAAGTATCATTAGACCTACTATTACTGCAAATAATTTTGAACTGAAACCTAACACAATTCAAATGATACAGCAGTTTGTTCAGTTTGATGGTTTGCAGGACGAGGATCCCAACACCCACTTGGAAAATTTCCTAGAATTTTATGATACCATTAAAATTAATGGCATTTCTGATGATGCCATTCGCCTTCTGTTATTTCCCTTTTTGTTAAGAAATAAGGCTAAACAATGGTTGAACTCGTTACCACGAGGGTCAATCACTACTTGGGAACAAATGACCGAAAATTTTTTATTAAAATATTTTCCACCTGCTAAAACAGCCAAATTACGTAATGATATCTCTTCTTTTGTATAGATGGATTTAGAAACACTTTACGATGCATGGGAGAGATATAAGGACCTTTTGAGGTGGTGCCCTCACTATGGGTTACCGCTTTGGCTATAGGTCCAAATGTTCCATAATGGCCTGAATCCTTAGACTCGACAGATGATTGATGCAGCCGCTGGAGGAACTATCAATAATAAGACACCTGAGGCAGCTTACGACTTTATTGAGGAGATGTCACTGAATAACTATCAGTGGCAAGTTAGGAGAACGAAGCCAAGGAAAGCAGCCGGTGTTTTCAATCTTGATGCAGTTACTATGCTATCTAACCAAGCAGAACTCTTAAATAAAAAGATTGACAGTTTGTGTGGTTCTACTCAGGTACATCTAGTGACGAGGTGCAATTCAAATGGAGGTGGAGCATGCACAAAATATCAACCCTTCAACCCTAGCATCGAGGACAAACAAGTCCAATATATAGGTAACAATAACTATAGATACCAAAATAACCCATATAGCAATACTTACAATGCAGGTTGGAGGAACCACCCAAATTTTTTATAGGGAGGCCAAGGAAATCAGAGACCACCTCCAGGCTACCAACAACCACCCTACCAACAGGAAATGAAGCCGAACCTTGAAGAGATGCTCCCAAAGTTTATATCGCTGTTAGAAACTCATTTTTAGAATACCGAGACAACACTTAAGAATCAACAAGCATCGATCCAAGGGCTCGAAACTCAGATTAGACGGCTTACCAAGTTGATTTCTGAACGACCACAAGGTAGCTTCCAAGCAACACAGAATCTAACCCAAGGGAGCAACTCAACACGATTACTAGCCAAGATGAGGAAGGGTTAGTGACACCTAAACTAGAACCAAGGCAAGAAACTGAGATAAGCAAAGGTAAAGATGAGGTCAGCCAAAATGAGCAAAAATCGGTAAGTACAGAATACAAACCTTATGTTCCATACCCCAATGCGACAAGGAAAGACCGCTCAGACAAAAAATTTGGTAAATTCCTTAAATTATTAAAAATATTACATATTAACTTACCGTTTATTGAAGCTCTATTGCAGATGCCAAACGCAATAAAATTTTTAATGGAGCTTCTAGCAAATAAATGAAAGTTAGATGAAAGGTTGCATGTGGAGCTGAACGCTGTTTGCTCAACCATTCTTCAAAATAAGCTACCCAACAAACTAAAAGATCCAGGGAGTTTTATGATTCCTTGTTTAATTGGTAGTTTAGATGTAAATAATGCGTTGGCTGATCTAGGGGCTAGTATTAACGTCATGCGTTACAAAATGTTTAAACAACTAGGTCTTGGGAAACCCAAACAGACTAGGATGAGCATTCAATTAGAAGATAAAACTATAAGATTTCCTAGGGGTATTATTGAAGATGTGCTAGTTAAAATCGATAAATTTATATTTCCCATTGACTTCGTTGTTCTAGACATAGAGGAGGATAGCAACACTCCTTTGATTTTAGGAAGACCCTTTTTAGCAATTGCTAGAACGATTATTGATGTTGGCACAGGTGAGCTCACACTTCGTGTAAGAGATGAAACAATAACCCTTCAAGCTTGCAATTCCGGCAACACATCAGAAATCGAAGGTGATTGTCTAAACCATTCTACTAAAACTGACAATATGGTGCAACCTGCTTTGCAGGAAATGAGTTTGAAGGAAGTACATGAGCCATTTTCAAGTAATAGTAGAGGGCCTATTCATGAAGAACGAGGGATACAAATTTAGGAGCTAGATGAATGGCATGCACATAAACCGATAACACACGATAAACTAAAACTATGCCAGAACAAGCTCAATACCTTTCCAAATCAACTTAAGGTTGGAGATAAAGTTTTATTAGATGCCACAGATCTTCACATTGTCACTGACAAACCAAATGAAGAAATCCCTCTTACGGTACTTAGCATTTTCTCATTCGGTACAGTTGAGGTCAGTTATCCTAAGTTCGGCACTTTTAAGGTAAACAATACCCACTTAAAACCATTCAATGGAAAGGTAAGTCGAGCTTAGACTATAAATAAGCACTTCTCGGGAGGCAACCCGAGCACTAATTCTATTAACTTCTATAAATTTTAGTACCTAACTTACTAACGGAGCTCTTGAATACAGGTTTACCACATAGCCACGGGTAAGCACACGGGCGTGCTTAGGACCATGTGGAAACAGGGCAAAGGTTTTCCCCAGCACGGGCTATGATAAATAGCCACGTTCGTGCGACATGGCCGTGGGTGAACCTACCAAAACAACACGGGCGTGCGACAGTCCCGTGCCTTGAAACCATGGCTAAACCTGTCAAATTAACACGAGCATGTGACATGCCCGTGCCAAGCAACCATGGACGAACCTGTCAAAAGAAAACTGGCATGGGCCTTCATACACGGGAGTGGGAGAAGCGAACAAAGACAGAAACAGCCGTGTGCACCCACATGCCCAAAGAACACGGGCGTGGGCCGAATGTCAGACGTGCCCAAATTCAAAATTTCGTGAATCACACTGGCAAAAATTGAGGAACACAAGCGTGTCCCCTAGTTGTGTGTCCCAAAATCTATAAATACCTTTCACTATTCACCATCTTCTTCACCCAAAATCTCTAACCCTAGCCGCTGCAAGTCCACACGGCCTCCCTGCCACGCCCGTGCGCCACCTGCAACTCCATTTTTGATGCCCATTCTCTTCTTTTTAGCGTTTGTTTACTCTTTTTTCTTTTATATTACTTAGTTCTAATGCTAATTATCATGTTAATCTTCATTTATCCCACACTATTTCCATTCTGCTATCATTCAAGTTCCATTGTTAAGTTAGCTACCATTTATTTCATGTGACATTTTTCTTTATTACTTCATGATTTCTTAAGCCCCATTTACGTATTCTAAGTCAATATTTACCTGCTTATTATTTTTTTCCATTATAATCCATGCATTGTGATACATTCATGCTTTTTACGTTTCCATCAAGTTCTTTGCCATTTTGATTTCCATACTAATACCTCGACATTATGCCATAAAATTTATTGCTTTGGTTAGGTCTGTTAGTATTAGTAGTTGTGCCTGAAATTATTTATGACCTTTTCCTTGTTGAATTTGTTTACATTTTATCTTATACAATCATCAAAACGGAATGATGATTTTTCTTGTAGGTACACCATGCCAAGCTAACGTGGGAAGAGAACCACCGCCCCCACTTTGAAAAAACGGAAAGGGGCATCATCTTCTTCAGGCCCCACTTCAGAAATTTGACACCCATTCCTCCAATTTTCACCAGGCAATTAGGAGGAATTGTTCCAGATTCTACGGGCCTGATCGTGTGATTCGTAACAAGTAATAAATATTTATAATAAAGATCAAACCTAGACTAACTATTATCATGACGAAAAGGCAAGCGTACCTATCGAACAATAGTATAGTAATGGCAAGACCGGGATATCGTACCCAAGGGAACCAAAAGTACTAGTAATAACTATCTTTTTATTATCTAGCCTAAGAATAAAAGGGTTTGTTTTAATTAACTAATTATTTAAACTAAGAATGCACAGAGAAAAGAATTGGGGAATTACTTTTGGGAATATCAATTGACTTGAGACAATACCTAAGGAAAAATTCACCTAGACTTTACTTGTTATTCTGGCTACTACTCGGACGATTTATTCATTCAACTTGTTCTGTAGAGATCCCTAAGTTATGTTATTATCCCTATTCAAGACAAATAACGTCTAATCCCTAGATTGAATAACCAAGACTTTTCTCTAATTGACTCGATCTATGGATCCCCTTATTAGGTTTCACCCTAATTCGAAAAAATCTTGTCACCCTATTTTTAGGCGCAATCAACTTCGCTTAATTATGCCAAATGTATTGTTAGACAGGGTCCATTCCTCCTCTAAATAAGAGTATTTCTTGAATCAGTATCCTGGGATATCAAAACAAGAATTGAGTACACATAATTAAGAACAAGTTAAATATTTATCATACGATTTAGAAAATAATAACAAGATTTGTCTTAGATTTCATTCCCCTTAAGTATTTAGGGGATTTAGTTCATAACTAAATAAGAAAACATCTCAGAAGAATAAAGAATACAAAACATAAAGAAAACCCAAAACTCCTGAAGGGGAATTGAGGAGAGATCTTCAGTCTTGATGATGAATCTGGCTTCTGAGATGGATTAATCGGCTTCCTTGGGGTAATTCCTTACCCCCCTTCTTCGTCTTCCCTTTTTTCCTCCTCTAGTGCGTATTTATAGGCTTTGGAATGCCTAGAAACCCTCCAAAGTGGCCTTTTACGAATTGGACTTAACTTGGGCTCAGCAGGGACACGCCCGTGTGACACGGCCGTGTGACGTGATTGCCAGGCCGTGTTAGATTCGTTAAATTGCACACGGTCGTGTGGGTCAATGGCTAGGCTGTGTGAATCGTGAAAGCCATGGTCGACACCCTCGAAAGACACAGGCGTGTGAGCTACCCGTGTGGCAAGGCTTAGGCCGTGTCATCTTCTCGATTTGGTCTGTTTTGTCCCTTTTTGGCTCCTTTTGACTCTTGGTGCTCTCCTGAGTACAAAACATGAAATTAAAGCATTAAGAGCATTGAATTCACCAATTCTAATGAGAAATCATCTATAAAATGCATTGAACATGGGGTAAAAATAAGTATAATTTACGGTTTATCAAATACCCCCACACTTAAGCATTTGCTTGTCCTCAAGCAAAATTCTCAAATCATAATCAAAATAAATCCTTCTCAACTTATAATTTCTATCAATAATATCTCAAATTAATCCATAGGTAATCATACATTGAGAATTTAACTAAAAGAACATAAAAGTTTCAATCATTCCAAGTTGAGCATTTTATCCCGAAAATATAGGTGTCTTCCCTCATCTAAGTAATTACCTTTAATTCAGAATATCACAGAGTTTTACATCCTCATTAAAGATTCACTCAAATCACTCGAGGTGTTTGAAGGACAATAAAGGAAGCACTCAATAGTCAATAATGATAAGTCATTACCATAGGCTTGCATGAAAATCAAATCTCCACCACTTTAATTTTAGGATGATACATCAATCAAAAGGTCTTTAGAGGGTTGTAATGAGGCTTAGTTAGGGGGTGCAATTACAACCTGAAAGAAAGGGTTAGAATCGAGATTGAATTGAAAAGTTGCCTAACTAGAAAAAGAGCTAATCTTCACTTGCGTACAACAGAGCTTCTCTCAGAATATGAAATTACAGATATGCATACATAGTTGTGTTTTTCTTTAAGAACAAGTTAAATAATATAGACTAAATATCAAGAATAAAACATAGCTAGGCAATCCATTCAACTCAAATCTCGACAAAAATAGAGATTAATTTAGGGGATTTCAACAATAATGGGTTAAAGGTTAATATTAAAGGTAATACAAGAATTGGTTTGTTGGGCTCAAGAGGGTTTACTAGGGGTTAATCGTGGAGGTAGGCTTTGCATGGCATGAGTGGGTTAATCCTAAGTGCCTTAATCATTTTGATATATCAAATCAAATGGTGTGGTATCGACATGCATAATCAAGCAAGTTCTAGAATAACAGTTCAATACTGACGCACTCAAAGCAATAATAAAAGTGTGCATGAAAGGATGAATAGATGCTCAAAAGGCTAAAAAATCTCACAAAAAATTATGGCTTTGTGATGTTTAGAGTCGTGAATTCTAATCCAAAGTAATACCTAGACTTGGGGAAACAACCTATAATTTAATTTCTTAAAAATCAACTTATCATGCTTGATTCTCTAATGTCTTAAAATTTAAATAATCAATGCATAAATCCCTATGTTTTAATTCAAGATATATCACTCAAAATCATAAATCAATTAAAATTTATCCTAAATATGATATGCGAGTTTTTCATGAGAACAAGGTGATTATTCAGGGATCTTTTTCTGATAGTGAAATAAATACCCCCACACTTGAGATGTACATTGCCCTCAATGTACAATGATAGATGTTAGAGAATAAAAATAAGATAGGGGGAGAAGTGAAACTTCTTGTATGATGAATTCCTCGAACATAGAGTTTTAGAGAGTGATCGGTTTGAAAGTGGAGGAGGACACTCCGGCAGTCGTAGAGGTTTATCAGGCCATAAGTCCTGCGCCAAAAGAATATTATATCTAGTGGTAGTTATGGTCGTGGTCGAGCAGGACATGGCAGTCGTGGAGAACCTTCCCCGGTGGAGTTGTAGTTCCTATGTGATGATAAGCTTAGGAGTTCTATATAACTATGATAAAATCAGGAACTTTTTAGGAGATATTAGGAAGTATAAGGATTCGAAAAGAAATAACCGAAATAAAGAATAAAAATAAAACTCTAAAACATAATAAAAATAATAGAAATAGTTTCAATAATAAGTAAAAATAGAAAATAATAAATAAATTTTTTTAAACATCTTCATCGCTAGATGGTTCACGAGGCGGGATTGGCGATGAGATGGGAAGGTGCTGACAACTCTGCTGTAGAGTAGCTTCAATGTTGTCAAATTGTTGAAAACAGTGAAGCTCGAATCCGGTGAGGTGCTCAGATATGTTAGCATATGAAGCTGCCACATAAACTGGACGAGAGGGTAGTGGTAGCTGAGAATAGGGATCAAGGAGTGGAGAAGGGGAGATTTTGGCTAGGGCTATTGAAAGGAAGAAGAAATGAACAGTGATTTGCTTATATAGCGGAGGGCCACACGGCCTAGGGCCACGCCCGTGTACTTATAAGGGTGAGCCCGTGTGTTTCGAATTTTGCAAATTTAGGTCGTGCTTGGCTATTCTTCCACGCCCGTGTGTCTTGGGCGTGTGTGGTACACGGCCATATCTCACGGTCGTGCCTAGCATTGTTCTCTTCTCTCCCGCCCATGTTAAGGTACCACGCCTATGTATTGTTATCCACGGCTTAATGGCACAGGCGTGAGAAACAGAATCGAGCCTTGTCCCTGGCATGCCCGTGGGGATTTATCTCATCCTGTGTTTTGGGGAAATCATTTACCCTATTTTCGCACGGTTGTATCGCACGACCGTGTTTCCCTCCATGTTGAGCACACAGCCTTAAGCACGGCCGTGTTACCGACCGTGTGGTGCTGGGAACCTGTGCTTCAAATACTCTGTTAGTGACCTAAATGTTTAAAACTTGAATTTAAAATAATTTAAAATGGTTAGTACTCGGGTTGCCTCCTGAGAAGCGCTTGTTTATAGTCTAAGCTCGACTGTTACCTTGTTAGTATACTCAGGGCGGTTTGTGGAGTCGTAGCTCCTTTCCATCGACTTTAAAATCCTCACCATTATAAAGTTTGAGACGTTGTCCGTTTACTTTGAAAGTACCATATGATGGGTGACTTACCTCTATCATGCCATATGGATGAACAGATTGAATTACGAAGGGTCCTGACCATCGTGATTTTAGTTTCCCAGGAAACAATTTGAGTCTTGAGTTGTATAGTAAGACAAGATCTCTAACTACAAATTTTTTCCATTGCTTTAAATGAACGTCATGGCACCACTTTGTTGCTTCCTTGTATAGGCGTGAATTTTCGTATGCATTGGCTCACCATTCATCTAGCTTGTTTAGCTGCATCAACCTATTTTTTCCTGCAAGTTCAGAATCAAGGTTTAGAAATTTAATAGCCCAAAAAGCTTTATGCTCTAGTTCAAATGGGAGATGATAACTTTTGCCATAAGCAAGTTTGTAAGGTGATGTCCCTATAGGATTCTTAAAAGCGGTTCTGTAAGCCCATAAGGCATTGTCTCTTTTTGTTGCCCAGTCTTTTCTGCTTGATTCTACCGCTTTTTCGGGGATTCGTTTGAGTTCTCGGTTTGCTACTTTAGCTTGTCCATTAGTTTGAGGATGGTATGGGGTGGCCGTTCTGTAAGAGCCCAAAATTGGGTCTAGCTGGAACAGAGGTTTCGGGACCACAAAATCTGAGATAAAAATAATTATTTTATGATTATTTTGAGGTCTATGATATGATTGCATGATTGTGTGAAAATTTCGTGAAGAAATTCTATGCATAAAGTGCTCAATTTGAAGTTAGGGACTAAATTGAATAAGTTGCAAAACTTGCATTCTAGAAGTTTCTAGTATGAAATTGCTTTGAAATATTAATTAGGAGGTCTTAAATAGCAATTTTACCAATTTCTAAGTGATGGAAAAAAATTGGACATGGATGGAATTTTTGAAAGTTTTGTAAGGAAGGGCATTTTGGTCATTTGGTAATTAAAAGAAATAAAAAGGGAAAATAAAGCCAAAATTTACTCATCTTTTTCATGGAGGCCGAAATTAGCATGGGGGAAACCATGGCTAGGGTTTTCAAGCTTTCCAAGCTCAATAGTAAGTCCGTTCTAACCCCGTTTTTCAAGTTTTTTTACATTTTTGGAATCCCGGTAATTTGATTAAGCTTATTCTAGCAATAATTTAAGCTAGGGTTCATATTTGGAAAAATACCCATAGGAGAAATGTGTTTATTTTGATGTTTTATGATAGAATATGAGGTTTTAAATTATGTTAGACAACTTGTGCTACTCGGTTTTGAGTGAAAACGAGTAAAAGGACTTAATCGGTAAAAATACCTAATAGTCATAAGTATATGTTAGAATGAGAATTTGATGTTGCCATAGAAGGGAAAAGTGATCAGCATGTCATAAAACATAAGAATAAGGGATGAAGTTTAATTCCCGAGCCTAGGGGCAAAAGTGTAAATATGCAAAAGTTTAGGGGCAAAATTGTAATTTTTCCAAATTTTGAGTTAAGGACTGTTTTGAATAGTACATTAATTAAATAAGTAAAATATGATGTTTTAGATCCGAAAAATGAGATTTGAACCTAGAATGAGAGAAAAATCAAAAATTGGGAAAGTTGGTAAAATTATCGTTTTAGTATCGAGGTAAGTTCATATGTATAATAAGCATTAATTTATGCATGTTTCAATGTAAAATTGATATATTTATTATAATTTTTGAGGTGTTGAAAGTATGTAAGTTGGTATGATAATAATACTGACAATAATCTTTGTAATTTATATTTGAAAGTTAAATTTAGTGAATTAATTGAATTATGTTAAATTAAATGATTATGGTGCCAAGTTTATGAATTGATTTAAAATATGTCTATGGAACATGAAGTGCATTGAATTATCATACATAAATGTGATTTCTATGATTATGGATATTATGGGAAATTGTAAGTTCATATGATTTTTAATAAGGCAATGTGTAATTTAATGTTATTGCCTTGATATTAAATGAGATGTAAGTTTATATGTAAGTAATACATCAATATTACTTGTATTATGATATTTTATAATAATATTGGAAATATGTTTGTGGATAATTACTTGATTGGTGACATTGTTGGAAAAGAGAGAGAAACCCCGGTTGAACCTTCGGAAAGATTATGATGTACAAGAGAGCTACAAGACATTATGACGTAGCTAGGTCGCATGGGTGATACTATGTGTACACCATGTAGACAAGAGAGCTACGGGATATATGTAGCTAGGTCGCATGCATGGCTCCAGGTGAAGGACACCATGTAGACAAGAGAGCTACGGGATAAATTGGCTAGGTCACATGGGTGGTACTGAGTGTTCACCATGTGTAAAAGAGAGCCGAACTCTATGATGGGTGGAGCTATGTGCTGAAACCACCAAGTATCGAGGATTGATCCAAAGTGTTCAACGGGAGACTCTCTATGTATTGCTTTGTGAGTTTTGTGATGAATAAGTGCATGAACTTGGTTATGTGAATGATGTGTTCATTAAGTGACCAGGATGTGGTAAGGTTATAAACAAGTAAGTTATACATGAGGATGATTTTATGGTGACCTTGTGATCATGGGCCTATACTTGTGATGTATGAAATGTGGTGAAAATGATTTGTGATATGTATGTTAAAATGAGGTTAATACAAAGAAAGTGTGAAAAAGTGAATTAGCAATAAAACTATTTTGGACAGTAGCAGTGACGTGATTTTGAAAAATCACCAAAAATAGTATAAATTGAATCAGAGATTGAATGAGATATTAAATTAAATTTTAATGAGTCTATTTTCATATAAAATAAACAGAGCAAGAAAAGGTTTTCTATATTTTGATTTATTTATGTTTTTTGTGGGATTGGTTCATAATGATTACGTGATCCCCTATTCTGACTTTGGAAAATCACAAAAATTTGGATAAAAATAATTAGAGGCTTAAATTTATATTTTTAAAATCCCTAATGAGTCTATTTTCAATATAAATCAACAAGAACATTATTCGATTTCTTTATTGTAAGATAATTAATTTTTAGTGAAGAGAGGTCAGAACTATCAGAATGTGAAACAGGGGAAATTTTAATGAATAAACTGTACTAATTGGCTAAACCAAAAATTGTGAAAATTTTATGGTGCAAAGATATGAGAGTCTAGTTTCAGGGTAAATTTACGGATCTTAATTTGGAGCTCTTTAGCTCGAATTATAAATAAGTAAGTGACTATGACTCGTGTGGATAGTTTGATGTGAGCATTTATTAGTAAATTGTGAAATCGTACTTACAAGAATGCTATATACATTAAGGATGTGGAATGGAGAGGAGGAGGAGGAAAATAAATATATGTGGAATACATGGAAACTATGGTATATGAAATATTGATATAATGAAATAAATGATATGTGTTTATAAGAAAACAGAAAGAGAATGATATGTATCCTGACATGTATATATATATGACTAATCTCAATGTAATGCTTGTAGGGTATGGAGTTGAATTAAAATGTTTTAGGCAAACATGTTATTTGCGCATCTGAATTGTGGTATTTTATAAAGATATGATCTAATTTTAAATATGAATGCTTGATGATTAAGCTGAAGATGTTTGGTAAGATAATTATCTTGGTATAAATGTATAAGTGGTACTATAATAAATAAGGTAAAATGAGTATGAGAGACACATGTATGATGATATACAAATGCTATGTTTTTGGTTTAATTGAGAATATTTAATCATTAAATGAATACCATGTTATATGCTTTTGATTTTGTATTAGTGTGTAAGAGATTAAGGTTGACCAAAGCTTGGAAAATAGCCTAGGTATATTCCACACAGGCAGAGACACGACCATGTGTCTCAGCCGTGTATGGAACATGACTTTGGGACACGGGCGTGTGGAGTCTTAAAGCATGAAATTTTCAAGATTTTTGTAAGTTCTCGGTTTAGTCCCGAGCCCTTTCTAAAGTATGTTTTGGGCTTCGTAGACTCAAATAAGGGACTATGTGTAAGTGAATGAATGTTTTGAAATATGAATGAAATTTTATGGCTCGTATTTTAGTTTAATGTTTGTATGTTTGTCCGATAATGCCTCGTACCTTATCCCAGCCTCGGGTACCGGTAAGGGGTGTTACACGTTCTGTGATGAACTCCGTATTTCTTAAGGGTTTTTTCAAATTGGGTATTACAAAAATTAGTGCCCCTGTCGCTGATAATTGCTCTAGGTGTTTCAAACTCAAAAAGAGTTTTTTAAGGAAACGTACTACCACTCTAGCATCATTAGCAGGTAGAGCTTGAGCTTCTACCCATTTGGACATGTAGTCAACTGCTACTAAGATATATTTATTTTCAAATGAATTGGGGAATGGGCCCATGAAATTGATACCCCATACGTCAAATATTTCACAATAAAGCATATAGTTTTGAGGCATTTCATCACGTTTAGATATGTTACCTATCCGTTGGCATTTGTCACATAAAGTAACATACTTGATAGCGTCTTTGAATAACGAAGGCTAATAAAAACCTGATTCAAGTATTTTGTGTGCGGTCTTTGTTCTACTATAGTGTCCTCCGGTTGGCCCTGAGTGGCAGTGTTCCAATATTTTTTATATTTCTGATCCTGTAACACATCTTCTGATGACTTGATCTACACATCTGTGAAACAGAAATGGATCGTCCCAAAAGTAGTTTTTTACATCATTAAAGAATCGCTTCTTTCGCTAGTGTGTTAACCTTTTTGGGATAATGTTAGCAGCCAAAACATTTGCGATGTCTGCAAACAAAGGTACGTCGGAGTTAGATATAGCGAAAAATTGTTCTTCAGGGAACGAATCATTTTTTTCCACGTCATCTAGTTCTTTGGTATTGGTTTTCTCGAGCCTGGACAGATGATCAGCCGCTAGATTTTCAGCTCCTTTCTTGTCCTAAATTTCCAAGTCAAATTCCTGCAAAAGGAGAATCCATCGGATGAGTCGAGGTTTTGCATCGGTTTTAATTAAAAGATAGCGAAGGGCGGAATGGTCAGTGTAAACAACAACTTTAGACAATATGAGATATGATCGAAATTTATCAAAAGAAAAAACCACTGCTAGCAACTTTTTTTCCATAGTAGTATAGTTTTCTTGTGCAGCCGTTAAGGTTTTGCTGGCGTAATAGATAGGTTGAAAATGCTCGTCTCTTTGCTGTCCCAGTACTGCACCTACTGCAAAATCACTCACATTACACATTAGTTCAAATGGCAAGTTCCAATCAGGTGCAATTATAATTGGAGCATTAATTAATTTATCTTTTAAAGTATTAAATGCTTCTAAACATTCCTGATCGAAGTTAAAAGGTATATCTTTTTCTAGCAATTTAGTTAAAGGCTTAGCTATTTTAGAAAAATCCTTAATGAATCTTCTATAAAAACCAGCATGTCCTAAAAAGCTTCTAATAGTCTTAACTGAACTAGGAGGTGGTAATTTCTCGATTGTTTCTACTTTAGATTTATCCACCTCAATCCCTTTACTAGAAATTTTATGCCTTAGTACAATACCTTCTTGAACCATGAGGTGACATTTCTCCCAATTAAGCACAAGGTTTGTTTCTTCACATCTTATTAAAACTCGTTTTAAATTTTTAAGGCAGAGATGGAAGGAGTTACCAAATACCGAAAAATCATCCATGAAGACTTCCATGATATCTTCCACGAGTTCGTCGAATATAGTTATCATACAGCGCTGAAAAGTAGCAGGGGCATTACATAATCCAAAAGGCATTCTACGATAAGCGAACGTACCATATGGGCATGTGGATTGTAACACCCCGTACCCGAGACTGTTGCCGGAGTCGGACACGAGGGGTTAACGGGCTTAATCCACTTACTTTCACAGTCCATTTTAAAAATTTCCAGGCAGTTGGCTAACTGCATCACTGTCACCTTAAAAATCATATCTTGAGTTCCAAAACTTGAAAATCAGTTTCGTAATTTTTCCCTGAAACTAGACTCATATGTCCATCTACAGAGTTTTTTCTAGAATTTTTGGTCGGGCCAATTAGTACAGTTTACTAGTTAAAGTCTCCCATGTTACAGGGTTCGACTACACTGACCTTCTTGCATTGCGACTTATATAACTCCTTGTACAGGGCTTCAATACTTATGCCATTTGTTTCTAATGAAACTAGACTCAAAAAGGAATCTATACATATATAGTATGACTTCTAATTGTCTCTGGTTAATTTATAGAGAATTTCCAAAGTCAGATCATGGGATCCAGAAACCGTTCTGGCCCTGTCTCACGAAAACTTTAACATCTCATAATATACTGCTCATATGAATGTTTCATTACTTTCCTATGAAAATAGATTCATCAAGGTTCAATTAAATAATTTATTCACTATTAAATTCCATTCCTACTATTTTTAGTGATTTTTCACATCCACATCACTGCTGCTGCCAGCATCTATTTTTAAGGTAAACTTTACCTATTTCATGATCCTCCATGGATCAACTAGAGTTTGTCATACATATACCAAAAGTGATCATGAATAACCATTCCCATGGCTAACCGTTACCAACATTTCCATACCTCTCGACGGACAACATACAAAACGATTATAATGCTATGATCAAAGTATATTTAAGCCATTTTCGCATGGCTATCCAAATTTACACAAAACCGAAAGGTACATGACCTACAACAAAAGGGTAGTCCTATACATGCCATTTCAAAGTTCAACCAAAAATATACCAAAAGGAGCTTTGATAGTGTGGGCGACTTCGACTTCAAAAATCCCGAGTCCGATAGTTGAAGAACCAAAATCTATAATACAAAGAATTAAATAAACGGAGTAAGCATTAAATGCTTAGTAAGTTTTGAGCAAAGAGTTTAAGCACAACTGAAGTATAGCATTCATATAACTAAACGGATAATTCCATATATACATATTCTCAAATCATTCCTACTTCACATTCCAACCCCTATATTCATACATAAGGGATCATCTTAGCCAAATACGGAAGCTCATTACTCGATTGGCGAATATTATTCGAAGGGAATCAACTATTCCAATGCACATACGAAACATACCTCATTGTTGGGATTTTACAAGCGTATTAACTGAAATTTTTACAGCAAGATCACTCATTCCCGAATCACGTACCTTCAGAATTCAACCGGATATAGCTACTCGTTCAAATGCCTTCGGGACATAGCTCGGTTATAGTAACTCGCACAAATGCCTTCGGGACTTAACCCGGATTAATAACTCGCACCAATGCCTTCAGGCTTAGCCCGGAATTAGTAACTCGCACAAATGTCTTCAGATCTTAGTCCGGATTTAGTAACTCGCACCAATGCCTTCGGGCTTACCCCGGAATTAGTAACTCGCACAAATGCCTTCGGATCTTAGTCCAGATATAGTCACTTAGCACAAAGCCTTCGGGACTTAGCCCGGACATCATTCGAATAACCATGCACATTTATCAATAAATCATGACACATCCGTATTTCATTTTCATTACCAACGCTCAAACACAAGACACTTATCACACTTGCAATTTCGGCTCAATAGCCACATACAAAGAGCATGATTTTGATTTGCTTAAAACATGATCTAATCAATTCATAATCTAAGTTCCATTACTCGAAAACTTACCTCGGATGTGGTCGAACGATTTCGGTGGCTATTCGATAACTTTTTCCCTTCCCTTATCCAACTGTGGTCCTCTAAGCTCTTGAGCTAATTCAAACAAATTTAACTTATTAAAGTCTCATTATGCTAGCTTATGGCCGAATATGACAAGGAGTTTAATAGGTCATATGGCCACCCTTTAGCTCAAATACACAATGGTCATGCGCATTTTTAATCACATTAAGCAATTTAACACAATCCATTTGAACATCAAAAGAGGACCTCAAGGTACTTAGCCCATATATACATTAGGCATTAGAGTCACATATATATGGAATCATTAATCAAACTCAACATTTTAGCCCACACTCTCTTTTAGCTGATTATCTAAGCCAAGATAAAAGCATCAATATGCTTGCCTCTAACCGAACACATACAACACAAATCTATTTCATGTGGCCGAATATACATGTCTAGGTTGAGGCCGATTGCAACACTTAATACATTCTACAAGTATGGTCACTTGTATTGACTAAACACCATTTTGTTTCAAGTTCAAAACTTGGCTAATACACATATATACACTATTAAAGCATCCTCTCCCTTTCCATCAATTCAACACATGCATTACTCATTAATATACAAAATTATATTCGGCCTTGGCACACAACTTGCTAGCCGATTCTTCTCCATCTAGCAACTAATGCACATATGTGCTCATTTGTTAGACTCTACTTCATCTAACAACAACCATATTTCCCTTCTACTTCCTACCGTGGCCGAATGCATCACAACACCATACCATTTCAATTTTGGTCATGGTTAAACAAAGAACTTAATGTCTCACTCAAAAATGCTAAAAAGAAGATTCAAGAGTCATCAATCCACCATCACATGCACCATCACAAAGCTTCACTTTTAGCATGCAAATGACATCAACACAATCCACCTTAGCCGAATGTCATCTCGATGACATAGTAAAGATTTGAACCATGGGCTAGTTAGAAATCAAACCAACAACTAAAAACATGCATGAATCTCATGGACAACATCAAACATACCTTAGTCTAGCAAACCACCATAGCCGATTTTCTCAAGATCTTCTCCTTCCTTTCTTTCCTCTATTCGGCCAAAGATGTTCAAGAATGAACACTTTTTTTTTTGTTTTCTTTCCTTCAACTCACGGCAATGGGGGGGGGGAACAATCACACACATTGCCCATGCTCTTTATTTTATTATTCCTTACATAATGCATTAACCCAACATGTTTATGACATGTTTTTAGCCATAACATTTTGTCCACCCATGCTCATGGCCGGCCACTACTAATTAGGGGGGAAAATTGACATGCAAGTCCTCCCTTTTGATTACATGCACTATTAGATCCTTTTAGATTAACCTATCACATTTCAAAAGTGTCACACATAAGTCCTATTGACTAATTTCACATGCAATTTACTAAATCGAAGCTTAAAAAATTTTCGTACATTCATATTCACATATTTTAGACAATAAACATCACATTCAAATAATTTGGTGACTCGGTTTAGCGGTCCCGAAACTGCTTTTCGACTAGGGTCACTTTAGGGCTGTCACATGGATGTCATCTTTTCTTGATCTTCAGGTGCTATTGGGATTTGAAAGTAACCAGAGAGTCCGTCTAGGAAGCATGAATACATGTGTCCGGATAATCTTTCTAACATTTGGTCAATGAATGGCAAGGGAAGTGATCTTTTCTTGTGGCGTCATTTAGTTTCCTGTAGTCTATGCAAACTCTCCATCCTGTAACTGTTCTTGTTGGGATTAGCTCATTCTTCTCGTTGGTCACAACCATCATGCCCCATTTCTTGGGGACAACCTGTACTGGACTTACCCAAGAACTGTTAGGAATATGATAAATAATTCCAGCATCTAGAAGTTTAATTACCTCGACTTTTACAACTTTCTTCATGTTTGGGTTTAGACGTCTTTGAGCTTGCACACATGGTTTGTATTCATCTTCCATTAAAATTTTGTGGGTGCAAAAAGAAGGACTGATTCCTTTAATGTCAGAAATTTCCATGCTATGGCCTTCTTATGTTCTTTTAATACTTGGATTAATTCCTCTTTCTCCTTGGGTTGCAAATTAGAAGCAATAATAACTAGTAATGTAGAATTATTTCCAAGGAATGCATATTCTAAATGGTTTGGTAATTGTTTAAGTTCCAGTTTGGGAGGCTCCTCAATCGAGGGTTTTTGCTTAAGTTCATCGTTGATCTTAATACCCTCATATTCTACTTGTCTTGACGGATGGTTGTTAGGTTCCGCACCTATCTCCTCGTCTTGAGCTGGACATGGTTCTTTGTCTCCTCTTGTATAATTTCCTGAAAAGAGTCTTGAGTAATATGATCAATAGAGTCAATGAAATAACATGAATCATCTTGTTCCCTAGAGAATCTCATAGCATCATAAATTTTAAAGATTATTTCCTCAACACCTACTCTAAGTACCAATTTACTGTCACCCACGTCAATCATGGCTCTAGCAGTGGCTAGGAATGGGCGCCCTAAAATTAAGGGTACTTCCACATCTTCATCCATGTCAAGCACAACAAAATCAACAAGGAATATAAATTTATCTACTTTTACGAGTACGTCTTCTATAATACCCTTGGGATATTTAACAAATCTATTGACTAATTGAATACTCATCCTAGTGGGTTTAGGTTCCCTAAAACCAAGCTGTTTGAACATTTTATAGGGCATCAAATTAATACTAGCGCCTAAATCAGCTAGTGCTTTTTCAATATTCAGATTACCAATTAAGCAAGGGATAGTAAAACTTCCTGGATCTTTTAGTTTGGTTGGGAGCTTATTTTAGAGTATGGCGGAGCACTCTTCTTTGAGTTTTACTATAGATAAGTCCTCAAACTTCCTTTTATTTGTTAAAAGCTCCTTCAAAAATTTTGCATATGTAGGCATCTACGAGATAGCTTGAACAAAAGGTAAGTTGATATGTAATTGCTTAAAAGGTTCAAGAAACTTACCGAATTGTGCATCAATGCGATATTTTTTTAATTTTGCTGGATATGGAATCGGTAATGAATATTCCTCCAGTACTGGTCTATCACTATTTTCGGGTTTTTCTTCCCTCCTTTTGCTTTCCACGGCTTCTTGTGTTAACTTTTTTTCAGATTCCGCTAACACTTTCCCACTCCTTAGTATAACTGCTTTGACATGCTCTCTGGATTTGGTATTACTAAATAAATTTCCTGGTGGTCTTTCCGAGATTAGTTTAGAAAGCTGGCTTATCTGAGTTTCTAGTCCTTGGGTCGATGCTTGTTGATTCTTAAGTGCTGTCTCGGTATTTTGGAAACGGGTTTCTGACATTGATATAAATTTTGAGTGCATCTCCTCAAGGTTTGATTTCTTCTCTTGTTGATAAGGTGGCTGTTGAAAACCCTGAGGATTTTGTGGCTTTTGATTTCCTTGACCACCCCAGGAGAAATTTGGGTGGTTCCTCCAACCTGCATTATAAGTATTACTGTATGGGTTATTTTGAGATATAAAGTCATTATTACCCATATAGTTGACTTGTTCCTCTTCAGTTGTGGGATTGAAGGATTGATACTCTGTATACACGCCTCCTCCGCTTGAGTCACACTTCATTACTGGATGTACCTGCGTAGAACCAAGAAAACTATTAGTCTTTTTATTGAGAAGTTCTACCTGATTTGACAGCATAGTAATTGAATCGATGTTATAAATATCGGCTGTTTTTGTTGGCTTAGTTCTCATAACTTGCCACTGATAGTTATTCAGTGACATCTCCTCTATAAATTCATAGGCATCTTCTGGTGTTTTATTGTTGATGGTTCCGCCAACAGCTGCGTCAACCATTTGCCAAGTCGAGGGATTCAGGCCATTGTGGAATGTTTGTAC
Source organism: Gossypium arboreum (assembly GCF_025698485.1). NCBI lineage: Eukaryota > Viridiplantae > Streptophyta > Magnoliopsida > Malvales > Malvaceae > Gossypium > Gossypium arboreum. The sequence goes on from NC_069076.1 coordinate 42,104,783, forward strand.
TTGAAGCCAAAGTGGTAACCCATGGTGAGGGCACCTTCTTAGTAAGTCCTTGTATCTCTCATATGTATCGTAAAGTGTTTCTAAATCCATCTGCACAAAAGAAGAGATATCATTACGTAATTTAGCCGTTTTAGCCGGCGGAAAATATTTTAGTAAAAATTTCTCGGCCATTTGTTCCCAAGTAGTGATGGACCCTCGTGGTAATGAGTTCAACCACTGTTTAGCTTTGTTTCTCAATGAAAATGGAAATAACTGAAGATGAATGGCATCATCAGAAACGCTATTGATTTTGAATGTATCGCAAAATTCCTGGAAATTTGCTAAGTGAGCGTTGGGATCTTCATCCTGCAAACCATCAAACTGAACAAACTGCTGTATCATCTGAATAGTGTTAGGTTTTAATTCAAAAGTATTTGCAGCTATAGCAGGTCTAACTATGCTAGATTCAGTTCCTGTTAAAGAAGGTTTAGCATAATCATATATAGTACGTGGAGCAGGATTTTGATTAGCAGCAATTGCAGGAGGTAGCTGATTGCCTTGGTTTTCAGCCATCTCGTTAGTTGGGGTTTGAGTATCGTCTTCTCACTCGTTCTCCGTGTATCGTAAGCTACACCTTATTTCTCTTTGATTTTTACGATCTGTACGATCGATTTCTACATCAAAAAGTAATAGTAAAGACGTGTTTCTTCTAGTCATAAACTATAAAAACCCCCAATAGAAAGAATAAGTAAATTAATAGATAATAAAAATAAAAAGAAAATTAAATTGCAAGAAAATTAAATGGCTAAAGTAATAAAAATTTAGCGTTTCTAATATTTTAGTTCCCCGACAACGACGCCAGAAACTTGATCACGTGATTCGTAACAAGTAATAAATATTTATAATGAAGATCAAACCTAGACTAACTATTATCATGACGAAAAGGCAAGCGCACCTATCGAACAATAGTATAGTAATGGCAAGACCGAGATATCGTACCCAAGGGAACCAAAAGTACTAGTAATAACTATCTTTTTATTATTTAGCCTAAGAATAAAAGGGTTTGTTTTAATTAACTAATTATTTAAGCTAAGAACGCATAGAGAAAAGAATTGGGGAACAATACCTAAGGAAAAATCCACCTAGACTTTACTTGTTATTCTGGCTCTGAATCGGACAATTATTCATTCAACTTGTTCCGTAGAGATTCCTAAGTTATGTTATTATCCCTATTCAAGACTAACAACGTCTAATCCCTAGATTGAATAACCGAGACATTTCTCTAATTAACACTCTAGGGTTGCATTAACTCGATCTATGGATCCCCTTATTAGGTTTCACCCTAATTCGGCAAAATCTTGTCACTCTATTTCTAGGCGCGCAATCAACTCCGCTTAATTATGGCAAATGTACTCTTAGACAGGGTCTATTCCTCCTCTGAATAAGAGTATGTCTTGAATCAGTATCCTGGGATATCAAAACAAGAGTTAAGTACACATAATTAAGAACAAGTTAAATATTTATCAAATGATTCAGAAAACAATAACAAGATTCGTCTTAGGTTTCATTCCCCTTAGGTATTTAGGGGATTTAGTTCATAACTAAATAAGAAAACATCTCAGAAGAATAAAGAATACAAAACATTAAGGAAACCCAAAACTCCTGAAGGAGAATTTGCAATATCCTGATTTAGGGCCTAATTGGAATAGTGGTTTCGTGACCACAAATCTGAGTTAGAAATAATTATTTTATAATTACTTTTAGGTTTATGATATGATTTCATGATTGAGTGAAAATTTCGTGACGAAATTCTATGCATAAAGTGCTTAAGTTGAGATTAGGGACTAAATCGAATAATTTACAAAACTTGTATTCTAGAAGTTTTTAGTATGAAATTGCTTTGGAATATTAATGAGGAGGTCTTAAATAGCAATTTGACCAATTTCTAAAATTTTGGAAAAAAATGGGCTTGTACATAAAAATTTTCAAAGAAAGGTATTAAGGATATTTCAGTCATTTTGTAATTAAAATTAATTAAATGGGAAAATAAGGCCAAAATGTGTTCATCTTCTCCATGCCTTGGCTGAATCTTACCTCTCTCCATAGCTAGGGTTTCTTCAACTTCCAAGCTTCATAGTAACTGATTTCAAGCCCCGTTTTTAATGATTTTTATGTTTTTGAAATCCCAGTAGCTCGAATTAACTTATGCCAGCAATAATTCAACCTAGGGTTCATATTTGGTAAAATACCCATAGGTGAAATTTGTGTATTTTGGTGTTTCATGATAGAATATGAGGTTTTAAATTATGTTGGACAACTTGTGCTACTCAGTTTTAAGTGAAAACAAGAAAAAGAGCTTAATCAGTAAAAATACCTAATAGTCATAAGTACATGTTAGAGTGTGAATTTGATATTGCAATAGAAGGGAAAAATGATCAGCATGTCATAAAACATAAGAAAATAGGATGAGGTTTAATTTACGAGCCTTGGGGCAAAGTGCAAATATGTGAAAATTTAGGGGTAAAATGGTAATTTTGCCAAAGTTCGTACTAAGGGCTGTTTTGATGAATGTATGTATTAAATAAAATTAATTTGGAATTATAGATCAAGAGAAACGAGATTTTTGTCGCGATCAAGGGAAAAACAAAGTTTATGAGGAATAAGCTCGATTGCTAATATTTTGTATTGAGGTAAGTTCATGTGTAAATAAGGTAACATAATTTTTATTTTAAGTGATTTAATGATATTTGTATGATATGATATTTATTATCATGAAATATTGTGCTTTGTGAATTATTATTTGGTAATACGCAAATTATGTGAATAATTTAATAAGTATGAGATATTAGCAAATATCGATTTCTATATTCCGAAGAAGGCGATCAAAATGTGTAATTGAAAAGAATCCCGTTTGAACCTTGGGAATAGATTAGGGTACAAGTGACATGTCACTAGGATGGTTGAGTTCCGAACTCGTTGAGTTCAGTCCGAGTTCGTGAGATGTAACTGGGCATCCGAGCTCGCTCAGTTAAGTCCGAGTTCACTTATGGATGCGAACGCCCGAGCTCGTTGAGTTGAGTCCGAGTTCGTTTTTCGGTGGGTTACATGGTAGCTTGTCTACATAGATTTCAAAAGCCATTGAGCTTGTTTAGCTATGAGTATAGCACTTATGTGCACGTTATCCGTGTATCCGAAATCATATTCCAATGCGTTCAACGGGAGATCTCTAATAGAATAAGGAGAATGCCTAATACGAAGGTGACATGTTGGTAAGTGTGATGAATAAGAAAATTTGACAGGTATGTGTTTAAACCCTCGGGTTGAAAACTTAGTATGATGAAATTGTAGTAAGATATTAAATGCAAATGTAACATGAATGTCTTGGTGATGTTTATACAAATAATGTTTATGTTGAATGGAATGATTATGTTACTTGTTATTTGCATGTGAACTTACTAAGAATTTATGCTTACTCCCTCCTTTTCTTTCATTGTAGTTTTGACAAGCCGACTTGAGAATCTGGATAGGTCGAAGGCCCGTTCACACTATCCGAAGACCTAAATTGGTAAAATGGCTTGTATATTTTGAGTGTGGCATGTATAGCAATATACTCACTTTGTATAAATGATCATATGATATGGTTATGGTTTGGTAAGAAAAGGGTTTGTAAATGATTAGCTCTTGGAATGGCTAATCAAGTTTATATATGATAACATGTATGCTTTATGTCTTAACTAAACCATAAAAATCCTTGGAACGGTAAAATTAGCCATAAAACAGAGTCATACAGCAACAGTGATGTGAATTTGAAAAAATCACTAAGAATAGTAGAAATGGAATTAAATGATGAATAAGTTATGAAATTGAATCTTGATGAGTCTATATGCATATGGATGGGACAAAATAGGTAAATGAGTTATATTTTATGAGATATTTAAGTTTTGGTGGAACAGGGTCATAGTGGTCTCTGAATCCACTGTTTTGAATTTAAAAATTCACAAAAAATTGTAAACAAATATTTAGGAGCTTTACCTTACATTTACAAAATCCTTATTGAGTCTAGTTTTATGAGAAACAAATGGTATAATCATTGAAACTCTGTATAGGGAGATATCTAATTCGTAATACACAGGGGTCAGAGTAGTCGAACCCTGAAACAGGGGAGACTTTAACTAATAAACTCTACTAATTGGCTCAACTAAAAATTCTAGAAAAAAATTTAGTAGATATATATATAAGTCTAGTTTCATAGAAAAATTTACAAATCTTAATTTTGAGTTTCGAAACTAGAGATATGAATTTTTAAGCGACTGTGACGCAGTTGGCTAGCTTGTTTGGAAATTTTTAAAAATAAATTGTTTTAGCTGTTTAATTAATGTATTAAGTTTAGTAATACCTCAAGCTCGACTCTGGCAATGGTCTCGGGCATGAGGGCGTTACATTTAGTGGTATCAGAGTAGGTTTAGTCGGTTCTCGGATTAACATGTTGTATGCAATGGTTTTGCTACACATGCCATGCTATATATATATATTGTGACAGTGTGACGACTTCTGACCTTTTAAATGATTTTTTATAGTAAATGGATCTCGATCCAGCTGTGGTTGATGATGTAGAGAGTAATGCACCAGCTCTGGCTGAAGGGGCAGTGCCAACTAAAAATCCACCTCCTACTGTTGGTCAAGGAGGAGGAGAAGGGGCTCGGGAAGCCTTTCTCCAGATGATGAATGCACAGTATCTTGAGTTCGTTAAATGACGAACTCGAATGCACAACCTCCCCCACCTCCCCCGATTCCTCAACCTGTACCCCCGATGCCTCAAGGTGTAGATCTGATGAAATTTCACAGAACTCCAGTTGACAAATCCGTAAGCAAGGGGCTAAAGAATTCAGGGCAAATATTGATGATGATGCCGAGAAAGTAGAGTTTTGGCTTGAGAATTCTATTCGGGTATTTGATGAATTGTCTTGTACACCTGAGTAATGCTTGAAATGTGCTATATCATTGTTGAGGGATTTAGCCTATCATTGGTGGAAGACGTTGATTTCAGTAGTACCGAAAGAGAAAGTAACTTGGGAGTTCTTTTAAGAAGAATTTTGGAAGAAATACATCAGCGAAAGATTTGTTGATCAAAAGCGTAAAGAGTTTTTTGAATTGAAGTAAGGGAACATGACAGTTACTAAATACGAAAGGGAGTTCCTCAGGTTGAGTAAGTATGCTAGAGAATATATTCCTACAGAGGCTAAAATGTGTAGACGATTTGAAGACGGACTCAATGAAGACATTAAAGTATTTGTTGGGATTCTCGAATTAAAAGAAATGGTAGTACTTGTTGATCGAGCTTGCAAGGCTGAAGAACTACTCAAAGAGAAGAAAAAAGTAGAGGCTGAGACTAGAAATTGGAAGAAAAGATCGACGAGCAGTTCATTCTCAGAGCAATCTAGAAAATCTAGAAATATGAATCCTCGTTCTCAAGTTTCGGCCGGACAATCATATGGAAATTTTAAGAAGCAACATGTGGGTCTTAAATCTCAGACTACTTACATGGCTAGTGTGGGAAATTCGAGATTTGTTAAGCTCGAGTGCCAGCGGTGTGGTAGAAATCACTTTGGCCCATGTAGAGCGAATGAATGTTTTCGGTGTGGTTCTCCGGATCATTTTATTAGAGACTGCCCATAGAGAGTTGAGAAAGAAAAATTTCAGACTGTAAAAGCTAGTGGTACAGACTCGAGGGGAAAATATTCGAGAAAAGCTGGAAATGAAGCAAGCAGCAAGAATGTAGTCAAAGATTCAGCAGCTAAACCTGAAGCAAGGGCTTCAGCTAGAACTTATGCCATAAAGGCACGTGAAGATGCTTCATCACCTAATGTGATTACTTGTATATTTTCTCTTTATGATGTTAATGTTAATGCTTTGATTGATCCCGGTTCTATTCATTCGTATGTGTGCATGAAATTGGTGTCTAGTATGAATATACCTGTTGAGTACACATAATTTATGATTAGAGTGTCGAATCCATTAGGCAGATGTGTGATAGTTGATAAAGTATGCAAGAAATGTCCTTTAATGATTCGGGGTCATTACTTTCCGGCCAACTTGATGTTGTTACCGTTTGATGAATTTGATGTTATTTTGGGTATGGATTGGTTGACATTGCATGATGCTATAGTAAATTGTAAAGAAAAGGTTATAAAATTAAAGTGTGAAAGTGGTAAAATTTTGCGGGTTGAATTAGGCAAATCAGAGGCATTATCTAGTGTGATTTCTTCGATGTTGGCTCAAAGATATTTGAGGAAGGGTTATGAAGCTTATTTGGCATATGTAATTAATATGAAAGAAATTACAAAGAAAGTTGAATCAGTGCCAATTGTGTGTGAATTCGCGGATGTATTTCCAGAAAAGTTGCCAGGTTTGCCTCCAGTCAGGGAAGTAGAATTTGAAATTGAGTTGATACCGGGAATAGCTCCGATCTCAATCGCTCCATATAGAATGGCACCAGCGGAGATGAAAGAATTAAAGTCGCAAGTGCAAGAGTTGACTGATAAAGGCTTTGTGAGGCTGAGTTTTCCACCTTGGGGTGCTCTCGTGTTTTTTGTGAAAAAGAAGGATGGTTCTATGAGATTGTCTGTTGACTATCGGTAATTAAACAAGGTGACAATCAAGAACAAGTATCCGTTACCAAGGATTGATGATTTGTTTGATCAGCTAAAAGGAGCAACATGATTTTCAAAGATTGACCTGAGATCTAGATACTACCAGCTGCGAGTAAAAGAGTCGGATGTACCTAAAACTGCTTTTAGAACAAGGTACGGTCATTATGAATTTTTAGTCGGGTTAACAAATGCTCCTGCTGTGTTTATGGATTTGATGAATTGCATATTTCGGCCATACTTGGACAAATTTGTTGTGGTATATATAGATGACATCTTAATTTATTCGAAAGATGAGACCGTGCATTCCGAACACTTGAAGATAGTTTTGCAAACTTTGAGAAATAAGTAGTTATATGCCAAGTTTAGTAAAAGTGAATTTTGGCTTCGGGAAGTTGGATTTTTGGGTCATATTGTTTCAGGTGATGGTATACGAGTTGATCCTAGTAAAATTTCAGCCATTGTTGATTGGAAACCACTAAAAAATGTAACCGAGGTTAGAAGTTTCTTGGGGCTAGCTGGGTATTATCGGCGGTTTGTAAATAGATTTTCTATAATTGTTGCTCCTATGACTAGACTACTTTGGAAGGATGTTAAATTTGAGTGGACGGAAGAATGTCAACAGAGTTTTGAAGAATTGAAAAAGTTATTAACTGAAGCACCAGTGTTGGTACAACCCGAATCAGGTAAAGAATTTGTGGTGTATAGTGATGCTTCTCAAAATGGCTTAGGATGTGTACTTATGCAAGAAGGAAAAGTGGTGGCTTATGCTTCGAGGCAATTAAAATCTCACAAAAGGAATTATCCGACTCATGATTTGGAATTGGCTGCTATAGTGTTTGCTTTGAAGATTTGGCGACATTAACTGTATGGTGAAAAGTGTCGAGTATATACCGACCATAAAAGTCTTAAGTACTTGATGCCACAAAAAGGCTTGAATTTGAGACAGCGAAGATGGTTGGAGTTATTGAAAGATTACGAGATTGTTATTGACTACCATCCGGGAAAAACGAATGTGGTTGCCGATGCTTTGAGCAGAAAGTTGCTATTTGCTTTGAGAGCTATGAATACTCAGTTAAAGGTATCAGATGATGGTTCGATTCTAGTAGAGTTAAGAGCAAGACCAATGTTTTTACAAGAGATTTGTGAAGCTCAGAAAAATGACCAAGATTTGCAAGCCAAGAGAAAGCAGTGTGAAGCTGATACGAGATCATATTTCAGAATCGGTTCTGATGGTTGCTTGATGTTTAGAAACTGGATTTGTGTACCGAGAAATGATGAATTGATTCAAAAGATTTTGCATGAAGCATATAATAATTGTTTGGCAATTCACCCGGGCAGTACGAAAATGTATAATGACTTGAAGAAAATGTATTGGTGGAGTGGAATGAAAAGAGATATCTCCGAGTTTGTATCAAAGTGCTTAATTTGTCAACAAGTGAAAGCTAAACACCAAGTACCTTCGGGACTACTCCAGCCTATCATGGTTCCTGAATGGAAATGGGATTGGATTACTATGGATTTTGTGTCAGGGTTGCCGTTAACTCCAGGGAAGAAAAATGCCATCTGGGTAATAGATGACAGGCTGACTAAATCGGCTCATTTTATTCCGGTACGTACGGATTATTCTTTTAATAAGTTGGCTGAATTGTACATCAGTGAGATTGTTAGACTTCATGGAATACCTTTGTCAATCATTCCGGATAGAGATCCGAGATTTACTTCACGGTTTTGGAAAAAGTTGCAAGAGGCATTAGGTACGAAGTTGAATTTCAGTACTGCTTTTCATCCACAAACTGATGGACAGTCAGAGAGGGTGATTCAGATTCTTGAAGACATGCTCAGATGTTGTGTATTGGAATTTCAAGGTAGTTGGGAAAGGTATTTACCATTGGTAGAATTTTCTTATAATAATAGTTATCAGACGAGTTTGAAGATGGCACCTTATGAAGCATTGTAACGGCCCGTACCCGAGACCGTTGCCGGAGTCGGACACGAGGTGTTAACGGACTTAATTCATTCATTTACACAGATCATTTTAAAACTTCCAGATAAGCTGGATAACTGCGTCATTGTCACCTTAAAAATCATATCTCGAGTTCCAAACCTCGAAAACTGATTCCGTAAATGTTCCCTGAAATTAGACTCATATATCCATCTACAGATTTTTTTCTAGAATTTTTGGTCGGGCCAATTAGTACAGTTTATTATTTAAAGTCTCCCCTGTTTCAGGGTCTGACTACTCCGACCTTCATGCATTACAACTTAGATATCTCTCTGTACAGGGCTTCAATACTTATGTCGTTTGTTTCTAATGAAACTAGACTAAAAAAAAAATCTGTACATATAAAGTATGACTTCTAATTATCTCTGGTTAATTTATGGTGAATTTCCAAAGTCAGAACAGGGGATCCAGAAATCGCTCTGGTCCTGTTTCACAAAAACTTAAACATCTCATAAAATACGACTCATATGGTCATTTCGTTTCTTCCATATGAAAATAGACTTGTCAAGATTCGATTACATAATTTATTCATTATTTAATTACATTTCTACTATTTTTAGTGATTTTTCAAACTCACATCACTGCTGCTGTCAGCATCTATTTTAAGGTAAATTTCACCTATTTCATAGTTTTCCATGATTCAACTAGCCATTTGACATACATAGCACCAAATATGATTGTGATTAACCATTCCAATGGCTAATCATTGCCAAGAATTTCCACACCACTCAATAACCATATATACAAAACGGTTATAATGCTATGCTCAGAATATATAAGCCATTTTCGTATGGCTATCCGAATATATACATTACCAAAAAGGTACTTAATTAACAACAAAGGTCAGTCCTATACATGCCACTATCGAAGTTCAACTAAAAGAGTACCAAAAGGGCTTAGATAGTGTGGACGACTTCGACTTTGACAATCCCAAGTCCGATATTTGACAATCCCAAGTCCGATAGCTGACGAACAAAATCTATAAAACAGAGAATTAAAGAAACGAAATAAGCATTTAATGCTTAGTAAGTTTTGAGTAATGAAATTAGTTACGACAAATGTATAACGTTCATATGGCTAAATGAATAATTTCATATATGCATATTCTCAAAATCATACTTACTTCACGATTCACCCAATATATTCATACACAGGGTATCAAACCCAACTAAAGGCCGGAAGTTCGTTAATCAATTGAGCGAATACTATTTAAAAAGGAATCGACTTTTCTGTTGCATATACGGACATACCTTATCGTTTGGATTTTATGAGCGTATTAATTGAAATTTTTACAGCAAGATCGCTCACTTCCAAACCCAAGTATCTTCGGGATTTAGCCGAATATCGCAACTCGCACAAATGCCTTCGGGTCTTAGCCCGGATATAGTCACTAGCATAAATGCCTTTGGGACTTAGCCCGGATATAGTCACTAGCACAAATGCCTTCGGGACTTAGCCCGGGTATAGTCACTAGCATAAATGCCTTCGGGACTTAGCCCGGATATAGCAACTCGCACAATTGCCTTTAGATCTTAGTCCGGTTATCATCCGAATAATCATGTACATATATCAACAAATCATAACACATCTATATTTCGTTTTCATTATTAGAACTCAGACACAAGGCACTTATCAACCATTTCCATTTTCGGCTCAATAGCCACATACAAAGAGCGTGGTTTTGATTTGCTTTATAACATGATCTCTATACGTATTCGGCTGCCCGTCATAAGTATAAACTAATTACCTCAATATATAATTCAAGTAGAATCATTATATCACCGTTTATTTGTTATGCTTATATGCCATGACCTAATCAAATCATAAACTAAGTTCCATTACTCGAAAACTTACCTCGGGTTGTAACAACCCAAATCCGTGACCGTCACCGGAGTTGAACACGAGGTGTTACCGAACTTACTTCACTTATTTCCCCCTTTATAATCTTTTTTTTTTGTTTTGCTGTTCCAGGCAGGCTAGCTAACTGCGTCACTGTCACCCTAAAGATCATATCTCGAGTTCCAGAACTCGAAAACCAGTTCCGTAAATTTTTCCTGAAACTAGACTCATAATTCCATTTACACATTTTTTTATAGAATTTTTGGTCAAGCCAATTAGTACAGTTTATTAGTTAAATTCTCCCCTGTTTTAGGGTTCGACTACACTGACCTTTGCGCGTTACGACTTGGATATCTTCCTGTACAGGGATCCAACACTCATGCCGTTTGTTTCTAAAGAAACTAGACTCACAAAGGAATCTGCACATATAGGGCATGACTTCTAATTCTCACTGTTTAATTTATAATGGATTTTCAAAGTCGTAACAGGGGATCCAGAAACCGTTCTGGCCCTGTTTCGCGAAAACTTGAATATCTCTTAAAATACAGCTCATATGGTCGTTTCGTTTTGTCCACATGAAAATAGACCCATCAAGCTTCGATTACGTAATTTTTTTAGCATTTAATTACACTTCTACTATTTTTAGTGATTTTTCGATCTCACATCACTGCTGCTGTCCGCAACAGTTACCGCAATAGACTATGCCTATTTCATGAATTTTTCCTTGGCCTTACTAATAATCCATCATACATAACACAAATTGTGACCACCTTATCAAAATTAAGATTTCTAGGACTCGCGACTATAAGTTTTAAAACCCCACTCAACCGACCACATAGGCCATATTCGCATGGCTTAAAGTTTACAACCCAAAATTTCACAAAACAAAGAGCTTATACATGCCAAATGTTCTCCTAGATCGACTAAGAAGACAATACCAAAAGATTGCTCGCCGGTGTGATGACTTTGTTGACGGTTCCGAGCACACAAAAAGAGACGAGTCCAAGAGACCTAAAATGGGTGACAAGAAAAACACCGAGTGAGTTTATAACTCAGTAAGTCATAAGCACTCCACAATTATCCATTAGCAAAATTTATCACAAAGTGAAACAATGAAACGAGGCTAATTGTTCCATCCATATCGAACTATACCATAGTTCCTTAGACCTTTCGGTTCAATCTCATACCAAGTCATACATTCACATTTCATATTCTATTCAATAAGATATTTGAGGCAATTTCCATATATCAACTCATTTTCACCACAATCATGCAAACAAACGAACTTTCATCTATCCCATGATACCTTATTTACGTGACTGCAAGTTTAATCATCACATAGATTTAAAGCTTACCAAGCTGAACCCCGAGCATGAACATAGCGCCTATTCGCCATGAGCTCAAGGTACTTACTCTTTCCGCTGTCCATGATCAACTCGATAAGGTCACACCCTCCATGTGAGTAACCGATCGAACATATATATTAAATTCGCACACGTAGTGCTTAATAATCGATCACGCACACTTAGTGCCATGTGATTTAAGCTCGCACACATAGTGCCATATAATTTAAATTCGCACACTTAGTGCCATACTTTTCAAGCTTGCACACTTAGTGCCAATCTTGTCACCGTGCCCATTTATTGCCCGCACATTTAGTGCCGAGACCAAACACTCTACGCATTTTACTACCTTTATACATTCAACAATGTCATCATTCCATACACATACATTTTATATACATATCATCTCATTAAACACAATTGCATAGGTATTATGATCATTTAAATCAATACCAAATACATGCTTAATGACTTACCTTGTGTTGGGTAAATAATCCCAAGTCGGCTACTCGATGACCTTCGATTTCCCCTTGTTGGACGCCTCTCCTTTAGGATCTTGAGCTTAGTCAATTAAATTAACCCATTCAACCACTTTGTAAAATATTTGTATCACACATTAAAATTTCATTTCATAGGATACACATGACAAATTCTTATCCTTCTACCCCATGCTTTTGAACTATTTGGTTCACAACCTTAGGCTATCACCCTATTGCCAACTATCCTAATCAAGGATAGTATCACAAGTGTGTACACCCATATGGCCGAATGTGCAAGATTAAATTCAACACCACCTATGTGCTTAATTAGGTGGCCGAATATACACAAGAACATTTAGCATTTGATACATTCGGCCTTAGCATAGATTTCATTAAAAGTCCCTATTAGCCACTTCACCATCAATTATCTCATCTACTTAATATTTCATACTTATCATGCTAGCCGAATATTACTTATTTAAGTTCAACACCCTTATATACCACACTAGCACCAAATATGATATCTAATTCTTCTCTTTCTCTTTTCATCAAGACAACCTATATCAACATTTAACTAATTCAAACCTCACCCTCTTAATGCCCATTATAGCCGAATGTACCAAGCATTTATCATTTTGCAACATGAATTCTATAGCATGGCCGAATACTCATGCACATACACACACAACAACAAGAACTCAATGACCTAAAAATCTCCTTTTATTAAACATTTGAACTCACTCCTCTTCATGCTTCCTTACAACAACATCAAAACACCAACCAAGAAAGACAACATCCATGGCCGAGTTTCATCTCCATCAAATAGCAAAACAAATCTAAACCATGGGCTAGGTAGAACTTAAACTAACAACTAAAACATGCATGCATCTCATGGAATATCATCAAACATACCTTAGTCTAGCAACCACCATAACCGATTTTTCTCAAGTTCTTCCCCCTTCTTCCCTTTCTTCTATTCGGCCAAGACAACCAAAGGATGAACAACCACTTTTTTTTTCTTTCTTTCTTTGTTTTTGTCACGGAAAAAAGGGGGGCATCCACACATATTATTTTTTTGTTATCATCATTTTCTTTTTCCATTTCTTTAATACTAACTTTCTTATTTTATTGTTTCCTACATGCATCACTAGCCTAACATGTTGGAGACATGTTTCCACCCATAGCATGGCCGACCATCATGCTCAAATTTGGCTAATTTGACATGCAAGGACAAACACTTTTCCACATGTATTAATAGGCCATTTAAAATTAGCCTATCATATTTCACCATGTCTCACATTGATCCCTATTTAATAATTTCTCATACAATTGGTAAAATTAGAGAATGAAACTTCCACATGTGCATGTACACACACAATAAGCATAGAATATAACAATTAATTATTTTTATGACTCGGTTTTGTGGTCCCAAAACCACTTTCCGACTAGGGTCAATTTAGGGTTGTCACACGGGTGTTGTCGAACGATTTCAACGGCTATTCGATCACTTTTTCCTTTCCCCTATCCAACTTTGATCCTCTAAGCTCTTGAGCTAAATCAAACAATTTACTTCCCAATCAAACACAATCATACGGCATTCATATACATTTTAGAACCAATTCATTTGAATCAATTTACTACTTATACATCAAAATTTCCAATACAAGTATTTAGCACCTATGCACTTAAACCGGATTTGCAAACACTCATAGACCATGTCCGAATACCTTAATTAACACCAATCTATAGCCCCTTGAACAATGAATTAAACCCATTCGATTAGCAACAAAAACTAATATTTAACAACTATTGTTTTCTTTTATTTCAAACATGCAGCAGACCAATTCCTCCACATATTACAGCACATTCAAATCAGCATTTACATCTTTGGAACAATTTGTTTTCAAGTTGCGTTTCAAGATCATTTATGCATTTAATTGTCAAATTGTTACGTCACTACTAACAACTGAAACTTAGTAAGAATAACATAATATTTTAGCTATTAAACTCAATTTATCAACCCCTATAACCATAACTTACCTGCATGCAAACATTGGAATTTAAACATAAGAATTTACAAAGTTTCCTTTGAAAAACTCACTCACAAGCACATCAATATGTCCTATTTTGGACAGCACAAGGCACAAAAATTATATCCCGCAAGAACACACTTAATAGTACTAAAATTTATTAGCTCATCACAACAAAAATCCATTCTTTTTAATCTCGTAATAACTCAATTAATTGGTCCTTAAACTGACAAAGATAATGCAACAAATGGGACTGTCCATACAACCCCAAATCGGCATGAAAATAGTTAGAATTTAGACTAATCATCCAAAGGATGTATGAACTTCCAAAGCAACATTGAACATACCTTAATCTAGTGAACCACCATAGCCGAATTTCTCCAAGCTCTTTCTCTTCTAGTTACGGCAATGAGGAGCAAAGATGAAACAACTTTTGTTTCTCCTCCCATTCACCACATGTTTTATTATTCTTAATACATTATTTTAATTTGTAAACTAGTAATGCTAATAGAAAAATACATATTATCATCAATGACCCATACCATGGCCGGCCACTACTTATTATAAATGGAAATTTTACATGCAAACCCATCATTTTTATAACATGCATTAATAGATCCTTATAGATTAACCTATCACATTTTAAAAGTGTCACACATAAGTCCTATTAACTAAATTCACATGCAATCGACTAAATCGAAGCTTAAAACTTTCACACATTCATATTCACATATTTTAGACAATAAATATCATATTCAAATACTTCGGTGACTCGGTTTAGAGGTCCCGAAACCACTTTTCGACTAGGGTCAATTTAGGGCTGTCACAACTCTCCTCCACTTAAGAAATTTTCGCCCCCAAAAATCTTACCGGTAAATAGGTTTGGGTATCGTTCTTTCATAGAGTTCTCGGCTTCCCATGTAGCTTCTTCGATCTCATGTTTGAGCCACAACACCTTTACTAACGGAACTCTTTTGTTTCGCAACTCTTTCACCTCACGAGCGAGGATACGAATCGGTTCTTCTTCATAACTCATATCGGCTTGAATTTCAACCTCGGAGAGATTTATTACGTGCGAAGGATCGGATCTGTAACGTCGAAGCATCGAAACATGAAAAACGTTGTGAATCTTTTCGAGATCAGGGGGTAAAATCAATCTATATGCCACTGGACCAACTCGTTCGGATATTTCATACGGCCCTATGAACCTCGGACTCAGTTTGCCCTTACGACCAAATCTGAGTATCTTTTTCCAAGGTGAAACTTTAAGAAACACTTTGTCTCCCACGATACTCAATATCTCTTCGTTTTAAATCCGCGACGACTTTCGACGATCGATGTGCCTTCGGACTTTCACGAATTATTTTTACTTTCGCTCGGCATCTTTAATCAAATCAACTCGAAAATTTTACTTTCACCGAGCTCGGTCCAAAACAATGGTGTACGGCATTTACGACCGTACAAAGCCTCGTAAGGTGCCATCTTAATACTTGATTGAAAACTATTATTGTAAGCGAAATCAATCAAAGGTAAATACCGCTCCCATGAACCACTAAACTCAAGGATGCAACACCTCAACATATCCTCGAGTATCTGAATTATCCGCTCGGATTGACCATCAGTCTGTGCATGAAAAGCGGTGCTAAAATGCAACTTGGTACCCAAAGCTTCTTGCAATTTCTTCCAAAATCGCAAGGTGAATCTCGGATCTCTATTTGACACAATAGAAATAGGTACCCCGTGTAATCTTACAATCTGAGAAACATACAATTCAGCTAGTTTATCCAATGAAAAATCCGTACGTACGGGGATAAAGTGAGCCGACTTAGTCAGTCTATCAACAACAACCCAAATCGCATCTTTCTTACTTGCCGACAATGGCAACCCAGATACAAAATCCATCGTGACTCGATCCCATTTCCATTCAGGTATCATGATTTGCTGAAGTAATCCAGTAGGCACTTGATGTTCCGCTTTCACTTGTTGACATATTAAACACTTCGAAACAAAATTAGAAATGTCTCGTTTCATACCATGCCACCAAAACTGACGTCTCAGATCCTTGTACATTTTCGTACTCCCCGGGTGAAATGACATTCGGCTACAATGAGCTTCGTTCAGAATCATCGAAATAAGTTCTGAATTTCTTGGAACACACAAACGACTTCGGAACCTCAAACAATCGTCATTGTCAAATTGAAACTCTGATTCCATATTCAAAACACATTCAGCCCGTTTTGCAACCAATTCATCATCGACTTTCTGAGCTTCACGAATTTGATGAATCAACAATGGTTTGGCCTTTAATTCAGCTACTAACACATTGTCGGATAGAACAAACAGGTGTACATTCATCGCTCGTAAAGCAAACAGTGATTTATGAGTTAAAGCATCCGCAACCACATGAGCCTTTCCCAGGTGATAGTCAATGACAAGCTCATAATCTTTCAATAACTCAAGCCAACGCCTTTGTCGTAGATTCAAGTCTCTTTGAGTCATCAAATATTTGAGACTTTTGTGATCCGAATATACATGGCACTTCTCACCAAATAAGTAATGTCGCCATATTTTCAAGGCGAATACGATGGCAGCCAGTTCGAGATCATGGGTTGGATAATTTTTCTCATGTGGCTTCAATTGTCTCGACGCATAAGCTACAACTCGACCTTCTTGCATCAATACACAACCCAACCCAAGTGAGGATGCATCACTGTAAATGACAAACTCCTTGCCTGATTCGGGCTGCACTAGTATCGAGCTTCATCAAATAAGTTTTCAATTGATCAAAACTTTTTGACATTTTTCATCCATTCAAACTTAACATCTTTCAAGTAGTTTCGTTATTGGTGTGGCTATCATCGAGAAACCCTTTACAAACCGTCTGTAGTAATGTAAGCAAGTCCCAAAAGCTCGATCCTCGAATATTTCTGAGGCTTCCAGTTAAGTATGGCTGAAATTTTGCTCGGATCAACTCAAATACCCGATCTGAGATACCACATGCCCCAAAAAGCTAACTTCTCTCAACCAGAACTCACATTTACTGAACTTAGCATATAACTGCTTATCCCGTAGAATCTGCAACACTAATCTCAGGTGCTCAGCATGTTCGGTTTCATTTTCCGAATAGACCAAAATATCATCGATAAACACAACTACAAACCGATCCAAATACGGTCTGAAGATCTGATTCATCAAATCCATAAATACCGCTGGGGCATTAGTGAGCCCAAACGGCATCACTAAAAACTCTTAGTGACCGTATCTCGTTCTGAAAGTAGTTTTGGGTATATCCGAATCTCGAATTCGCAACTGATAATAACCCGATCTCAAATCTATCTTTGAAAACACTGAGGCTCCCTTTAGTTGATCAAACAAATCATCAATACGCGGTAACGGATATTTATTCTTTATTGTCGCTTTATTCAGCTGACGATAGTCGATGCACAACCTCATGGTTACGTCCTTCTTGTTCACAAACAAAACTGGTGCACCCCAAGGCGAGAAACTCGGTCGAGCGAAACCTCTATCCATCAACTCTTGCAACTGAGTTTTCAATTCTTTCAATTCCGTTGGTGCCATACGATACGGAGCTATCGAAATTGGTGTAGTCCCAGGTACAAGTTCGATGCCAAACTCTACCTCCCGAACAGGTGGTAACCCCGGTAATTCTTCGGAGAAAACATCCGAATATTCACAAACCACTGGTACCGATTCAAATCTCTTTTCTGACTCTTTATTATCGAGTACGTATGCAAGGTACGCTTCACACCCCTTTCTCACATATTTTTGAGCTAAGATCGAGGATATTATTGTTGGCAATCCATTCAAAACAGTAGACTCAACTCGGATTATCTCATTATTTGCACACCTCAAATCAATAGTCTTACTTTTGCAATTCACAACTGTATCATGTACGCTCAACCAATCCAAACCAAGAATAACATCAAATTCATCAAACGGTAAAAGCATCAAATCGGCCGGAAAATAGGAACCTCGGATTACTAGGGGACATTTCTTACACACTTTGTCAACAAGTACATAACGACCCAAAGGATTCGACACTCTAATAACGAACTCAGTAGACTCAACAGGTAAAGTCGTACATACATAAGAATGAGTAGACCCAGGGTTAATGAAAGCAATCACATTAGGATCAAAGAGAGTGAAAGTACCGGTAATAACATCAGGCGAAGAAGCATCCTCGCGTGCACGTATAGCATAAGCTCTAGCAGGAGCACGAGCCTCAGATCTGGTTGTAGCGTCTCTAGATCCTCTCTGACCGCCACTAGAATTTCCCGTATTTCTAGATGGTCTACCTCGAGCAGTAGTAGCACCCGGTTTCCCACTTTGATTTACATTCTGTTCAGACAATCTCGGACAATCTTTAATAAAGTGGTCAACTGATCCGCACTTGTAACAGGAGCGGTCATGGAATCTACAACTCCCCGAATGCCATTTACCATAATACTGGCACTCTGTTCTGTCTCGACGATCATTTCCAACACTGGCGACCGAAGTGACTCGTGCACTCACAGGGGGTCGATCACGATCTCGTCTAGAAAAGCCTGAAGTGTCTCTAGATCGGCCTAAATCATCTCTAAATTTCTTCGATGACTGTTGAAAGGGCTTCCCAAGATCTCTTACTGAAACTCCTTTGCTCCCATATCGCTTTTCTTTTCTCCTCATCGAGCTCTTGACTTTGCAAGCTCGCTTGACAAGTACCACAAATTCTCCGATTTCTAAAATGCCAACATACAGACTTTATATTATCGTTCATCCATCTTGAGCGTTACACATCACAGCTTCTGAAGAAATGCATTCTCGTGCGTACCGGCTAAGCCTTACAAACTTTCGTTCATAATCAGTAACCGACATGGAACCTTATTTAAGTTCAAGAAATTCTTTTCATTTTTGATCAATGAACCTCTGGCTGATATACTTTTTTCGAAACTCGGTTTGGAAAAACTCCCAAGTTACTTGCTCTCTGGGCACAACAGAAATCAATGTATTCCACCAATAGTAGGCAGAATCACGTAGCAAGGAGATCGTACACTTTAGGCATTCATCGGGTGTGCAAGATAGTTCATCAAGTACCCGAATAGTGTTGTCCAACCAAAATTCAGCTTGGTCGGCATCGTCGCTCTCTGTAGCTTTAAATTCAGTAGCCCCGTGTTTTCGAATTCTGTCAACCGGGGGCTTATTTAACCTTATCTGGTCAATTACCGGAGGTATCGCATGTGCAGGGGTTGTATTAGTCGGGAATGGGGGTTGTGGAACAGCCGTATTAGTTCGAATGTATTGGTCGAACCAATCATTCATCACGCTATAAAAAGCCTGTCTAGCTTCATCATTCTGATTACTAGCAATAGGTTGAGAGTCCACCGGCGCTATCCCTTGTGCGGGAGCAGGCGCTACACTCTCACGATCATCAGCTACCGCTCGATTGGGATCGGGATCCATTACTATAAACAAACACATTTTTAATTGTTAGAAATCACCACACTAGCAAATAGACACACAATGGCATGTATAGCTAGACCCGAACGTATTACGGTAGTCCTAGAATCGACTAAACCGTAGCTCTGGTACCAATTAAATTGTAACGCCCCGTACCCGATACCGTTGCCGGAGTCAGACACGAGGCGTTAACGGACTTAATTCATTCATTTACACAGATCATTTTAAAATTTCCAGATAAGCTGGATAACTGCGTCACTGTCACCTTAAAAATCATATCTCGAGTTCCAAAACTTGAAAACTGATTCCGTAAATGTTCCCTGAAACTAGACTCATATATCCATCTACAGATTTTTTTCTAGAATTTTTGATCAGGCCAATTAGTACAGTTTATTATTTAAATCTCCCCTGTTTCAGGGTCCGACTACTCTAACCTTCATGCATTACGACTTAGATATCTCCCTGTACAGGGCTTCAATACTTATGTCGTTTGTTTCTAATGAAACTAGACTCAAAAATAAATCTGTACATATAAAGAATGACTTCTAATTATCTCTGGTTAATTTATGGTGAATTTCCAAAGTCAGAACAGGGGATCCAGAAATCGCTCTGGCCCTGTTTCACAAAAACTTAAACATCTCATAAAATACGACTCATATGGTCGTTTCGTTTCTTCCATATGAAAATATACTCATCAAGATTCGATTACATAATTTATTCATTATTTAATTACATTTCTACTATTTTTAGTGATTTTTCAAACTCACATCACTGCTGCTGTCAGCATCTATTTTACGGTAAATTTCACCTATTTCAAAGTTTTCCGTGATTCAACTAGCCATTTGACATACATAGCACCAAATATGATTGTGATTAACCATTCCAATGGCTAATCATTGCCAAGCATTTCCACACCACTCAATAACCATATATACAAAACGGTTATAATGCTATGCTCAGAATATATAAGCCATTTTCGCATGGCTATCCGAATATATACATTACCAAAAAGGTACTTAATTAACAACAAAGGTCAGTCTTATACATGCCACTATCGAAGTTCAACTAAAAAAGTACCAAAAGGGCTTAGATAGTGTGGAAGACTTCGACTTTGACAATCCCGAGTCCGATAGCTGACGAACAAAATCTATAAAATAGAGAATTAAAGAAACGGAATAAGCATTTAATGCTTAGTAAGTTTTGAGTAATGAAATTAGTTACGACTAATGTATAACGTTCATATGGCTAAATGAATAATTTCATATATGCATATTCTCAAAATCATACTTACTTCACGATTCACCCAATATATTCATACACAGGGTATCAATCCTAACTAAAGGCCAGAAGTTCGTTAATCAATTGAGCGAATACTATTTAAAATTAGCCTATCATATTTCACCATGTCTCACATTGATCCCTATTTAATAATTTCTCATACAATTGGTAAAATTAGAGAATGAAACTTCCACATGTGCATGTACACACACAATAAGCATAGAATATAACAATTAATTATTTTTATGACTCGGTTTTGTGGTCCCAAAACCACTTTCCGACTAGGGTCAATTTAGGGTTGTCACACGGGTGTTGTCGAACGATTTCAACGGCTATTCGATCACTTTTTCCTTTCCCCTATCCAACTTTGATCCTCTAAGCTCTTGAGCTAAATCAAACAATTTACTTCCCAATCAAACACAATCATACGGCATTCATATACATTTTAGAACCAATTCATTTGAATCAATTTACTACTTATACATCAAAATTTCCAATACAAGTATTTAGCACCTATGCACTTAAACCGGATTTGCAAACACTCATAGACCATGTCCGAATACCTTAATTAACACCAATCTATAGCCCCTTGAACAATGAATTAAACCCATTCGATTAGCAACAAAACTAATATTTAACAACTATTGTTTTCTTTTATTTCAAACATGCAGCAGACCAATTCCTCCACATATTACAAAGACATTCAAATTAGCATTTACATCTTTGGAACAATTTGTTTTCAAGTTGCGTTTCAAGAGTCATTTATGCATTTAATTGTCAAATTGTTACGTCACTACTAACAACTGAAACTTAGTAAGAATAACATAATATTTTAGCTATTAAACTCAATTTATGAACCCCTATAACCATAACTTACCTGCATGTAAACATTGGAATTTAAACATAAGAATTTACAAAGTTTCCTTTGAAAAACTCACTCACAAGCACATTCAATATGTCCTATTTTGGACAGCACAAGGCAGCAAAAATTATATCCCGCAAGAACACACTTAATAGTACTAAAATTTATTAGCTCATCACAACAAAAATCCATTCTTTTTAATCCTGTAATAACTCAATTAATTGGTCCTTAAACTGGACAGCATAATGCAACAAATGGGACTGTCCATACAACCCCAAATCGGCATGAAAATAGTTAGAATTTAGACTAATCATCCAAAGGATGTATGAACTTCCAAAGCAACATTGAACATACTTTAATCTAGTGAACCACCATAGCCGAATTTCTCCAAGCTCTTTCTCTTCTAGTTACGGCAATGAGGAGCAAAGATGAAACAACTTTTGTTTCTCCTCCCATTCACCACATGTTTTATTATTCTTAATACATTATTTTATTTTGTAAACTAGTAATGCTAATAGAAAAATACATATTATCATCAATGACCCATACCATGGCCGGCCACTACTTATTATAAATGGAAATTTGACATGCAAACCCATCATTTTTATAACATGCATTAATAGATCCTTATAGATTAACCTATCACATTTTAAAAGTGTCACACATAAGTCCTATTAACTAAATTCACATGTAATCGACTAAATCGAAGCTTAAAACTTTCACACATTCATATTCACATATTTTAGACAATAAATATCATATTCAAATACTTCGGTGACTCAGTTTAGCGATCCCGAAACCACTTTCCGACTAGGGTCAATTTAGGGCTATCACAAGCATTGTATGGTCGTAAATGTCGGATGCCATTGTATTGGACTGAACTCAAGGAAAATCAAATTTATGGAGTTGATCTAATAAAAGAAACGAAGAATAAGTGAAAGTGATTCGAGATTCTTTGAAAGCTGCATTGGATAGACAGCAATCTTATGCGGATTTGAAACGAAAGGAAATCGAATTTCAAGTTG
Source organism: Gossypium arboreum (assembly GCF_025698485.1). Taxonomy (NCBI): domain Eukaryota; kingdom Viridiplantae; phylum Streptophyta; class Magnoliopsida; order Malvales; family Malvaceae; genus Gossypium; species Gossypium arboreum. The sequence continues at coordinate 42,127,727 of NC_069076.1, forward strand.
GTGATAAGGTATTTTTAAAAGTGTCTCCATGAAAGAAAGTTCTTAGATTTGGATGGAAGGGCAAGTTAAGTCCGCGTTTTATTGGACCGTATGAAATAATTGAAAAAGTTGGACCAGTAGCTTATCGGCTAGCAGTGCCATCTGAATTATAGAAGATGCATGACGTGTTCCACGTATCTATGTTACGTTGGTATCATTCAGATCCTTCACATATAAATTCACCGACAGAAATTGAGCTATGATCGGATATGACTTACGAAGAAGAACCGATTAAGATTTTAGCTTGAGAGGTCAAACAACTAAGAAATAAAAATGTCACTCTCATAAAAGTATTGTGGCAAAAGCACGGGGTAGAAGAGACTACATGGGAACCTGAGGAAACTATGAGAAATAAATACCCACACCTATTTACTGGAAAGATTTCGAATTAGGGCCAAATTGGAATAGTGGTTTCATGACCACAAATCTGAGATAGAAATAATTATTTTATAATTATTTTAAGGTTTATGATATGATTGCATGATTGTGTGAAAATGTCGTGACGAAATTCTATGCATAAAGTGCTTAAGTTGATATTAGGAACTAAATCGAATAATTTACAAAACTTGTATTCTAGAAGTTTTTAGGATGAAATTGCTTTGGAAAATTAATGAGGAGGCCTTACATAGCAATTTGACCAATTTCTAAAATTTTGGACAAAAATGGGCTTGTACATAAAAATTTTCAAAGAAAGGTATTAAGGGTATTTTAGTCATTTTGTAATTAAAATTAATTAAAAGGGAAAATAAGGTCAAAATGTGTTCATCTTCTCCATGCCTTGGTCGAATCTTACCTCTCTCCATAGCTAGGGTTTCTTCAACTTCCAAGCTTTATAGTAACTGATTTCAAGCCCCGTTTTTAATGATTTTTATGTTTTTGAAATCCCGGTAGCTCGAATTAACTTATGCTAGCAATAATTCAACCTAGGGTTCATATTTGGAAAAATACCCATAGGTGAAATTTGTGTATTTTGGTGTTTTATGATAGAATATGAGGTTTTAAATTATGTTAGACAACTTGTGCTACTCGGTTTTAAGTGAAAACGAGAAAAAAAGCTTAATTGGTAAAAATACCTAATAGTCATAAGTACATGTTAGAGTGTGAATTTGATATTGCCATAGAAGGGAAAAATGATCAGCATGTCATAAAACATAAGAAAATAGGATGAGGTTTAATTTACGAGCCTTGGGGAAAAAGTAAAAATATGTAAAAGTTTAGGGGTAAAATGGTAATTTTGCCAAAGTTCGTACTAAGGGCTGTTTTGATGAATATATGTATTAAATAAAATTAATTTGAAATTATAGATCAAGAGAAACGAGATTCAAGTTGCGATCAAGGGAAATACAAAGTTTACGAGGAATAGGCTCGATTGCTAATATTTTGTATCGAGGTAACTTCATGTGTAAATAAGGTAACATAATTTTTATTTTAAGTGATTTAATGATATTTGTATGATATGATATTTATTATCATGAAGTATTGTGCTTTGTGAATTATTATTTGGTAATACGCAAATTATGTGAATAATTTAATAAGTATGAGATGTTAGCAAATATCGATTTCTATATTCTGAAGAAGGCAATCAAAATGTGTAATTGAAAAGAATCCCGTTTGAACCTTGGGAATATATTAGGGTACAAGTGACATGTCACTAGGATGGTTGAGTTCTGAACTCGTTGAGTTGAGTTCGAGTTCGTGAGATGTAACTAGGCATCCGAGCTCGTTGAGTTAAGTCCGAGTTCATTTATGGATGCGAACACCCGAGCTCGTTGAGTTGAGTCTGAGTTCATTTATCGATGGGTTACATGGTAGCTTGGCTACATAGATTTCAAAAGCTATTGAGCTTGTTTAGCTATGAGTATAGCACTTATGTGCACATTATCCGTGTATCCGAAATCATGTTTCGATGTGGTCAACGGGAGATCTCTAATAGAATAAGGAGAATGCCTAATACGAAGGTGACATGTTGGTAAGTGTGATGAATAAGAAAATTTGACAGGTATGTGTTTAAACCCTCGGGTTGAGAACTTGGTATGATGAAATTGTAGTAAGATATTAAATGCAAATGTAACATGAATGTCTTGGTGTTGTTTATGCAAATAATGTTTAGGTTGAATGGCATGATTCTGTTACTTGTTATTTGCATGTGAACTTACTAAGCATTTATGCTTACTCCCTCATTTTCCTTCATTGTAGTTTTGACAAGCCGGCTTGAGAATCGAGATAGGTCGAAGGCTCGTTCACACAATCGAAAGACCTAAATTGGTAAAATGGCTTGTATATTTTGAGTGTGGCATGTATAGCAATATACTCACTTTGTATAAATGATCATATGATATGGTTATGGTTTGGTAAGAAAAGGGTTCGTAAATGATTAGCTATTGGAATGGCTAATCACGTTTATATATGATAACATGTATGCTTTATGTCTTAACTAAACCATGAAAATCTTGGAATGGTAAAGTTGGCCATAAAATAGAGTCATAGAGCAACAGTGATATGAATTTGAAAAAATCACTAAAAATAGTAGAAATGGAATTAAATGATGAATAAGTTATGAAATTGAAGCTTGATGAGTCTATTTTCATATGGATGGAACAAAATAGGTAAATGAGTTATATATTTTGAGATATTTAAGTTTTGGTTGAACAGGGTCATAGTGGTCTCTGAATCCCCTATTCTAAATTTACAAATTCACAAAAAATTGTAAAAACATAATTAGGAGTTTTATCTTACATGTATGAAATCCTTATTGAGTCTAGTTTTATGACAAAAAAACGACATAATCATTGAAAATCTGTATAAGAAGATATCTGATTCGTAATACATAGGGGTCAGAGTAGTCGAACCCTAAAATAGGGGAGACGTTAACTAATAAATGGTACTAATTGTCTCAACCAAAAATTATAGAAAAAAATATAGTACATATATATATGAGTTTAGTTTCATGGAAAAATTTACAAATCAATTTTCGAGTTTCGAAACTAGAGATATGAATTTTTAAGCGACCATGACGCAGTTGGCCAGCTTGTCTGGAAATTTTTAAAAATAAATTGTTTGAGCTGTTTAATTAATGAATTAAGTTTAGTAACACCTCAAGCTTGACTCTGGCGACGGTCTCGGGTGTGAGGGCATTACAGAATTGAGGAGATCTTCAGTCTTGATGATGAATCTCGCTTCTGAGATGGATCAATTGGCTTCCTTGGGGTAATTCCTTACCCCCCTTCTCTGTCTTCCCTTTTCTCCTCCTCTAGTGCATATTTATAGTCTTTGGAATCCTAGAAACCCTCCAAAGTGGCCTTTTTTGAATTGGAATTAACTTGGGCTCAGCAGGGACACACCCGTGTGATGTGATTTCCAGGCCGTGTTCGATCCGTTAAATTGCACATGGTAGTGTGCGTCAATGACCAGGCCGTGTGAATCGTGAAAGCCTTGGTCGACACCCTCAAAAGACACGGGCGTGTGAGCTGCCCGTGAGGCAAGGCTTAGGCTGTGTCATCTTCTCGATTTGGTCCGTTTTGTCCCTTTTTGGCTCGTTCTTGGCTCCTTTTGACTCTTGGTGCTCTCTTGAGTACAAAACATGAAATTAAAGCATTAGGAGCATCGAATTCACCAATTCTAATGAGAAATCATCGAAAAAATGCATTAAACCTGAGGTAAAAATATGTATAATTTACGGTTTATCAGGGCCCAACCTTTAGCTGTGGGCCGATGCATTGACTGGATCGCGCTTGAACAAGTCCAGTTGGCTGACGATGTACGAGCACTCCTGACAACCGATCCATGGGACCTCTTCTTTGCGATTATTGAACCGACGTACCTTGGGCTCACACTTGAACTTTGCTCAACATTCCATGCTCAAGACGTCATGACCAACTTCGATGATCCTGGAATAGTCCAGTTCTGTCTCGGCAGTTTAATTTGCCAGTTGAGAGTTCTTGAGTTTGGTATTGCTTTGGGTCTATATTCAGAGGAGTTTAGGGATGAGAACGACCTCGACACTCTCCACCGCCACATCCACTACTCTCCCTCGAAGTGCTGGGACGCCTTGGTCCCCGGTTCAGCCACTACGATCCTAGCCGCTCTAAGGCATCGACTCTCTCTCCGTCCTTGAGGTACTTACACGTCATCTTGGCCCACACATTGACAAGCCAGCGAGAGAGCATCGGCGACGTCAACACTCACGACGCCTACTTTCTATGGAGCTTGGCAAACTGGCACGTCTTTGACCTCGTGTACTTTATTACCCTCGCTATTCGCCACCAGACGGAGCGAGATTGAAGGGTGTCATCTCCATTGGCCTCTACGTGACTTTACTAGCACGGTACTTCGGGCTCCTCAACATAGTGGCCCAATCACCCTCCCTCACTCTTATTGGCCAGATGTCTCCACAACGCATCCCGAGCATGTTACATATGAGGATGATTGAGAAGCACCGAGGAACCCACCCTCCTTAGTATCGCCTCGCCTAATCAGCCGATGAGGGAGACCCCAAGGACATTATTTGTGACACCCTTAATTTGACCCTAGTCAAAAAGTGGTTTCGGGACCACAAAATCGAGTCATAAAAATAATTAGCCATCATATTTTATGTTTATTATATGTGAATATGAATGTGTGAAAGTTTTAAGCTTCGATTTAGTAAATTGCATGTGAATTTAGTTAATAGGACTTATGTGTGACATTTTTGAAATGTGATAGGTTAATCTATAAGGGTCTATTAAAGCATGTATTGAATATAATGGTTTTGCATGTCAAATACCCCTTTTTGTTAATAGTGGCCGGCCATGATGATGCCATATATTAAAATATGTATTATATTTTAGTTAAATGGTTATTACTTTATATAAAAGAAAAAAGAAAATTTTGGTTATGTTTTTGTTCTTCTTGCCGTGAACTAAAGGAAGAAAAAAAAGGGGGAAAAGAAGCTAGGCATTCGGTCTTCTACTTGCTTAATTAAGGTAAGTTTTAGGTAAATTCTTGAGATTTTATGAAATTTTAGTTGATGGATAGGTCTTTGATTGAGTCCATGTGTGAATTTTGATCCTTGTGGTGATTTGGGCATTCGGTTAAGGTAGGAAACTTAGAAGATGATTTCTATTCCTTATGTTTTATGAGTTGGGAGCTTAAATTGAAGTTGAATAAGGGGAATATGTGTATTGAGGTTTTAGTAATATGGAAATTCGGTTATGAGAGTGTGTGTGTGGTCACTTGCCGAATGTGGGTCTTAAGGTTAGTAGGTTGGCTTAATTCTTGTATTAGAAATCTATTTGAGAAATTAGATAGGCTTTGGATGGTTGAAGTAACGAAATTAGAAACTCATGAACTTGATTTAAATACTTTAAATTTATGGTAGTTAAATGGAATAGAAAGGATCTATTCGGCCATGGAGGTTAGACACATTGTTAAATTGTTGAATATATGCTTTGGTTGTTAATGAATATTCGGTCTTGGTATGAATCTCATTAATAACATTTAGTTATTAGATTTGGTATAAAATACTTATTGAAATGGTGGAATTGGATAACTTACTTATGGATTTTAGTTATGAGAGTCTTTTGTAAGTAGAGCTAGAGGGTTTAAAGGGTGGTGTTTAAAAATAAACATGTATATGGACCCTATGTATGTACCTTGTAATTTTATTGTAAACTTTTGGTTTAACTCGTATCATATTAATTGCCAAAATACTAGCTTGTGTGGAAAATTTTGTGTATGTTTTTATGTGCCGAATGTGAGTTAAAGAAAATGGAGCTCACTATGTGTATCATGGTCAACCTTTGATAACTATTATGTCTTGATTCGTAAATTGAGTTAAAAGATTATATATGTTCGATCTAGCCTAAGCTAGGCTTGACTTGTAACATAGTAATGATTGACTGAACGTAAATGTGTGAGATAGTGAGGATAATTGTATTTCTTGCTTTGATTAAGTGAAGTATATGAAGTTGATATACTTAATTTACTCAATTAAGCTTAAGAGCACATAGGGACAATTTCGGATAAGAGAAAAAGCTACCTAACCGAATAGTCGATCTGTAATCGTTCGACAAATTCCGAGGTAAGTTCTTAAGTATTTGAGTTTGATTCCTTTACAAGTTCTAAGTTTTTAAATGGGATGAATATGAATTAAGTATATACGTCAAGGTCAATGACTTTTCTAAATGATGGCATATATGATATTATGTTTTAAATATGTGAATGAGAACTTTACAGAGTAAATTGTATAAATCTGCTAGGGACAGCAGCAGTAGCGTGTTTTGGAAAACTTTCCATAAATTGTGGGAGTTGAGTTAAAGGCTGAATAAATTATGTAGTTAAAGCTTGATGCGTCTAGTTTCGTATAAAAGAAATCGTGTAAGAAAAAGGGGTTTCTGATAATGAGATTTTCAAAGTTGTGTGAGACAGAGTCAGAATGGCTCCGAAATCCCCTGTTCAGTATTTGGAAAATCATTATAAATTGTACAAAAATGATTATAAGATAAAATTATATGCTTAGACTCCTTAATGAGTCTAGTTTCAAAAAAAATAAACGAAAACATATTTTGAATCCTGTACAATGAGAAATTAAATTCTTAGTGAAGAGTAGGCAGAGTAGTCAAGCAGTAAAATAGGGGAAACTTTAAGAAAAATCTCGTATTGATTACCTAAACTAAAAATTCTGAAATTTTTTTGGATAGAAGATATACGAGTCTATTTTCATGTAAAATTAACGGCACATCATTTGGAGTTTCGTAGCTCTAGTTACAAATAATTTAACTACTGTTGCGCAAGAAAACAACTTGTAGAGAATATGTGATTAGGTTGTAAACATTGATAAAACTTGTTTCAGTTGCTCATAAGCTATTGATTAAACCCATACGTGAATTCTAATTTGTGACATTATAAAATGATATATGAGTGTTAGATGGATCCTTGATATTAAAATTGTGAATTTGTAAGTTTATAAGTATTCGAATATGAAATGATAGTATGGCTTGAAATTGAATTATTCTTTGGAAAATGATAGATGTAGATTCAGCCAAGACAAAGTGTACACATGAAAGTTTATGTGGTGTATGAAGTATATTTAGATAATTGTGATGTGAAGATATGAAAATTTATATTTTGATTCAGAATTTTATGTGATGAATGTGAATGTGTATACATGAGATAAGGCCGAATGGCCAATGTGATGAACGTGAAAGTATATATATATATATTGTGGCCAAATGACAAACTGTGGAAGGTGTGTTTTATTAGATATTTGATGAGGCAAATGAATTACAAATATGATAGTCGATGTGAATGCTGTAACATGTGAATAAATATGCATGAAACTTTGTGATGTAAATCCGGGATTTAAGACCCGATGACTATATGTGGTGACTATGTCCGGGTTAAGACCCGCTGACTTCGTGTGAAGATTTCATCTGAGCTAAAGGTCTCGCCGATAATCCGAGTAGAGTTTAAAGCTATAAAACTTCGCAATAAGAATTGCTTATTAATATATTCAATGCGAAAAGTTAAACAGGTATGTACTCCAAGTTTATATGTGAGCTTGATTTGAACTAAATCATAAGGTAGTTATGTGATGCATACGTGAGCAATCTATGAGACTATTCCTATGATTATGTGACATCGGATCAGTGTGAGAGGTTATGTGAAATTATACAATATATCTATGTCACATGAGCTCACTTTTATGTGAAAGTTTATCGCCTATTGTATATGATGAGATGTGCATATTCGGTAAAGGGATGGTATGCCGAAGGAAGAGTGAAATAAAAATACGAACAACTATGTTATAATTTGATTGTTATCTGTTGACACTGCTTAAAACTTACTAAGCATTGTAATGCTTACTCCGTTTACTTTGTTTCCTCTGTTTTATAGATCTCATTTGGAAGCTACAGGCTCGGGGATCGTCAGCAACTAGTCACACTATCACTATCCACTGCTTGTTACTGTTATGTTTTGAATTATTTTATGGCATGTATAGAATAGACCAGTGGCCGAAGAATATTTTGGTTAATGTATATAAGCCATGCGAAAATGGCATCTTTTGAATGTGTACTTATAGAAGTTTAAATTGTATCCCTGACTGTCTTTAGTATTTATCTAAAGGAATGTTCTTTATTTCAAAAAAAAAAATAATTCAAAATTTTTACTGTTCTGATATGAGTTTCAAGTCCGGTAATGCCCCTTTATCTATTCCGGCGATGGATACGGGATAGGGGTGTTACATTTTATTGGTATCAGAGCCATGGTTTAGTTGATTCTAGGACTAACGTAGCACGCGTAAGTCTATTTATACATGCCATAAAGTGATAAAATGATAGTGTGATGATTTTTGACTATTAAAATGTGTTTGTTGTATTGTAATGTATTTTGATCCCGATCGAGCTGTAGCAAGCTTCTGACTATGAGAATTTGCGATATAACTTCACTTGGATATGCTTAAATTATTAAGTTGATCAGGTACGTATCATGTACTCGTATTTGAATTTTGATTTGGATTGAATTATAAGGGTATAATTGATGCAATTTTGAAAGAGTGTTACGACTATAAATGTGATCTTTGTATGTGGCTATGGAACTGAAAGTTAAATGGTCGATAAGCATGTTGTGTTTGTATTCAAGTAATGTAAATGATATACTAATGTGTATTGTTATATATGTATATGTACATGAGAATTGAGAGTTATATATCCTGCTAAGTCCCGAAGAGCATTAAATCTTTGGTGTTATATCCGGCTAAGTCCCAAGAGCATTCGTCTTTGGTGTTATATCCGGCTAAGTCCCAAAGAGCATTCGTCTTGGTGTTATATCCGGCTAAGTCTCAAGAGCATTCGTGCTAGTGATATATCGGGCTAAGTCCCAAGAGCATTCGTCTTTGGTGTTATGTCCGGCTAAGTCTCAAGAGCATTCGTGCTAGAGTTATATCAAGGTTAAGTCCCAAGAGCATTCGTCTTTGGTGTTATGTCCGGCTAAGTCTCAAGAGCATTCATGCTAGAGTTATATCGGGGTTAAGTCCAAGAGCATTCGTCTTTGGTGTTATATCCGGCTAGGTCCCAAGAGCAATCATCTTTGGTGATGTGTATTCGCCTTCGTGCCTAGTAGGCTTCGTGCCGGTAATTTGAGCAAAGTTTAAGTGTTCATTACTATACGAATTCAAATTTAAATGAAAGGATATGTTTAAAAGTGTACATACATGATGTTTATAGACTTGGTTAAGTCATTTCAACGTGTAACAACAAATGAATAGGGGCACTATGTGTGCAAATGATTAGAGGCACTGAGAGTGCGAGTTCTTCAACCGAGCACTATGTGTGCGAGATCGGTCAGTAGACATTAAGTGTGTAAAACAAGATTCATGTAAGACCTCATATGGAATGAAGGCATTGATTTAAGATGGTGGATATGTTGTTAAGAAATGAATTCATGTTATACATGTGTTACAGATTTAGTTTATGGGATGCTTGGTATATGAAGTCATATGTGCTATTGCTAAATGACCCCTATTTTTGTTAATCATGTTCAAGAAATTATTTCGATTAAGTTCGACATTTGAAAGTCTATAAGAATTTTTGATGAATGCTGATAATTTTGGATATATGGGTTATGTGCTAAAATAAATCCCATGCCGGTATACTATATGAGGCTTTATGCCAAATCGATTGTATACGGGTATCGATTATGATGATTGAATGTGCTAAATGAATTCAATGTTCAAGTATGTGGAAGTTGATTTTCTGTTGGAAATAGGTTAAGTTGAATAGTGAGATATGATGGAGTTATAAAGGATATTTATTGGGATGTTTGAGTATATGTGTACTTTCATCAAAGTTCTGACTTATACATGAATGAAAATGTGGGTTACAAGTATGTGGGTTGATGATGTGAATTATACATGTTAATATGTGCTTAATATGTGTTTGAAATGCATTTGTGAATTAAATTAAGTGATTATTGCTTATGAAATCAAGAAAATGAGATATATGTGCATACTTGTAGAAATGTTTATGTATTTGTTTTAAGATAAGAAAATGATTTTATAGGTCGATCTAAATCGGTAATGAATTACAATTGCTATCGATGAGCTAATGTTTATATGGATATAATTCAATAAGAGGACGTTATCCTAAACTATGCATTGGTAGAAATTTTCGAGGACGAAAATCCCTAAAGGGGGAAGAGTTGTGACACCCCTAATTTGACCCTAGTCGAAAAGTGGTTTCGGGACCACAAAATCGAGTCATAAAAATAATTAGTCGTCATATTTTATGTTTATTATATGTGAATATGAATGTGTGAAAGTGTTAAGCTTCGATTTAGTAAATTGCATGTGAATTTAGTTAATAGGACTTATGTGTGACATTTTTGAAATGTGATAGGTTAATCTATAAGGGTCTATTAAAGCATGTATTGAAAATAATGGTTTTGCATGTCAAATACCCCTTTTTGTTAATAGTGGCCGGCCATGATGATGGCATATATTAAAATATGTATTATATTTTAGTTAAATGGTTATTACTTTATTAAAAGAAAGAAGAAAATTTTGGTTATGTTTTTGTTCTTCTTGCCGTGAACTAAAGGAAGAAAAAACAGGGGGAAAAGAAGCTAGGCATTCGGTCTTCTACTTGCTTAATTAAGGTAAGTTTTAGGTAAATTCGTGAGATTTTATGAAATTTTAGTTGATGGATAGGTCTTTGATTGAGCCCATGTGTGAATTTTGATCCTTGTGGTGATTTGGGCATTCGGTTAAGGTAGGAAACTTAGAAGATGATTTCTATTCCTTATGTTTTATGAGTTGGGAGCTTAAATTGAAGTTGAATAAGGGGAATATGTGTATTGAGGTTTTAGTAATATGGAAATTCGATTATGAGAGTGTGTGTGTGGTCACTTGCCGAATGTGGGTGTTAAGGTTAGTAGGTTGGCTTAATTCTTGTATTAGAAATCTATTTGAGAAATTAGATAGGCTTTGGATGGTTGAAGTAACGAAATTAGAAACTCATGAACTTGATTTAAATACTTTAAATTTATGGTAGTTAAATGGAATAGAAAGGATCTATTCGGCCATGGAGGTTAAACACATTGTTAAATTGTTGAATATATGCTTTGGTTGTTAATGAATATTCGGTCTTGGTATGAGTCTCATTAATAGCATTTAGTTATTAGATTTGGTATAAAATACTTATTGAAATGGTGGAATTGGATAACTTACTTATGGATTTTAGTTATGAGAGTCTTTTGTAAGTAGAGCTAGAGGGTTTAAAGGGTGGTGTTTAAAAATAAACATGTATATGGACCCTATGTATGTACCTTGTAATTTTATTGTAAACTTTTGGTTTAACTCGTATCATATTAATTGCCAAAATACTAGCTTGTGTGGAAAATATTGTGTATGTTTTTATGTGCCGAATGTGAGTTAAAGAAAATGGAGCTCACTATGTGTATCATGGTCAACCTTTGATAACTAATATGTCTTGATTCATAAATTGAGTTAAAAGATTATATATGTTCGATCTAGCCTAAGCTAGGCTTGACTTGTAACATAGTAATGATTGACTGAACGTATATGTGTGAGATAGTGAGGATAATTGTATTTCTTGCTTTGATTAAGTGAAGTATATGAAGTTGATATACTTAATTTACTCAATTAAGCTTAAGAGCACATAGGGACAATTTGGATAAGAGAAAAGCTACCTAACCGAATAGTCGATCCGTAATCGTTCGACAAATTCGAGGTAAGTTCTTAAGTATTTGAGTTTGATTCCTTTGCAAGTTTTAAGTTTTTAAATGGGATGAATATGAATTAAGTATATACGTCAAGGTCAATGACTTTTCTAAATGATGGCATATATGATATTATGTTTTAAATATGTGAATGAGAACTTTACAGAGTAAATTGTATAAATCTGCTAGGGACAGCAGCAGTAGCGTGTTTTGGAAAAATTACCATAAATTGTGGGAGTTGAGTTAAAGGCTGAATAAATTATGTAATTAAAGCTTGATGCGTCTAGTTTCGTATAAAAGAAATCATGTAAGAAAAAGGGGTTGCCGATAATGATATTTTCAAAGTTGTTTGAGACAGAGTCAGAATGGCTCCGAAATCCCCTGTTCAGTATTTGGAAAATCATTATAAATCGTACAAAAATTATTATAAGATAAAATTATATGCTTAGACTCCTTAAGGAGTCTAGTTTCAAACAAAATAAATGAAAACATATTTTGAATTCTGTACAATGAGAAATTAAATTCTTAGTGAAGAGTAGTCAGAGTAGTCAAGTAGTAAAATAGGGGAAACTTTAAGAACAATCTGGTATTGATTAGCCAAACCAATAATTCTGAACGTTTTGTGGATAGAAGATATACGAGTCTATTTTCATGGAAAATTAACGGCACATCATTTGGAGTTTCGTAGCTCCAGTTACAAATAATTTAACGACTGTTGCTCAGGAAAATAGCTTGTAGAGAATATGGGATTAGGTTGTAAACATTGATAAAACTTGTTTTAGTTGCTCATAAGCTATTAATTAAACCCATACGTGAATTCTAATTTGTGACATTATAAAATGATATATGAGTGTTAGATGGATCCTTGATATTAAAATTGTGAAATTGTAAGTTTATAAGTATTCGAATATGAAATGATAGTATGGCTTGAAATTGAATTATTCATTGGAAAATGATAGATGTAGATTCAGCCAAGACAAAGTGTACACATGAAAGTTTATGTGGTGTATGAAGTATATTTAGATAATTGTGATGTGAATATATGAAAATTTATATTTTGATTCAGAATTTTATGTGATGAATGTGAATGTGTATATATGAGATAAGGCTGAATGGCCAATGTGATGAACGTGAATGTATATATATATATATTGTGGCCAAATGACAAACTGTGGAAGGTGTGTTTTATTAAAAATTTGATGAGGCAAATGAATTACAAATATGATAGTCGATGTGAATGCTGTAACATGTGAATAAATATGCATGAAACTTTGTGATGTAAATCCGGGATTTAAGACTCGATGACTATATGTGGTGACTATGTCTGGGTTAAGACTCGCTGACTTCGTGTGGAGATTTCATCTGAGCTAAAGGTCTCGTCGATAATCCGAGTAGAGTTTAAAGCTATAAGACTTCGTAATAAGAATTGCTTATAAATATATTCAATGCGAAAGGTTAAACAGGTATGTACTCCAAGTTTATATGTGAGCTTGATTTGAACTAAATCATAAGGTAGTTATGTGATGCATACGTGAGCAATCTATGAGACTATTCCTATGATTATGTGACATCGGATCGATGTGAGAGGTTATGTGAAATTATACAATATATCTATGTCACATGAGCTCACTTTTATGTGAAAGTTTATCGCCTATTGTATATGATGAGATGTGCATATTCGGTAAAGGGATGGTATGCCGAAGGAAGAGTGAAATAAAAATCTGAACAACTATGTTATAATTTGATTGTTATCTGTTGACCTTGCTTAAAACTTACTAAGCATTGTAATGCTTACTCCGCTTACTTTGTTTCCTCTGTTTTATAGATCTCATTTGGAAGCTACAGGCTCGGGGATCGTCAGCAACTAGTCACACTATCACTATCCACTGCTTGTTACTCTTATGTTTTGAATTATTTTATGGCATGTATAGAATAGACCAGTAGCCGAAGAATATTTTGGTTAATGTATATAAGCCATGCGAAAATGGCATCTTTTGAATGTGTACTTATAGAAGTTTAAATTGTATCCCTGACTGTCTTTAGTATTTATCTAAAGGAATGTTCTTTATTTCAAAAAAAAATAATAATTCAAAATTTTTACTGTTCTGATATGAGTTTCAAGTCTGGTAATGCCCCTTTACCTATTTCGGCGACGGATACGGGATAGGGGTGTTACATTATTGATGATGTCCCTCCACATCACGAGGACCTACCATCTCAGCCACCACCACCTTCTCGTCTAGTTCATGCGGCGGCTTCATATGTTGACATCTCTGAGCGCCTTACTCGATTCAAGTAACAGTGTTTTCAGCGTTTCGATAACATTGATGCTACTCTATAGCAAATTTGTCAGCACTTCCACATCTCATCGCTACCCCCACCTTGAGAACCATCTAGGGATGAAGATGTTTAAAAACTTTTATTTATTATTTTATGTTTTTACTTTTATTTTATTTTCAGACTACTTTTTATTTTTCTTTCACCTTATTTTTATTAGGACTTATAATTTTTATTTAACAATTTTTACTTTCGGCTATTTCATATCGAGTAATTATGCTTCCTTATATTTCCTAAAAAGTTCCTGATCTGTCACAGTTATAAACAGCTCCTAAGCTCATCATTGCATAGGAACTAAAAACTCCACCAGGAAAGGTTCTCCATGACTGCCATGTCCTACTCAACCACAACCATAGCTACCACCAGATATAATATTCTTTTGGCGCAGGACTTATGGACTAACGAACCTCTACCACCACTGGAGTATCGCCCTCCACCTTCACACCGATTATTCTCCAAAACTCCAGTTCAAGGAAATTCGTTCATCACTCAGGAAGTTTCACTTCTCTCCCTATCTTATTTTTATATTCTTTTCTATATATCTATCTTTGTACATTGAGGGCAATGTACATCTTAAGTGTGGGGGAGGGGGGGTATTCATTTCACTATCAGAAAAATCCCTAAATGATTGCTTCATTCTCTTGAAAAGCTCTCATATCATGTTTAGGATAAATTTTGATTAATTTATGATTTTTATTGACATATCTTAAATTAAAACATAGGCATTCATGCATTGATTATTTAAACTGTAAGACATTAGGGATTCAAGCATGGTTAGTTGATTTTTGAAGAATTAAAAATTTTTAGGTTGTTCCCCCAAGTTTAGGTATTACCTTGAGTTGGAATTCACAAGTTTAAACATCAAAAGCCATAATTTTTTGTGAGATCTTGAGCCTTCAAGAGCATCTATTAATTCTTTCATGCTCACTTTTATTATTTCTCTGAGAGCGTGTAATAGCCCAAAATTGGGTCTAGTTGGAACAGAGGTTTCGGGACCACAAAATCTGAGATAGAAATAATTATTTTATGATTATTTTGAGGTCTATGATATGATTGCATGATTGTGTGAAAATTTCGTGAAGAAATTTTATGCATAAAGTGCTCAATTTGAAGTTAGGGACTAAATTGAATAAGGTGCAAAACTTGCATTCTAGAAGTTTCTAGTATGAAATTGCTTTGAAATATTAATTAGGAGGTCTTAAATAGAATTTGACCAATTTCTAAGTGATGGAAAAAAATTGGACAAGGATGGAAATTTTAAAAGTTTAGTAAGGAAGGGCATTTTGGTCATTTGGTAATTAAAAGAAATAAAAAGGGAAAATAAAGCCAAAATTGACTCATCTTTTTCATGGAGACCGACATCAGCATGGGGGAAGCCATGGATAGGGTTTTCAAGCTTTCCGAGCTCAATAGTAAGTCCGTTCTAACCCCGTTTTTCAAGTTCTTTACATTTTTAGAATCATGGTAATTTGATTAAGCTTATTCTAGCAATAATTTAAGCTAGGGTTCATATTTGGAAAAATACCCATAGGTTAAATGTGTTTATTTTGCTGTTTTATGATAGAATATGAGGTTTTAAATTATGTTAGACAACTTGTGCTACTCGGTTTTGAGTGAAAACGAGTAAAAGGGCTTAATTGGTAAAAATACCTAATAGTCATAAGTATATGTTAGAGTGAGTATGTGATGTTGCCATAGAAGGAAAAAGTGATTAGCATGTCACAAAACATAAGAATAAGGGATGAAGTTTAATTCCCGAGCCTAGGGGCAAAAGTGTAAATATGCAAAGTTTAGGGGCAAAATTGTAATTTTTCCAAATTTTGAGTTAAGGACTGTTTTGAATAGTAAATTAATTAAATAAGTAAAATATGATGTTTTAGATCCCAGAAAACGAGATTTGAACCTAGAATGAGAGAAAAATCAAAAATTGGGAAAGTTGGTAAAATGGCCGCTTTAGTATCGAGGTAAGTTCATATGTATAATAAGCATTAATTTATGCATGTTTCAATGTAAAATTGATATATTTATTATAATTTTGAGGTGTTGAAAGTATGTAAGTTGGTATGATAATAATACAACAATAATGCTGTAATTTATATTTGAATGTTAAATTTAGTGAATTAATTGAATTATGTTAAATTAAATGATTATGGTGCGAAGTTTATGAATTGATTTAAAATATGTCTATGGTACATGAAGTGCATTGAATTATCATACATAAATGTGATTTCTATGATTATGGATATTATGGGAAATTGTAAGTTCATATGATTTTTAATAAGGCAATGTGTAATTTAATGTTATTACCTTAATATTAAATGAGATGTAAGTTTATATGTAAGTAATACATCAATATTACTTGTATTATGATATTTTATAATAATATTAGAAATATGTTTGTGGATAATTACTTGATTGGTGAAATTGTTGGAAAAGAGAAAGAAATCCCGGTTGAACCTTCGGAAAGATTGGATGATACAAATAGGATGTAGCTAGGTCACATGTATGGTGCTGAGTGCACATCATGTGTACAAGAGAGCAACAAGACATTATGATGTAGCTAGGTCGCATGGGTGATACTATGTGTACACCATGTAGACAAGAGAGCTACGAGATATATGTAGCTAGGTCGCATGCGTGGTTCCAGGTGAAGGACACCATGTAGACAAGAGAGCTATTAGATAAATTGGCTAGGTCACATGGGTGGTACTGAGTGTTCACCATGTGTACAAAAGAGCCGAACTATATGATGGGTGGAGCTATGTGCTGAAACCACCAAGTATCGAGAATTGATCTGAAGTGTTCAATAGGAGACTCTCTATGTATTGCTTTGTGAGTTTTGTGATGAATAAGTGCACGAACTTGGTTATGTGAATGATGTGTTCATTAAGTGACCAGGATGTGGTAAGGTTATAAACAAGTAAGTTATACATGAGGATGATTTTATGGTGACCTTGTGATCATGGGCCTATACTTGTGATGTATGAAATGTGGTGAAAATGATTTGTGATATGTATGTTAAAATGAGGTTAATACAAAGAAAGTGTGAAAGAGTGAATTAGCAATAAAACTGTTTTGGACAGTAGCCGTGGCGTGATTTTGAAAAATCACCAAAAATAGTATAAATTGAATCAGAGACTTAATGAGATATCAAATTAAATCTTAATGAGTCTGTCTTCATATAAAAGAAACAGAGCAAGAAAGGGAGTTCTATATTTTGAGATATTTATGTTTTTGTGAGACTAGTTTAGAATGATTATGTGATACCCTGTTCCGACTTTGGAAAATCCAAAAAAATTGATAAAAATAATTAGAGGCTTAAAATTATATTTTTAAAATCCCTAGTGAGTCTATTCTCAAGATAAATCAACAAGAACATTATCCAGTTCATCTGTGAGATAATTAATTTTAGTGAAGAGAGGTCGAATCTGTCGAATGTGAAACAGGGAAATTTTAATGAATAAACTGTGCTAAATGGCTAAACCAAAAATTATGAAAATTTTATGGTGGAAAGATATATAAGTCTTGTTTCAGGGGAAATTTACGGATCTTAATTTGGAGCTCTGTAGCTCGAATTATAAATAAGTAAGTGACTATGACTCGTGTGGATAGTTTGATGTGAGCATTTATTAGTAAATTGTGAAATCGTACTTGCAAGAATGCTATATACATTAAGGATGTGGAATGGAGAGGAGGAGGAGGAAAATAAATATATGTGGAAGACATGGAAACTATGGTATATGAAATATTGATATAATGAAATAAATGATATGTGTTTATAAGAAAACAGAAAGAGAATGATATGTATCATGACATGTATATATATATATGACTAGTCTCAATGTAATGCTTGTTGGGTATGGAGTTGAATTGAAATGTTTCAGGGAAACATGTTATTTTATGATCTGAATTGTGATATTTTATAAAGATATGATCTAGTTTTAAATATGAATGCTTGATGATTAAGTGAAGATATTTGGTAAGATGATAATCTTGGTATAAATGTATAAGTGGTACTATAATAAACAAGGTAAAATGAGTATGAGAGACAAATGTATGATGACATACAAATGCTATGTTTGTGGTTTAATTGAGAATATTTAATCATTAAATGAATACCATGTTATATGCTTTTGATTTTGTAAAAGTGTGTAAGAGATTAAGGTTGACCAAGACTTGGAAAATAGCCTAGGTATATTCCACACAGGCAGAGACACGACCTTGTGTCTCAGTCGTGTATGGAACACGACTTTGGGACACGGGCGTGTGGAGCCTTAAAGCATAAAATTTCCAAGATTTTCGTAAGTTCTCGGTTTAGTCCCGAACCCTTTCTAAAGTATGTTTATGGCTTCGTAGACTCAAATAAGGGACTATGTGTAAGTGAATGAACGTTTTGAAATATGAATAAAATTTTATGGCCCGTATTTTAGTTTAGTGTTTGTATGTTTGTCCGGTAACGCCTCGTACCTTATCCCGGCCTCAGGTACGGGTAAGGGGTGTTACAGAGCATCAATATTGAAATGTTATTCTAGAACTTGCTTGATTATGCATGTCAAGACCACACCATTTGATTTGATATGTCAAAATGATAAAGCCACTTAGGTTTAACCTACTCACTCCATAAAAGCCTACCTTCACAATTAACCCTTAGTGAACCCCTTTGAGCCTAACAACCCATTCATTAATTTACCCTCAATATTAACCCATAACTCATTGTTGTTGAAATTCCCTAAATTAATTTGATCCCTATTTTTTTCGAGATTTGAGTTGGAATAGTTGCTTAGCTATGTTTTATTCTATTTTGTAATTTGACTTGTTCTAATATATATATATACATGTATAGATATTAGTAGTAGTGATTTTCTAAGCTAAAGAAGTTAAATTCCTTATTTTGAGAAAAAACTCTATTGTACGTAATTGATGACTAGTCATTTTTCTAGCTAGGCAATTTTTCAATTCAATCTCGATTCTAACCCTTTCTTTTAGCTTGTGACCACACCCTCTAACTAAAACCACGTTACAACCCTCTGAAGACCTTTTGATTGATGTTTCATCTCAATTTATAGTGGTGGAGATTTGATTTTCATGCAAGCCTATGGTAATGACTTTTCATTATTGACTATTGAGTGTTTCATTTATTATCCTTAAACACCTCGAGTGATTTGAGTGAATCTTTAGTTAGGATGTGAAACTCTGTGATATTTTGAATCAAAGGTAATTACTTAGATGAGGGGAGACACCTATGATTTCATGATAAAATGCTCAACTTGGAATGTTTGAAACTTTGATGTTCTTTCAGTTAAATTTTCAATGTATGATTATCAATGGATTA
This sequence comes from Gossypium arboreum, assembly GCF_025698485.1. NCBI lineage: Eukaryota > Viridiplantae > Streptophyta > Magnoliopsida > Malvales > Malvaceae > Gossypium > Gossypium arboreum. Next base: position 42,147,150 of record NC_069076.1, read on the forward strand.
TTTTGAGATATTATCGATAGAAATTATAAGTTGAGAAGAATTTATCTTGATTATGAGTTGAGGATTTTGCTTGAGGACAAGCAAATGCTTAAGTGTGGGGGTATTTGATAAACCGTAATTCATACATATTTTTATCCCACGCTTAGCACATTTTATGGATGATTTTTCCTTAAAATTGGTGAATTCGATGCTTCTAATGCCTTAATTTCATGTTTTATACTTAGGTGAGCATAGGAGAGTGAAAGGAACGAGAAACGGGCCAAAAATGGAGAAAATGGGCCAACGTACAAAATAAACACGGCTTGGACCTCCTCACATGGGCAGACCACATGCCTGTGTCAATTTGGCAAGATCGAAGCACGACTCACACGTGTGGACAACACGCCCGTGCCTATTTAACAGGCTTGACCATGACATTAAGCAATTGCACACGAGTGTGTCACACGGGCGTGTTCCTGCCGAGCCCAAGTTTAATCCAATTCGGAAAAGGCCAATTTTAAGGGTTCTTAGGCATTCTAAAGCCTATAAATACACCCTAGAGGAGGAGAAAATGTACAAACGCAGAGAAGGAAGCAGGGAACTACTCAAGGAAAACCGATTGATCCATCTCAAAAGCCAAATTCATCATCAAGACTGAAGATCTCCCCTCAATTTCCCTTCAGGATTTTTGGGTTTTTCTTTATGTTTTGTATTCATGACATATGTATCCTTGCTATTCCTAAAGTTCTTACGGGGCTTTCGAATATAATAACTCCTCGAAATGAATTTGTAAACATATCTCCCTAGCAAAAATACATTCGACTAATAGCATATATACTTCACATAATTCATTTCAGCATAATAAGCTCGTACTTATTTAAAATAAACAACATCTATTTGGTTACAAACTTACCTCGGACAATGAAAATAAAAAGGGGACGACTAATCGACAACTTTGGTTTTCCCCTGATCCAAATCCGATTTCTTTGGTTCTTGATCTAAACATATTCAAATTAAACTCATTCAAACATATTTTCACTCGATTTAGTCTAAAAACACATAAATGGGAAAATTACCATTTTACCCCTAACATTTTACATTGTTTACAATTTAGCCCAAATTGCACAAAACACAAAACATGCAAAATTTGAATACACTATGCTTAGTTTGAATCTTCCTTATGTTCATAGAAGTCCATACATTTCATTTATTTCATATTTTAGAACCTTAAATTATCATTTTTGCAATTAAGCCCTAATTACTCAAAATCATCAAAAATTCCAATGCAAAACATATTAATCAAAAACATATCTTTCATAATTCATCATCTAACATCAAAAAACTCAATTATTCATCAATGGAATAACTCAAAATATTCATCAAAATTAGAAATTCAAGCATGGGCTTTATACATTACACTGCAACGATCACAAAAACGTAAAAATTATCAAAAACTGAGCTAGTTACATACCTTGATTAAGCTTAACAATGGCCGAACTTATGGAAACCTTATTCTTTTTCTTTTCTTTAATATTCAGTCACCAAAATATAAACATGCATAGCTTTTAATTTATTTTATGTTTTATATTATATATAACATTATTATCATTTACATATTTAACCTTTATTATAAAATGATAAAACATTATAAACTATGCCTTTAACCGTCCAAATCATTTAGTTATGGCCTAATTGAATTATAAGTGCTTCATTTTTATAAGAGAAGATCAGTTCGTCCCCTTTCACATTTAACCATCGAATTTTCATTTTACGCGATTAAGCCCTTTTTATTAAATCGGCACTCAAGCGATAAAATTAAAACACAAAAATTTCACAGATATAAATTCAAACATAATAAAATACAGAAAAATAATTTTAAAATATTTTTCTGAGTCAGATTTGTGATCCCAAAACCACTGTTCCGAATAGGGTCTAAATCGGGCTGTTACACTTGTGCCAAACTTTTGGTTGGATTATATTATGTTTGATCTTAATGTTATGTATTGAAATGGTAAGTTATGTTTCATGTTTTACGAACTTACTAAGAATTATGTGCTTATGTAGTTTTCTTTCCTATGTTTTATAGATAATCAGAAGTTTAATCGGTTTGGAAGCTCGTCGGAGATCTATTGCACTATCCAACATAAATTTTGGTAGATTTTTATATTTTTGCTAAGTTTATAATGGCATGTATAGGTGGATTTTTTTTTGGTATCTAGTTGAATGCTAGTTAATGATTTTGGCATGTATAAGATGTTTTGGTACCGTTTGATGTTGGTTGGTTTGTATCATTTTGGTACTTTTGATGCATAAAAGGTATGACTCAAATAGTAAGTTATGTTGAAGAGTTAATGTTCATATTTCAGGTATGTCTTGGTAAAAGTTGAGTTATGTTTGATAGTAGAAATGTGATCAATTAGATGCATGTTTTGGTAAGTTTGTATCTCTGCATTTGAGGTGCCTTGTATGACATATTGGTTGAATGATTTTGGACAATTGAATTGGTCATTTCATGTTGGTTTTGGTCATGTTTCAATGCTTTGATTAGGTGTTCTAAAGGACTTTAGATGGTTGCTTGAATTGGTGATCGTAATGGCTTGTTTTTGGGCAATTTCACGTCCACACGGTCGAACACATGGGCGTGTGACTCAGTCGTGTGTGACACATCGCCTGGCGACATGGCCATGTGTCCTTTGTAGGTTTTAATGCATGCAAGTCAGGCTATTACATGGCCTAGCACACAGCCTAGAACACAAGCATATGTGCTTATTTTGAGAGTTACAAGGCCTGGCACACGGGCATGTTGCTTGGCCGTGTGCCCAACTCAGAGATTACACGGGTGAGGACACTGGCTGGGACACAGTCGTGTGTCGCTATTTCGATTGTTACATAGCCTAAGACATAGGCATGTGTCTCAGTCGTCTGAGGCACATGGCCTGGCAACACGGTCATGTGACCTCTATAGTCCAATTTTTCTAACTTTTTCTTATACTTTCCGATTGTTTTCTATTTGGTCCTAGATTGTTTCTAAGGTATTTCTAGGGTCTCGAGGGCTCAATTAAGGGGCGTTATATATGTGATTGAATGTAATTAGATTATGTTTACAATTATGTATGAAATGAATATTTTAAAGTTTCATTTATACGGTAATGCTCCACAACCCTATTCTGGTGACGGATACAGGTTAAAGGGGTTACAACTTAATTGTTTTGAGCTAGAATTATTACATTAATTTGATTAACTTCATTTGATGTGTGTTCATAATGTTCTATGCCTCAATCGTTCATGCTTTCAATTGAAATCATGCATATATTTCATTCATTAAAATATGATTGAATGCAGTAGAATTAGTTGATCAATCTTAGCTAGATAACGATTAATGGACACAATAATTGTAACAGCCCAATTTTGGTTAAGTCAAAACAGTGGTTTTGGAACCACAAATTCGATGTCAGAAAATTATTTTAATATTATTTTTAGCATTTGCAGAATGTTATTTGATATGTGCGAACATTTCGTGAGCTAATTTCATCAATTGGTTGGTTAATTTGATAAAAGGACTAAATCACGTAAAGCATAAAATTTGAGTTCTGATAGTTAAAAGTATTAAATAGCTATGAAATTAAATTGTGGGAGTCCTTATGTTCAAATTTAACCATTTTTAAGGTTAGTGGACATTTATGTTCATGGTAAATTAGTTATTATTGAATTATTAACTAAAATAAAATCAATTTTAAGCTTCATTCTTATCTTCTTGATCGAATTTTGTTGAAGAAAGAGAAGCCATTTTAGGGTTCTTTATTCGGCCATGCTATTTTGCTTATTAAGGTATGGTTTTTGTCCCCTTTTTTTTATGATTTCTATATTTTTGTAATAATTTTATCTCAATCTAGCTGGCCCGTACCTTTAATTTCAAAACTATTAAAGATTTTTAGAGTTGCCATTGTTGAATCTATGTGTTCTTTGATGATTAAAGTTGAAATATGAAAGCTTGATGATAGTTTTACTGTTTTGTTAAGTAATTTTTGGTGAAAATGCAAATTAGGGGCTGTATTATGAAATGTGAAAAATGTGTGGTTAAAATGTCATATAAATGAATTTTTTGGGCTGCTAGGGACCTATATATAATTTGGCCAAGCATGGGTTTTTTTTTGATTTGTGTGAATTTTGTGTATTTGTGAAATAGGGATTAAATTGTTAAAAGTATGAAAGTTTAGGGGCTATTGTGCAAATAGGCTTAAATGTATGTTTTAGACTAAATTGAATGAGTAGATGAATAAATAAGTTAATTTTGAATTCATATAGATCAAGAAAGAAAGAATTTAGATTTAGATAGGGGAAAAGCAAGGTTATCGAATAGTTGACCCGATCCGTCAATTCGAATACGAGGTAAGTTCGTTTGTATTAAGCATTGTCAATATTATGCTTTTAGTGCTTTGATATTGCATAAATTGTATATATGGGACTACAAATATGTTTGACGACAAATCGGTTATTTGTGGCACTTAGTGTGTGATACGACATAGCTTCGGCTATATATGGCACTTAGTGTGCGATTTGAGATAGCTTCGACTATGTACGGCACTTAGTGTGCAAGATATTGAATATGGCACTTAGTGTGCAAGGAATCGAGTGTATGAATTTGTTATGGATTGGCACAGGTATGTACATATATATTCTGAGCTTAAAATAGAAGAAGTTACAAAGTTTGTATATAAGCTTATGAGTAAACAATTGAAAGGTTTGTTAGTAATCTTAAAGTACATGATAATATGTTTAGATTGATGAATTTTATATTTGTGATTAGTTAAGTTTATATCATACGAGGTTACTAAGTTATAAAGCTTACTTTGTGTTATTTTTCTATGTTTTATAGTGAATCAAGGCTAGCTCAGATCCGGGTGTTGTCAGGAACATGATCGCACTATCAAACATCTAAGTTGGTACTTTTGGATCATACATTAATAGTATATGGCATGTATAGGCTAGATGTGGTATTTTGGATGTGATTATAGCCATGAGATTTGGCTTGTAAATTGTATATGTTTTGGTTTGTATATATAGCCATAAGTGATGGCTTATTTTGGTATGTTTGGTTTGAATGTGGTTATGGTTTTATAGTTGCTCAAATGGTTAATTGATTTGTAGAGTATAAATGCTTGAGAAATGCCTTGATGAGGTATGATTTTAGGTGTTGTGTTGGTTATTTATAAGGAAGTTATGTGTGTGAATGATGGTAAATGAACTATATAGATTGATATTGTTTTGGCATGTATTTGTTTAAGTAAATGGTAGTGATTTGAGATCTAGAATAGATGAAATTATAATGGTACAGATTGTGCATTTGGTTGATGATTTTGGCAACCTAATTGTATGATGAAATGGTACCATTTTGGTTGTTTAGGTGAGCATAAATAAGGGTGGCAAATTGGCCTTACAAATGGCTTATTTTTGTCCACACGGACAGAGGCACGAGCGTGTGTCTCAGCTGTGTGTGGCACATGGTCATGTTACACGGCGGTGTGTCCCTTGGTGATGAAATTGAATTAAAGTCAGTATGCTCCACATGGTCTCACACATGGGTGTGTAAGTGGCCGTGTGGTACAAGTCAGTATACTCTCTAATTGGAACACGGCCTAGCACATGGGCTTGTAACTTGGCCATGTTGCATAAGTCAGTATACCCTATAGTTTTGGCACGGCCTAGCACACGGCCTGGCACACGAGCGTATGTGGCCTCTTTGAAAGGCACATGGGCTAGACACACGGGCGTGTGGTTGGCCATGTGACTCAAGTCAGTATATATGCCCTATTTCCACACGGCTTGAGACACGGGTGTGTCCTGTAACGCCCCAAAAATATGGGGTCTGAAATTTTGCTTGTTTTAGCATATAGTCCATGTTTGCTTGAATAGTTAGTTGATTTAAGTGTGTTTGAGGGTGTCTGAGTAGTTCTGGGTTCAAGTTTTGCCTTTTGCAGCATTTTTGTTTTTGCTCTTAAAAGAACCTGAACACTGGCACTTAGGCTTTATAAATATTCATGGTTGATTGGTGACACAGAAGGCCTTGTGGCTTAGTGGTAAGCAGCGTGTTGTGCATTCGTATGGGCATGGGTTCGAATCCCAAGTAATGCGAGGGGGGCTTTATTTTATTTTTTGGTGGCGTAAGAGGTAGAGTTTGACTCAAACTCTGCAGAAATGGTTGGAGACTTGGTAAAAGGGGATTTGGTTTGAATTTGAATGGGAGGTTGGTGAGATTGTAGAGGGATAGGGGAAGAGAACTGGGGAGAAAATCAAGGGATGTGGTGTTGTTTGGAGGTTGTGGCTAAATGGAGCACTAAGGTTCCCTTGGTTTCAGTTTGAGGAAGGTTGGGACGTTTTTGTGTGGTGTGGAAGTGGCCGAATTCTCCTATACTCAATTTCGATACTCTACTTTCTCGAGATTCTTTCGTTTGCATATTTTCTTTCTTCTTCTATTCTCTCGGTTGTTATCTTTTTGTGTTAGTCAAGCGAGCATTCTCTCTTTCAGTCTTATTCTGTTGGTGAAGCACTACTTCCCTTGTTGTTCTGCGTTAGCCGATTCTCTCATCTCCTTCAATTCTTTTCTCATACTCCTTTACCATTAGTCGACTTGATCTTGTCCCTCTCATCATTTTCTCTTTTCGAATTTCTTTAGCCGAACCACTCTTGCTCTCTTCTCTATTCATCTTCTTCTTGTTGTTGTTTTCCTTCATTGGCTGATTATTGTGCCTCTTGTTCCTGTGCACTCGCTTCTTTTGAGCATCAAGTTCCGACAAGCATCCATTATGCCAGAATCTTTTCTGCGTATTGTTTGGTCTTGGGGTAAGTGTTCTTTCTTGTGCCTATTATTCTTTTGTTTCCTTCTCAAGTGGAATGTTCGGTTAGGGATGCTAATTCTCTACTCCTTTTGCATGTTTGGGATCTCTGGATTCTAACTCTCGAAGAGATAAAGGGGAGCCTTCAGCCCTCAAAGGTGTACAAATTCCTTTTTGGCGTTCGATCTAATCACTGGGGTAAGAAGACTAAGTTGTCAGTTGCAGTTGGATATCAAATCTTTCTAACTCTAGTTTGAGATTTATTTGGACTATAGGTATCAAGCTTTGGATTTTATACTTATTGCTAATAAAATCTGCTGTTAATACAGTGATCAGCAGGAGTTGTTTGATCATTTTCAATCGGTGGTCTAAGGGTTGTAGATCGCATTTCTTGAGACAAGGTTGGATAGTTGAGAAACCTGGGCAGTTTCGTTAACAGGTGTGTAACCGCACCCTTATCAGTATCGATCAAAAGCCGAAACTACGGTATGAGAGGTTCTGCGAGTATACGAATGCTCTTGGGTAAACCGAGCCATACACTATAGGTGACGACCGAAGGGGTCACCATGACAAACTCGTGGGCTTGCACTACTTTTGGTCCTCGTAGGGCCGAGATGAGCCGTGTGGGCCGATAGGCTTACGGGCCCACACGGACAAATTTTTGCGGTAGGTGCCAGATTGTTGGGTTGTGAAATCGCATAGTCGCGACCGAAAAGGGACTAGATGGGCTATACAAACGTGTGGACCCACTTGGGCTGAGGAATGGGCCTCAGGCCGATTGACACTGTTTTGGCCATATGGATTATTTGAGTTATTTGTAATGACCAAAGACCCTCCAAGAGGTCGTTAATGGTATTGAGACTCTATAATGGTTAAATGACCGAAATACCCCTGAGGGGTAAAAATTTACGATTTTACCCCTGGCTGGCGAAATGATTATTATGTCCTAGCAATAGGTTAACTGATGTGTGTTGATATTATGAAACTGGTTGTGATTACAACATGCTGCATACATTTAATAATTATGATATGACATACTGCATAGGGATGGGTATATGATTTGGAGGGAGTACTGTACTGGTGACTATGTCACGATGATTATTACTGGAGATTTACCACGCTTACTGTTACTGGCAGCTATGCTGCATTATTATTATTACTTGCAGCTTTGCTGCGATATTGGTGTGCTAGTTGGGTGGGTCGATTAATATCCTCATAGGTGTGTTAGTTGGTACGGGTGGTGTGCTGGCTGGTATGGGATGGGTTGCATTACGCATTTATACTGATACTGTATTAGGCTTATGCCCACAATGCTACTGTATAGGGCTAAGGCCCGCATTGCATTATTCTTGAATAGGGCTTTGGCCCTGCATCTGTCTTGATACTATATTGTTTACTGTATGTTTGTTATTGGGATTACACATTGAGTTTTCGTAAACTCACTTTTTTTCTAACTGTGCAGGTAATCCCTAAGCTTAGATGGTTTGGAGCTGCGAGGGACTCGGGGATAGCCACACTACTGTTTTTGCTTCTTTAAATTACTAATAGATTTTCGTTTTGGGTTATAATTTATGTAATAAGGCCGTTGGTGGGTTTTAAGTTTTAATTTGGATTGAGGTTTCTTATATTAAACTGCTAGTCTAGGAAAATGAGAGTTTTCAAAATAGCATGATTGTCTAAGGAACACGAGGTTCCAACAACAAAGTTTTCAAAATGCTTCCGTGGTTTTAACTGAAGTAACATACCAAAGGCAATCGTAATGGTACATGTTTTGACATGAATTTTAATTAAATAATAATAAATGGGTTTAGATTCAGTAATGATTCATAGGGTTGACCTAATTAGAGAGACTGAAGAAAAAGTGAGAGTAATTTGTGATAATTTGAAAACAACATTGAATCAACAGAAATCACACACAGACTTGAAACAGAAAGATATTGAGTTCCAGGTCGGGGATAAAGTGTTTTTAAAAGTGTCGCCGTGGAAAAAGATATTGCGGTTTGGTAGGAAAGGAAATCTGAGTCCGTGATTCATCGAACCATATGATATTACTGAGCAAATTGGGCCAGGGGCATATCAATTATCTTTATCGTCTGAGTTAGAGAAAATACACAATGTGTTTCATGTGTCGATGATTCGATGATACTAATCTGACCCTTCACATGTCATTTTCATAACCGAGATTGAAATTCAGTCTGATATGTCATATGCTGAAGAACTGATTGAATTTTAGCTCGTGAGATCAAAGAGCTGAGAAATAAGAGGATAGCATTAGTGAAAGTATTTTGACATTGACACAGGGTTGAAAAAGCTACATGGGAACCAGAGAATGCCATGAGAAAACAATACTCGAACCTATCCACTTATAAGATTTTCGGGGACAGAGATCCCTAAGGGGAGAGTTGTAACAGCTTGATTTTGGCTAAATCGGAACATTGGTTTTAGAACCACAAATTCAATGTTAAAAAATTATTTTAATATTATTTTTGGCATTTACAGCATGTTATTTGATATGTGCAAAAATTTTGTGAGCTAATTTTATCGATTGGTTGGTTAATTTGATAAAAGGACTAAATCCCGTAAAGCGTAAAATTTGAGTTCTGATAGTTAAAAGCATTAAATAGCTATGAAATTAAATTATAGGAGTGCTTATGTTGAAATTGAACCATTGTTAAGGTTAGTGGACATTTATGTTCATGGTTTATGTGTTATATATTAATGTTTTATTAAGGTTAAAATGGTAAATTAGTTATTAATGAATTATTAACTAAAAAAATCAATTTTAAGCATCATTCTCATCTTCTTGACCAATTTCTGTTGATGAAAAAGAAGCCATTTTAGGGTTCTTGATTCGGCTATGCTATTTTTCTCATTAAGGTATAGTTTTTGTCCTATTTTTTTATGATTTTTATATTTTTATAATTGTTGCAGCTCAATCTAGCTAGTCCACTGTAACACCCCTAACCCGTATCCGTCACGGGAATAGGGTTACGAAGCATTATCGATCAATACACATCATTCTCATATTTTTAAGCATTCATAATCAAAGTCCAATCAAATCATTCATAAAGTCCCTTATATAGGTCTACAAAACCTATAAACATGCTTAGAAGTGGTTCGGGACTAAACCGATATCATTTGCAAACTTTGAGATACATGGAAAATTTTCAAACATTTCAGGGTCACATGCCTGTATGAATAGGTCGTGTACCTCACATGGTCATCAGATACGCCCATGTGACAAGCCGTATGAAAACAGGGCATACATACTGACTTCACCACACGGCCGGAGACACGTCCGTGTGCCATGCCGTGGGAAAATTGAAAGGGTTACTAACTTGGTCACACGCCTATGTTCCAGTCCGTGTGCCACACACACGGGCAGTAGACATGCTTTTGTGTCTAGGCTGTGTCAAACCTGAAGGGTATACTAACTTAATTTCGAAGGGCTACCCTAGGGGACACACGGCTGTGTACCAAGACCATGTGTCACAGTCAAGCCACATGCCCGTGTGCTCAGCCATGTGGAATGAAAATAGGCTTGGTTTAAGTCACATTTCTCACCCTTCTCATGCATAGCTAAAACACAACATTTTTCACCCTTTCAATACATTAATAGTTAGCCAAAATATGTTATTTTATCATCATCAATCACACACAAAGCTTGACTTATAAATCATCTATTAACCATTCATTTATTAAGTCCAAAATTCATGTTTTTCATAAGTAAATACTCAACATATACCAAATAACCAAATTTTCATCTTGAACATCACCAATCGTACCAAAATATGCCATTACAATAGGCAAATTACACATCAAACATAAGTTAATATTAAGCCATATAAAAATGATCAAATACATCGCCAAAATCTTTATAAAAAAGACTCAAGCCTATACATGCCATAAAACCAAGCCACAAGGTGTAAAATACCGAAAATCAATAATCGGGTAGTGTGATGCAATCTCCATTGACTCCCAACCCAAGCGAACGTCCGAGACACTATAAAACATAGAAAAATAACACAAAGTAAACTTCACAGCTTAGTAAGCTCGTATGAATATTAAACTCATTTATCAAATAACCATATCATAAGCAGTTACACAAGATATAATATATCTCAGATGATTTCATCGTTCTCTCGTGTATTTATTTACAAACTCAATCATGAATTTCACTTGACTACACAATTCCATTCTCGTTTAATTTTAGTACAACTTATCAATTCATCCACAATTTCATATGCATAAACACTTAAAAATATACTACATTCAATTTAATAACTATCACCTTTATATAGCCAAATAATTCATAGGGAATCTTATGAATTTCCACCTACTTATCATATGAATTTCACAGATATCACTTACTTGACGATTTCCGTACAAGTACCTGAATTGATTCATATCATCGCTTATATTTCTTTGTAACATCATCTTTACTCATTGACTCATTTAAACATTGGTGAAAACACATTATCTCAATTCAACATTAATAAATATAATAGGTTCATAAACCATTCTCATTTCATTCATAAATTTAACTATGAATTTCAAAAGTTTCTTTGGTTCAATGCTCATATAACTCATGTACATACCTGTACTTTCTCATATTTAACCCTTGCTTATTCACATATTTGACATAGCTGTTATCCATTTGGAATATTTTTGGATACTCAGAAAAACTGGCACACTTAGTGCTAAATAGTTAAAGCTCTATTGACCTCACATACATAGTGCCAATATATATATAATCGAAACTATTTCAATCTCACACACCAAGTGTAATGCCCCAAAAATCTTGAACTTTCTTTTTTTTCAGTTTTGATAAAAAGTGTGCTTAATATTCCTAGTCAAGTGTTATTTATGTGATAATAGGCCTTGGTTTGAGTTCGAACTTTGAGGTGAAGGAAATTATAGTTTTATAATTAAAAGAACCTTGGTGGCAAGTAGTTTGGTTTTAAATAAATGAAGGAGGAATTGGACACAAGGAGCCTTGTGTTGGAGTGGCAAGTAGCGTCACATGTGGGGCTTAGAGGTGACGTCACATGCATGGTAAGGAGGTTTGGGGTTCGAATCCCTCCTTGCTTAAAAGAAGGATTTATTTTTACTCAATAAATGGCCAGTAGTGGCGTTGGATGTGAACTCTGAAGGGAGTGATTAGATGAGAAATTTAAGGAAGGGATTAAGGAGTTATCAGGGCGAAAAGTTAGGAGATGAGGGGGGTAGAGAAGTGGAGCCGAATTGGGAATTTGGGGATAGGTAAATTCAACTATAGTATATATAGGTGCCGATTTTGGGAATTCAAGGCTAATGCCCAATTCTTCCTTTCTTTTTACCGAAAACACTTTTCTCTTCAAATATCTAAAAGCCAAAATCCCTTATTCTTTCTCTTTTAGTTTATGTCGATTTCTTCTCTTCCTTTCTCATCAAACTCTTTTCTTTCTCGCTCCTAGTTGCTTTCTCTAAAGCCGAATATCTTTTGGCCATAATCATGTTGTGCCGCCACTTTTTCTTCAAAGTTGGCCGATCGATTCTTGTGTAAGTGCTTTACTTTCTTTTAATTGGTCTTCATAGTACCAATTTCTTCTCTCCCTCACTCTTTCTAAATCGGTTTTCTAGGGGATTAGTATCGAATCTCGGATTCTAGATCTCTGTCGAATTACTCCTCAGGCGTTTTGGGGTTTTGGGTAAGTATTCCTCTTTTATTGGTTAAGGTTGGCTGAATGGTCATGGATGATTTAAAAGTGGCTTAAGATGATTTGCGAGTCACTTTTTGTTTAGTTCTTAATGATTAAGATTCAGACAGATTTAGGAAATACTCGTGAATAATGATCAAAGAAGGGTTGTTAAGGCTTGTCGTTCAAGGTAAGACAAAGGTGAGATTTTCAGTTTTTGGTTATCGTATTTGATAAGTGTGTGATTAATCATTGAGTGACATCGTCTATAGGTTCATGCTAAGGAGATCGTGGCACATTTTAGTACCAAGTGTGTACATACACTGCACACACAGTAGACCGACAAATCCCGAAATCCCGAAAAGCCAAAATGCTGAAAAGCCAAAAGTTTGGCTACAATAGTCTTGCAAGTATGCGAACACTCGTAAGGGGGAAGCCGATAGGTTATCAGAGGCCCCATAAGCGATTCCATGGGCTTGGGCCCTGTATTGGCCAACTGGGCCAGAATGGGCTAAATGGGCCCAATAGGTTGTAGGGCCCATAATAGGCAAAATTGGCAATTTGATACTATGTGATGAGAAATCATATTATTGCATGACTGTGAATGTGATTGGGCCTGACGGGCCATATGAAAGTGATTGGGCCTGATGCGCCATATGAATGTGATTGGGCCTGATGGGCCATATGAATAAGATTGGGCCTAAATGGGTCAAATGAATAAGTATGGATCCGTTAGTGTTTAGTAAGGGTTTGTGGACCTAATTTTTGGTAACTACTCAACCAGGCATAAAACTTAAATAATTAATTAATTACGACCATGGACGAGTCAAAAGGTTAAGCTGTGGTAATGGGTATATGCATGTCTAGGATTGGATCTAGGGAGAGCTTGGTACTTAAGCGATCTTAATGACTCACCTCTTCTTCTCTGGAATCCTACCTGGTGTATAGTATCTGTTCGCTTTAGCCAACGAGGACTTGTTAAGGGGCGAAGGTAAGTAATAAACCCATAATAAAGAGAAATTACCGAAAATGCCCCTAAGGGCGGAAATGACTAAAATACCCCGATGTGTGGAATGTAAGATTTATGGATGTTGCATGTATACTTGATGCATTCATATGATATTCTGTTTAGGTTGCATATGGGTTGGGAATTACGGATCGGAGGAAATATATGAGGATCGCATGGTTGCTTGACGACCGTGAATCTACTGATGGCTATTAAGGCCAATATTTGATTAGTAGCTTGCTGGAATGAAGGTAGTACCGCAACCGGGCTACCATTGGAGTGTATCGGATGGATGGGTCGATATTTATATGCTCACATAGTGTGTATCAGGGGATGGAGATGGTGTGTAGCGGTTGGATGGGTGTGATCTATGCATATTAATTGTTTACATTTGTTTTGAAATTGAATTGGGCTCAGGCCCAAAAAGACTTGCTATTACGTGCTTTTCTATTTGCCGAGGGTTGTACACACTGAGTTTTCGAAAACTCACCCACTCTTATTTTTCTCAAGTGATCCTCAGTAGGTGGTTTGACGGTTGGAGGGACTTCGAGGTGGCCAGCTAGCAAGACGACTTGAACTTCTTTTCTTAAGCCTATAATTTCTAGTATTTAAAGTTATTTCAGTCCGGAATGTAATAAGGCCTTTCCTCTTGTTATTATTCAAATTAGGATTATATTTATTATTATGCTTTATATTTGCTAGAAGTAGAATATGGTTTTCTTAAAACCATAACTGTTTTTAAATACTACGTTTTCGTAACTTAATTTTTTTAAATGACAAGGTTTCATAGATCATCCATTTTAAATAAACCTTCCGCAAATAAAAAGAGATTTTACAAAGTAATTATTATCAAAAAAGAAGGAATAGTTTTTTTTTGAATATACACCTCGCTTTGAAAGCAACAAATACAAGCTACGATTTTATTCAAGGTTTTTATTTCAAATAAGGGTTTTCAATAAAACACTTCAATGTGACACACTGGATCTAGCCATAACATCTGGGCCGGGTTTGGTGTGTTACATTTAGTTGTATCAGAGCCAGGTTACAAAACTCGAGCTGTGAAATGGGCCTTATTATTTGGGTTTGTGTTTTTAAAAAAAGAATGGATCACAACATTTTGGAAAAAGTTCTTACTGTGCGGTACACCGAGTCTCTGACGTTGAACCAAGTAAGTTCTTTTATTATTAAGCTTGTTTAATTTGATATACTGTAGGTGATTATACTAAGGCTTTTAGTTGGAGTGAAATTGAAGCCCATAGGACCATGAAACTATAAAGGATCTACGAAAACAACTTTCTTTCTAATACTTTCATAAAACATCAGATTAATTATTGAAACTAATTAAAACTTCATAAAATTTCTAATCCAGATAATACGTGAATCAACGATGAGTGCTAGAAGAGGTACAAGAGGTCGTGGCTGAGGCCACAGAGGTGTTAGGGCTGAATCGTCGGCATCGGGCCATATGCCCAATATTGGAGTGGAAGAGGGTCCGGCCTCACTCGTGGTTGAGATTGGACTGTATGATCGGGCTGTGGGGGATGATGCACTGTCGCAGGCAATGCTGAGGATTTTGGAAAGGGTCAAAGGGCCCAATAATGGCACGGGAAATTGGGGGTCAATTCTGGAGCGACTTCGATCAAATAGGGCTGAGATCTTTAAGGGCGTGGCTGGTATGCCTCCTAACGTGGCTGAATACTGGTTGGAGGCCACTGAAAGCATAATGGAGGACTTGGACTATTCACCTAAACAAAAGTTGAAAGGGGCAATGTCACTGCTTAGGGAATAAGCTTACCAGTGGTGGCTAACAGTGAAAGAGGGCACCCAACCTGAGCAGGTCACTTGGAAGCTCTTCAAAGTTGAATTTCAAGAGAAGTATGTGGGTTCGAGTTATGTGGATGCTAGAAGGAAGGAGTTCCTAAACTTGACCTGATGAAACAAATCAGTGGCAGAGTTTGAGGCGGGATTTCTACGCCTTAGTATGTATGCAAGAGTTATGGTGGCAACGGACTATAAGTGTTGCGTTAGGTTCAAGGATGGTCTTAGGGATAGCCTCAGAGTATTGATAGCTCTACAAACGGAGCGAGTTTTCTTGGAGTTGGTAGAGAAAGCAAATATAGCAGAGGAGGTGAAGCACACTAAGCACTTAAATCGGGAAAAAGAAAGGGGTAAGAATAAAAGGAAGGCTAAGACTTCTGGTGTTGGACAGAGGCCTAGGGCTAGGGCAAGAGTTAATGGGCCAGTTAGAGCAGGGCCCCCTACTGTTAATCCAGGGGTACCACCTTGTGCTGATTGTGGGAAAGGTCATGTAGGCGAGTGTTGGAAGAGGACGGGAGCTTGTCTAGCTTGTGGATCTATGGAGCATAGGATCAAGAGTTGCCCTAGAAGGCCAGGTAAGGTACCAGTCATGGGCCGAGGTGGTGTTCAGCCACCAAGGGGTGGTCAGCTGCCGCCAAGGGGCAGTGGGTAAGCTAAGGGCGGTGACGGCAATGGACATGGACGTGGAGCACCAGGTGAAAATGTATGCCATACTGAGGCGAGGCAGCCAGCTTTGGTTTATGCTGCTCGTCACCGAGAAGACGGGGATGCCCCTGATGTGATAACGGGTATGTTCTTTATACATGAGTTACCTTGCACTGTATTGATTGATATTAGATCGATGCATTCATATGTTGCATGTGATATGTTTGAAATTACCGCGAATGAGATTACTGTGATAAGTCCGTTAGGCCAGTCAGTGGTAATGAATAAGTTGTTTAGCGAGGTACCCTTAGTAGTCCAAGGGGTTACCTTTTTAGTGGATTTGATGGAACTTCCATTTAGCGAGTTTGATAAACTTGGGTATGGATTGGCTGGTGAAACACCGAGCAACCTTGGATTGTGCTGCAAAGTGAATGGTGTTAAGAACGGCAGAGGATAAAGAGGTGGTGGTGATTGGTGAACGCCGAAATTATCTATCGAATGTGATTTTGGCATTAAGGGTTGTGGAATGAAAGGGATGTGAAGCCCATTTGTCTTATATTAGCGATACAAAGGCTGAGAGCCCTACTGTTAAGGAGTTGAGAACAGTTAGGGATTTTCCTGATGTTTTTCCCAAGGAGTTGCCAGGGTTGCCGCCCAACAGAGAGGTAGAATTTGGAATCAAGTTGTTACCTGGTACAGCTCCAGTGTCCATTGCCTCTTATTGGATGGCACCAATGGAGTTGGTAGAACTTAAGGCACAAATATAGGAATTGTTGGATCAAGGTTTCATCTAACCAAGTGTGTCTCTGTAGGGAGCATCGGTGTTATTCGTAAAGAAGAAAGATGGAACATTGCGAATGTGCATCGACTACCGACAGTTGAACAAGTTAACTATTAAAAACAAGTACCCTCTTTCGAGAATCGATGATCTTTTTGATTAGTTTAGGGAGCTTTCGTTTTCTC